>NC_052340.1:10542607-11198440 GCF_016432855.1 Salvelinus namaycush | reverse complement strand
TGTTCCAACAATGTATTCTGTGATCAAAGGGAATCAAATGCATCTGGTATGGGTCAATCTCCATGCAAATGGAGATCCTGACATTACGCCCCGTGATTGGAGAAGCTAATCATGCAGAGACTCATTCTGAAGGCGTGACGGTGGGAGTTTGACCTTTCCCAGAGTCTCCACCAACCCTCAGGTCATTCTTTTGCTATTCATTTCACAAACAGGCTGTCCACATAGAGGCGTTGTACATAGATAGAGCAATAGAAAAATATTGTATTGAAGGCGAAAAGCACAAGAGAAAAAGCATCTGAACGCTGAGGTGTCAACAAAGGTGTTGACATATTGTACAGTACACATACTATTATAAAGGTTTCGCTAGTCGTTTATGTTTTATATACTGCAAATGTATATTACTTGTTAGAGACTCAATGCCACAAACAGCCATTGCAGACACTATGTGCTAACAATAGACTCACCTTGTTGCAGTACAGTCTTTTAAGAGAAACATAGCAACCAAATCAAACTACAAATCTTAAAAAGATCCACTGTACCGTTCACTATCTACCTCATAGCCTCATAGCATATCTTATACACCCTATTTTGGCAGCTTGGATTTAGGTTACAATCAACAATTGTTCAATTTACCGCTTCAACCAATTTATTTATCAGTTTGCTTCGTTTTTTTGCCTCTATGTAATGTTCAGCTTAGTGAGTTGTGGTGAGTTCTAACTTTTCTATGGGGCCTCTTTAAACGTAGGGACATGGGAATAGTGGATGATATGAAGGCAAATCTGTGAAAACACAACAGAAACGTACCACCGCATGAGACTTGAAGGTTACACAGGAAAATGGGATTATTTAGTTTTTGTTTTGATTGTTGACCTGCAAAAGGTCACTCTGGAGGGAATAAAATCCCTTGGGATGTACATTTGAATTTAGGCCTAATTCTAGCACATTTCCTCCAAAAACATACACTACCATTCAAAAGTTTGTGGTCACAGACATTTCCTTGTTTTTGAAAGAAAAGCAAATTTTTTGCCCATTAAAATAACATTAAGTTGATCAGAATACAGTATAGACATTGTTAATGTTGTAATTGACTATTGTAGCTAGAAACGGCAGATTTTTTAATAGAATATCTACATAGGCGTACAGAGGCCCATTATCAGCAACCATCACTCCTGTGTTCCAATGGCACATTGTGTTAGCTAATCCAAGTTTATCATTTTAAAAGGCTAATTGATCATTAGAAAACCCTTTTGCAATTATGTTAGCACAGCTGAAAACTGTTGTGATGATTAAAGAAGCAATAAAACTGGCCTTCTTTAGACTAGTTGAGTATCTGGAGCATCAGCATTTGTGGGTTCGATTACAGGCTCAAAATGTCCAGAAACAAATAACTTTCTTCTTAAACTCGTCAGTCTATTCTTGTTCTGAGAAATGAAGGCTATTCCATGCAAGAAATTGCCAATAAACTGAAGATCTCGAACAAGGCTGTGTATTACTCCCTTCACAGAACAGCGCAAACTGGCTCCAACCAGAATAGAAAGAGGAGTGGGAGGCCCTGGTGCACAACTGAGCAAAGGACAAGTACATTAGAGTATCTAATTTGAGAAACAGATGCCTCACAAGTCCTGAACTGGCAGCTTCATTAAATAGTACCCGCAAAACACCAGTTTCAACGTCAACAGTGAAGAGGCGCCTTCTTGTGAGGCGTCTGTTTCTCAAACTAGTCACTCTAATGTATTTGTCCGCTTGCTCAGTTGTGCACTGGGGCCTCCCACTCCTCTTTCTATTCTGATTAGAGCCAGTTTGCCCATTTCTGTGAAGGGAGTAGTACACAGCCTTGTTCGAGATCTTCAGTTTATTGGCAATTTCTTGCATGGAATAGCCTTCATTTCTCAGAACAAGAATAGACTGACGAGTTTCAGAAGAAAGGTGTCACACCCGGATCAGTTTCACCTGTCCTCGTTATTGTCTCCACCCCCTCCAGGTGTCGCTTGTTTTCCCCATTGTATTTATCCCTGTGTTTCCTGTCTCTCTGTGCCAGTTCGTCTTGTATGTTTATCAAGTCAACCAGCGTGTTTTTTCCCTTACTCCTTTTTCTATTCTCCTTTGCTAGTCCTCCCGGTCCTGACCCTTGCCTGTTTTCTGGACTCCATGCCTGCCTGCCTGACCATTCTGCCTGCCCTGACCTCGAGCCTGCCTGCCCTTCGGTACCTCCTGAACTCTGAACTGGTTTTGACCTTTTGCCTGTCCACGACCATTCTTTTGCCTACTCCCTTTGGATTTATTAAACATCTTAAACTCCAACCATCTGCCTCCTGTGTCTGCATCTGGGTCTCGCCTTGTGTCATGATAAAAGGTCTTTGTTTCTAGCCATTTTGTGCCTGAAATCGAATCCACAAATGCTGATGCTCCAGATACTCAACTAGTCTAAAGAAGGCCAGTTTTATTGCTTCTTTAATCATCACGACAGTTTCCAGCTGTGCTAACATAATTGCAAAAAGGTTTTCTAATGATCAATTCGCCTTTTAAAATGATAAACTTGGATTAGCTAACACAATGTGCCATTGGAACACAGGAGGGATGGTTGCTGATAATGGGCCTCTGTACGCCTATGTAGATATTCCATTTAAAAAATCTGCCGTTTCCAGCTACAGTAATCATTTACAACATTAACAACGTCTACACTGTATTTCTGATCAATTTGATGGTATTTTAATGGACAATTTATTTTAAAAAACAAGGACATTTCTAAGTGACCCCAAATTTATGAATGGTAGTGTACATATTACCTCAATTACCTCGACTAACCTGTATATAGCCTCGTTATTGTTATTTTATTGTTTAACTTTCTTTTTACTTTAGTTTATATAGTAAATATTTTCTAAACTTTTATTTTTCTTAACTGCATTGTTGATTATGGGCTTGTAAGTAAGCATTTCACATTAAGGTCTACACCTGTTGAATTCGGTGCATGTTACAAATAAAATTGTATTTTATTTGTTTCTCATGCAAACACACACACCTTCTCAAGCAAACACACATTTTTCCACTTCCTTGCAGTCTACAGCCTTCATCCCTTAATGGCTGGCCAGTAGAAAGCGGACTCTTTCAGACCCAGATGAATTATGCAGTACTTCTCCAAGTGAATGGATTGATTCCCTTGATAAAGATGTTCCTGGGATCTCTGGAGACAGAAGCCCTGAAGGCCTATCTCTAGGCCCTCATCCAAAATCTGCATGATTTCAATTTTTCTAATTAGTATCCCATATAAAAGTACAGAGCACTAATTGCAACAGCCACTGCCATCCCCACCCATTTCTTTCAACATAGAACATTTGCTGTAAGTTATCATTTCTTTCACTTTCAAATCAAAACCATGAAACAAAAGATACCGTTGTTGCAGTGCTGAGGACAGATCGGCAGAATCATTTGAAGGGAGTACAGTAGAACTCCCTAATTGCCAATGAGGACTTCACACACAGTCTTAAGAAATGTACATTCCCTTTTACTGTATCAGCTAATAAGAGGGAATGTAATTAATTTGAATTATCATAGCATTAAATTATCATACAGCCATGAAGCTTAGAATTAAATCTATTAGTGTTCCTCTGGTGAAATTGTTTATGATAGATCAGGACATCTAAGCTTATGGTACAGTTAATGCTAAGAGGAGACAGAGTACTATCTTGCACTCGCTTGCTATATGTTAGACTCTAGACTGGTACATTTTCATCTACACTACCTCTATGAACAGACACCCATAGTAACTCCAGTAATTATGCTAATCCCATAGTTTCTGCATAGCTTGTTTACCGCTGGAGTAGCTGGATGGATTATCTGACTCTTAACCTAAGGAGAACCTATAGCCCCTCCTGCAGGGCTAATTGCTCTGTCTGTCCTCAGCCAGAGCTGAGTTCTTCTGTTCTGCCGCCTGTTGGAAATGGACCAGTGCGTGATGGAAGGAGGGACGGGAAGGGAAGGTCAGAAGGGAGCGGAGGTGACCTATAATCCATCACTGTGTTATTAGGCCTCATGCATAATGACCCAGAGCAGGACACGCTGACACCAGCCAGCGGCGAGTCCTGGGATGCACAGCGCAGTCAGAGCAGCTCCTCCATCTGCTGTAGCTGCACCATGCGAGCTCAGCCAAGGGCACGGACACCTCAGTTTGCACTGTGGTATCATTACTATTTCACAGGTCCTACAACTACCACTCAGCACTCTCATAGGGTTGCCACTGCTCTGCTTTGTAGAATCACTGGGTTGTAGCCGTCTCATGGAACAACTACGTATGTCCCACAGAATATTTTCCTCACGGTTATGTAACGTTGAATATCTCAGACCTTCTACATCTACAGTGGCTGGCTGTCAGACATCAACTCTGTCTTGAAGAAACACTATCCCTCATGAGTCCCATAGCATCAGTCTTACAGAGTCAGTCTCACTCTGTCCATTATGAGATTTGCCTCGCACAGTCACAGTCTCAAAGCACAGTCTCAAATCAACTTGCAGAATCACTGTCTCGCTATCCTAGAATCCCTGTCAGTCTTAGGGAAGATAAATATGCTGAGGAGCCTTGTGGTCTGTCTTACATGATCACAATCTCCTAGAATGGTGTTCTGTAACAGCCGGGCTTAAAGCCACTCTCACTTCATCACAATCTCCTAGAATGGTGTTCTGTAACAGCCGGGCATAAAGCCACTCTCACTTCATCACAATCTCCTAGAATGGTGTTCTGTAACAGCCGGGCATAAAGCCACTCTCACTTCATCACAATCTCCTAGAATGGTGTTCTGTAACAGCCGGGCTTAAAGCCACTCTCACTTCATCACAATCTCCTAGAATGGTGTTCTGTAACAGCCGGGCATAAAGCCACTCTCACTTCATCACAATCTTATTTGAGTCACTGCAACACCATCGGTTGAAACCATTTTGCTTTCTGAAAGCATCATACTACCACAAAATCCCTCTGTGTCACGTCACTGGCTTGCCACATTATTTCCGGTTTTAAAATTGATTTCCATCAATATTGTATGACACCATCGTGCTCAACGTTAAATGTTATGTGCAGGGAAGCAAGGAGCTGGTGTTTTGTTTCCAGTGGCCAAGAAATAAAATAATAATAAACTGTCACATGAAGGCAATTAAGTTCTTTAAATTACAAAACAATGCATTCTTGGCGACAGTAAATATTTTATTAAACAAAGAGGATTTATTTAGAAATAACCAGGGTAAAGCGGTAAATGTACAGCATGAATGAATAATGGAGATGTTAATGGTAAAACTGATAGAATCAGGACAAGAAGGGGAAAGGAAAAGGATAAGGGGAGTTTGTTTCGAGCATGTGATTCATAGGACAAAAGCAAATACAAATATTTGAAAGTCTTAAAACGAACAGAAACAGGTATTTCTAGGAAACAAAAATCCTAATAATAAAAGTAACAGGTACAGATTACACACCCATATTCAAACCAGGGAAAAGAAGATGAGTTGGACATCTCTCTTAAAATCATTTATAAATAGCCAACACTAGATGACTATAGGGGCACTGTGTTGAAGCCACCATGACTCCATCTTGGTACTCCTCCACCATTGTAAAAAAATATTTTGGAATCTATAGAAATGCATTTATTAATGTCTACATTCATTTTTGCCATGTTTTTTCAATTAGACACCTTAATGCACTCTTATAATTATGTGAGCTAAACATTAAAAAAAGATCAAAACAAATATAGTGCATATACACTACCGTTAAAAATGTTGGGGTCACATAGAAATGTCCTTGTTTTTTGAAAGAAAAGCACATTTTTTGTCCATTAAAATAACATCAAATTGATCAGAAATACAGTGTAGACATTGGTAATGTTGTAAATTTCTATTGTAGCTGGAAATGGCTGATTTGTTATGGAATATCTGCATAGGCGTACAGAGGCCCATTATCAGCAACCTGTGTTCCAATGGCATGTTGTGTTAGCTAATCCAAGTTTATCATTTTAAAAGGCTAATTGATCATTAGAAAACCCCTTTTCAATTATTTTAGCACCACTGAAAACTGTCATGATGATTAAAGAAGCAATAAAACTGGCCTTCTTTCGACTAGTTGAGTATCTAGAGCATTAGCATCTGTGGGTTCGATTTGAGGCACAAAATGGCCAGAAACAAATAACTTTGTTCTGAAACTCATCAGTCTATTCTTGTTCCTAGAAATGAAGGCTGTTCCATGCGAGAAATTGTCAAGAAACTGAAGATCTCGAACAACGCTGTGTACTACTCCCTTTACAGAACAGTGCAAACTGGCTCTAACGAGAATAGAAAGAGGAGTGGGAGGCCCCAGCCAACAACTGAGCAAGAGGACAAGTACAATAGAGTGGCTAGTTTGAGAAACAGACACCTCACAAGTCCTCAACTGGCAGCTTCATTAAATAGTACCTGCAAAACACCAGTCTCAACGGCAACAGTGAAGAGGCGACTCCAGGATGCTGGCCTTCTAGGCAGAATTCCTCTGTCCAGTGTCAGTTTTTTTGCCCATCTTAATCTTTTATTTGTATTGGCCAGTCTGAGGTATGGTTTTTTCTTTGCAACTCCTAGAAGGCCAGCATCCCGGAGTCGCCTCTTTACTGTTGACTCTGTTTTACGGGTATTTCTTATTATTTGTATATATTCTTTTATACTGTATTGTTGGTTAGGGGCTCAGAAGTAAGCATTTCACTGTACGGCTGTTGTATTCGGCGCATGTGACTAATAAAATTTGATTTGAAAACTGTAGTAGCCATGCTGGTTAAGTGTGCCATGAATTCTAAATAAATCACTGACAGTGTCACCAGCAAAGCACCCCCACACCATCGCACCTCCACCTCTATGCTTCACTGTGGGAACCACACAAGCGGAGATCATCCGTTCACCTACTCTGCGTCTCACAAAGACACTGCGGTTGGAACCAAAAATCTCAGACCAAAGAACAGATTTCCACTGGACTAATGTTCATTGCTCGTGTTTCTTGGCCCAAGCAAGTCTCTTCTTATTATTATTGGTGTCCTTTAGTAGTGGTTTCTTTGCAGCAATTCGAGCTGATTCACGCAGTCTCCTCTGAACAGTTGATGTTGAGATGTGTCTGTCACTTGAACTCTGTGAAGCATTTATTTGGGATGCAATTTCTGAGGCTGGTAACTCTAATGAACTTATCCTCTACAACAGAGGTAACTCTGGGTCTTCCTTTCCTGTGGCGGTCCTCATGAGAGCCAGTTTCATCTTAGCGCTTGATGATTTTTGCGATTGCACTTGAAGAAACTTTCAAAGTTCTTGAAATGTTCTTGATTGACTGACCTTCATGTCTTAAAGTAATGATAGACTGTCATTTCTCTTTGCTTATTTCAGCTGTTCTGTACATAATATGGACTTGGTCTTTTACCAAATAGGGCTATCTCTGTATACCACCCCTACCTTGTCACAACACAACTGATTGGCTCGAACACATTAAGGAAAGAAATTCCACAAATTAAATTTGAACAAACAAACCTGTTAACTGAAATGCATTCCAGTTGACTACCTCATGATGCTGGTTGAGAGAATGCCAAGAGTGTGCAAAGCTGTCATCAAGGCAAAGGGTGGCTACTTTGAACACTCTCAAATATAAAATATATTTGGATTTGTTTAACACTTTTTTGGTTACTACATGATTCCATTTTTGTTATTTTATAGTTTTGATGTCTTCACTATTATTCTACAATGTAGAAAATAGCAAAAATAAAGAAAAACCCTGGAATGAGTAACCAATTTCCAACCAATCAAAAGTTTGGACACAGCTTGTCCACCGAAGTTGGTCCCTCTCCTTGTTCGGGCGGCGTTCGGCGGTCGACCGACCTTCTAGCCATCGCTGATCCTCTTTTAATTTTCCTTTGGTTTTGTCTTGTCTTCCTTCACACCTGGTTCCAATCCCATCAATTACATGTTGTGTATTTAACCCTCTGTTCCTCCTCATGTCATGTCGGTGATTGTTTGTTGTAAGTGCTTGTGCACGTCTGTCTTGGTGTGCGTTGGGTTATGTACCCATTTATTTTATTATTCTGTTATTTTCCTGTTGGGTTTTGTTAATAAACTGCGCCGTTGGAAACAGTTATTTTTCTCCTGCGTCTGACTTCTCTGCCGCCAGTTCGCACCCCTTACACACCTACTCATTCCAGGGTTTTTCTTTAGGTGAGGGAAAAGTTCCAGGGGTTCGAGTCTGCTCCCATTCATCGCCTGCATTGTTCTGTGACCTGTGCAGCGTATGGATCAAAAGGGAGGGTATTCTGTACACTTTACACTCTCATAACGTATTCTAACGGCCGTGTGAAGACTGTTTGGTCGCACAGACACCAAACAACATACATCTCCTTGGAGAAGTGAGGACAATACCGGTTAATTGTCAGGAAAATATATCCTACCTAAATACAAGGTCTTATTATACACAAATCTCAACACTTTTAACCATGTCATTTTCAGTCCGTTTACATTGTTTCCTTGAGAAGATAAGAGTTGTTGAGGACCTGTGTGTGCAGTTCATTGCTTTCCAATGGAGAAGCTCCTTGACTGAGCCACAGTCATCCTCAGTCTTTATCGGGACCCAGCTGAGTCTGTCTCAGGTCTGATTGCCATTTGGTTCAAACCTGCCGCTCTTGTTGCTGATCAAGAGCACCCTGACTGGTTACATCACTGCCTGGTACGGCAACTGCTCGACCTCCGACCTTAAGGCACTACAGAGGCTAGTGCGAACGGCACAGTACATCACTGGGGCCAAGCTTCCTGCCATCCAGGACCTCTATACCAGGCGGTGTCAGAGGAAGGCCCTGAAAATTGTCAAAGACTCCAGCCACCCTAGTCATAGACTGTTCTCTCTGCTACCACACGGCAAGCGGTACCAGAGTGCCAAGTCTAGGTCCATGAGGCTTCTAAACAGCTTCTGCCCCCAAGCCAATAAACTCCTGAACATCTAGTCAAATGGCTACCCAGACTATTCACAATGCCACCCCCCCCTCTCCACACCACTGCCACTCTCTGTTGTTATCTATGCATAGTCACTTTAATTAACTCTACCTACATGTACATACTACCTCAACTAACTGGTGCCCCCACACATTGACTCTGTACCGGCACCCCCCTGTATATATATATATATATATATTTTTTTTTTACCGTTCCTCTTTAATTACTTGTTAATTTTATCTCTTAATCTTATCCGTATTCTTTGAAACTGCACTGTCGGTTAGGGGCTCATAAGTAATCATTTCACTGTAACCTGTTGTATTTGGCGCATGTGACTAATAACATTTGATTTGATAGGAGAATCTTTGAAGTAGACGGGAGGTGTGAGAGAAGGCGAAGAGGTAAGAGTTCCTGCTTGGACCCTTCTGGCTCTCTCTCTGTGCTCTCTGGCTGGTAAAAGTGGGTTTGGTGTGTATTCCCTTTGTCCTTGTCGTCTGGCGTGGATGCGTAGGTGCGTCACTGCTCTACAGATCCTTATAGTAGCTAGGTCTGTTTAAAATTAATAATAAATGTTAAGCCTTGTTAAACCTTTGAACAAACAACATTCTGAAGTCCTTGCATTTGTGCTATTAGCCGTGTTCTGGGTCTATGAATACGCTTGTAAAATATGAACCATATCAGCCCCAGTTAAATACCAAAGAGCATTCCATTATTTGCATTGGGCTGAGCTATTTTCATGACCTTCTTTTTAATAAAGCATAATGTCATGTAATTTGGAATGTGTTCAAATGGGACCAGATAAAGCACAAGAACGCAGTCAAAATGTTGTTTAAAACAGCATAGCAAATGTTTATCGGAGGAATCCCTTGTTAGTGAATCCGTCAAGTCTAAGACATCAAAGCAATCTCGATTTGCTTTTATGTGGAAATTCTGTGTTTCTGATGTCCATCTTAAATCATATAGCACCATAGTCTGGCCTCAATTAAATTGGTCTTCAAATGTGAAAATGTGAAAGTATCCTCTGAGATAATATTTAATGTTTCAGGGTTTTCAGAGAGGTCTAATTATAAAGTTAAAGGACTGAAAGCCAGCGGAAGATTGTTAGGTGTTCTCTGTTCCATTATTTCAGAGAGACAGCAGTGCCTATCCAATTTCTGAATCTCTCATTTGAAAAAATGAAAGACCAAAAACAAAGTTTCAAAGACAGTCAGTCACAGCACACAGGTCATTAGAAGAGCACCATCTCAAATCAAATGTGATACCAAACCATATTGTAATGAAACAGGCAGGGAGAGTGAGCTTGTCCGCAGTGGTCGGTGAACCCTCAACCTTCTGGCCCGTAGCCCTGCACAGCCGATGCTGCATCAAGAAAGCATACTCAATTGGCGGAGTAAATATCTGCGCTTATCAACACAGGGTCTGGCCAGAAGGTTGTAACACTACAAATCTATTGATATTGACCCCACACATGGCATAGTACAGAACCTTTCTTATAAAGACGATCTTGAACTTTGCATGATTGTCATTTAAGGAAATAGCTTGGAAAATAACAGCAACAGGATAAACCTGCTAGTAGATCTTTGTAAATTAAAGGTGCTATTGGTTAAGAAAAAATCCAAGGAGGACCTATAAGCATTCTTCATATAATTAAAATGCCTTTATTATGGCATGTTCAATAGAACAGAGTAAAAAAATCAGACTGATCAGACGGGATTCGTTTTTGACATGGTCTTCGTCAAGGAGAATAATAATACAATAACACAAAATGCAACATGTCTATGTTTATGGCGATTGCATGCATCAGAAATGTCAGTTCTAGACTAGAGGATGGTACATTTTATTTTAGGTGATGAAAGGATCATACTACCTCAAAGGCAGTGCCATGTGACGATGACAGACTGCACGATGATTGTGTTTTACCAATGTAACCAAACACTTATGTAGTAGTTTCACCCAGAATGGCCACTTGGAATATCACATCTCTTGTAGCTATTTTAGAATGAAACTTTTCACGAGCTCACTCAATGTCTTGAGGAAATGACAATCAAAAGCATTCAACCGGGAGCAGAATAATTATAACATGCATTCATGATACCCAAAAACTAGGCCTATTGAAAAAGTTGAACAGGTTTGGGTTGGGCTCTTTCCTCCCAGCCTTTGTTGTCATGCATCTCTCAGATAGGTCTTGCTTTCTCGTTTCCAAAAGATTACAACCAGCACTTTAATAATCACAAACGTCCCAAATTTCTATTTCCACTTTTCTATGACGTGAAACAGTGCTTTGGCTTTTATGAAGATATGTTACACTTTGTTCAAGAAAATACCGGCTTTCATATTTTAAAAGGATAAGGATCAAAGTATTTTCAAAGATAAATGGAGACATCTTTATGTCTATTTGTATATTAGGGACATTTTCTACAACTCCCAGAGGAGTTCTCATATGTCTTGGGGCGTGATATTGTGTATGCAAAAAAAAAAATACTGAAAAAGAACATGACACTGAATTGTTAAGTGCTTTTTGTTTTCTTATGAGAAACAAGTCTTGTCAATCTATGCCTCTTTTTGACTGAGGCACATCTACCTTTATTTGGTGAAGGGGAGCCATGGACAACTAGAATATAATAGAATTTTGTTATCCCATTGGAGATGGAAATCCTTATTTTTGCTCTACTACCAACCCCCAAAATATGTGGGATATTCATGATTATTTGATTTGTATTCACAGTTCTCCCACCGTTGTCAGAAATGTCCAAAATAACTCACTTGTTGCCTCTGTCTTGGTGGAGGTGCATCTTCAGATGTAGGGGTGATGCCTGACACTAGTTGTCAGAGCATTGAGTCCTCTGGCTATACCGATGCATATGACTGACGTGGGGTAGAAATACACTACAACGTTAGCCTTACATCTACCATAAATGACTGGGCAATTTCAGAGTAATACTACACTGTCTGAATGCTTTAAACAAGTCATTTCACACGAGGCCATTTGTATGTAAAGGTTTTCACTACTCCATACATGACTAGGCATATTTATCAGTCCACCATCACCATTTACCCAAGAGTCTGTCTACCTCTGTCTGTCTATCCACCCTGTGCTTTCCTTGCCATTATGCAGACTGAATAAAAATAGCATGATTCTACGTACTGAGCTACTCAAGTGAATCCTACATTCTATTCTCATCTCCACCCATGGCCAAGGCAAGGGGTTTATGTACTATCATACTGAATGCATTTCACAAAATATCCTTCCTAAAAACCTATGTAGGGAAGGGGATACCTAGTCAGTTTCACAAATGAATGATTCAATTGAAATGTGTCTTCCTCATTTAACCCAAGCCCTCTGAATCAGAGCGGTACACGGGGCTTCCTTAATCAACGTCCACGGCGCCCTGGGAGCAGTTGTTGTTGGGGGTTAACTGCCTTCATCAAGGGCAGAACAGCAGATTTTTCCCACTTGCCAGCTCGGGATTTGAACCACCGACCTTTCGGTTACTGGCCCAACGCTCTTAACCGCTAGGCGCCCTGCCGCCCTGTATCGCATTTGATTGTGAATAACAACTAGGGTTGCAAAGGGAGGGTATATTAGTGGAAAAGTTTACCAGTAAACTACCAGAACGTTGGTATCTTTCAAGGATTTTATGTAATCTATCACAAGACATCTAGTGGCCCTTTTGGGTAATTCAGATTATCACAGGTGTCTGTAATAATCTCTGGCCATCTGTGTGGCCATATCACATGTAAAATAATGACAAAGCTGTAATAAAAGTGTCCTAAATATAAACCATAGTGAATACCATTGGCGTTTAATATGAGGGTTTCAGCATGAAATATCCTTTACAAACGTCTATTTATTTTACTATGTCAATATGTATTTGTTGTCAATGTTTTGGTTCAAACTGGTGGCAGTTGTGAAAAACATTGCAGAGTTAATTGAAAATGTCATTGTTGAATAGATGCTTTTTTCATTGTTTATGCTATTTTCTCTTGAACCATATGGTCTATCTACTAGAAACTCGTAGACAATATGGACACATATAATACATGAATACTATATATTAAATACTTTAAAAAAAAGTTGTTCAAGTATACGTTACCAAAGTTACAATATATGACCATAGATTTTCTGTTAATGACCTAAATTACTGAAGCTTTACAACCCTAAACACAACACAAGAGGAGAAAGGATTTCGCTACACCCGCAATAACATCTACTATGTGTATGTGACCAATACAATTTGATTTGACTGAGAGGGGGGGGGGGGATAAAATGAGAACGATAGGAGTGCAGTCCAGGTGAGAGAGGAATGAAATGACAAGAAACAGAAGACACGGAAACCTGGGATAGAGACGGCAATCAGTGAGAATGAAGAGAGAAAAGAGAGCGAGAGAGCAGAGGGCAGTGAGAGAGATACATCAGAGGGAGGCGGGAAAATGAGAGGGGGAGGAAAATGAGAACATGAGAGATGTGTGAAGAGGAGGAGAGAAAGATGAGACAAAAACAGATGAAGAGTCCAGATATTAGGTAAAGTGAGCTGAGCTGACTCAGTAGCTCTCGTCAAGAACGCGCATTATTAGTTCATGTTTCCCCATATATCTAGTAATTAATTTCTCCTAAATGTATTTACTGTTGTTGTTTTCCTCTTGCCAATATCATGGGTATTTAATTTTACTTAAGTAAAAATGCTTTAAAGTACTACTTAAGTCATTTTTGGGGGGTATCTGTACTTTACTATTTATATTTTTGACAACTTTTACTTTTACTTCACTGCATTCCTGAAGAAAATGGGGGACCGAGAGACTGAAAAACAGCTTCTATCTCAAGGCCATCAGACTGTTAAACAGCCATCACTAACACTGAGTGGCTGCTGCCAACATACTGACTCAACTCCAGCCACTTTAATAATGGAAAAATTGATGTAATCAACTTATCACTAGCCACTTTAAACAATGCCACTTTATATAATGTTCTCATACCCTACATTACTCATCTCATATGTATATACTGTACGCTTTACCATCTACTGCATCTTGCTGTAATGTATCACTAGCCACTTTAAACAAAGCCACTTTATATAATGTTTACATACCCTACATTACTCATCTCATATGTATATAGTGTACACTATACCATCTACTGCATCTTGCCTATGCCGGTCGGCCACCACTCATTTATATATTTTTATGTACATATTCATATTCATTCCTTTACACTTGTGTGTATAAGGTAGTTGTTGTGGAATTGTTAGGTTATATTACTTGTTAGATATTACTGCATGGTCGGAACTAGAAGCACAAGCATTTCGCTACACTTGCATTAACATCTGCTAACCATGTGTATGTGACAAATACATTTGATTAGATTTGATTACTTTTTACTCCATACATTTTCCCTGACACCCAAAAGTACATTTTGAAAGCTTAGCAGGAAAGGCAATTGGTCAAATTCACACACTTATCAAGAGAACAACCCTGGTCATCCCTACTGCCTCTGATTTAGCAGACTCACTAAACACACATCCTTCGTTTGCAAAATAATGTATATATTTTGTTTTTTATATTTTAAAATATGGTGCCATTTGCTTAAGATAAGGAATTTGAAATCATTTATACTTTTACTTTTGATACTTAAGTATTTTTTTGCAATTACATGTAAAAAACTAATATTTGACTTTTACTCAAGTAGTATTTTACTGGGTGACTTCACTTTTACTTGAGTAATTTTCTATTAAGGTATCTTTACTTTTACTCAAGTATGACAATTGGGTACTTTTTCCACCGCTGCGTGCATAATGGGGGCGCGGCTCCATAAGTAACACCCCATGCTTAACACCCCGGCCATCCTACAATCTAAGCTAGATGCCCTCAATCTCACACAAATCATCAAGGAACCCACCAGGTACAACCCTTAATCCGTAAACATGGGCACCCTCATAGATATGATCCTGACCAACTTGCCCTCCAAATACACCTCTGCTGTTTTCAATCAGGATCTCAGCGATCACCACCTCATTGCCTGCATCCGTTATGGGTCCGCGGTCAAACGACCACCCCTCATCACTGTCAAACGCTCCCTAAAACACTTTTGGGAGCAGACCTTTCTAATCGACCTGGCCCGGGTATCCTGGAAGGATATTGACCTCATCCCGTCAATAGAGGATGCTTGGTTGTTCTTTAAAAGTAATTTCCTCACCATCTTAAATAAGCATGTTCCTTTCCCTTTCGTCCGAGATTCCAAAAAATTGGAAAACTGCCGCGGTCATCCCCCTCTTCAAAGGGAGTGACACTCTAGACCCAAACTGTTACAGACCTATATCATCCTGCCCTGCCTTTCTAAAGTCTAAGTTAACAAACAGATCGCTAACCATTTCGAATCCCACCGTACCTTCTCCACTGTGCAATCCGGTTTCCGAGCTGATCACGGGTGCACCTCAGCCACGCTCAAGGTACTAAACAATATCATAACCGCCATCGATAAAAGACAGTACTGTGCAGCCGTCTTCATCGACCTGGCCAAGGCTTTCGACTCTATCAATCACCATATTATTATTATAATTTTTTTTTTTCAGCCTTGCTTTCTCAAATGACTGCCTCGCCTGGTTCACCAACTACTTCTCAGATAGAGTTCAGTGTGTCAAATCGGAGGGCCTGTTGTCCGGACCTCTGGCAGTCTCTATCGGGGTACCACACGCACCCGCCCGCCCGACCAGCATCACTACTCTGGATGGTTCTGACTTAGAATATGTGGACAACTACAAATACCTAGGTGTCTGGCTAGACTGTAAACTCTCCTTCCAGACTCACATTAAGCATCTCGAATCCAAAATTAAATCTAGAATCGGCTTCCTATTTCGCAACAAAGCCTCCTTCACTCACACTGCCAAACATACCTACTGATCCTCGACTTCGGCGATTTCATTTACAAAATAGCCTCCAACACTCTACTCAGCAAACTGGATGCAGTCTATCACAGTGCCATCCGTTTTGTCACCAAAGCCCCATATACCACCCACCACTGTGACCTGTATGCTCTCGTCGGCTGGCCCTCGCTAGATATTCGTCGCCAAACCCACTGGCTCCAGGTCATCTTTGATGTCTTTGCTAGGTAAAGCTCCGCCTTATCTCAGCTCACTGGTCACCATAGCAACACCCACCCGTAGCACGCGCTCCAGCAGGTATATCTCACTGGTCATCCCCAAAGCCAACACCTTCTTTGGCCGCCTTTCCTTCCAGTTCTCTGCTGCCAATGACTGGAACGAATTGCAAAAATCGCTAAAGTTTGAGATTTCACTAACTTTAAGCATCAGCTATCTGAGCAGCTTACCGATCGCTGCATCTGTACACCGCCCATCTGTAAATAGCCCATCCAACTACCTACCTCATCCCCATATTGTTTTTATATACTTTTTTTGCTCTTTTGCACACCAGTATTTCTACTTGCACATCATCATCTGCACATCTATCACTCCAGTGTTAATTTGCTAAATTGTAATTACTTCGCTACTACGGTCTATTTATTGCCTTACCTCCTTACTCCATTTGCACACACTGTATATAGATTATTCTATTGTGTTATTGACTGTACTTTTGTTTATCCCACGAGTAACTCTGTGTTTTTTGTCGCACTGCTTTTCTTTATCTTGGCCAGGTCGCAGTTGTAAATGAGAACTTGTTCTCAACTGCTCTACCTGGTTAAATAAAGGTGAAATATATATATATTTTGAAGTTATATGTTTCGACGCCTGTTGGCCTGCAGAACTGTTGTTATGAAATATGTATTCATTATTGGAAAGCTGTGGCGATTTTAGCATGTAAATCTTGGTGGGCCAAGAAAAACAACAATGGGAGATGCATGCCAGCAAAGCCACTACACTACTCTAAACGATACATGAATTGCACTTTAATGGTGAAAAACAGTGCCCACAAAATGTTAGGGCCAAACAGCAGTCCCAACACCTTACCACTGCTACACCTGGCTATCAGCGGAGCCATGGCAGGTAGCGAAACAGTTAATTCAGCCTCCTTTACTGCCTTTAAAAAATAGCTGATATGGCTGACTTGCTTAAACAAATGTGGTTTCTACTAACAATTGAGATGTACAAACTATGGCATAAGGGGTTAACAAGCGGATAAGAGGCAACCCGTAATTTCGATTAAGACATTAATGAGCGAGCGAGGACGGACGTAGTCAATATAACTATTTGTTCAGCACTTTTGAAATGTACAGCGACAGAATTCAGAACATGGGCCATTCTTACAGTATTCTCCCTGTACACCAAGTCAGAACTGTAGGATAAACAAAGGGGGCATATAAGCAGACAATGAAAGGTCTTACAATATTTGATGATGAAATTTCTCTAAAACAGGCTACAGTGCATCACCAAGTCTAAGTTATTAGAGGAAAAGGGAGCAAATTATTAGGGTGAGGCACATGGGCTACTAACAGCTTACTTCACAACATACACTAAGTATTGCTTTCTTAGCTACAGTGTACATATCTCCCTGGCATATTACATAATTTATGCCGCAGCATTGTTGTGCTGTGCTCACTTGAACAGGAAGGTGGCGTGGCGGTCCTCCTAGGTAAAATTTGTCATCAAAGAATGGCACTCTCAGAATTTATGGTGCTTTCAATGGGAACTCAATGATCTTCATGTCGGAGCTCTAGAAAGAGGCCATAGTTACCAACTTGGAATTCCGAGTTGGATGACCGTTGAAAACTTATTTTCCCAGTCGGAGCTAGTTCCCAGTTGTCTGGAATTCACTGAAGTCTGAGATTTCCCAGTTCCGAGTTTCCAGTTGTTTCAAACACAGGAGAAGTCCTTCTGGTTTGACAGCATGACCAATGTTGAATTTTTTATCATTTTAAGCTTGGACAAGAGGGCCTTAAACCCAGACATGGACCACACACCCACTCCACTGAATAGCAGGCTAGTGATCGCTTTGCAATGCTTGCAGTTAGCCACTGATTCCTTCCAAACCACTCACTGTTGAATTTGCGATTTCCAACTTGTTGTGTAATGTTTATGTCCAATGGCCGATGAGCACTGATACATTTTATCTATAATTTCTCTTCATAATCTTTTTTCATATGACAAGGATTGAAAAGGACTTGCCAGTATATTGTTGACTTGATTCACGAGATGACTACTAGCTTGCTAGCTAAGATTTTGAAAGTATGATGTTGACATGATCAGTTCAATTAAAGCTACGGTACATACAGTGCATTCGGAAACTATTCAGACCCCTTCCCTTTTTCCACATTTTGTTACGTTACAGCCTTATTCTAAAATGTCAGAGCAACAACCAAGCCATGAGGTCGAAGGAATTGTCTATATACCTCTGAGACAGGATTGTGTTGAGGCACATATCTGGGGAAGGGTACCAAAAAATGTCTGCAGCATTGAAGGTCCTCAAGAACACAGTGGCCTCCATCATTCTTAAATGTAAGAAGTTTGGAACCACCAAGACTCTTCCTAGAGCTGGCGCCCGGCCAAACTGAGCAGTCGGGGTGAAGGGCCTTGGTCAGAGAGGTGACCAAGAACCCGATGGTCACTCTGACAGAGCTCCAGAGTTCCTCTGTGGAGATGTGAGAACCTTTCAGAAGGACAACCATCTCTGCAGCACTCCATCAATAAGGCCTTTATGGTAGAGTGGCCAGACGGAAAACACTCCTCAGTTAGAGGCACATGACAGCCTGCTTGGAGTTGCCAAATGGCACCTAAAGGACTCTCAGACCATAAGAAACAAGATTCTTTGGTCTGATGAAACCAAGATTGAACTCTTTGGCTGAATGCCAAGCGTTACATCTAGAGGAAACCTGGCACCATCCCTTCGGTGAAGCATGGTGGTGGCAGCATCATGTTGTGGGGATGTTTTTCAGCGGCAGTGACTGGGAGACTAGTCAGGATCGAGGGAATAATGAACAGAGTAAAGTACAGAGAGATCCTTGATGAAAATCTGCTCCAGAGCACTCAGGACCTCAGACTGGGGCCAAGGTTCATCTTCCAACAGGACAATGACTAAGCACACAGCCAAGACAACGCAGGAGTGGCTTCGGGACAAGTCTCTGATAGTGGCCCAGCCAGAGCCCGGACTTGAACCCGATCGAACATCTCTGGAGAGACCTGAAAATAGCTGTGCAGCGACGTTCCCCATCCAACCTGACAGAGCTTGAGAGGATCTTCAGAGAGGAATGGGAGAAACTCCCCTAAATACAGGTGTGCCAAGCTTGTACCCAAGAAGACTTAAGTCTGTAATCGCTCCCAAAGGTGAATCAAAAAAGTAAAATGTCTGAATTCTTATGTAAATGTGACATTTCAGTTTTTTATTATCATGGGGTATTGTGTGTAGATTGATGAGGGGGGGAAAAAATTGAATTCATTTTAGAATAAGGCTGTAACGTAACAAAATGTGGAAAAAGTCAAGGGGTCTGAATACTTTCCCGAATGCACTGTATAAAGTGATTTGACGTAATTTTATCTGTGGCCAATGACCTTGAGCCTTCTTGGATGGGCACTTCTAATGTAACTCTATGGCAGCACCAAAGGGGCTTGAATTGGTTTGAGCTCTCCCTGTAGATTTTGCGGTGACGTAGTGTTCCCATCAGTGACAGAACACGGAGCCAATCACTGCACAACCTGACAACATTACCAACCCCTACGCTCCGTATTTTCCCGCTGACTGCCCCACCACCACAGAAATCACTGAGCTTGGCTGCATTTTGGAGCTGCCTTACTCAAGAAAGCAAAAAATATACCATGTTTGTATGCGGCTTTATTAACTCAATGATTATTATATATTTTTTACATTGTTTGCAATGATATGTGACATGTATTAATGCCAAAATAACATGCAAAACAGGCAAAAATAGATAAACAAATGTTTTTGTTTTTTTAGCTAAACAGGTGGCGCTCAAAACAGGTGGGGCTCTGCCCCACATGCCCTGAATGATGGGTCACCACTGATTGGAAAGTATTCCCGCTTTGAGGATGAGCCAGGAATGTTTAAGATGTTTATTTAAACAGTACATGTAAATGTGGGTATAATGAATATGTCTGTTACCTGATTTAATATGCCATATTTGGGTAAAGAGCTCCATGGTAAACGGTATGGTCCATAGGGAGGGGCCATACCCAAGAGGTACCTCTTCAACCTGCGAGCTGGTGTTATGTCCTAGCTCTGGTATGTGAGCTGGGTAGGGAGGCTGTCCATAGTCTGGTAAAACCCAACCTGCTACTGTTGGATATGCAGGGTAGGTCTGGTTGAGGCTTAGGTTTTGATTTATATTCAAACTGTATTTTGAGTCTGTTCATTTTGTAAATACCTTTTGTAGATTATATAAATATTAATTGGATTTCGTCATTCACTGGGAACCATCTTTTCACTGTTAATAAACTGGACACTATTTTGCACCTGATCCTGCTGCCTCCTGCTACTTACTGCCCTTAACGCTGCTCCAACATTCGGTCTCTACGACAGGGACATAATAATAATAACTCAGGCCAGGTGTTTTTCTTGACCACATGACCTGATCAAGGAAAACTCTTGTGGTGAATCTCAATTGTATTGCCTTTATTGCCCACATCCTATCTCCTCGCCTCCTTCTGAAAACACATTGGAGGAGAAGGTCAGAGAGAAGGAAACTTGAATCTTCTCTTCAAATGAGGAGAGAGGATATGAGGAACCATGAAAATACAATTGAGATTCATTCACCTTTTTATAGTAGATGTTTCCTGGTCAGGTCACATGGGTCAGGAAATACTCCTAGGACTTGACATACATTATCCACTCATGTCTGCTTCACATGAACATTCCTCTGAGCAGGGAATTCTGTCAATCACCTGAGTCACTACATATTCTCAATCTCTTTACAGAGCAATTATAGTCGTTCCTTGTCTCCAGAACTGCTTTGAGGACCACCCTAAGGCAAAACATATTTCAGGATGCTCAAAAGTGTTTCAAATGTGTTTTTTCTATTGAACATTTTTTCTCTCTTTGAACATTGTCTTATAAGTACATTGAAGTTGAAAAAGTAAAGTTTTGAATTGATAAGATATCTTGCATTTGCATATGGTGAAAATCAAGAGGTTCTTGATAGTTTAATTAAGTGCTGGTAAAGTAATTTTTCTTCTAAGGTTTCGCTGGTACATCACTCATATTTTATTAATTCCCATCCATCATCACTTGCTTCTGAAAAGTAATAAAATTCATTGAAGTTGTTTTCAAGCAAAAATAATGATCAATGCCATGCAACAAGCAATTTGTTAGCAGTCTTAAGCATGTCAGCAAAAGTTGTATTTTTCAATTCATATCAAACTGAAATGTTCAGAGTTATATTTAGATTATAGCTCGAATTTCGCAAACATTATAGTGTTCTAAACGAGTAGAGTTATAGGCTGACAATCAGAAAGTTCCAAAATCATTACTACTGGAATTTTTCAAATAAATATCCCATAACTGACCCAAGCATGTGAGTTTTATGTGCATCTGAAGTAAGAATTCCACCTGATGATAGTATGGCCACTCTCACTCTCTCGTTTTCCCTCTCATCTGTAAATTACCATCATTCAAATGTTCTCATTCATTGCCTGTCACTCCCGTTTCTGAATATATATGTGATATCACCTTGCAGTATTCTGCAAGCACCGCTACCCATCCAGCTCTCGTAGTAACTCAGGACATTTACCCTTTGGAATGGACCAGATGGAGACAAACCACCCAGACAACATCTGGCTCCTACGCCCAGCCAGGGTGTGGATACCCATGAGAGGAGGCAGGAGTCACAGGGGGCCTGGTGGAGCATGGGAACACAGGTCACCCTAACGAGGACCAGGGTGGCTGTTTTCTCCTTCCCATCTCCCCTCCTAATACCTGTCTGTCAGACTCTGACATGGTAATCCATCCTTGGCAGTAAGCTGAGGCTCTGGTTCAGCTCTGGTTCCTCAGCAGACAAATCAAGAGGCAGTGGAGCGGGCATGTTGGAGGGCACAGGCCTGTCTCCCAGCTAGACTCTTCACAGCTGCTCAAAATGCCCTGCTTTCTGTGCTGCTTCTGACGATTCCTCCACTTCACAATGTTAGTTCAGAGGCGAGGTAGTTTTTCTAAATCGCCTGTGATTAGGCTATAGGAAGACTCAACTACACTGAGATGTGGTCACTTGATTTCCTCCACATTTTGACATTTGGACAAATTTCCGTTTCCCTCTGTGGTTTGACAACTTTAACAAACACTACCTCACGCTGACCAACCACAGTCTTGTGTTAAATTCTGATATTTTTCTAACATATTTCACTATGGTATATGGCCTTCTTATGCATTACATAAAAATTACTACAATAGCACGCCCTCTGAAGTACCAAGATCAAGCTGACATTACAAAGACCATGAAAAGCCTAGAAGATCCAGGCATGGCATAAAAAAAAGTACTCAGACCCCTTGACTTTTTCCACATTTTGTTAAGTTACAGCCTTATTCTAAAATGTATTAAATAAATAAAAAATCCTCAGGAATCTACACACGACACCCCATACTGACAAAGCGAAAATAGGTTTTTAGAATGTTTGCAAATGTATTAAAAATAAAAAACTTTATGATAGAGTGGCTAGACAGAAGACACTCCTCAGTAAAAGGTACATGACAGCTCACTTGGAGTTTGCCAAAAGGAACCTAAAGACTTTCAGACCATGAGAAACAAGA
The DNA here is from genome assembly GCF_016432855.1 of Salvelinus namaycush. Classification (NCBI taxonomy): domain Eukaryota; kingdom Metazoa; phylum Chordata; class Actinopteri; order Salmoniformes; family Salmonidae; genus Salvelinus; species Salvelinus namaycush. The sequence continues at coordinate 11,175,787 of NC_052340.1, read as the reverse complement.
TTCTCTGGTCTGATGAAACTAAGATTGAACTCTTTGCCAAACATCACGTCTGGAGGAAACCTGGCACCATCCCTACGGTGAAGCATGGTGGTGGCAGATTCATGCTGGGGGGGGACGTTTTTCAGCGGCAGGGACTGGGAGACTAGTCAGAATTGAGGCAAAGATGAACGGAGCAAAGTACAGAGAGATCCTTGATGAAAACCTGCTCAGGACCTCAGACTGGGGGCGAAGGTTAATCTTCCAACAGGACAATGACCCTAAGCACACAGCCAAGACAACGCAGGAGTGGCTTCGTGACAAGTCTCTGAATGTCCTTGAGTGGCCCAGCCAGAGCCTGGACTTGAAACCGATCGAACATCTCTGGAGAGACCTGAAAATAGCTGTGCAGCAACGCTCCCCATCCAACCTGACGGAGCTTGAGAGGAGCTGCAGAGAAGAATGGAAGAAACTCCCCAAATACAGGTGTGCCAAGCTTGTAGCATCATACCCAAGAAGACTTGATGCTGTAATTGTTGCCAAAGGTGCTTCAATAAAGTACTGAGTAAAGGGTCTGAATAGTTAATCTGTTTTTTAATTTTTTTGAATTAGCAAAAATTTCTACGAACCGGTTTTTGCTTTGTCATTATAAGGTATTGTGTGTAGATTGATGAGGAAAAATAAACAATTTAATACATTTTAGAATAAGGCTGTATCTAACGTAACAAAATGTGGAAAAGTCAAGGGGTCTGAATACTTTCCAAAGGCACAATCTCCAAAATGTAAGTCATTGGAAATGCTTTGTATGGACATAAAATACCACTTGGCAAACACAAAGCTTTTCAAATGAAATATGAAACAGCTTTTTTGATTTCTCCCCAAAGTGGTGAATTGCATCAATATTTGGTTTCATAAAAAATCTGCCGTTTCCAGCTACAATCGTCATTTACAACATTAACAATGTCTACACTGTATTTCGGATCAATTTGATGTTACTTTAATGGACAGATTTTTTTTTGCTTTTCTTTCAAAAACAAGGACATTTCTAAGTGACCCCAAACTTTTAAACGGTTGTGTATATCCTAACAAAGCATCTTTATTCCTCCAACAGAACCTCCAACATGGAAGCTGAGCTTATGATGTTGATTATTTGATGGGTTGTCAACAAAACACTGAGCATAAATAAGGCAAGGTATTAGAATTACTTGAGAGAATGTGGCTTATGATCAAAGAGAGAGAGAGTCCCAATACAAAGCCACCCGAAACTTCTTCCCTGGCAGCATACATTTCCTCATCGTAACACCAACTGAAAATGTTCCCACAAACACCTTCCAAAACCAAATCAAACAAAATGAGATCCCTCGTAAAATAGTTACTATCTAGAGTTCAGGATGGATATATTTAACAATTTGGGTACAATTGCTTTAAACGTCTGCTTGGCATATTCCTGTAAATTAGTGGTATTATTCCAGGTCAGAGCATCAATAAGGTATACTCTGATGCGAAATAGGGCTATGTCATAATTCCGTTTCATGAAGCATACTGTAAGTGATCCCATTTCAAAGCAGGTAATGAGGTTACAGCGGAACTACATCCTAATGTTTTAATTGCCACAGCAGGGTCAGCGCTATAAGTATGGATGAGTAGATTGAAAAATAATGAGTACATTGCCCAAACTTCACTGAAGAGGTTCCAGGCTATTATATTCAAAGCTCCCTGCTAATCTTTGCAGAAATCTCATTAACTTAAGTGCAGTCTTGCACAACAAATACAGGCAAAGCATGCAAAGCGTTTCATGAATAATCACCACATGTGTTGCAGGGCCCAATATTGTACTTCTTGACTGTATGAATTATGAATTGTTTTCAGCTAGTATATGCCCTTCGCCGGTTTATTAGGATTCCATCATACAAATGGCGAAATAATTTTCAGTCCTTCTTAATGATATACTGTATGCAGAAATGGTAAGGCATGTGAAGTAACAAAACAGCCCACTTGAACTTTGCAAAGCTGAATATATTTGTGTTGGGATTTGTGTTATGCGTGCCAAAGGTAAAACACAATTTAAGGGTTCTATGAGGCACTTTGGAGAGATATTACATTGGACTGTGTCTTATAATAGACACTGTTCTAGTGCTGTGTCTATGGAATAACAGTTTAACATGATAGACGTCTAATGTCATACAAGCGGCCACAATTTCCTATTAATCCATGCAACTGCATACAATACATTTTTAAGGCACCTTTACATAGTTAAGGTGCCTTAACTATGTAAATGGCACCTTTACATAGTTAAGGTGCCATTTTTAAGGCTAATCTGAAGATGGTGCTGGCTAAAGCTAAAACTGGCGAGTGTAGAGAGTATAGAGATATTGTTATCCACGTCGGCACCAACGATGTTAGGATGAAACAGTCAGAGGTCACCAAGCGCAACATAGCTTCAGCGTGTAAATCAGCTAGAAAGATGTGTCGGCATCGAGTAATTGTCTCTGGCCCCCTCCCAGTTAGGGGGAGTGTGAGACTCTACAGCAGAGTCTCACAACTCAATCGCTGGTTGAAAACTGTTTTCTGCCCCTCCCAAAAGATAGAATTTGTAGATAATTGGCCCTCTTTCTGTGACTCACGCACAAACAGGACCAAGCCTGACCTGCTGAGGAGTGACGGACTCCATCCTAGCTGGAGGGGTGCTCTCATCTTATCTACCAACATAGACAGGGCTCTAACTCCACAATGAAATAGGGTGCAGGCCAGGCAGCAGGTTGTTAGCCAACCTGCCAGCTTAGTGGAGTCTGCCACTAGCATAGTCAGTGTAGTCAGCTCAGCCATCCCCATTGAGACTGTGTCTGTGCCTCGACCTAGGTTGGGCAAAACTAAACATGGCGGTGTTCGCCTTAGCAATCTCATTAGGATAAAGACCTCCTCCATTCCTGCCATTATTGAAAGAGATCGTGATACCTCACATCTCAAAATAGGGTTACTTAATGTTAGATCACTCACTTCAAAGGCAGTTATAGTCAATGAACTAATCACTGATCACAATCTTGATGTGATTGGCCTGACTGAAACATGGCTTAAGCCTGATGAATTTACTGTGTTAAATGAGGCCTCACCTCCTGGTTACACTAGTGACCATATCCCCCGTGCATCCCGCAAAGGCGGAGGTGTTGCTAACATTTACGATAGCAAATTTCAATTTACAAAAAAAAAAAAGACGTTTTCATCTTTTGAGCTTCTAGTCATGAAATCTATGCAGCCTACTCAATCATTTTTTATAGCTACTGTTTACAGGCCTCCCGGGCCATATACAGCGTTCCTCTCTGAGTTCCCTGAATTCCTATCGGACCTTGTAGTCATAGCAGATAATATTCTAATTTTTGGTGATTTTAATATTCATATGGAAAAGTCCACAGACCCACTCCAAAAGGCTTTCGGAGCCATCATCGACTCAGTGGGTTTTGTCCAACATGTCTCTGGACCTACTCACTGCCACAGTCATACTCTGGACCTAGTTTTGTCCCATGGAATAAATGTTGTAGATCTTAATGTTTTTCCTCATAATCCTGGACTATCGGACCACCATTTTATTACGTTTGAAATCGCAACAAATAATCTGCTCAGACTCCAACCAAGGAGCATCAAAAGTCGTGCTATAAATTCTCAGACAACACAAAAATTCCTTGATGCCCTTCCAGACTCCTTCTGCCTACCCAAGGACGTCAGAGGACAAAAATCAGTTAACCACCTAACTGAGGAACTCAATTTAACCTTGCGCAATACCCTAGATGCAGTTGCACCCCTAAAAACGAAAAACATTTGTCATAAGAAACTAGCTCCCTGGTATACAGAAAATACCCGAGCTCTGAAGCAAGCTTCCAGAAAATTGGAACGGAAATGGCGCCACACCAAACTGGAAGTCTTCCGACTAGCTTGGAAAGACAGTACCGTGCAGTATCGAAGAGCCCTCACTGCTGCTCGATCATCCTACCTTTCCAACTTAATTGAGGAAAATAAGAACAATCCAAAATTTCTTTTTGATACTGTTGCAAAGCTAACTAAAAAGCAGCATTCCCCAAGAGAGGATGCCTTTCACTTCAGCAGTAATAAATTCATGAACTTCTTTGAGGAAAAGATCATGATCATTAGAAAGCAAATTACGGACTCCTCTTTAAATCTGCGTATTCCTCCAGGGCTTAGCTGTCCTGGATCTGCACAGCTCTGCCAGGGCCTGGGATCGGGAGAGACACTTAAGTGTTTTAGTACTATATCTCTTGACACAATGATGAAAATAATCATGGCCTCTAAACCTTCAAGCTGCATACTGGATCCTATTCCTACTAAACTACTGAAAGAGCTGCTTCCTGTGCTTGGCCCTCCTATGTTGAACATAATAAACGGCTCTCTATCCACCGGATGTGTACCAAACTCACTAAAAGTGGCAGTAATAAAGCCTCTCTTGAAAAAGCCAAACCTTGACCCGGAAAATATAAAAAACTATCGGCCTATATCGAATCTTCCATTCCTCTCAAAAATTTTAGAAAAAGCTGTTGCGCAGCAACTCACTGCCTTCCTGAAGACAACCAATGTATACGAAATGCTTCAGTCTGGTTTTAGACCCCATCATAGCACTGAGACTGCACTTGTGAAGGTGGTAAATGACCTTTTAATGGCGTCAGACCGAGGCTCTGCATCTGTCCTCGTGCTACTAGACCTTAGTGCTGCCTTTGACACCATCGATCACCACATTCTTTTGGAGAGACTGGAAACCCAAATTGGTCTACACGGACAAGTTCTGGCCTGGTTTAGATCTTATCTGTCGGAAAGATATCAGTTTGTCTCTGTGAATGGTTTGTCCTCTGACAAATCAACTGTACATTTCGGTGTTCCTCAAGGTTCCGTTTTAGGACCACTATTGTTTTCACTATATATTTTACCTCTTGGGGATGTTATTCGAAAACATAATGTTAACTTTCACTGCTATGCGGATGACACACAGCTGTACATTTCAATGAAACATGGTGAAGCCCCAAAATTGCCCTCGCTAGAAGCCTGTGTTTCAGACATAAGGAAGTGGATGGCTGAAAACTTTCTACTTTTAAACTCGGACAAAACAGAGATGCTTGTTCTAGGTCCCAAGAAACAAAGAGATCTTCTGTTAAATCTGACAATTAATCTTGATGGTTGTAAAGTCGTCTCAAATAAAACTGTGAAGGACCTCGGCGTTACTCTTGACCCTGATCTCTCTTTTGACGAACATATCAAGACTGTTTCAAGGACAGCTTTTTTCCATCTACGTAACATTGCAAAAATCTGAAATTTTCTGTCCAAAAATGATGCAGAAAAATTAATTCATGCATTTGTTACTTCTAGGTTAGACTACTGCAATGCTCTACTTTCCGGCTACCCGGATAAAGCACTAAATAAACTTCAGTTAGTGCTAAATACGGCTGCTAGAATCCTGACTAGAACCAAGAAATTTGATCATATTACTCCAGTGCTAGCTTCCCTACACTGGCTTCCTGTTAAGGCAAGGGCTGATTTCAAGGTTTTACTGTTAACCTATAAAGCGTTACATGGGCTTGCTCCTACCTATCTTTCCGAGTTGGTCCTGCCGTACATACCTACACGTACGCTACGGTCACAAGACGCAGGCCTCCTAATTGTCCCTAGAATTTCTAAGCAAACAGCTGGAGGCAGGGCTTTCTCCTATAGATCTCCATTTTTATGGAATGGTCTGCCTACCCATGTGAGAGACGCAGACTCGGTCTCAACCTTTAAGTCTTTACTGAAGACTTATCTCTTCAGTAGGTCATATGATTGAGTGTAGTCTGGCCCAGGAGTGTGAAGGTGAACGGAAAGGCTCTGGAGCAACAAACCGCCCTTGCTGTCTCTGCCTGGCCGGTTCCCCTCCACTGGGATTCTCTACCTCTAACCCTATTACAGGGGCTGAGTCACTGGCTTACTGGTGCTCTTTCATGCCGTCCCTAGGAGGGGTGCGTCACTTGAGTGGGTTGAGTTACTGACGTGATCTTCCTGTCTGGGTTGGCGCCCCCCCTTGGTTTGTGCTGTGGTGGAGATCTTTGTGGGCTATACTCGGCCTTGTCTCAGGATTGTAAGTTGGTGGTTGAAGATATCCCTCTAGTGGTGCGGGGGCTGTGCTTTGGCAAAGTGGGTGGGGTTATATCCTTCCTGTTTGGCCCTGTCCGGGGGTATCATCGGATGGGGCCACAGTGTCTCCTGACCCCTCCTGTCTCAGCCTCCAGTATTTATGCTGCAGTAGTTTGTGTCGGGGGGCTAGGGCCAGTTGGTTATATCTGGAGTACTTCTCCTGTCTTATCCAGTGTCCTGTGTGAATTTAAGTATGCTCTCTCTAATTCTCTCCTTCTCTCTTTCTTTCTCTCTCTCGGAGGACCTGAGCCCTAGGACCATACGTCAGGACTACTGGGCATGATGACTCCTTGCTGTCCCCAGTCCACCTGGCCTTGCTGCTGTTCCAGTTTCAACTGTTCTGCCTGCAGTTATGGAACCCCTACCTGTCCCAGACCTGCTGTTTTCAACTCTTAATGATCGGCTATGAAAAGCCAACTGACATTTATTCCTGATTATTATTTGACCATGCTTGTCATTTATGAACATTTTGAACATCTTGGCTCTCTCTAATTCTCTCCTTCTCTCTTTCTTTCTCTCTCTCGGAGGACCTGAGCCCTAGGACCATACGTCAGGACTACCGGGCATGATGACTCCTTGCTGTCCCCAGTCCACCTGGCCTTGCTGCTGTCCCAGTTTCAACTGTTCTGCCTGCGGTTATGGAACCCCTACCTTTCCCAGACCTGCTGTTTTCAACTCTTAATTATTGGCTATGAAAAGCCAACTGACATTTATTCCTGATTATTATTTGACCATGCTTGTCATTTATGAACATTTTGAACATCTTGGCCATGTTCTGTTATAATCTCCACCCGGCACAGCCAGAAGAGGACTGGCCACCCCTCATAGCCTGGTTCCTCTCTAGGTTTCTTCCTAGGTTTTGGCCTTTCTAGGGAGTTTTTCCTAGCCACCGTGCTTCTACACCTGCATTGCTTGCTGTTTGGGGTTTTAGGCTGGGTTTCTGTACAGCACTTCGAGATATTAGCTGATGTACGAAGGGCTATATAAAATAAACTTGATTGATTGATTGACCTTTACATAGTTACTGGTTTGTCAGTGTCTTGGCTACACAAACTTATTTTAGTAGCCAAGACACAGTACACTGAAAAAAATGAGTCATTGTCATTTTGCATTGCATTGACTTTTAAAGACTCAACAGTGAATGTGGCATGATAATACCTTAAGGCTAATCATATTGGAGTAATGCAGTAGTACACTTAATTTGCAATGTAACCAAATCATCCAATCGTGGTAAAAAGATACATTAAACCAAACCATCCGATCATGGTAAAAAGATACATTAAACCAAACCATCCGATCATGGTAAAAAAACATTTAGCTCTAAATCTGGTTGAAGCAGACGTGGACCTTTTTGTCTTTATAGTGAAAAAGAAAGTACTAGCAGCAAATGTTTCAGCTCATGCTATTGTATCACGGGGCTTCCTATGACAGCTTTTATCTGCAGCTGTACTGTTGCATAGATGTGCAATTCACTTGGGGAGTAAATTGGCACGCATCCAGTTACCTTAAAGTGGGAAGAGATTGTACTGCACTTAACCAGCGAGGCTAGATTTCCACAACTACCTCCGATTTAGGAAAGGTGAAGGTAAGAACATAAATATGCCTCCCATTCCAATGTGGCTAACTTTAAAATGGTATTTTACTAAATCCCTCTCCTGGCGTGTTTGTATGTAGGCTAAATAAAAACGTAATAAAATTGTAATTGTCTCAGTCTGCTAGGCACTAATTTATGGGATAACAGTAGATTGAAATTGGTGTGTTGTCCATGAAATTGTGTATAACATGGATATTAGTCTACGTCTAACATTCAAATTATATTTCACATAGTACACACAGAAACTAAATTTGTAAATCTTTAGGCCACAAATGCTCAACAATGGTAGCTGTAAATGGGCTATTAGTTGATTGTAGTGATAGACAGAGTAGGCCTACTTGTGATTTTGCCAAGCTGGTTATAATCTCTCATATCATTGTCCAGTGACACTCTGCAACCAGTTTACAATAAGATGAGATATTATGGTAGAAACTGCATTCATACCCCCAATGCATGATGTCATGACTGTCCTGTGAGGATCCAAATAGGTCAGATCAGCTTTGCAATAAATAACTTCAAACAGACCCGCTCTCACCCGCAGAGGGGGGAGATGGGAACTGGTGGGGGTTAACACCTCACACCCTGTTGTAAATCAAATGAACATTCAGCATCTCCCTCTCCAATGTTCATCAGAGGAATGTGCCTTTGTCTTAAGAAAATGTTTTCCTGACGAAACTCTTAACACGTTCAACAGCAACTATTGGAACAATATTTCTAACATAGAACGTGGGGAATGGGCCGAGGTGACCTAAAATAACACCAATGTCATATTGTGTGTTATTTTTGGTCATTAAAAATGGAAATACTGTAACTTGAAAAGTATACATACTACATGTACGAAGTTTCCATCCTCTCTGTTGTGCATGCTATAGGAAAAATTATGAAAGTGTTTTTGCTAAGAGAGGGATGTGATTTTAGAAACTATAAGAGAAAATTGTTTCTATAACCGTGCACAGTAAGTAGTGAGGTCAGAGAACGTGTCAGCCTGACGGAACCGCCCCTTTTGAAAGAACTGTATAAAATTATGGGTTAAGAATTAACATATCAGACCAGAGAGAGGTAGAGCTGCAGCTCATGTTTAAAGTGGTTTGAACTCTGAATCTCAACACGAGGTAGAGACGATAAAGTCACCTCCCGGACAAGCACTGGTACGGCTGATTAGCTGTTCTAAGTAAAGTATCTAGAAAAGCGAATTTAAGTGGGACCATTCCACTACTCTCTTCAAACCATTGTATTCCGTTACTCTCATCACCCCACTGGGAACCATCGACACGGCTGGCTAGCCTATCTTCAAAGAAGCATCTCCATAACGAATGGAAGTAGAATAAACTTTGTAATTCTGTTCAGGACTACACCACAAGTCACCGGATACCAGACGACTGCAGAGGAAAACAACAGTAGAAGACGAGTGGGGACCCTGTTTGGACAATCAGAGCCTTACACGCATGCCGTGAAAAGGCCGAAACCCCTTTCCAAGAAGGCCCTGTCCACCGAGAGAAACAAAGGATTTTCACATAAATACATTCCTGATTTCTTACTCCAAGCGGGCAGCGGTTCGTGTGCAAAGTAAAAGTGAGAGTAGTTTTTAAATGTACCAATGTTAAGTGTCTCTGTCCCTCTCTCTCTCTCCTTCTCCATGTCTTTTGTAACAAGCAACTATATTGTTGACAGTCTGCTAGGGACCTGTTTCTAATGTATTAAGTGTGTATGTTTATCCTGTCTGTCACGTTCTGACCATAGTTCTTTTGTGTTTTCTTTGTTTTAGTGTTGGTCAGGACGTGAGCTGAGTGGGCATTCTATGTTGTGTGTCTAGTTTTCACGTTTCTATGTTTGGCCTGATATGGTTCTCAATCAGAGGCAGGTGTTAGTCATTGTCTCTGATTGGGAACCATATTTAGGTAGCCTGTTTTGTGTTGGGTTTTGTGGATGGTTGTCTTCTGTCTTTGTGTCTATGCACCAGATAGGACTGTTTCGGTTTTTCACATTTGTTGTTTTGTATTTTGTAGTGTTCACGTTTATCGTCTTTATTAAACATGTTGAACACTAACCGCGCTGCGCTTTGGTCCTCTCCTTCGTCCACAGAAGAAAGCCGTTACACTGTCTTACCATTTAGTTAGCTAGTAAATTAATAATTAAACCAATTTGTGTAGTACTGAATCATAAGTAAGGCTCGGGTTTTTGCAAATGCAAGGTTACGAATGATGATATGCTACGAGGTTATGATTAATAAGTTGACTGTTTATGGATGTGACAGGTAAAGAGCTTTAGAGTTTAATTTGGGAGATGGTAACTCTTTAAAGAACCACTCTCGTGGTGCCCCAAATCCTAATGAGTTAATTGTTACATTATTCATTTAATTGGGTAACAATTAAACAGAGTTAGTTGATTAGATAAATAACAGTCATCAGATTAATGAAAGTAAAGTCACGACAATGACTTGAAGCCTTGATATGATGTAGCTTAGCAGCACATGCTTTGTGAACTGTGTCCAATTTTAAGATGCATTGAAACTATCAATAAACGAATATGGCTATCAATAAACGAATATGGAGCAACATCCCTGGCTATTGTTGATCAAAAACAACATTGCTTTTCTGAAGATAACTTTTTGATTTGAGATTTGCATGTATTTCAGACTCTCTTCATTCTTCCAATTGGCCACCCTCCCATTCGATACACTCAATTCTGGTTTCACATGAGTTCGAGAGCAGGATCTCATTTATTTATGTCCACCCATGAGATCTAGGCTTGGCTGGCAGCTGGTCAGGGCATCGCTAGTTCACCAAATGCCAGACTCTCTCTTCTTTCCCCCCCTTAAAAAGTTAGTATCTGAAAGGCTGCATCAGTGCTACAGTAGGACTACGCTTTTTGCATTTCAAATTGGCTGAACTGTGGAAGGGCCTGGGGACACGCAGCGCTCAGATTCACATCCACACTTCTCTCTCCGCTGGATTAGCCAGCTCTATATTAGCATGACCCGGGGAGCTGCACCTCGCGTTGAAGAGTTCTCCCGTTTTTTAGGACACGACCTAAGAACCCCCTGGAGGACCATATTAGAGGGGGGAAGTATCTCAGGGAACACCTGGTGTTCTAAATATGTCAAATGTAAAACAGGGATGGGAAGACCTTGTAAATTCCCTGATTTGCTAGTTTGATTGTGTGTGTGCACGTTTGTGTAACTGTGTCCATTAAACGTCCCCAATGGCAGATTTGTCAATTGTCCAACAGGTAATTTCTAGTCATACAAATTTGATCAGGTAATGAAATAAATTGTGTATGCCATGCTGTCAATAAATGATTTACCAGAGAAGCACTCTTTGAAGGACTTGTATTCATGCATTTATGGTAAGGAGTCAGGTGCCTGCCTGTGTGTAAAGCATACATGTGTTTTACACATTTTATGAATGCATATACACTGAGTATACCAAACATTAGGAACACCTTCCTAATATTAAGTTGCAGCCCCTTTTGCCCTTAGAACAGCCTCAATTCGTCTCTACAAGGTGTCAAAAGCGTGTTGCTCCCCACAGTTGTCATGTTGTCTGGATGTCATTTGGGTGGTGGACCATTCTTGATACACACGAGAAACTGTTGAGTGTGAAAAACCAAGCAGCGTTGCAGTAGTTCACATAAACCGGTGCGCCTGGCACCTACTACCATACCCTGTTCAAAGACACATTTTTTTTGTCTTGCCCATTCACCCTCTGAATGGCACACATACACAATCCGTATCTCAATAAGATCAAGGCTTAAAAATCCTTCTTTAACTTGTCTCCTCCCCTTCATCTACACTGATTTGAAGTGGATTTAACAAGTGACATCAATAAGGGATCATAGCTTTCACCTGGATTCAGTCTGTCATGGAAAGAGCAGATGTTCTTAATGTTTTGTATACTCAGTCACTGCTCTATGGGGTGAAATGCAGCATTATAAACACATTCACCATGCATTATAGTGAGATGATTCACATAAAATGTTGCCTATGCATGCTAAATGTGAATGACTGTATAATATCATGTCTAGCTGAGAAATTGTGTTGAGAAAAGCTGGACGATTAACACTAACAAACATTTTGCAAAAACAATCTTCTAACACTAATATCACAAGTTAAAAAAATTGTCCTGGAGTAACTGCAAACACGGCTTTGTGAACATTTCTATGTATTGGTTTAGCAACATGCTTCAGAAGTCAATTTGATGCTCACAACATACTCCGAGCCAACAGTTAACTGATAGAGCAACCAGCTTTTTGCTCTGAGAGACAGTTGACCCTTAGGTTTCAAGAAGGTGACGGCACAGTGCAAGACAACGAGCGGTAACTGGTTTGCCTCCGCTTCGTCAGCGATGTTTGAGAGGACCTTATGGCATCGACAAAGCACTGGCTTCAACGCTGACATATTTCTTTAGATCTCCCAGAAACACATTTGTGGCTTGGTTGAATCTGAGTGACAGAACTGTTGCACTCATGTCATCTCTTGAGACACACTGTATCTCTATCAATGGAACATATCTGACATGCGTAACGAACCGGTGTCCTATGATGACATCCCTAGGTTTCCAACTTGTCGTGTTGTGATTGTACTGATTGACAGAGCCAGATTCGGCTACACAAGCTCACTCCTCACCGTCTCCATCTTTAACGAGCATGCCTTGATTAGGGCTCCATGGGACGTCAGTCTCTCAGTGGTCTAGATATAATGTATCAGACAGTGACACTTCAATGGGGAACTAGATGAAAAATATTGGGCTAATTATTTCCCATCCCTGGCTGTGTGGAGTCTTCCTCCTGGCTGTCGAGAATTGAGTGTCTTTTCATGATCACAATATTCTCACAATGTGCAGATATTGCAAGAATAGTGTGTGAGTTTATGACTTGAAGCGCTTCTCTGGTGGATTATGTGAAGCTTTAGAGCCTGCTGTACCCCAGTCATTAACAATCTCTTCAATAGCATCACAATCGTTTGACTGTGGGGGTCCATCCATAACTGAGTCTCAGTTATGTTCATCCCAAAAGTTATGTTCATCCTTTGCCACCCCAAAAGTTGTAGTTTCTACTGACTATATAATAAGCATAAACACCTCAACAAACAAATACAAACAGCAGACCATCTAATCAACTAATGCACATGCCAGAGTCACTTCCTTTTGCGTCATTTCAAGGGACTTTGTTGCCTAAAGGGACCGTTTCACCTGGTTTGAAGTGAAATAGAGTTTAGTTATGGATAAGAGGGGTTCCACCACTCCCGTTGATTTACACTAAACAAAGCTAATTCTAAGTGTGGATAAGCCCTGCATATTTGGTGGGATGACACACTATTGTTAGATTACTTACACAATATCAATACAATAAGAAGTATTTCCAATTTGTGTGAACTATCCCTTTAAACTTATACAAATGTAGTTTTTGAAAAGTGCCATGAAAACAAAATTAAATCTAATTGAATTCTTAACTGCCCCATTGCGCTCTGTCTAACAAGGCCGACTAGGATGTAAAGAATGTACAGTTGAAGTCAGAAGTTTACATACACTTAGGTTGGAGTTATTAAAACTCATTTTTCAACCACTCCACAAATGTCTTGTTAACAAACTATAGTTTTGTCAATTCGGTTAGAACATCTACTTTGTGCATGACACAAGTAATTTTTCCAACAATTGTTTACAGACAGATTAATTCACTGTATCACAATTCCAGTGGCTTAGAAGTTTACATACACTAAGTTGACTGTGCCTTTAAACAGCTTGGAAAATTCCCGAAAATTATGTCATGGCTTTAGAAGCTTCTGATAGGCTAATTGACATCATTTGAGTCAATTGGAGGTGTACCTGTGGATTTATTTAAAAGCCTACCTTCAAACTCAGTGCCTCTATGCTTGACATCATGGGAAAATCTAAATAAATCAGCTAAGACCTCAGAAAACAAATTGTAGACCTCCACAAGTCTGGTTCATCCTTGGGAGCAATTTCCAAACGCCTGAAGGTACCACGTTCATCTGTACAAACAATAGTACGCAAGTATAAACACCATGGGACCGACCACGCAGCCGTCATACCGCTCAGGAAAAAGAAGCGTTCTGTCTCCAAGAGATGAACGTACTTTGGTGTGAAAAGTGCAAATCAATCCCAGAACAACAGTAAAGGACATTGTGAAGATGCTGGAGGAAACAGGTACAAAAGTATCTAAATCCACAGTAAAACAAGTCCTATGTCGACATAACCTGAAAGGCCACTCAGCAAGGAAGAAGCCACTGCTCCAAAACCGCCACAAAAAAGACAGACTACGGTTTGCAACTGCACATGGGGACAAAGATCGCACTTTTGGAGAAATGTCCTCTGGTCTGATGAAACAAAAATAAAACTGTTTGGCCATAATGACCATCGTTATGTTTGGAGGAAAAAGGGGGAGGATTGCAAGCCGAAGAACACCACCCCAACTGTGAAGCACGGGGGTGGCAGCATCATGTTATGGGGAGGGACTGCAGGAGGGACTGGTGCACTTCACAAAATAGATGGCATCATGAGGCAGGAAAATTATGTGGATATATTGAAGCAACATCTCAAGACATCAGTCAGGAAGTTAAAGCTTGGTCGCAAATGGTTCTTCCAAATGGACAATGACCCCATTCATACTTCCAAAGTTGTGGCAAAATGGCTTAAGGATAACAAAGTCAAGATATTGGAGTGGCCATCACAAAGCCCTGATCTCAACCCTATAGAAAATTTGTGGGCAGAACTGAAAAAGCGTGTGCAAGCGAGGAGGCCTACAAACCTGACTCAGTTACACCAGCTCTGTCAGGAGGAATGGGCCAAAATTCACCCAACTTATTGTGGGAAGCTTGTGGAAGGCTACCCAAAACGTTTGACCCAAGTTAAACAATTTAAAGGCAATGCTACCAAATACTAATTGAGTGTATGTTAACTTCTGACCCACTAGGAATGTGATGTAAGAAATAAAAGCTGAAATAAATCATTTTCTCTACTATTATTCTGACATTTCACATTCTTAAAATAAAGTGGTGATCCTAACTGACCTAAGACAGGGAATTTTTACTAGGATTAATTCTCAGAAATTGTGAAAAACTAAGTTTAAATGTATTTGGCTAAGGTGTATGTAAACTTCCGACTTCAACTGTAAGTATAACTCCTTTCAACGCATTCATGTAATAAGCCTTTGATTTATAATTTATCATAAATTTGAAAATTACATTTTGAGCACCGGAACAGCTGATTAGAATAGCCATCAGTGTGTGATTTTCTACTAGAGTTGTAGGCCAGAAGCCTCCATAGAAATGAATCAGAGAGAAACAACATGATCTGGTCTGACACAGTATAACCCCTGATCAAATCCCCCAGTCAGTCAAAAACAGTGCTCCCTTTGATCTTGAACACTTTGAACATTCTGTCAGCCTTATGCTTTTATATGAAAAAACCTCTAGGAGGCAGCTGCTGAGATGGAATGCTTATGCAACATGCCACCAGTGCGTTCATTCAACTTTCCTTTCTTTTTTTCTTTTTCTGGGAACAATACAATGCTGATGATAATACAGCCAGCCCATGTTTAAGTGCATAATCACAGCCTTCCAGCTGATGCAAAGCCTGCCTGCAGAATGTCAAGAACAGACATGAGCGTTTGTACTAACAGATCATTAGTGGGCTGCTTTCATGGGGGCTGTTAAACTGTTGTTAAACTGCTGTTAAAGTGGCACAGTCAGAAGACAAAGCATGTATTCTCGTTTGTGCACCATATAAAATACAAATGCTCACATATTGTAGAAAGAGGGATTATTTGGCGACTTTTATAGGAGTAGCCTAAATAAATTTATGACAATGATCTTCAAAGTGATTCATGCATGTGAATTAATGAATGCATTGCTTTCAGTCTTTCCTGATTTATTTAGAGTTTTCCTCCCATCCTTTCACCTCTCCATCTTTGTGGTTGCATTGTTTTAGTAATATACAGTACCAGTCAAACGTTTGGACACACCTACTCTTTCAAGGGTTTTTCTTTAATTTGACTATTTTCTACATTGTAGAATAATAGTGAAGACAACCAAACTATGAAATAACACATATGGAATCATGTAGTAACCAAAAATACATTTTATATTTGAGATTCTTCAAAGTAGCCACTCTTTGCCTTGATGACACCTTTGCACACACTTGGCATTCTCTCAACCAGCTTCACCTGGAATGTTCCAACAGTATTTTCCAACAGTCTTGAAGAAGTTCCCACAGATGCTGAGCACTTGTTGGCAGCTTTTCCTTCACTCTGCGGCATAACTCATCCCAAACCATCTCAATTGGGTTGAGGTTGGGTGATTGTGGAGGCCAGGCAATCTGATGCAGCACTCCATCAATCTCCTTATTGGTCAAATAGCCCTTACACAGCCTGACGGTGTGTTGGCTCATTGTCCTGTTGAAAAACAAATTATAGTGTCACTAAGCTTAAACAAGATGGGATGGCGTATTGCTGCAGAATGCTGTGATAGCCATGCTGGTTAAGTGTGCCTTGAATTCTAAATAAATCACACAGTCTCACCAGCAAAGCACCATAACACCTCCTCCTCCATACTTTACGGTGGTAAATACACATGCGGAGATCATCCGTTCACCCACACCACGTCTCACAAAGACACTGCGGTTGGAACCAAAAATCTCCAATTTGGACTCATCCGACCAAAGGACAGATTTCCACCGGTCTAATGTCCATTGCTGGTGTTTCTTGTTCCAAGCAAGTCTCTTCTTCTTATTGGTGTCCTTTAGTAGTAGTTTCTTTGGAGCAATTTGACCATGAAAGCCTGATTCATGCAATCTCCTCTGAACAGTTGATGTTGAGATGTGTCTGTTACTTGAACTCTGTGAAGCATTTATTTGGGCTGCAATTTCTGAGGTTGGTACTTTAATGAACTTTTCCTCTGCAGAAGAAGTAACTCTGGGTCTTCCTTTCCTGTGGCAGTCCTCATGAGAGCCAGTTTAATCATAGCGCTTGATGGTTTTTGCAACTGCAATTGAAGAAACTTTCAAAGTTCTTGAAATGCTCCGGATTGAATGACCTTCATGTCTTAAAGTAATGATGGACTGTCATTTCTCTTTGCTTATTTGAGCTGTTCTTGCAATAATATGGACTTGGTCTTTTACCACCTGCATACCACCTCTACCTTGTCACAACAGAACTGGTTGAATCAAACGCATTAAGAAGGAAAGAAATTCCACAAATGAACTTTTAACAAAGGCACACCTGTAAATTGAATTGCATTCCAGCTGACTACCTCATGAAGCTGGTTGGGAGAATGCTAAGCGTGTGCAAAGCTGTCATCAAGGAAAGGGTGTCTACTTTGAAGACTCATAAATATACAAATATATTTCCAACACTTTTTTGGTTACTACATGATTCCATATGTGTTATTTCCTCATGTTGATGTCTTCACTATTATTCTACAATGTAGAAAATAGTAAAAATAAAGAAAAACTCTTGAATGAGTAGATGTCGAAAATGTTGACTGGTACTGTATGTCAAACCCATCATTGTCCATTTTTAATGCCATGCATTTGTCCACTCTGAATTGTCCTTATGCACCTGTCTGTTTTTTTCTCTCTCTCTCTACACCTGTCTGTTTTTAGTTCCCATAGATTTTCTGTAAACAAATCAGCATTACAGCATGTCCACTGCTCACAGGACTTTGGGTGATGCTCTATCAAAGACCAGTCGATATACTGATTGAATGGCTGATTGATTAGAGGCAACAACACGCCAGGCCCTATTTGTGGTTACTGAGAGCAGCATAGTTAATGCTGTGTAGGAAAAGCTACAACCTGGCTAGATAAATAATAAGAACAGAAAAAAAGTGTGCATACTCAATTAACATATGCGTAAGCAGCCTCCCGGGCATTCAAAACAACATAACTTTTTTTTTTTTACGACCAAAAGACAAACATGATTAATTTGTCCACATGGAAATAGTGTCGGGATCAATTGCTGTAAACACTGTAATCAGATATGTTTTCACCCATGTAAACATATATTAATACTAACATGAATTTGATTAATTCATCCCATACTTGCTTACCGTGTTTCATCAAATAGTGCAACACAATATCTGCAGTGTACAGAGCATTATACAGTATCACTATCCGCTATGCCTTTATTTGTAATCGGAGTTGTACGGTAATTTCATTCCGGAGTCCACAAAGGTCTTTGGTTGGCAATACAGTGAGCTCCCAGTGCTAAGCCCCGCACCACAACACAAATGATTCAATTATTTCTCTATAACTGGTGCTGTCTCCCCGGAGATACAACTGACAATAGCTGAATCATCAGGAAATGCCTGTAAAGGACCCATCCTCATTAGGTCTGAAGACTATAGTGTATCCATAGATAGAGCGAACAGTTAAAGCAGCACTGTATGTACAGTGCATGGAGCATGCTCCTTCCCCCTGCTTTATAAAACCCCTCGCTCAATGAGCGTTGTTGTTCTCTAACCTTGTAGCTAAGAATGGACGTACATCTCGAACACTTAGTGCTTGAATTTAACAGCGTTACGTGTTGTAGAAATCACAACAACAAGCATTCATCTGCAATGTCACAGGTGGCTGAATAACATGAACAGTTTTCATAAATTGATTGTATTGCACTGCTCACCCTTTCTTGACCCGTGAAAGCATAGCTACTCTGTTGTCAAGATGAACTGTCCAATAACATATCTAGTGCACTATCAAAATGACACTGGTATCGTCCTACTGTAATTTAATAAAAGGCAATGGAGGCTCAGTAATAGTATTCTAGAGAGGAGGTGGGTCAAATTAAAGCTGGATGGATAATGTCATTGACAATGAAATGATCTCCGATTTGCTATTTGGCCATGGCGCTCCTGTGAATTGAGATGCACAGATTGTTTTTTCCATACAGTGACATCAATCATTATTCGCTCTAGTGGACAGCAGTGCCCTATCCACATGTCTGTGTGTTTGTTGGTCAGCATCTCCCCATGGTATTGCTTTCCAACTTCCCCAGATGTTTTTCAACTTGTGTTTGCTCGTCCTGTTTATTGTGCTGCACGACACACCATCAGCATTAAAACCCCATCTGGCTTCTTGGCTGCCAGTAGGAGAGACGGCAGGGCTTTTTAACATGTCTTTAAGATATAAGTCTCGCTGTTATTGTAGATCGTCTTTTTGATATTTTTTCATCCTCCTCTTGAGCTTTGTAAATTAACGTGCATGAGTGTGACTTTGAAACAATCCTGTGGGTTGCACAATGTGCAAATCAATCGTAAATCATCTATGAAGATGAATGAGTGACTGCATGTGTGTGTGTGTGTGTGTATGTGTGTTTGTGTGTGTGTGTGTGTGTCTGTGGATGTGCGTATATATGCGCCATGCATGTGCATTCGTGCATGGGCACTAGTGATGGGCAGTAGTTACATATCACAATTCTATTTCGATATTTGACTCCAAGTACCGATTTGTAAAAAAGTAGCGTTAGCTAGCGCTAATCAGTACCTCCGCCAAAATTCTGGTATTTAAAAAAATAAAATAAAATAGTAAGCAAACATGTTTTCAGCCCTTTTATTTCCCTGACTAATCAAAGCTCATTTTCCCACGCTCTCTCGTCTCAGCAGACAAATAGTGAGCAATATGTTTGGAACATCAAATCACAATAAAATTGCAGTATTGAATTGCAATACATATTGAATCGTGAGAATCGCAATACATAAGGTATCGGCACTTAAGCATCGTGATGGTATCGTATCGTGAGGTCCCTGGCAATTCTCTTCCCTAATGGGCACGTGTGTTATGCAATACATACAGCAAGCAGACCCTTTAATGACACTGTTGAGCCCATACCAAGGTCACTGAGCCACACAACTGAAATAACCAGGCCTTTCAGAGAAAATGTCCTGGCTCTAGCATCCAATCCCCCCCAGCCACTGTACAGACACAAGCCCCAAAAGCATTATCTAGACAGACCCAGAAACTCTAGATCTCTTGCACTGGATCCCAAATAATAATGTGCGGATGTTTTGTGAGAGAGAAAAGACACAGTGGGTAAAGTAAAGAGAAGAGAGGCTGTATAGAAAACACTGGAAGAGAGCTCAGAGAAAAGAGAGAAGAGGAGAGAGGCTGTATAGAAAACACTGGAAGAGAGCTCAGAGAAAAGAGAGAAGAGGAGAGAGGCTGTATAGAAAACACTGGAAGAGAGCTCAGAGAAAAGAGAGAAGAGGAGAGAGGCTGTATAGAAAACACTGGAAGAGAGCTCAGAGAAAAGAGAGAAGAGGAGAGGCTGTATAGAAAACACTGGAAGAGAGCTCAGAGAAAAGAGAGAAGAGGAGAGAGGCTGTATAGAAAACACTGGAAGAGAGCTCAGAGAAAAGAGAGAAGAGGAGAGAGGCTGTATAGAAAACACTGGAGGAGAGCTCAGAGAGAAGAGGAGAGAGGCTGTATAGAAAACACTGGAAGGGAGCTCAGAGAGAAGAGGAGAGAGGCTGTATAGAAAACACTGGAAAGGAGCTCAGAGAGAAGAGGAGAGAGGCTGTATAGAAAACACTGGAAGAGAGCTCAGAGAGAAGAGAGAAGAGGAGAGAGGCTGTATAGAAAACACTGGAAGAGAGCTCAGAGAGAAGAGGAGAGAGGCTGTATAGAAAACACTGGAAGGGAGCTCAGAGAGAAGAGGAGAGAGGCTGTATAGAAAACACTGGAAGAGAGCTCAGAGAAAAGAGAGAAGAGGGAAGAGGAGAGAGGCTGTATAGAAAACACGAAGAAAGCTTAGAGAAAAGAAAGAGAGAGGTATTTCTTTGGGCGATAAGAAAAAGTGCAAGAGGAGGAACAATATTAGTAAAAGTGTAAAAAATAGAAGAAACGCTCTTCGTGTTAAGTGCCGTAGAATATCCTTTGCGGAACCTGGCACTTCGAAATTCGAAAACAGTCAAATTGCTTTGGATAGAGTTGCTCTTCAGGCACATAATTAATGAAAAAAGCCTTTCAAACTAGTCTTGTGCCTCATTTTCTCAAACAGGTAGTTTGGTATAATTGCTTATTTTCTGCACATAATGGAAAACAATATTTTATGCCTTTGTCTTTCTAATGCCAATAATTCCATTCTACTCAATTGATGTCCTTTGAGCAAGTGATGTCATTCTGAAGTAAAAGGTTGGTAGACCATGGCGCCACTCTCCCCCAGCCCTGCAGCCCATCCAGCTAAGTCCTATTCCCAGATTTATGACTCAAAACCCTCCTATCCAATTCTGATGGCAGCGAATATATTTTGCCTAATGCCTGATGTTCTTCCATGCTGATAGTGTTCTGCATTTGATGTCAGTGGGTGTAAATCTTTTTGCACAGGAGATTGAGGCAGACAAAGGAGACAGCTGCCAGTCTGAGCCCCTTCCTGCCAAGTGTTAGTCTCAAACAGAGAGCAGCCAGCTCTTTCGGACTCCAAACTTCCCTTTGTTCAAAGCAGGGAACGCAAGGAGAGACGGATACTATCATACTGTTGCAGGCACACTCCCTTACTGGCTAATCACGTACCCAGTGAACAGGCAAGGAGGGGGCATGAGAGCCTCCCCCCAAGAAGACATAACTGTAAATATTTCACTCTTTATGGAAAGTTGGGAAATGTTGTCATGTTGGCTCTGCAGTATACTGGGTTAGGCACACTGGTAGTGAGTGATGGGTGATACATGTGGAGACTGGAGACTCCGTTTATCCGGGCACGGTGCATGTCATTGGATTCCATTAAGGTTTCATTGTGTCCCCATAATATCCTGTGGTAAAATGTTCTACTGTAATGCATTGCATGTCGGGTGATAATGGTTCGGTAGCTTGAGAACAATTGACCCTTAGCTAAGCCCCGCCCCAGACTTTTGGGCAACTAAACGCAGTGCTCTAGTGAATAGCAACTGTCGCTAACCAAGCTCATGTCCAACGCCTTCGGACAAGCTCTAGTTTCAAACGCATGAAAGCCAATGAGAGCAATGGCTTTTTAGTTTTTATTTAAATGGCTAAATCATTTAACAGTGCACCAGGGGTACTTGTGATTGTGATTCCTGAAATGCAGAGCCTGTTTTTTTTTCAGCAATTCACCCTTTGGGTGACTCAATGTACATTATAAACTGGGTAGTTCAAGCTCTGAATGCTTATTGGTTTACAGCCGTGGTATATTAGACCGTATACCATGGGTATGACAAAACATTTATTTTTACTGCTCTAATTATGTTGGTAACCAGTTTATAATAGCAATAAGGCACCTCGGGGGTTTGTGGTATATGGCCAATATACCACGGTTAAGGGCTGTATCCAGGCACTCCGCTCTGTGTCATTCATAAGAACATCCCTTAGCCGTGGTATAATGGCCATATACCACATCCCCTCGGGCCTTATTGCTTAAGTATACTATGAACAACAGGAATCTCACATGTATCTTACCTGTAATTACGGTACAATGTAATTTTATTTAACCTTTATTTAACTAGGCAAGTCTGTTAAGAACAAATTCTTATTTAAAATGACACCCTAACCCCGGCCAAACCCTCCCCTAACCCGGATGACAATGGGCCAATTGTGCGCCGCCCTATGGGACTCCCGATCACTGCCGGTTGTGATACAGCCTGGGATCGAACCAGGGTCTGTAGTGATGCTTTTAGCACTGAGCGCCACTCGGGAACTAAATGGTAGGAAGCTTTAACCCACTTATTTGTTTGATAATTGCCTAAGCTCTGCATATAAGCGTAAGTACTGTTCTCCATGGCCAATATGTTCAAAAACATTTAGACACCATCATATGCTGTTAAATATATATTAGCAGAAAGTATGCCTTCAAATGCAAGTCATGAATATTTTCTTCTGCTCCAGCATTGAGGGATTTAGTTAGTACTGACCTTGACCACCACTGTATGTTGAGAACGTTTGCATTTCACTTCCAAGACACCTCAAACTTCTTTGCAAACGCATGAGGATTTCTGGATTAGTTTAAAGAGCTGGAAAAGATTAAAAGCCTACTTTATCACAAAGTATCCCCCTCAAAAGGTTTGACCAAACCCTGACACATTTGATTAACCTTGGGTATTTAAACTATGTTTTCTGTTACCATAGGTATCTAAGGTCACTTGTTACTGGGCCAGATTCCACTTAGACTGATATGTTTTGTAGACTGCTTTAATTGATTGTTGTGGTCACATTTAAAGGGCAGTGCTTAATTCAGCAATTCCTCGACAAACCTTGAAAGGGGAATTTGCCGTGTTTGCATTACTGGGCTTTTAATAGAGTGACATTGTGTAATGAAATTAATCCTACCCAAGCTATGGGGTCAATTACATGACATTTAAATGTAGCCTCCAAAGTGAATAGGCAATAAGACAGCCTTGGCTTAGCCAGCATGGCTCATAGGCCTAAAAGCATAGTGAGTGAGGTATTGACCCACTCATTCCCTTCTTGCTGCATTATTGATCTAACCAGGAGTGGGAGAGCCAGGGACATACTACAAGGTGAGCCAGGTACATACTACTCATTTGTTGACTGTTTCTTACATAGTGCTTAAAAGGGGCAATGCCGTTAAAAAGTTTTCTAGTTATTTTTTTATTATAAGTAAGAGACATGCTATTCATGGGTTGCATGCTTCATCACAATATTGTTTTGAACGTTCTCTTGAGGACTGATGCCCGAATGAACGGTCCAATAGCTACTCAATGGCATTCTATGAGCCGCCATCTGCCGATGAAGCTGTAGTCGAAAGTGCTGATAGTGACTAAGAAAAAACTATGACATTTCTAAAACCTTATGTCATCACTGTGATGTTGCAAGTTTACTTAGGATGGAGTATAACTTTAGCTAGCTAGCCGGATTTTAGCTAGCTAAGGTTAGCATTGCTAGCTAGCTATGATAACAATGCCATCCCTCTAAAGTCCATTTGACAACATGATAATGATGGCAAAGTTGTTTCCTACTAACTACTTGCCTACTTTAGCAATGTCACTATAGTGACAATGATATAGTGTCTCCTCACTATAGTGTCTCCTCAGATAATATTTGCTAGATTGAGCTATATAAGGCCATAAGCAAACAGGAAAACGCTCATCCAGAGGCGGCGCTCCGAGTGGCTGGGGACTTTGATGCAGGGAAACTTAAATCCGTTTTACCAAATTTCTACCAGCATGTTAAATGTGTAACCAGAGGAAATAAAACTCCAGACCACCTTTACTCCACACACAGAGACACGTACAAAGCTCTCCCTCGCCCTCCATTTGGCAAATCTGACCATAATTATATCCTCCTGATTCCTGCTTACAAGCAAAAACTAAAGCAGGAAGCACGTGGTCAATAAAAAAGTGGTCAGATGATGGAGATGCTAAGCTACAGGACAGTTTTTCTAGCACAGACTGGAATGTGTTCCAGGATTCTTCCGATGACATTGAGGAGTACACCACATCAGTCACTGGCGTCATTAATAAGTGCATCGATGATGTCATCCCCACAGTGACCGTACGTACACACCCCAACCAGAAGCCATGGATTACAGGCAACCTCCGCACTGAGCTAAAGGGTAGAGCTGTCGCTTTCAAGGAGTGGGACTCTAACCCAGACGCTTATAAGAAATCCCGCTATGCCCTCCGACCAACCATCAAACAGGCAAAGCGTCAATACAGGACTGAGATTGAATCGTACTACACCGGCTCTGACGCTCATTGAATGTGGCAGGGCTTGCAAACTATTACAGACTACAAAGGGAAGCACAGTCGCGAGCTGCCCAGTGAACGAGCCCACCAGATGAGCTAAATTACTTCTATGCTCGCTTCAAGGCTAGCAACACTGAAGCATGCATGAAAGCATCAGCAAAAACTGTAAATCTTTGAAATTGTGTTGCTGTGCGTTTTGTTGCCAACCTTACTTTGCTAGCTGACAACTTTACGTTTTTTTTCTTTTTACTTTTTAATTACCGTTTATATTTTTAGTTTTTCCATCACAACTTTTTTCCCTCATTCAACTTTTTCACTCCGGACGCTTTATCTGGACATGGTTCGTCAGCACTTTCAACAGCCGAAGCTAAGTAGTAACATTAACATGATGTCTTTTAACCTGTTTGGCGTGCAAGCCCGACACCGGTACACTTATGACAACAGCCAGCTCAAAGTGCAGGGCGCGAAATTCAAAATATATATTTTTTAAATATTTAACTTTCACACATTAACAAGTCCAATACAGCATATGAAAGGTACACATCTTGTGAATCCAGCCAACATGTCCGATTTTTAAAATGTTTTACAGGGAAGACAAAATATGTAAATCTATTAGCTAACCACGTTAGCAAAAGACACCATTTTTTTTACTCCACCAGTTTTTTACTGCATCAGTAGCTATCACAAATTCGACCAAATAAAGATATAAATAGCCACTAACCAAGAAACAACCTCATCAGATGACAGTCTGATAACATATTTATTGTATAGCATAGGTTTTGTTAGAAAAATGTGCATATTTCAGGTATAAATCATAGTTTACCATTGCAGCCACCATCACAACTCGACTAGAATAACTACAGAGAGCAACGTGTATTACCTAATTACTCATCATAAAACATTTCTTAAAAATACACAGCGTACAGCAATTGAAAGACACAGATCGTGTGAATCCAGACAATATTTCAGATTTTCTAAGTGTTTTACAGCGAAAACACAATATAGCGTTATATTAGCTTAGCACAGTAGCAAACCACACAACAGCATTGATTCCAGCCAAACATAGCGATAACGTATTCACCACCAAAAATATTAATTTTCACTAACCTTCTCAGAATTCTTCAGATGACAGTCCTGTAACATCATATTACACAATGCATATAGAGTTTGTTCGAAAATGTGCATATTTAGCGGCACAAATCGTGCTTATACAATGAGAAAAGTTGCCAAGCTGCCCTAGAAAATGTCGGGCGCCATCTTGGAGAGTCACCTAGTCTAATCAATAAATAATCATAAACTTGACTAAAAAATACAGGGTGGACAGCAATTGAAAGACAAATTAGTTCTTAATGCAATCGCTGAATTACATTTTTAAAATTAACCTTACTGCGCAATACAGGGTGCAATACAGGGTGCGATAACGCAAGGCTACACTGCAAATAATGGCGTCTTATGCATTTTACTTTTTTCAACAGAACAACGAATTATCAGCATAAATAGTTCTTACTTTTAGCTGAGCTTCCATCAGAATCTTGGGATGGGTGTCCTTGTCCAAAAGAATCGTTGCTGGGTTGGAGAATGTCCTCTTCCATGTTGTTCAATAGCAGTAAACAATGGCATGCGAAAGAGAGATACCCAATTTTCTACAACGTCACAAAATGAAATACCCGAAAATCGCAATATACTGACATAAACTGATATAAATCGGTTTAAAATAACAAGATTATGATGTCTTTAAAGCCTATATCGAATAAAAACAGAGCCGGATATATATAGGAGCTAAAACCAGAGCTTCTAAAAAGACATGCCAAGACCCTCTCTGCGTCAGCGCGAGGATCCAAAAGGGTGGACACCTCGATTCCAACCAATTTATAGACTTTCTGAACTGCGTAGAAACTCCATTTCAAGTCTCCCTATTCGCTAACAACCAGGGGAAGGTGTATGCAGTGCATCTCAACCAATAGAGGACAGGCAAATTAATACACAGGTCTCAGAACAGCCAGTAAAATTCTGCATTATTACATACACATAGGAAAATTGCTCTAAGTCGAGTTCTGTTTCACCCACAGATATAATTCAAACGGTTTTAGAAACTAGAGAGTGTTTTCTATCCAATAGTAATAATAATATGCATATTGTACGAGCAAGAATTGAGTACGAGGCCTTTTTGAAATGGGCACCTTTTACCTGGCTACTCAATACTGCCCCTTGAGCCCAAAGAGGTTAATTGCAGTCGCTGTACTCATAATATACAGGAGAACGATCGCCTTACGGCGAGGATAGCTGTGCTACAAGCCCAGCTTCAGACGCAATCGTTAGGCAAGGGTAATTTCAGTGTAGGAAAGGAAGAAACAGCGTCTGTGCCACCAGTAAGTACAGATACTAACGTTAGTATAAATCCCCCCGCACAGTCCCCGCAGCCGGACAACTTTCTCATGGCTTCTGGAGGGAAATGCTGTAGGAATGCTCAACTGGTGTCGCTCATTCAGCCGACAGAAACTTTCAACCGGTTTTCCCCATTAAGTAGCGAGTCGGAGTCTGAGGCCGAGTTTTCTCTTGTCTCTACTCCTCCCGTTACGGGGTCTGAGACGCCGAAGGCTCCCACCATTAGCTCTGACAAATTGAAAACCCTAGTCATTGGCGACTCCATTACCCGCAGTATTAGACTTAAAACGAATCACCCAGCGATCATACACTGTTTACCAGGGGGCAGGGCTACCGACGTTAAGGCTAATCTGAAGATGGTGCTGGCTAAAGCTAAAACTGGCGAGTGTAGAGAGTATAGAGATATTGTTATCCACGTCGGCACCAACGATGTTAGGATGAAACAGTCAGAGGTCACCAAGCGCAACATAGCTTCAGCGTGTAAATCAGCTAGAAAGATGTGTCGGCATCGAGTAATTGTCTCTGGCCCCCTCCCAGTTAGGGGGAGTGACGAGCTCTACAGCAGAGTCTCACAACTCAATCGCTGGTTGAAAACTGTTTTCTGCCCCTCCCAAAAGATAGAATTTGTAGATAATTGGCCCTCTTTCTGGGACTCACCCACAAACAGGACCAAGCCTGACCTGCTGAGGAGTGACGGACTCCATTCTAGCTGGAGGGGTGCTCTCATCTTATCTACCAACATAGACAGGGCTCTAACTCCACAATGAAATAGGGTGCAGGCCAGGCAGCAGGCTGTTAGCCAACCTGCCAGCTTAGTGGAGTCTGCCACTAGCATAGTCAGTGTAGTCAGCTCAGCCATCCCCATTGAGACTGTGTCTGTGCCTCGACCTAGGTTGGGCAAAACTAAACATGGCGGTGTTCGCCTTAGCAATCTCATTAGGATAAAGACCTCCTCCATTCCTGCCATTATTGAAAGAGATCGTGATACCTCACATCTCAAAATAGGGTTACTTAATGTTAGATCCCTCACTTCAAAGGCAGTTATAGTCAATGAACTAATCACTGATCACAATCTTGATGTGATTGGCCTGACTGAAACATGGCTTAAGCCTGATGAATTTACTGTGTTAAATGAGGCCTCACCTCCTAGTTACACTAGTGACCATATCCCCCGTGCATCCCGCAAAGGCGGAGGTGTTGCTAACATTTACGATAGCAAATTTCAATTTACAAAAAAAAAAATGACGTTTTCGTCTTTTGAGCTTCTAGTCATGAAATCTATGCAGCCTACTCAATCATTTTTTATAGCTACTGTTTACAGGCCTCCCGGGCCATATACAGCGTTCCTCTCTGAGTTCCCTGAATTCCTATCGGACCTTGT
Source organism: Salvelinus namaycush (assembly GCF_016432855.1). NCBI lineage: Eukaryota > Metazoa > Chordata > Actinopteri > Salmoniformes > Salmonidae > Salvelinus > Salvelinus namaycush. The sequence goes on along the minus strand of NC_052340.1, from coordinate 11,147,623 downwards.
AGTCATAGCAGATAATATTCAAATTTTTGGTGATTTTAATATTCATATGGAAAAGTCCACAGACCCACTCCAAAAGGCTTTCGGAGCCATCATCGACTCAGTGGGTTTTGTCCAACATGTCTCTGGACCTACTCACTGCCACAGTCATACTCTGGACCTAGTTTTGTCCCATGGAATAAATGTTGTAGATCTTAATGTTTTTCCTCATAATCCTGGACTATCGGACCACCATTTTATTACGTTTGAAATCGCAACAAATAATCTGCTCAGACTCCAACCAAGGAGCATCAAAAGTCGTGCTATAAATTCTCAGACAACACAAAAATTCCTTGATGCCCTTCCAGACTCCTTCTGCCTACCCAAGGACGTCAGAGGACAAAAATCAGTTAACCACCTAACTGAGGAACTCAATTTAACCTTGCGCAATACCCTAGATGCAGTTGCACCCCTAAAAACGAAAAACATTTGTCATAAGAAACTAGCTCCCTGGTATACAGAAAATACCCGAGCTCTGAAGCAAGCTTCCAGAAAATTGGAACGGAAATGGCGCCACACCAAACTGGAAGTCTTCCGACTAGCTTGGAAAGACAGTACCGTGCAGTATCGAAGAGCCCTCACTGCTGCTCGATCATCCTACTTTTCCAACTTAATTGAGGAAAATAAGAAGAATCCAAAATTTCTTTTTGATACTGTTGCAAAGCTAACTAAAAAGCAGCATTCCCCAAGAGAGGATGGCTTTCACTTCAGCAGTAATAAATTCATGAACTTCTTTGAGGAAAAGATCATGATCATTAGAAAGCAAATTACGGACTCCTCTTTAAATCTGCGTATTCCTCCAGGGCTTAGCTGTCCTGGATCTGCACAGCTCTGCCAGGGCCTGGGATCGGGAGAGACACTTAAGTGTTTTAGTACTATATCTCTTGACACAATGATGAAAATAATCATGGCCTCTAAACCTTCAAGCTGCATACTGGATCCTATTCCTACTAAACTACTGAAAGAGCTGCTTCCTGTGCTTGGCCCTGCTATGTTGAACATAATAAACGGCTCTCTATCCACCGGATGTGTACCAAACTCACTAAAAGTGGCAGTAATAAAGCCTCTCTTGAAAAAGCCAAACCTTGACCCGGAAAATATAAAAAACTAATCGGCCTATATCGAATCTTCCATTCCTCTCAAAAATTTTAGAAAAAGCTGTTGCGCAGCAACTCACTGCCTTCCTGAAGACAACCAATGTATACGAAATGCTTCAGTCTGGTTTTAGACCCCATCATAGCACTGAGACTGCACTTGTGAAGGTGGTAAATTACCTTTTAATGGCGTCAGACCGAGGCTCTGCATCTGTCCTCGTGCTACTAGACCTTAGTGCTGCCTTTGACACCATCGATCACCACATTCTTTTGGAGAGATTGGAAACCCAAATTGGTCTACACGGACAAGTTCTGGCCTGGTTTAGATCTTATCTGTCGGAAAGATATCAGTTTGTCTCTGTGAATGGTTTGTCCTCTGACAAATCAACTGTACATTTCGGTGTTCCTCAAGGTACCGTTTTAGGACCACTATTGTTTTCACTATATATTTTACCTCTTGGGGATGTTATTCGAAAACATAATGTTAACTTTCACTGCTATGCGGATGACACACAGCTGTACATTTCAATGAAACATGGTGAAGCCCCAAAATTGCCCTCGCTAGAAGCCTGTGTTTCAGACATAAGGAAGTGGATGGCTGAAAACGTTCTACTTTTAAACTCGGACAAAACAGAGATGCTTGTTCTAGGTCCCAAGAAACAAAGAGATCTTCTGTTAAATCTGACAATTAATCTTGATGGTTGTAAAGTCGTCTCAAATAAAACTGTGAAGGACCTCGGCGTTACTCTTGACCCTGATCTCTCTTTTGACGAACATATCAAGACTGTTTCAAGGACAGCTTTTTTCCATCTACGTAACATTGCAAAAATCTGAAATTTTCTGTCCAAAAATGATGCAGAAAAATTAATTCATGCATTTGTTACTTCTAGGTTAGACTACTGCAATGCTCTACTTTCCGGCTACCCGGATAAAGCACTAAATAAACTTCAGTTAGTGCTAAATACGGCTGCTAGAATCCTGACTAGAACCAAGAAATTTGATCATATTACTCCAGTGCTAGCTTCCCTACACTGGCTTCCTGTTAAGGCAAGGGCTGATTTCAAGGTTTTACTGTTAACCTATAAAGCGTTACATGGGCTTGCTCCTACCTATCTTTCCGAGTTGGTCCTGCCGTACATACCTACACGTACGCTACGGTCACAAGACGCAGGCCTCCTAATTGTCCCTAGAATTTCTAAGCAAACAGCTGGAGGCAGGGCTTTCTCCTATAGATCTCCATTTTTATGGAATGGTCTGCCTACCCATGTGAGAGACGCAGACTCGGTCTCAACCTTTAAGTCTTTACTGAAGACTTATCTCTTCAGTAGGTCATATGATTGAGTGTAGTCTGGCCCAGGAGTGTGAAGGTGAACGGAAAGGCTCTGGAGCAGCGAACCGCCCTTGCTGTCTCTGCCTGGCCGGTTCCCCTCCACTGGGATTCTCTACCTCTAACCCTATTACAGGGGCTGAGTCACTGGCTTACTGGTGCTCTTTCATGCCGTCCCTAGGAGGGGTGCGTCACTTGAGTGGGTTGAGTTACTGACGTGATCTTCCTGTCTGGGTTGGCGCCCCCCCTTGGTTTGTGCTGTGGTGGAGATCTTTGTGGGCCATACTCGGCCTTGTCTCAGGATTGTAAGTTGGTGGTTGAAGATATCCCTCTAGTGGTGCGGGGGCTGTGCTTTGGCAAAGTGGGTGGGGTTATATCCTTCCTGTTTGGCCCTGTCCGGGGGTATCATCGGATGGGGCCACAGTGTCTCCTGACCCCTCCTGTCTCAGCCTCCAGTATTTATGCTGCAGTAGTTTGTGTCGGGGGGCTAGGGCCAGTTGGTTATATCTGGAGTACTTCTCCTGTCTTATCCAGTGTCCTGTGTGAATTTAAGTATGCTCTCTCTAATTCTCTCCTTCTCTCTTTCTTTCTCTCTCTCGGAGGACCTGAGCCCTAGGACCATACGTCAGGACTACTGGGCATGATGACTCCTTGCTGTCCCCAGTCCACCTGGCCTTGCTGCTGTTCCAGTTTCAACTGTTCTGCCTGCAGTTATGGAACCCCTACCTGTCCCAGACCTGCTGTTTTCAACTCTTAATGATCGGCTATGAAAAGCCAACTGACATTTAACCTCATGAGGACAGAGGGCGCTGTTTTCACTTTGGGGGAAAAACGTGCCCAATTTAAACGGCCTCGTACTCAATTCTTGCTCGTACAATATGCATATTATTATTACTATTGGATAGAAAACACTCTCTCGTTTCTAAAACCGTTTGAATTTTGTCTGTGAGTAAAACAGAACTCATTTGGCAGCACACTTTCTGACCAGGAAGTGGAAAGTCTGAAAATGATGCTCCGTTCAAGGGCCTGCCTATAAATGGGCATGATACGTATGAGTATACATGCACGTCATACACCTTCCCCTAGATGTCAAGAGGAAGTGAGAGAAGAAATGAAGTGTTTATCTTGGTCTGAGGTGGAATTAATCCTCTTGGCACGACGAGTCACCCATTTTTTGTTTTCAGGAAGGCGCGAAGTTGGACCTGGATTTGCCTTCTGAATAGCTGTCGTTATAGGCGACTACTATCTCCGGCTTTGATTTTATTTGATACATGTGACAATATCATCGTAAAGTATGTTTTTTCAATATAGTTTTATTAGATTTTTGAAATTTATTCGGGACGTTAGGCGTGTTGCGTTGTGTGCCTTTGTTCAGAGAGGAGAGCTTCGCGCCACTTGGCTAGTGCGCTTGCTAATTCAAGAGGGAAAATGGACGTTCTAAATCCAAACAACGATTGTTCTTGACAAAGGACCCCTTGTCCAACATTCTGATGGAAGATCACCAAAAGTAGGACCCATTTTGTGATGCTATTTCATATATCTGTCGAACTGTGTACTAGTAGTTTTGCGCCCAGGTTTCGGCCACTCTCGCTATAACATAAGCCTTATGTCGTAATTAAGATATTTTTAGAATTCTAACACTGCGATTGCATTAAGAACTAGTGTATCTATCATTTCCTATACAACATGTATTTTTTTGTAATGTTTATGAATAGCTATTTGGTCAGAATAGGTGAGAGTCTAATAGAAATATCCGCACATTCTGGGAAAAAGAAGCTACGTTAGCATAATGGATAACCACTGATTTCAGCTCTAAATATGCACATTTTCGAACAAAACATAAGTGTATGTATAACCTGATGTTATAGGACTGTCATCTGAGGAAGGTTTATGAAGGTTAGTGAAAATTAATATCTTTTGCTGGTTTATTTGCTAACGCTAACGTGCCTATTGCTATCGCTAACGTGCCTTGATGAATGAATGCGGCTGTGTGGTAGGCTATTGTAGTAAGCTAATATAATGCTATATTGTGTTTTCGCTGTAAAACACTTAAAAAATCTGAAATATTGGCTGGATTCACAAGATGCTTGTCTTTCATTTGCTGTACACGATGCATTTTTCAGAAATGTTTTATGATGAGTATTTAGGTATTCCACGTTGGTCTCTATAATTACTCTGGCTGCTTCGGTGCTATTTTTGACGGTAGCTGTGATGGTAGCTGCAATGTAAAACTGATTTATACCTCAAATATGCACATTTTTCGAACAAAACATAGATTTATTGTATAACATGTTATAAGACTGTCATCTGATGAAGTTGTTTCTTGGTTAGTTTGGTTGGTTCTTGGTTAGTTAGGTTGGCTTTGTGCATGCTACCTGTGCTGTGAAAAATGTCTGTCCTTCTTTGTATTTGGTGGTGAGCTAACATAAATATACGTGCTATTTTCACTGTAAAACATTTTAAAGATCGGACATGTTGGCTGGATTCACAAGATGTGTACCTTTCATTTGCTGTATTGGACTTGTTAATGTGTGAAAGTTAAATATTTCTGAAAAATATATTTTGAATTTCGCACTCTGCCTTTTCAGTGGAATGTGGGAGGAGTTCCGCTGGCGGAACGCTGGAGCGGTAAAGGTTAATCCTGATTATTATTTGACCATGCTTGTCATTTATGAACATTTTGAACATCTTGGCTCTCTCTAATTCTCTCCTTCTCTCTTTCTTTCTCTCTCTCGGAGGAACTGAGCCCTAGGACCATACGTCAGGACTACCGGGCATGATGACTCTTTGCTGTCCCCAGTCCACCTGGCCTTGCTGCTGTCCCAGTTTCAACTGTTCTGCCTGCGGTTATGGAACCCCTACCTGTCCCAGACCTGCTGTTTTCAACTCTTAATTATCGGCTATGAAAAGCCAACTGACATTTATTCCTGATTATTATTTTACCATGCTTGTCATTTATGAACATTTTGAACATCTTGGCCATGTTCTGTTATAATCTCCACCCGGCACAGCCAGAAGAGAACTGGCCACCCCTCATAGCCTGGTTCCTCTCTAGGTTTCTTCCTAGGTTTTGGCCTTTCTAGGGAGTTTTTCCTAGCCACCGTGCTTCTACACCTGCATTGCTTGCTGTTTGGGGTTTTAGGCTGGGTTTCTGTACAGCACTTCGAGATATTAGCTGATGTACGAAGGGCTATATAAAATAAACTTGATTGATTGATTGATCAGCTGGTCCCGGAAGACTATGTGATAACGCTCTCTGTGGCCGATGTGAGTAAGACCTTTAAACAGGTCAAAATTCCCAAGGCCGCATGGCCAGACGGATTACAAGGACGTGTACTACTGACCAACTGGCAAGTGTCTTCACTGACATTTTCAACCTGTCCCTGACTGAGTCTGTAATACCAACATGTTTCAAGCAGACCACCATAGTCTCTGTGCACAAGAACACTAAGGTAACCTGCCTAAATGACTACCGACCCATAACACTCACGTCTGTAGCCATGAAGTGGTTTGAAAGGCTGGTCATGGCTCACATCAACACCATTATCCCAGAAAACCTAGAACTACTCCAATTTGTATACCGCCCCAAAAGATTCACAGAGGACGCAATCTCTATTGCACTGGGTTGTGTTTCGGAGGACGCATGGCTCTCGACCTTCGTCTCTCCCGAGCCCGTACGGGAGTTGTAGCGATGAGACAAGACAGTAACATGCTTGAAACATGTTGGTATTACAGACTCAGTCTGGTTGAAAATGTCAGTGAAGACACTTGCCCTTTCCCACCTGGACAAAAGGAACACCTACGTAAGAATGCTATTCATTGACTACAGCTCAGCGTTCAACACCATAGTGCCCTCAAAGCTCATCACTAAGGTAGTGGGAGAAGATGGAAATAGGTGAACCTGGGCCAACATTGTGCACATTTTGTCATTGATGATGAGTATGATCCTTTAAAAAAATAAATAGAGAAAAAAAAAACTTTTTCATGGTATCCAATTGTTAGTAGTTACTGTCTTGTCTCATCGCTACAACTCCCGTACGGGCTCAGGAGAGACAAAGGCCGAGAGCCATGCGTCCTCCGAAACACAACCCAACCAAGCCGCACTGCTTCTTAACACAGCTCGCATCCAACCCGGAAGCCAGCCGCACCAATGTGTCGGAGGAAACACCGTACACGCTAGTGCGCGATGAGACAAGGATATCCCTACCGGCCAAACCTTCCCTAACGCGGACGACGCTAGGCCAATTGTGCGTCGCCCCATGGACCTCCCGGTCGTGGCCAGCTGCAACAGAGCCTGGGCTTGAACCCAGATTCTCTGGTGGACTTAGACCACTGCACCACCCGGGAGGCCCTCGAAACATCTGATCTTAATAAATGTTTTTGTTCCCAAAACTAAAATCTGTGATGAACACAGTGTACTATGTTTTATAGAGCACTTTGCACACCGTGTAAACAATCACAATGCAGGGTGGAAAAAGTATTTGAACCCTTGGATTTAATAACTGGTTGACCCTCCTTTGGCAGCAATAAACTCAACCAAACGTTTTCTGTAGTTGTGGATCAGACCTGCACAATGGTCAGGAGGAATTTTGGACCATTCTTCTTTACAAAACTGTTTCAGTTCAGCAATATTCTGAGGATGTCTGGTGTGAACCTCTCTCAAGGTCATGCCACAGCATTTTAAATCGGGTTGGGGTCAGGACTCTGCCACTCCCGAAGATGTACTTTCTTCTGTTGAAGCCATTCTGTTGTTGATTTACTTCCTTGTTTGGGGTCGTAAATGTAAATAAGAATTTGTTCTTAACTGATTCCATATGTGTTATTTCATAGTTGTGATGTCTTCATTGCTGTTCTACAATGTAGAAAATAGTAAAAATAAAGAAAAATCCTGGAATGAGTAGGTGTGTCCAAACTTTTGACTGGTACTTGCTTAATTAATGTAATGAATATTATGGTGTTTTTATTCCAAGAAAAATGAAAAACCCTCTGGGGTTATAGGACTTGCATCCTTGGCACAATAAAGTTATTATATTCTACTCAATCCATAGGCTTCATTAATGCCATTCAGACTTTAGTCAATACAACAACTATGAATGCTGAGGTTCATAGGTTCTGATCTAATATTCATACCAAACATTTTAGGGTCCATACACAGATTGGCTACATACTGTAGCTAGCTACACATTCATAGGCATACAGTTATTTTTATCCTCCACTACACAATAAGCAAATAAATAGTTAGCTAGCTATGTTACTTCAGCTACATTGCATAGCAAATATAAGCAAAGCAATCTAACACAATTGTACATTCAATTTGCAGTAAATGCTTTAGCTAGCTAGATTCTTTACATCCACTGTTTCACAAGATGACAGCCTGATTAGATGGTTCTCAGGAGTCCCTAAAACATTATAAAACACAAATTACAATTTCATACTCATGTCATAACACTAGATAGCTAGCTGGCTAATGTTAGCTAGTCAACTAACTTGCTAAATAGCAATTTTCGTAAATTTACTTTATGACAAAAAATATGCACAATCGTTTGTCTCTACATTAAGTAACATATTCCTCTCAATTGAACATGTTTTGCCTGACTCGTTATGACGTTATAATTACTTACATTTTCCTCCACTGTAATGTTTTGTCAGCCATCTTTGCTGAAGAAAGTCATCAGCGCCGGATGGCTCGCGTCAAATTTGTCATTGGAACCACTCGATATGATTGGTCATATAAAAACATTGGGACCCAAATGCATAATGAGTGCTCTAACTCCCCCTTGCGGTGGTCTGGAGCAATGAAGCCATGACGCCGAGTACCTCTAAGTCACGCGGTGTAAGCTCGCAACTTTTAAAGGAGGAACCACTGTACTTGAAGACGAGAATGAGACAGACACACAAACACACAGAACAGACAGGTGAACATCGACGGACAGAGAAGCAGCTGAACTGGTTCCCCCCTAACCCTCCTATGTGTATGATGGAGGTGGCTGATGTACATACCAAACTGGTGGTGCAGGTCGTAGAAATGCTATAGCCTGGTCCCAGTTCTGTTTATGCCAACTCCTATCCTATGACAGCTGTCATACCATGTTACCATGTTAGATTACTTGTTAGATATTACTGCACTGTCGGAACTAGAAGCACAAGCATTTCGCTACACTCGCATTAACATCTGCTAACCATGTGTATGTGACCAATACAATTTGATTTGATTATCAGTTGGCTTGGCTATCCAGTACATAGGTGTCTATAGCACAAACAGATCAAAGATCAAGCTGACATTTGGCTGATTGTCAGAACAGAAAGAGTGAAACTTCAATGTACTTGAGGACTACTCTAGAAATTGTTGGCTTTGTTAGAGGAAAGATAGAAAGGAGAATATGACGTGGTTTGCTTGGGTAGCACCTGAATGCAAGGGAAAGTGGTTGTGTATGATGCTATGGTTATGATAGTGATGTAACTTGCTCTTTGTTTTCAGATTTGAATGAGACAATGTATTCCTTCAATAAAGTTATTGTTTTCTTAATACTATATTACTTATGCATGTTTTTCCTTATCATATATAAAGACTCAATGGTTTCTGTCATTTGTTTTGGTGCAGATATGTGTTTAATTTACTATCTATCTGATTTTAGAAACTCTGTCAATTAAACAGGTGTAATTTTGTAAAGATCAGAATAGAAGCACCTTTTACTGTGAACGAGTTATACCTTCCAGAAATTGAGTTGTAAAACAATAGCAAGATACTTTCATGCCATGATTTTGTCCTTCATTATAACCTTTTTTTATGATCTGAGATTTGTATTTTATTAACGCAAATATATGTGACACAATGGAGCACTGTGGCAGTTTACATGAAAGAATTGCAGTGGAATTGTTTATTATGTTATGTAAATAACTAACAAGAGAATTTATGAAGAATGACAACAGGTTTCAAGCCTTAATCGCATTTGCACAAGTACAATGAAATGGCTTTCTCGCAAGCTCTAAATCCAACAATGCAGTAATGAACGTAGTACTAAAGATAACAAGGTAGAACAAAAAAACACAGGAGAAATAGAAATAGGACGAACACAATGTGCAGGGATACTGGAGTGATAGAGGTAGATATGTATAGGGGTAAGGTGACTAGGCATCAGGATATATGATAGAGTAGCAGTAGTGTAAATTAAGATTGTATGTGAGTGTGTGTGTGTGTGTAGAGTCAGTATGAATGTGTGTGCATGTTAGGTGTTTGTGAGCAAATGGTGTGTGTGGACCATTTTAAGTCCTTAGTGGTTTGAAGCCCGAGGAACTTGAAGCTCTCGACCCGCTCCACTGCACTTATTTGTTGCAACAACCTTTCACTGCAGTTTGGTTTCTTTATTTACTTTCAACAACAGAATTCAACAATGTATTCTCATTAGAAAATGTTTAATAATCTCCAGTATCATCACAAAGTATATTTCGCTAAATGATGAAATATAATTTGTGATAATACTGAAGAATATACCATGGGCAATTGCATCTCAGAGACATAACACAGCAAGTAATATTAAGTCTACTTTTTATTGCTTACTGTGTCTGGCCTCAGACACAGAGGTCTTTAGTCTACCCTGTAGATAATCATGGTATTCTGCAATGATTAGTAGGCAGACAGGGTATAGGCCAGGATGGTCCAACATGCAAACAGGCTGTTCTGGTCCTGCATCTTCTGGTGACCTATTGAAAGCAGTTCAACAATGATATAGCAAATTAAATGAATTGATGAAAAAACAAAGTAGCCTAGACACCTGTGGAAGTTCGTCTCTTTCAGGGTCCAGCTCCAACTGACAGGTGGAATACCATGTGCCTTGTTGTTTTTTGAGGGGGTAAGAGGGTGGTCTCTAGACGATTCTATCAGCCAATCAGGTTGTGTATATAAATATCTAATTTCATTTAACATTTTGTTTCCTAACGCCCACACGATCAGAGTGAGCATTTCAGTGGCCCAAGGAGGCTGAGGGAAATAAATGATTACACAGTGATTTATTAGACATAAAGTGATTATTTAAAAACAAAATAAAAAAGACTGTATAGGAGCTTTAAAAGTACCAGCATTACACAAGTTCGGGCCTAGTATATGCATACAGTAGTACTGTGTTCATTTAAGGCATATCACAATTCCTCCCTTCTATTCCTCTCATAAGTAGACTTTCAATATCAAATACCAGACTTTCTAAATATGGCCAGGTGAAGCAACAATATTATTCTAGCTCTATTTCATGCTTACCTGACTGAAACACCTTATCTCGATCTATAGATTTAGCGACATTAATAGAGGAGGCATTCAACACTGCCCTCTTATCTTGATTCGACTAACAAAATGACCTTTTATGCCAATACAATTGGGAAGGTGCACTTTTTGTTGTAACAGTAGAAGACTGACATTAAAGTCAAAGCAATAACGGAGTCCAAATTTAGACAGCGATAAAGCCAGACCACATTAAGCCTGTGGTAGTGAATGTAATAACAATGGCCTACTGCTCACACACGCAGCAGATGAACCACAACAAAACCACGCCAAACTACATCTGGACAAACAGTACATCACTATAGGTTTGTGACTTTGTTATTAAAACCCTATACAATGCAACTCTTCAAAACCTACAGTAACCCAGTGACATGACGTAACGTCATAGTGTATCATTGAAAGGCAATTCAGTATGACTGATCTCAATAATAATACAGGGACCCAGCATGTAACAAAACTCGACACTGATTCATCCAGGTCAAGGCTCCACATCTCTAAAGTCCATGCTTTTCTTCCTCAAGGTTGTGTAGGCTCTATTGCAGCATGTGAAAGCCTTTCAAGCAATCCCTATCTCAGGTGATGGAAGGAGGTGTGAATGAGTGATACACTCTGACAGAAAGAGAGAGAGAGAGAGGGGCAGCTCAAAAAACAGGCCAAGGTACATTGTCAATTCGTGGGCCAATCAGGGTTTCCTTTTCATAGGGTTGTGCTGTAGTGGTGCCAGAACCCAGTGGAGAGACACAAACAGCTTCATGAGTACAGCTGAACTTGGGATGTTAAAAGCCGGACTCAGCAGGAGCAGAGCTGAGCCCATATGCTAAAATGTCTGTCTGTCTATCTCTCTGATCTGACTCACACCTCCTGAGATCTCAAAGGAAATGCAGCAGAGAAATGCTGCGATGAAAAAGCGGTTTACACAATTGCACTCAACAACAACTCCATAGTAATTACCCTTTGAGAGACCTCCCATTTCCCACACCTTAATCAAAATCCTAAAATGGGGGGAAAAAACATAATTGCCCATTTCTTCAAGTCATTGGGATTCGCATTAACTCTAAAACAGAAATAAATTGTAACCTTTTGACTGGTGAGGGGTTGAGGGGTGAGGGGATGAAATATTGGGCACCAGTAGACTATTCTAAGTCAAGAAGATTGTTATTGTTGGCACACAATGTAGCCTGCTATGAGAGTTGACTAAATACATTTTTACAAGCATTTAGCTAACGAAATTCACAAAATAATTTGTTATAAATGCAACATAATATATTTTTATGCAGTTCGCATTTTTTCCCTTTATCTCTAATGAATTGTTGGTTTAGGAAGTTAGATAGCGAACCGGCTCTTCATATTACATTCTGTCTCTCCCTCTCTCTCCAATGATCCCCAGTAGATAAGCGTGATTTGGCTCTGACATAACGAAGCTCAAAACAGAACCCTCACTGTCTCACCAAGTGATGCAGCCGTGCAAATCAAAGCTGATTTAATGGCTCTAGCTATTGCAGAAAACTATAAGATACTTTCTCTAATGCCAAAAGTGTATCGAATATAGGCCAAGGTGGAAATACCTCCAGCTACATAGGTTTACTGATGATAAAAATAGTATGAAATGCACATATAAACAACACTATGTTTGATGGATGGCCATTATATGACTTTATATGACTTTAACCCCCATGGGGGATGCGTCCATGTTGTTTCCATGGCTCTGATTGGATGCACTGAACAAAAATAAACACAACATGCATCAATTTCAAATATTTGACTGAGTTACAGTTCATTTGAGGAAATCAGTCAATTGAAATAAATTCATTAGGCCCTAATATATGGATTTCATATAATACAGATATGCATCTGTTGGTCACAGATACCTTTAAAAAATAGGCCTCACAATGGGCCTCAGGATCTCGTCGCGGTATTTTTGTGCATTCACATTACTACTCGATAAAATGCAATTGTAGCTTATGCCTGTCTGCCCATCTGTGGTGGAAAAAGTACCCAATTGTCATACTTGAGTAAAAGTAAAGATACCTTAATAGAAAATGACTCAAGTAAAAGTGAAAGTCACCCAGTGAAATACTACTTCAGTAAAAGTATTTGGTTTTAAATATACTTAAGTATCAAAAGGAAAAGTAATTACTAAAATATACTTGAGTATCAAAAATAAAAGTATACATCTTTTCAAATGCATAATATAAAGCAAACCAGTTGGTACCATTTTCCATTTTTTTTTTTTATTTACAGATATCCAGGGACACGCTCCAACACTCAGACATCATTTACAAACAAAGCATATGTTTAGTGAGTCTGCCAGGTCAGAGGCATGTGGGAATGACCAGGGATATTCTCTTGATAAGTGTGTGAATTAGAAAACATGTCTGTCTTGCTAAGCACTCAAAATGTAACAAGTACTTTTGGGTGTCAGGGAAAATGTATGGAGTAAAAAGTACATAATTTTCTTTAGGAATGTAGTGAAGTAAAAGTAAAAGTTGTCAAAAATATAAATTGTAAAGTAAAGCACAGATACCCCCAAAAATAATTAAGTACTACTTGCAAGTATGTTTACTTAAGTACTCTACACCACTGCAGCCCATACCATAATCCCACCACCACCATGGGGCACTCTGTTCACAATGTTGACATCAGCCAACAGCTCACCCACACGACGCCATACAAATGGTCTGCGGTTGTGAGGCCGGTTGGACGTACTGCTAAATTCTCGAAAACGACATGGGAGGAAATTAACATTAAATTCTCTGCTAACAGTTCTGGTGGACATTCCTGCAGCCAGCATAACAATCACACACTCCCTCAAATCTGTGGCATTGTGTTGTGTGACAAAACTGCACATTTTAGATTGGTCTTTTATTATCCCCAGCAAAGGTGCACCTATGTAATGATCATGCTGTTTAATCAGCTTCTTGATATGCCACATCTGTCAGGTGGATGGATTAGCTTGGCAAAGGAGAAATGCCCACTAACAGGGATGTAAACAAATCTGTGCACAAAATATGAGAGAAATAAGCTTTTATTTCAGCTCATGAAACATGGGACCAACACTTTACATGTTGCGTTTATATTTTTGTTCAGTGTATCATTGCACATTAATAGTACAACCAAATATGGTTTGATGCATGCTGGTGGTGAGACTACTCATGGCTGCATGCTGGTTACTGCCCCACCATGTGTTACCTGTATTCTCCGGATACACACTGTTCTCTAATATTCCAATGAATAAATAATGACGCAATATAATATTCTCTACATGCACAGCACATGCAATATAGGTTTACCGCTGAGCCTGTGAATTCAAAACATACTAAATGGAGTCCTCAAAAAACAAAACAATAACGGACACTTAGGTTGAGGAAGATCCTCCCCAAACCAACAAAACCAGAGGCTTCTTCTCCAAATGAATGAGAGCTGTGCTTTAATATGGAGCTTGTTCCCATAGTTACTAGTGATTGGAGACACATTTATGTCACTTACGAGTGCTAACTTAGGATAACAATCCTGTATGAATCTTCACCGGCTAGAATTAGCATAGAGATTGAAATCTGACGCAGGCTAGGATCGTTCTGTTCTCAGTTCAACTTGCTCCTTTAGAATTGACAGAGGTGTTACATTTTCAGTTGTCCATCGCGTCTGCCTTCAAAAAGAGATTGAACATGTGGGCCTTCCTTGCTGAGGACATGCTCCTTCGTTATACTCTTCGGGTACCATGTGGCTACAAATGTCAGAGAGATTAAACTGTGTTTTGTCTGCAACTAATCTATGAAAAAGAAAAAAACAAGAGAAAACAACTTTTTTTATTGTTCAATCTGCAGAGAGTGTTTCGAACAAGGACCAAATCAAAGTGTTTGTGTGTATGTTGTATCTCACAGTCAGAGACAATAAATTCTAATGTAAGAGCCATCTACCAAGACAATTTACAGTGAATCTGTATCAACTCTCCCTTCTCTGAAAAACAACTGAAGTCTCACTTTTCATTTTAAACACGAGGCAAAAAGTAAATGAAAATAAATGATTTTCCGTAAAAGCGATTTGAAAAAAAAGAGTAAGAAGGATTCATATCACGTTGATCAAAACTGTCAGCTCTGTATTGCGTATGACTACATTCGGCTGGGTCTCTAGCTAGAAGACTGAAATAAGGAATATCACTCTTGAGTTTCAATCCTTCAATAAAGACAATAGCGACCAAAAACAAACAGAGAGAGAGAGAGAGAAGGTGATACGAGGTAGCATTAATCTAAAAACCTCCAGCCACGTTTATGCCATTTCATTCAATAAAAGGTAGCCATTCAGGGGACACTCGCAGACTGCTCTCATATTTAGGGGAATTTGTGGGATTATCAAGGTGTTAAATACAGTCTTTTGGGAGATACTACGGGGATTTATCTGACTGTTGGTGATTTAAGGCTTGCTACTCCTCAAATGCTAATGGGGAAAGCATCAATTCCAGAGTGGAGGGACAGAGGGAGGCCGATGACAGCAGAATAAATGAGTTACTCTGACTTACAGACAACACTGCCACTTCCTCTGGAAGAGACTGGCTGACTGTTAGTCATCAAGCACCTATGATTGGAATATCAGTAATTGTCAGACAGACACACAGAGACAGAGACAGACAGAGAGACAGACACAGAGTAATACCTTACTTATAGTACATTTATGGTTACAGTAAACATTACACTACAGTATGTATTGCTAATTTCAAACATATTTCAATTGACAGTTGATTTAGATGTTTGTGCAACGTCTCTGGTGACCAGTACTCTGTCATCTACTCAGAGAAAGAAGTAGGTTTCCAGACTGCATCATTCTATTATTAAATTACTCTTTTATCATTTTAATTGGTAAATAAACATAAACCTTCTCCATAAAATGTGTTCACCTTGGTCTTAACTACTTTTCAGGCCCGATTAAAAAAATGATTGGTTGAATAACAATTACAGAACTCGAAATTGAGTCTATTTCTAAAAACAAAACAATTTTGACAGCACAAATATGGTTTTAAATGTAGCTAGGAGAACAGAATGTGACTGAGCAGAATTACAAACTATTATATCAGAGTTGGTAAACTATTGCAAGCTCTTTTTACCCTATGGCCCATTTAATATAAAATGTCAGATCTCCAGATAAACATAACATTTCCTCAGCAAAACATCAACGATGGCAGGAGTGGGCTATAGCAGTCATCAATTACACTGTGAGGTGATGTCATTAAAATGGCTTTTTGGAATGGCTGGTATTGGTCAATCAACTCATGCAAAGTCCATGGGCAGTTTATTTTGAATGATTACATCAGTTGTATGTTGTTTTATGTTGATCTTGCTAATAAAGTATTGTGATGGGGAGGGACTTTGCATTAGCACACACGAGTGCAGTGTCTGTGGTACTAGCACTATATACAGTACCTTAATCATCCATGTGACATAGATTAGACAATCTTTATATCGACTACCATGACAAAATAAACATGTCGCTAATTTGAAGAAATTATTGGAATAACTAATCCAACATCGCTAATGGACTAATGGTTATGAATTTTGATACTACACATAGCAGTGTGTGGACACACGCTCTCCGTGAATCTTTTCCAAAGAGAGTGATTGGAATAACAAAAGGTAAAATGGAAAAATTGATAGATGTCCATTCCTCATTTACTAGCCTCTGACCCCATGTGCCTCGCGCTTATTCCGCCTAATGAGTGAGGAGATGAAGGACGTGGAACTGATGCTAATCCACATAAAGAGGGAGAGGTCTGGCTCAGAGAGGCTGGTGGGCGGAGACATAGGAGGACGAGCTCCTTGTAATGGCTGGATTGAATAAATGGAACGGTATCAAACACATCCATGTGTTCAATACCTTTCTATTTAATCCATTCCAGCCATTGCAATGAGCCCGTCCTCTGAAGTGTCTGCCCACCAGCCACCACTGGTCTGGCTGTACACTCAAATGCTGTGATGTTACTCAAACTTAGAAGGGGCTGATCTCTTTCTATAGGTGGGGAATGGACGAAAAGGGTAACAGGTAATAACAGGTCTATGCAAGAAATACATGCAGTAAGTAAACATTGCATGTCTGTACAGCCTCACGTCTGGGTTGATTAGCTATAGCTGAGTGAGTATATTTTATATATATATTAAAATGGTAGATATTATTGGATAGATATTACAATAGATCAATAAAATAAAATATAAAACATGAGTTTCAGAACTTCAGCCGAGTATTCTGCTAACCCTACTTAGCACTATTTTTACTTCATGTCCGAAAACTCTCAGTTCTTAACTATATCAAGGTCCTTGGTTAAGAAACCCATAGAGACAAGTCAATTCAATGATGGACATCATTTGAGAAGCGGTGTCAGAGCTTGTTAAATGCTTGGCCCTATCCTTGGTCTACAGTATGTACATCCAAAGGCATTTGTACTGCTATAATGAGGCCATTTGTCCAAAACTCTTAGTTCGCAGAGAACAGGGGCTTATTCCCCAGCATCTGCAATCGGCAACATCTGCACAAATCCCTAATTCACGTCTAAACACAGCTGCCATATTATATAAGTCAGTGTACCAGGTTATATAAAATACACTTTTTTATTGTTAAGAGGGTTGACTTATAATATTACCTGCAATTCAGACAATCGGTTCAATAATCTCTAATAGTTGGTAAATCATTTAATTTGTTAGGCTCTAACGTACAGTATCCTTTTGTTAATTCATCTTTTGCACAGACGTTATGTCAGATGCAGCTGTTAGCAACACTAGAAAATCTAGAATATTTACTTGTGCTTTGCCATGTCCCTACAGGTAACTGACAAAATAAAGGAATCACCAACAAAGTGTCTTAATAGGGCGTTGGACCACCATGACCCAGAACAGCTTTAATGCACCTTGGCATAGATTCTACAACTGTCTGGAACTCTATTGCAAGAATGCAACACCATTCATCCACTAGAAATTCCATAATTTGGTGTTATGTTGATGGTGCTTGAAAACGCTGTCTTAGGCGCCGTTCCAGAATCTCCCATACGTGTTCAGATGGGTTGAGATCTGGTGACTGAGACGGCCATGGCATATGATTAACATCGTTTTCATGCTCATCAAACCCTTCAGTTACCACTCGTGCCCTGTGGATGGGGGCATTGTCATCCAATGGGGGCATAGCCATGGTAGCCAAAATAAGGGCCTGCCCAGCATATTTATACATGACCCTAAGCATAATGCGATGTTAATTCCTTAATTAACTCAGGAACCACAACTGTGTGGAAGCACCTGCTTTCAATATACTTTGTATCCCTCATTTACTCAAGTGCTTCCATTATTTTGGCAGTTACCTATGCAACAAAGCAACAGCCCTGTGTTTTTGTTGACATGTGATGTGTGTGGCTCTCGTTTTTATCCTTCCCTTTCTCTGTATAATTGTCAGAACGCATATTCTTGATATGTCTAATGGAACAACTATTCCATGTGATCTTATCCAGGACTCGCTGCCCTCCCCTTCCTCCTGAGGGCCCTCTTAATAACCAGAGGCCATCTCGTCCAACAGTCCAGATCAAAGTTCCAGCTACTTCTCCATGTCCAGCCAACTTGTCTTGATTATTTCTCCCCCATCTGAGAGACAGAAATTCAAAATGACGAAAAGGGTGTTGAAGGAAAAGAGAACAAGCGATTGTCTCCAGATAGAAAAGAGAGATTGATCCTCTGAGAAATGAGCGTCTTTTTTTTGCCCGGGGAGTGAGTGGGAATGGCAGCTGACAGAAATTGGATGCTTGTAACCCTGCGTGAAGGTCGCACTGGGTCAGTCTGCCTCTCCTATCAGGCCCCATGAAAGGCCCAGGCAGACGTTGTGCCAGAACAGAGAGGAAAAGTAGTGCGTCCTCGACGGTGGTTGCCTGTACCCCTCTAACACCCCATCACCGTCATTCTCTTCTGTAGCCAATCTGTGTGTGTGTGCTGGCCCTCCTGGGTACCTGTGAACACAGAGCCCAGGACTGAAAGGGAGTGAGAGTCTGCCCTATGGTTTCAATCAGCCGCCAATGTTTGCCAACAGCTACAGCCCCTCCACCTCATAACAGACCAGAGTCTGAAGGGGTCAATCCCATCGGGGCCTTAGCTTTGGCCTCTTTCAACTATAAAAGAAAAGTCAACCTTGCGGATTACAGCTAGACGTATCTGAAACATATATATCGCAAACACTGCTATTGCAACGGCCAAGTCTACAATGAGTCCTGAGGATCACCCACCTGAGGCAGGCCTTTAACCAGTGGAAAACCTGAGCTCAGGAGCCATAAAATACCCAGTTTCTTCCCTCTCCTTGGCCTAGGAGTGAAGTGGAACCATAATGGTGTCCTAGTTCTATAGCTTCTCACAAAGTGTCACAACATGAAATGAAATCGTTTTCCAAGTGTGACCAAACCTTTGAAATCCCACAGCCATGGTCACTAGCGGCTTCATCTAGCGGCTAGATTCGAGCCACAACTTTACACATCTCTTCGACGACTCCTCATATACAGTTGTATGGTATTATCCCTCACCCAATTTATCCTTTACATTATGCTTCTACCATTTAAAAAACCCTGAACAACCAACACAACAAGTACACACTCCTCTAAGGTGGTACCCAGAGGCTAGCCGTGCCTTATTTAAACATAAGTCCACCCCTCCCCAAATTGTGCTTGTTCACGCTTAAGACTTAAAGGCGAGGATATGCCAGGGGAGGAAAAGATAAACAGCATGTAGCAGCAATGCCTGAAGCAGAACTGTTTTTGCTGATTGTCCAGAGAACAGCTTGTTAAGTCGACAGTCACTGACGGCGTCCGTACCTGACACAGTGCCGTGAGGAGTACAATTTCCCTCCTGGTTTTAGATTCAGACACAGAGAGTGGCATGGCTGGTTTCTGTTGTTTGGTCTACTTGTAATAAACAGCTTTTCTGAGGATACCTCTGGGTTCTATGATAGATACTGTAACATGAAACCTGGGATATGTTACCAGATATACGGATGTTAATTGTTGCAATGTACTGCTTTACTTGATGGCACCTTTTCTATGGAAAAAATACCATTCGTTTCTGGTGGTGGACAGTGTCTTCATCCGCCACCAAATAAAGAGGTTCTGTCTATCAATTTTATTTTTATCAAGTCATTTTAATTATGCTGATTATTATGTAAATGTTCCCTTTAAAAAGGATGATGCAAATTATATGCAATACCCCATCAAAAAAGAATTGCTACTTTAGCAAAGATAGTTCACTCCCCAAAATACAGTTGTGCTGGTGTTATAACTAGTGAATATTAAAGTAATATTTTGCGAAAATACAACAATGTTACACCTTCAGTACGTGCAGATAAGGAAAAGAGATAACACAGCGAAAAGAGATAACATCGATATACCGTGATGACTGAATCTGTGTGAATCTTGACTAATAATTCAAACTGCACACACACCTCCTCTAATGAGGCTTCTTTACATACTATTTGCATAATTAATTTGGTCTGCCACTGAGGGGAGAGAAAGTGTGAGCAAGCAGCTCACGTATGTGTCAATAGTGTAGGCAAATTATCCTCTCAGTCAATTTACCCACCAGCGGATTAAAACTCTGTGTGAAGAGGGAGAGGGAGAAGTCTAAGGTTAGAGTGACTGAGAACCATACACCCTTAACTTCTTATGGCTGCATCCCGCTAACGGGATCGATATGACAACAGCCAGTGAAAGTGCAGGGCGCCAAATTCAAACAACAGAAATCTCATAATTAAAATTCCTCAAACATACATGTGTCTTATATCATTTTAAAGGTAATCCTGTTGTTAATCCCACCAAAGTGTCCGATTTCAAATATGCTTTTCAGCGAAAGCACTACAAACGATTATGTTAGGTCACCACCAAACCACAATAAGCACAGCCATTTTTCCAGCGAAATATAGCAGTCACAAAAAGCAGAAATAAAGATCAAATTTATCACTAACCTTTGATGATCTTCATCAGATGACACTCATAGGACTTCATGTTACACATGCATGTTTTGTTTGATAAAGTTCATATTTATAACAAAAAATCTGAGTTTACATTGGCGCGTTACATTCACTAGTTCCAAAAACATCAAGTGATTTTGCATAGCCACATCGTGTCAACAGAAATACTCATCATAAATGTAGATGATAATACAAGTTATACACATGTAATTATAGATATACCTCTCCTTAATGCAACCGCTGTGTCAGATTTATTTTTTTTAATTACGGAAAAAGCAAACCATGCAATAATCTGAGACGGCGCTCAGAACAATAGCCAAATTAGCCGCCATGTTGGAGTCAACAGAAACCAGAAAATACATGATAAATGTTTCCTTACCTTTGATGAACTTCATCTGAATGCAGTCCTATGAATCCCAGGTCCACAATAAATGCTTGATTTGTTCGATAATGTCCGTTATTTATGTCCAATTAGCTACTTTGGTTAGCGCGTTTGGTAAACAATTCCAAAGTCACAAAGCGCGTCCACTATAACGCAACGAAATGTCCAAAAGTTCCATAACAGTCAGTAGAAACATGTCAAACGATGTACTGAATCAATCTTTAGAATGTTGTTAACATACATCTTGAATAACGTTCCAACCGGAGAATTTGATTGACTTCAGTTGAGCGATGGAACGGAGCTGCCTATCACGTGAACGCGCGTGGTCAAGGCATGGTCAAAACATGGTCAGCTCGTGGCAGTGGTGACTAATTCCTGTCTCCTTCGGCCCCCCTTCACATTAGAGTCATCAGACAAAGTTCTATTGACTGTTGACATCTAGTGGAAGCCGTAGGAAGTCATCAAAAACTCATCAATATCTCGCTGTAATTTCAATGAGAGCTTGGTTGAAAATCTGCCACCCCAGAAAAAATCCAAACAGGAAGTGGAACTTCTCAGGTTTTTGCCTGCCATATGAGTTCTGTTATACTCACAGACATAATTCAAACAGTTTAAGAAACTTCAGAGTGTTTTCTATCCAATACTACTAATAATATGCAAATATTAGCAACTATGACTGAGGAGCAGGCCGTTTACTCTGGGCACCTCTGTACACCTTTCATCCAAGCTACTCAATACTGCCCCTGCAGCCATAAGAAGTTAACGCCTGCTGATACTGACTGCCGTGAATTACACTGTAACTTCTGTTAAAGTTTTTTAGCTCATTCTTTAGTTTAGACCTTGAAAAATACATGAATAACCCAGATGTTCCACATAAAATAAGCCTTATTCTGGTAATTTGCCATTGTTACCACTCAAGGGCAAAATGAGGAGGTTAATTTGCTACAGTACCACAGTATTGTACTCTTTTCAGACAAATGGTATATGAATCCCAAAATAATTCTTGAGTGTGCTCACACAGGAAGGCTGATACAATAAACTGTTTGTTAAGGGTTCTTGCTGTTTCCTTGCTATGTTGTTCCTTAGCCCTTCCTTCACCCTCGATTTGATCAAATGTTTTCCCCTCATGTTATCTAGGCATGAACTACTAATGTACTCCAGTGTTTCTCAGCATCACTTCAATGTGTGACAAGGACGCTCATAACATCGTGAATAATTAGACTTAAACTGGATTAAGCCTTTTGTCATGACATTGCTGAAGGATTTTTCACCAATCCAAACATGTACTGATTTAGCCATTGTATGGCGTTGACCTAGGATCAGTTCAATCTCTTTTGGTTTTGGGATGAAAAAAAGAAGAAGAATGGCTTAAAGGTCCTTGTGTTAAGGTCAATCTGAGAACTCATCTAGGCTACTTGCATATTTGTCAGAGTTTATGCGAGATGTATTGGCAAATTTAAAGAGGCTTAATAACAGATTAGAATTATGATATGAAGATTTTTTTTGAATTACCCCTTAATGTCATAAACTAAGGATACAGTCTTTACTTCAAGCGTTTGTGAAAATGAACAAAATAAGTTGGAAACCTTTGTTTCTCTAAGAATGCCCACAGCCATACTATTAATATGATGGGACATTCTTTCTGTTCCAGTGCCAGAAAATAAAACATTTCTCCCTTGCATCCTGTATATGAGGCTACAGAAGCCTTAGAATTTGGATTGAAACAGGGGCTAAACTGGTTAAAAACTGACTCCAAACGAAAGCTCAACTATCATATCATACATCGAAAAGCTGTGTACTTTTTCAAACTCAGTGAGAGTTTGATTTCAATAGAGTGTCAGGTCTTTCATTCTTGACTTTGGCTCTACTTTCAGGTACTGTAACACCTGTTATCATGGTTTAAGAAAAAAACATCTCATCTTCTCTGATGTTTCAGCACCTCTCCAATCCAGACACGATAGCTGATGCCAATGAGCATGCCTGTCAAGCTGAGTCATCCCTTTGAACCTAACATATGGTCAACTGACATCAAGATGAAGTCAGCCAACTTGATAGACAGTTCTCTTTATGTTGAGCCTTCAAACACAAACCTCTTCCTTTCAACTTTGCTTCGTGCCAACAAGATGAGTAGCAAGTCGAAAAGTACCAAGTTATCTCTGTGGGGATATGGAAGTGGGTATGTTTACTGTTACTTTGCATATTCTGTGCCTATGTTTTAATGACCTAAATTATGAATTCAAGTGAGAGCAGCTCTGATATTTTGGCCAGAATGTTGTGTATTTTACCCCCCGCTAGGAGTCTCAAGCTTGGTGCAAAACAGATACTGAAGCATGAACAATTCCACAACAAGCATCTAAATCTACAAAGCAATGGAAACTGGAACTCAAACATTCAGTATTTCTTTCCGGTCACTACATTCAAGTCTCAACAGAGCGGTTCACAGAAGATGAACAAGAAATATGCGGGAGCTTGAAGAATTCTCTACATATTTAAATTGCACCCCATCTGATACTTTAGTTTTTCAATTTGTCCCAATTTTGGAAATATGCTAGTGATAGTGCCATTCATCCAAGAAACTTTAACTAATTCACAGTCGCTCCTTGAAGTCTCATGTCTACAGTAACAGATGCACCAGAACCAAAAGACACAGCCATTGTGCGGTATTCTTTCAAAGGACACTGGAAACCTGTTGTTTGCAATGATGTCATTAATAAGTAGCCACAAAACGTCACATTAAACAGAGAAGCTGAGCATATGGAGACGTTAAGCCCTGTGTTTAATTCTGCTATCTGCTATTCATCAGATTTGCTTTGTCCCAATGAACAGCAATAGCTCTTTTTTCAGAATGGCTTGCATTGCTGTTGTGTGGTGATAGTTTGCAGTTGCCAGGAAATGGAGCGCCTGACAGAGCCGGCAACGTGCTATGCATTTGCGATAACCACAAGAGATTATTTAGCCATATGAATTCAACATGATAGCGTAATGCTAGCAACTACCATGGGAAAGCTCAGTATGTTGTTCATGCATTCATCTAGGTCTAATATGTGGAACAGCATGGACTTTTTGTTGAAACAAAGAAGAGTCTTCAATCATAACACCAGTGAATTGACCAGGTGCTTTCTATATTGTTGTAGGGAGTGCACCTTGAAAGTAAATCCTCCCAGTGAATAAGTTAGGGTGACATCACTTCAAGCTCATTTAAGAATTCTCTAGCAATGTCCAACCTCTCTGAACTGGAGTTACAGCAATGTTCATGAATCATTCTTTGAACATCATAATAGAGGAAGAACTACACCATGCTAGAACATCAGAATAGAGTAAGAACTACACCATGCAAGAACATAGGAATAGAGGAAGAACTACATCATGCTAGAACATCAGAATAGAGGAAGAACTACACCATGCTAGACCATCAGGATAGAGGAAGAACTACACCATGCTAGACCATCAGGATAGAGGAAGAACTACACCATGCTAGAACATCAAAATAGAGGAAGAACTATACCATGCTAGAACATTAGAATAGAGGAAGAACTACACCATGCAAGAACATTAGAATAGAGGAAGAACTACACCATGCTAGAACATCAGAATAGAGGAAGAACTATACCATGCTAGAAAATTAGAATAGAGGAATAACTACACCATGCAAGAACATTAGAATAGAGGAAGAACTACACCATGCTAGAACATCAGAATAGAGGAAGAACTATACCATGCTAGAACATTAGAATAGAGGAAGAACTACACCATGCTAGAACATTAGAATAGAGGAAGAACTACACCATGCTAGAACATTAGAATAGAGGAAGAACTACACCATGCTAGAACATCAGAATAGAGGAAGAACTACACCATGCTAGAACATTAGAATAGAGGAAGTACTACACCATGCTAGAACATTAGAATAGAGGAAGAAGTACACCATGCTAGACCATCAGGATAGAGGAAGAACTACACCATGCTAGAACATTAGAATAGAGGAAGAACTACACCATGCTAGAACATTAGAATAGAGGAAGAACTACACCATGCTAGAACATTAGAATAGAGGAAGAACTACACCATGCTAGACCATCAGGATAGAGGAAGAACTACACCATGCTAGACCATCAGGATAGAGGAAGAACTACACCATGCTAGAACATCAGAATAGAGGAAGAACTACACAATGCTAGAACATTAGAATAGAGGAAGAACTACACCATGCTAGACCATCAGAATAGAGGAAGAACTACACCATGCTAGAACATCTGAATAGAGGAAGAACTACACCATGCTAGAACATCAGAATAGAGGAAGAACTACACCATGCTAGAACATTAGAATAGAGGAAGAACTACACCATGCTAGACCATCAGAATAGAGGAAGAACTACACCATGCTAGAACATCTGAATAGAGGAAGAACTACACCATGCTAGAACATCAGAATAGAGGAAGAACTACACCATGCTAGAAAATCAGGATAGAGGAAG
Source organism: Salvelinus namaycush (assembly GCF_016432855.1). NCBI lineage: Eukaryota > Metazoa > Chordata > Actinopteri > Salmoniformes > Salmonidae > Salvelinus > Salvelinus namaycush. The sequence goes on along the minus strand of NC_052340.1, from coordinate 11,122,066 downwards.
AACTACACCATGCTAGAACATAAGAATAGAGGAAGAACTACACCATGCAAGAACATCAGAATAGAGGAAGAACTACACCATGCTAGACCATCAGAATAGAGGAAGAACTACACCATGCTAGACCATCAGAATAGAGGAAGAACTACACCATGCAAGAACATAGGAATAGAGAAAGAACTACACCATGCTAGAACATCAGAATAGAGGATGAACTACACCATGCAAGAACATAGGAATAGAGGAAGAACTACACCATGCAAGAACATAGGAATAGAGGAAGAACTACACCATGCTAGAACATTAGAATAGAGGATGAACTACACCATGCAAGAACATAGGAATAGAGGAAGAACTACACCATGCTAGAACATCATAATAGAGGAAGAACTACACCATGCTAGAACATCAGAATAGAGGAAGAACTACACCATGCTAGAACATCAGAATAGAGGAAGAACTACACAATGCTAGAACATTAGAATAGAGGAAGAACTACACCATACCAAAAAGTACAATACAGACATACGATCAGACATTCTGTGCCTTACTTGGTCAAGTTGTTGTTTGTTATTAATTAGCTTAACACAGATGTATACTGGACTATTACATTCAGGTTATCATACCAGGTTTGCTGTCATTTGTTTGCATGGCTTCATACAAGACTAGAAGCTCAGAAGCTGACTGTGTCCAGTGTAACAGGGACATCTGGTGGCAGCCGGTAGTCTTACAGTTCAAAGTTCTAAAGCTGCTGAAAGTTTTCTTTCCCAATCAACATACAAGTCACTTCGGAAAATGATACACTGTAGATGGATGCTTGATCTGAGTCCAATTAAAAGTATAGCTCATTCTGAGTGACAGTCGTATATACTATTGTAGGGGCCAATACCTGAAGTCAGTCCAAATTAGTAGGTACCTGTCAAGTGTACTGTCAAATAGGTAGCAAAATACTATCCTCCAAAATGCAGGTCCAAGGCTACATAAAAGGCTGCATAAAATTCAAACTGAGAGAGTTGGCAGTTTTCCCCACCTCATGTAGGGCGTTAGTGTCAGGCACTCTTACTCTCCTTCCACACTCTGAACAGTGTGTTTTGATCACAAAACATTCACCAGGCAACCCCCTGGACTCACATGAAGACTGCTCACTGCTCTCAAAGAGCTCTCCAGAACTATCCAGTTACAGCGCGGCAACTTCCAACAACACAAACCAAAGAACCTGCTCTAGTCCGTCTTCAAGCAGTCTTACTGTTGTTTAAATGTAACCATAATATACCATAGCACTAAAAGACAAAAATACCTCCTCGATTTGAATGGATTCGTATTAGTGACACATACTGAGGTAGCATAATTATATATTTAACTACCTCAAGTTGAAAACTGTAAAATACGTCGGAATTTTGTTAACTTTTGCAAAAGGTGCATTATGCCACTAAAAGCTTCCATGAGCATGTTTTGTGTTTGCGGCCAACAAAGAATCAAGCTTTGTGCAGATGGAGTAGAAACACAGTCATGGTTTACTCTAATAGAGTATGTTCTTACAGAGGTAGTTCTGACTATCGCATCCTTTTCCCATGCTGTTTACTTACTCAAATAATTGGCTCCCTCTCACAGACTTTAATAGGGAAAGGTTACAACATGAAACACACTCTAGAGTAGGCCTATAGTGAATTTGACAGTGTTTATGCACAGATCAGTGGTGTTTTGTGTTAGCTAAATGCATCCCCTAGGCCCCAATTGAATCAAGGGATTAAGGGAAACCACACAAAGGGTTCACATGTTTATGATGTATTATGAGGACAGGTGTGGTTTCGTGACAGGAGAAAAACAGCTTGGTTGGGGATGGTGTTGGTACTACTTCGGTTAACACCTTAGTGTGCGTTTATGTGTGTGTGTGTGTATGTGTGTGTGTGTGTGTGCATACATGCGTTTGAGTGAAACATTTAAGTAGATGTCCGTTAAAATGTTCCATTACATTTTCTAATTAAACTGGCTCAGTGTGTGCAGTGGTTGCATCAATGCACAGGTTCATCTCCAGCTGCTCTACTGGTTTAATTCTTTAATCACCTGGCCAATGATCTACGTCCAAATATTGAAACATATGTTGCCAACCTATTTCTTGAGGGATGGCCAAATCTGAAATAACTGTTTGCTGGCAGTGCCAGCACGTTCTGAGTGGAATTCATCCAAAACACCTATGTCTTCCTATCTGCCCAGCGAACACTGGCGCTCTTGTTGTACACTACAGTAGCTACATTGAGTTTCACACATTGGGGCAATTTGGGAACGAGAGTCCACTTCAATGAATGAAGAATTGTTAGTGCAGATGTAGTCTTGAAGGGACATCTGTTACTCGAAAAGAGATACTCAGATGGGTACAAAGTACATGGGCAAGCAGCTAGTGATGAATGTCGAAATGAACCCCAACATTGAATTGGTTTGTTCAAGAGCCATACAACTGTAGGAAACCCACAAAACTAATCTGGTTTTATCAAATGATGAATAAACCTCGTATTAGCACTCCAAGCGGTCACACATCATTCCTGTTAGTAATTCCAACAATCATACTTTATATTCTAACTAGGCAGTCTAATAAAGGCATGTGACTCTATATTTCTCACCTACTGTTCATTTCCAACACAAAGGGATGTGTAATTGAAAATAATAATTTCTTTCCTATCCAGGCCTGTTTCTTTCCGACAACGTCAGGCCGCCTGTGCATCCTGAGAGGGACGTTTCTATCCTGTTACTGGAGGAGGCGGCGGTTTCCACGGTAACAGCATGAGCGAGACACCGGCTGCCTCGGTAGTGTGTGATTTCACAGCAGACTGATGAACGGGGTCCTAATGAGGAGCGTGTGTGCGCACTCACAACTCAGATGTGCCGGAGCAAGGTAAACCAACACTGTCTGTCACCTGCCACACACACACAAACAAAACACGCACACATTTTTCTTTGCAAAACTTCCTGCTTTTCAACAGACACAAAGCAATTAACATCAAGTCACTGATGCCAAAGCAATACATGAGATAAATCATCCCACAAATGTTCACATTGCAATGTAATAGGCTATTTACAGTACAACTCCATCAGATGCTACATAAACACAAGCTGTATTTACTTGCTAATGACTAGCGTGGTCATGACAGTGTTAGTCATTTGTAACTAACTGCTAAAGAACTAACTGTCTAATAATCATGATGCGTTGTGATGTTTTGGTTCCTGTAAAACATGAAGGGCAAGATTCAGCCCAAGGAGTGTTATAGAGCAGTGCACTAGACAGCCGACAACACGCCTTTAAAAATGACATTTCCCCGGCGTTAGCAGAGATCGCCAGTGGTGTAAAGTACTTAAGTAAAAATACTTTGTCTGTACTTTACTATTTATATTTTTGACTTTTACTTTTACTCCACTACATTCCTAAAGAATATAATGTACTTTTTACTCCATACATTTTCCCTGATACCAAAAACGACTTACAAGTACATTCCAAATGATTAGTGGGACAAGAAAATTGTTTAATTCACACAATTATCAAGAGAACATCCCTGGTCATCCCTACTGCCTCTGATCTGGCGGACTCACTAAATACAAATGTGCACTGGCTATTCGTAAAAAAAATACAAAATTATGAAAATCGTGATGTCTGGTTTGCTTAGTATAAGAAATGTGAAATTACTTTAAAAAATAATTTTACTTTTTAGACTTAAGTATATTTGAGCAATTACATATACTTTTGATACTTAACTATATTTAAAACCAAATACTTTTACGCAAGTAGCATTTTACTGGGTGACTTTCAATTTTACTTGAGTCATTTTCTATTAAGGTATCTTTACTTTTACTCAAGTAATGACAATTGGGTACTTTTCCCACCAGCAGAGATCGCACTGCGTATGTCGTCTCAAGCGTAATGTAAGTCTGTTATAGTGCACTGCTTAATAATGCAGCTTGAATTGAATCCCGGCCTATATTTTCCTAGTAGTCCTACTACAGACTGAGTGAGTCTTGTATGAGCCATATTGGTCATTTGTTCCAACATCATATTGTGCTGTTTAGCTACTCTGCTCTATTGCAGAAACTGCTGGGGGAGGCTTTGCGCTTGTTGATGCATACCACATGTTCAGGAGCGTAGTCAAGCGTAGTTCTACAGCTTTGATTCTCCGCCCTCTATCCACACTTTACCACGCCACTTAACAACTTCATAATAACCCCCGAGGAGATGAATTAAGTTATTTTATCTTGAGTCAACCGATAAAACGCTTCTCAAAGTTCATGTAAGGCAAATGCTCCGAGTGTTACTTTTCACCTCACCCAAGTGTTAAACACGAAGACATACGTTGCGGATGTACATTCAAACCCTGTATAAAATGAATGATGAATCAAATCAAAAGGTTTATTGTCTCACTAACATTTCCACTACAGTGTTTCACAGTGCTCCTTTACATGGTCAAGTATCAGCTGTATCACTCCCTTTCATTATGGTAGCGGTCTCAGAACACGCTCTAGACACATCCCTTGAGCGTACATACACACATCTGTATACATTAAACATCTCCACATGTCATACTAAAACTCACATACTGTATAATTGAGGTATGTTCTGTGTAAGTTCTAGTACATTGAATCATGGGGTTTCTGCACAGCAAAGTGTGCTCCACTGGATGGCAGTGCTCTCTTACTTTTCAAAAAGGAAACTGAAAATACACTGTTTTCCCTAATCAGTCTGAAATAACACTGAAAGGTGTGTGTGCCTGTGTGTGAATATACATGTGTCTCAATGCTATACCATAAAAACCTACCACATCCTAATGCTTTTACAAAACAATTGGAAAATATGATATTGTCTATGCTCAGACATTATGGTTCCCTCCACTATTCTATAAGCACTTTCATAAACCTATATCATAACGGCAACAGCAATTACTCTAATCAATCATTCGAATATTTTACATTTTTAACATTCAAAGTAGTAATCAGTCTCTTCTATGTAATGTTACAGCAGAGATATGACAATGGTCTGTGGCTGACCGTGGACATATTGCTCTGAGAAGTGGGTTCAGGCCGATGGCTCCAGTGATGGATAAAAAAGTACAGCGTAGGTGTCATCTCAATGACTTCCTGTATCCATCCTGCTCACATCCCATTAACTAATGACATTTAATCTATACAGGCCCCTCCATAATGCAGTTGTGATCAGCGTGAATTAATCAACGCTGACTGCAGACTTAAATTGAATTTGATCTGGGGGACGATAGGTGTCTGCCTCCCATCTGAACCCACTGGGACACACTGGGCATGTGGAATGTTCAGTGGGAGTGCTAAAGTTCATCTTGAATCAGAGCACGGTTTATTAGCTCAGTAATCAGGACCTCAACAATCTCCATTAGGGTAAACTCACTGGTTTACGTTGGGCTTCGACCCACATGGGGCCCTACTTCCTATGTAGTGCACAACCTTTTGACCAGTGCACTACATAGGGAATGGGATTCCATTTGGGACGCAGCCGAGATGTGGCATGGACTGTGACGTCTACAGAGGGATGGAGCGTTGGGCAAACAGACGACTCGTATCAAACATGGTCACATTATGGTTAAGTGCTGTAGAGGGAGAGAAAAGCTGTCTGGCGATCCACAAAGAAGACCATTGATTTATTCATATCTATCAGTATATCTAAGAAGAAATCCCCCCCACAATACATCACTGTTTTGTCGAATTCTCTCATGCAACGATTCCATTCAAGTATACAGTATGCTGACGTCCATATCTTAGAGTAGGATAGGCTACATACTCATGATAACGTATGCATTCTCCACACTCAGCCTCTAATAGTGACGTGATGTGCTTGATATGAGACGAGATATAATACAATCGACTAGTAACGCATTGTGGGCATGACATTTTGGGTGACAGATTTCAGTGTGTCCCTCAACAGCAAAGTTAAGTTAATTCCTGATCCGTACTAGAGTCTGAACACTCAGTAAAAGCTGGACAGCTGCAAGCACCAGATGGACATCCCCTTTAATTGCACACAACATAATTTCTACTAAACATTAAAATTAATGACAATAAAGGACATCATAGACTCTGGGTCCATGGCTATGTGGATGAACAGTGTGTGAGTGTGTATATACAGCAGCCAGGTTTTCATAGAGTTTGTTGGTCTCCATAGATCTCTCAAGTAAAATATTCAGCTGTCAACAACAACAAAAACAGATCAATCCCCCATCAGCATGATGCTACCTTAAAACTGCAACAAGAAATGAGTTATCTACAAGAATGAGAAATACACAACTCACTGACTCCTGTCCACTTGCCCAAATAAACACCTTACATCTCTTCTGTCTGTCTAAAGGTATTAATGTGTCTACAGTATAAACTATCCTCACATTACAATCACATTACAATCACCTCATCTCACAGTATGTGTGTGTAACATTTACGTGGAGTCCAACCCTCATTGCTGAAAGTGGCAAAACTCTCAGTGAGCCTCTCTAAAGCCTTGTTCACACTGGCAGTTTGATGTGACTCAAATCTACTTTTTTGGCATATCCGATTGGAATCGGTTCTTTTCCCTTCAGTCTGAATAGCCAAATCGGATAACCACCTTCATAGGTGGTTTGAAATCAGATACAAATCTGGTTCCTGGCCATGCAACTCATGTCTGATTGGTCAAATCTGATATATTTGCTCTCAAGTTGTTTTTATACTGTTATTTGGTAGATATTGTTGCTTGTGAGCTACTCTGTTGACAGTTTGATAAAAACATGTGGTAGCAACTTGCTTGTTAATTGTTTACAAACAAATGAGTTAATGTGCTAGAGAGCTAAACAGCTACCTAGCTAGCTAGTTGACTGCTGTGACTCGTTTTTAAAGGACTCGTTTTTAAAGTTGGATCGTCTTATCCTTTGAGGCTTTAAAAGGTGTTCTTACACTATGATTTTGAACATTCAAAGAAACTGGAAACGTCAATGGCAAGCATTGTTGTCACCTTAGCGTGCTACATAACTTGTTAGTGAAAGGAATCACGAGCACCACCACCAATCAACCTACACCACTGTGTACACACCTGTTGTTACTACGACAACTAGCGTAGCCATGTCAAATCAAATCGAATTCTATTGGTCGCATACACGTATTTAGCAGACGTTATTGCAGGTGTAGCAAACTGTTTGTGTTCCTAGCTCCAACAGTGTAGTAATATCTAACAATACACAACAATACCTTTCTAAAAAAGTTAAAGAATGGAATTAAGAAATATTAGGGCGAGCAATGTCGGAGTCCAGAGTATAAATATATACTGAACAAAAACATAATATAATAAATATAAAGTGTTGGTCTCATCTTTTATGAGCTGAAATAAAAGATGTGCAGTTTTGTCACACAACACAATGCCACAGATGTCTCAAGTTTTGAGGGAGCGTGCAATTGGCATGCTGACTGCAGGAATGTCCACCAGAGCTGTTGTCAGAGAATTGAATGTTCATTTCTCTACCATAAGCCGCCTCAAATGTTGTTTAACTTCTTATGGCTGGGGGCAGTATTGAGTAGCTTGGATGAATAAGGTGACCAGAGTAAACTGCCTGCTACTCAGTCCCAGAAGCTAAGATATGCATATTATTAGTAGATTTGGATAGAAAACACTCTGAAGTTTCTAAAACTGTTTGAATGATGTCTGTGAGTATAACAGAACTCACATGGCAGGCAAACACCTGAGAAAAAATCCAACCAGGAAGTGGGAAATCTGAGGTTTGTAGGTTTGCCTATCCAATATACAGTGTCATATTGGTCATATTGCACTTCCTAAGGCTTCCACTAGATGTCAACAGTCTTTAGAACCTTGTTTGATGCTTCTACTGTGAAGGAGGGGGGAATGGGAGCTGTTTGAGTCAGGGCTCTGGCAGAGTGCCACGAGCTTACTCAGGCGCCACGAGCTTACTCAGGCGCGCCCCCGTGAGAGTTAGCTGCGTTCCATCACATTTCTACAGACAAAGGAATTCTCCGGGTGAAACATTATTGAAGATTTATATTAAAACATCCTAAAGATTGATTCTATACATCGTTTGACATGTTTCTACGAACTGTAACGGAACTGTTTGACTTTTGTCTGGCCTGCGCGTCATCAATTTGGATTTTGGAGCTAAACGCACAAACAAGAAGGAGGTATTTGGACATAAATTATGGACGTTATCGAACAAAAAAAACATTTATTGTGGAACTGGGATTCCTGTGAGTGCATTCTGATGAAGATCATCAAAGGTAAGTGAATATTTATAATACTATTTCTGACTTCTGTTGACTCCACAACTTGGCGGATATCTGTATGGCTTGTTTGGGCTCTGAGCGCTGTACTCAGATTATTGCATGGTGTGCTTTTTCCGTAAAGTTTAAAAAAAAATCTGACACAGCGGTTGCATTAAGGAGAAGTTTGTCTAAAGTTCCATGTGTAATACTTGTATCTTTAATCAATGTTTATTATGAGTATTTCTGTAAATTGATGTGGCTCTCTGCAAAATCACCGGATGTTTTGGAGGCAAAACATTACTGAACATAACGCGCCAATGTAAACTAAGATTTTTGGATATAAATATGAACTTTATCGAACAAAACATACATGTATTGTGTAACATGAAGTCCTATGAGTGTCATCTGATGAAGATCATCAAAGGTTAGTGATTAATTGTATCTCTATTTCTGCTTTTTGTGACTCCTCTCTTTGGCTGGAAAAATGGCTGTTTTTCTGTGACTAGGTACTGACCTAACATAATCGTTTGGTGTGCTTTCGTCGTAAAGCCTTTTTGAAATCGGACACTGTGGCTGGATTTCTAACAAGTTTATCTTTAAAATGGTGTAAAATACTTGTATGTTTGAGGAATTTTAACTATGAGATTTCTGTTGTTTGATTTTGGCGCCCTGCACTTTCACTGGCTGTTGTCAAGTTGATCCCGTAAACGGGATCTCAGCCATAAGAAGTTTTTAAGCCTGACTCCCCAGTTGGTGGGCCTATACCCTTCCAGGCCCACCCATGGTTGTGCCCCTGCCCAGTCATGTGAAATCCATAGATTAGGGCCTAATGAATTTATTTCAACTGACTTGATTTCCTTATATGTAACTGTAACTCAGTAAAACCGTAAAAATTGTTGCATGTTGCATTTATATTTTTGTTCAGTGTATATACAGTATGATGGGTTGAATAGACATTATGGACAGTATGTGGATAGAATATGTAGTATATCTGAAGAACATGTTGGATAGAAATATATACGTACAGCAATAGTTAAACATGATAGGCCTTGACAAGAATACAGTATATACTGTACATATGAAGTGGGTAAAACAATATGTAAACATTATTAAAGTGACCAGTGTTCCATTATTAAAGTGACCAGAGTTCCATGTCTATGTACATAGGCAGCAGCCTCTAAGGTGCAGGGTTAACAGTCTGATGGCTTTGAGCTGTTTTTCAGTCTCTCAGTCCCAGCTTTGATACACCTCGCCTTCTGGATGGTAGCGGGGTGAACAGGCCGTGGCACGGGTGGCTGAGGTCCTTGATGATCTTTTGGTCTTCCTGTGACACTGGGTGCTGTAGATGTCCTGGAGGCCAGGCAGTGTGACCCCGGTGATGCGTTGGGCAGACCGCACCACCCTCTGGAGAGCCCTGTGGTTACGGACGGTGCAGTTGCCGTACCAGGCGGTGATACAGCCCGACAGGATGCTCTCAATGGTGCATCTGTAAAAGTTTGTGAGGGTCTTAGGGGCAAAGCCCAATTTCTTCAGCCTCCTGAGGTTGAAGAGGCGCTGTTGCTCCTTCTTCACCACACTGTTTGTGTGGGTGAACCATTTCAGATTGTCAGGGATGTGTATGCCGAGGAACTAGAAGCTTTTCTCCTTTCCACTGCATGCTCCCTCTTCTGTATCCTAAAGTACACAATCAGCTCCTTAGTTTTGTTGACATTGAGGGAGAGGTTATTTACCTGGCACCACTCCGCCAGGGCCCTCACCTCCTCCCTGTAGGCGGTCTCGTCATTGTTGGTAATCAGGCCTACCACTGTTGTGTCATCTGAAAACTTGATGATTGAGCTGGAGAACGCAGTCATGGGTGAACAGGGACTATAGGAGGGGGCTGAGCACGTACCCTTGTGGGGCCTATGTGTTGAGGATCAGCGTATTGGAGGTGTTGTTGCCTACCTTCACCACCTGGGGGTGGCCCGTCAGGAAGTCCAGGACCCAGTTGCACAAGGTGGGGTTCAGACCCAGGGAACCAAGCTTAATGATGAGCTTGGGGCATGGTGTCACAGAGGCATACACTTAAGAGAGAAACTCTCCAGCCCAGCAGAGACTAGCATCCCCCGGTTTTACACCTCTGGCCCTTGGAAACTCCATTGCTAGTGGCAACTATCTCCTAAACTGTGTCATGTGACCTGGTCAGCCAATCAGTGGCCTAGCCTGGGAGCAGCAGAACCCCACTCTGCCTCTCAACTCTTCACTTGTTTCCAGGAGGAGGGCAGGTTGTGACAATCTCTATAAACTCCTGTCCTCCACATCAAATCACATTTGAACCTTTCCACATGGACAATCATGTGGCTTTCCACATGGACAATCATGTGGCTTTCCACATGGACAATCATGTGGCTTTCCACATGGACAATCATGTGGCTTTCCACATGGACAATCATGACTGGCGTTTAGCGCGTCTTTTTCCATAATACCACTTTCACTATCAATTTCACTTCCAGCTAGTCCACTTCCTGTTTGCTGTGTGTGTGTGCCTGTCTTGACTGTGGCAAGTAACACGTGTTCTGTACACCTGTCTCTTACTTGTCATTTCCGTCCTCTTACTGGGACACTTGCACCTATATCTAAACCGGCACCTCTATCGGAGTCCACCACCAGTAGGTGGCCCTCTTTTTCCAGGTACGATGCTGTTGAAGGCTGAGCTGTAGTCAATGAACAGCATTCTTACATGGGTATTCAGCAAATGACTGCTGTCTGAACACAACAAATCCGAATTGGTCACCTGTAACTTTCTGTTTGGACAGCCAGTATTCCAAAATAGATTTGAAAAACAAAACTGATTTGAGTGTTAAGGCTTGCAGTGTGAACATGGTGTTCACACTGATACAAATATCTAGCTTGGATAATAGACATTGGAAGACCGAGATTGTGACAGTTGTGTCTCTTGACACGTTGTGACCCATCCAGGTTGAATTCTTTGGAGATATGGAAAGCACATTGACAGCTTTATTAAAAATACACAGGGAGCCGTGGCATTTTCTATCATTGTGGCGCAGCATAGGAGATGGGAAGCAATAAACCACATACAGTATAGGGGCATCCTGCCTGTACCTGGGATTTGGTGACTCAATAGCTGCTTTCCACTGCTTGATGGACTTCTTTGATAAGATTGTTTTACTGTTGCATAACCAACCCTGGGAATAAAAACATGAAAGGATTTTTACATCCCAGAGCACACAGCATCCTGGGCTTCCAATAAGAGCAGACAATACATAGAGGACAGGGATAGTGCAATCACACTGAGATAATAGACATGTATGTTTTTCTACCACTGCATTCTTGTTAGTTCTTAAGAGTGTCATGTCTGTCGTCCATGGCTGCTTGATCCATGTCTATTATCTCAGTGTGATTGCACTATCCATGTCCTCTATGCATTGTCTGCTCTGTCAAGAGGTTCTATGATCCTGAGTGTGCTGCCAAGCCTACTGTACCGTCAATGAGTGTCATAGCCATGTCTGAACTGTCATGAACGGCTGGACTCTCTTCACAAGCTCAGCCTTTCTGTTCGAGATATTCCTCTATCCTCTATGGATCTATGTATGGTGGGTGCTTGCCAAGCGATTGTATCTACTTTGTGTAGTTTGAGCTATATAGCGAGCAAGAACACAACAAAGGCAATCCATCAAAAATACAAACCATATGGTATTCATTGCAAGTACTGAAATTGTTGGCAGAAATACAGTCACATAAGCAAAATGAAAGGTAATCCATTCCCAGCGCAGTACATCTAGACTAATATGTCATGTGAAGCTGTCTCGTGCCACTTTGAGGTAATTGGAAGCTGAAGTTGTGACTACTGTCATTAACTATGACTTTGGTGAGCTTGATGCCTAGGACTCCCATGAGATCTGGCTTATTGTAAAGATGTCTTTATCCATCCTATCTTTCCCCCGGACTAACGTTTTACTATTCAGACTCCCTCCATATAAAACATTCAATCACATTAAATGATTAGGAAAGATCAATATTTCATTATGAAAGTGCTCATGTGAGCACAGAGTCTGATGTACTGTGTCTGAAATACAGGAACAGCCAGGACAGCCACACACCGACAAAGATGGAGGCATGGTTTGGTCCCAGGCACCATTCAGAGAGGAGGTCAAAGACAATAAAAATTGGCTTGGGTGGTATACCTTATATATACCGTATACCGGGGTATTTGTAAATAGCCACGGGATGGTTTTGAAGTTATTCAATACATCTTTATATTTGTAGCTACTTTTTAAGTAAATACCTGCAGTCAACTTGTGCAATACCTTAGGACATGAAGCAGAACACGTTCTTCATTTCACCAGTCAGATTATTTTACATTATGAAGCTTTTCATAGTTCCCCAGAACAGTTGAGCCAGTCATGTGTTTCTGTTTGTAAATAGCACAATAGGTGAAAGCGGGAGCAGGTGATTTCAGCTGTGTATTGACAGGGGTTGCGTTTTATATGAAAAGGCAAAAGTTTTTTTTTTTCTTCAATAGAGTGATCAGAGATGTGCAACTATAGTTTTCCTTCAATGAAAATACATTAGTGTAACACATTCAGCAGAAAATAGCTTCATTTTCAACAGATGACAACAGAAGTGCAAAGCTATTTGACTGGAAACTACACACGTAAATGAGCTTACAATGAAAAAGCAAGGTATTTTTTGAAAAAACTATGCATGGCCATCATGTCTAATGTTGATCATAGCATTAATGTAGCCAAGCCACATTTCCTAATGTTTTGCTTGAAGTTAATCTTGAATTTCACCGGAGCAAAGTAGGCTGGCTACACCAAGAAAAGTACTGAGAAAAAAGCTACATATCAGTCAGAGCGCTGTCTGCTGATAGAATGCCCATTTGTGAATTCTCATCAGAGTGGAGAAGTGCAACTGAAGGACAAAATTAGTCTGATGCCGAGCAGAAATTACAATAACAAGCATTTAAGATCAGTGTTTAAAAAAACGCAGCAAGAGATTTCTTACGCATTTTATATTTTTTTCCTGCTTGAAAAAATAAGAATTCTGCGTTAACGCGGCACCTAAGTTTAACTTGATAGTTTTTGAAGTAAGTTACTGAATTAATAAAGTGACAGGGCATCATATTGTTTAATCTTTCTGCCGTGTTTGAGAATTCAAAGCCCTTTGGATTAATTATCTGTACAGATGCATTTTTTCTCCTACGTTCTCGGCCCGTCTGCTCCTTAACCATCTTCTCCAAACAGAGCTGGCAGTCCTTTTGCCCTAGAGACTCCAGACAGATACAGCGTGTACACATGCTTTTTCAGAGCAGAAAAGCCTGCATCAAAATATCTCTCGTTCACATTCGCTTGTAAATGTCCAAACTCACAAAAAATGACATTCGCTCATTAGCATATTTAGCTAGCAGCTTTGCTATTACTTGTGCTAATTTTGTTAGCATTCTGGTAACAGTCTTTTTTGTGTTTTTGTTGTTGTTGTCTTTTTAGCATTTTTTTTGCCGCCCCCTTGTGTACTAAACCGTTAATACCGTAAATCACGGAATGAAAAAAAGGACAGTATGACGATACGAAAATCTGGAAACCGCCCAACCCTAAATGAAAAATATCCGCAGCAATCAACACAATAAGATGAATGGGGGAAAGCAGGAGGCTACAGATGGCATGACAGAGCTGTAATTAGAGGACCATGTGGCAGTAATTGTGGCTTCATCACCCCTTAACGTTTCCCTCTAAATTAGCTGACCCGTTCTGTCCCCATATAACGACGGCACAAGGGCAGTCTCTCAGTTAATGTCATCCCATCCGCTCGTTATTATCCATCAAACACATTGATATAAATTGCACAGCCATACTGCCAAGTCAGAACATAATCACCCCCCCCCACACACCAACACTCGCATCATCATCATCTTCATCAAAACATTTTGTTACCTGTGTGCCAAGATTCAATGGTCCAGAATCGAGCAGACCAACGAACAGGATTCCCCCCAAAAAGAAGAAAATACTAAATTAACGATTACATTACAGAATTGTATTAAATTGACAGTTGATGTAAATATTCTGGATAACTAATTCCTTATCACTGCTAAAACTGACTAATCCTCTGTACAAACTATTGAGTTGATTCCTCTCCTTCGAATTAAGATTGATAGGAACTTTCCCATGTCAAGCGTAACTTCGCCAAGCCTGAAAGGCTCCACAGGACCAATGCTGATTTGGTCCCCGTCTCAATATCACTAGTGCCACTAAACACATGACTAGAAAATATCACGGTTCACAGAGACAGCTCACGAATACTGTATCTTATTTTCTATCTATCAGACAGTGAGTCATGGTAGAGTTTCTGCTTAGGATACAAGAAAGGTCATTTGAAAAAAAGAAAAACTATTTCACTGCTCAAATGAAAGTAAATCAATAGGTTAATAGTGCTTAACAAAAGCCCTACGTTGGTCAGAGTGATATTCTGTAGTAGGTCCAGACCATTTATGAAAAGGCTTGAAGAAATAAACCCAGTCTCACAGAAGTAAAAATACAGCACAAAAAAAAATAATATATACAGCTCTAAAATCAGGAACTCTGTATTTTTAGTTGAAAGACTTCTGCATATTGGTTGCAGGCATTACACATCTGTCTCACATTAGTATCACTTATTGAAAATTAAAATGCTTCATTTAATGCTAAATATTGCAAAACTGAACACTGCACAACTAGAGTATCACTATTCCTCAGTCCCTGATATTAATGGCCCCTGTTGTGACTGTCTAGAGATCAAAGACCATGCCACTTTTAGCCCATCTGTAATCTGGGCATTCTTGGGTATCTGTCTGACAGCAGCAGTGGATTTTTGTCCTGGAATATCTGGGAGGTGCTCCTCCAGCTCCAGTCCAGCCAGTGTTTCAGAGCAAAGACTGCTGAAGCACTAGCTTCCTGGGAGGAGGAGAGCAACATTGCTGAAATGTCCTCAGGGCAACACTGTGTGAGTAATGAACCCTAGCTCAGCGGCATGGAGGATGGAGGAGAAACTCCCCATAATAACCCACTCTATAGCATCCACTAAAGAAAGAGAAGAGAGAGAAAGGAGAGAGTGCAAGTTACAACTCCTAAATAAATCCACCCATCACTGCCACATAGAGAAAGCAAAACCCTCACTAAAATGGTCCTGAGACTGTTAAAGAAAGAGAGGGAAGGAAAAGAGAGAGAGAAGGAGGGAGAGAGAAGGGAGGGAGCGGGAGAGACGGGGAGAGGGAGAGGAAAGGTATTCACAAAAGACACTCTCCAACATCATGGGAAGAACGATTCGGTGTCTAAAACAAATAGTATGATGCAGTTGCACACTGTTCTCTCATCTCCTTCCATCCAGAACTTTCCACCAGGCAACCAGTGAAAAGGATGGGGAGCAGTAAACCACTTATAACACCATGTTTCTCAAATTACTGTAAGCCCATTGATGAAGTGTCTCTCTCAAATGCCAAGGTCATTTATTTCATTAGAACATCCTGAGGTACCAGACTACACTTAGCACAAGCTGACATGGTGACATAATCACGTCATGGCACAGATCCACAACGGAATGCAATGACTGTATCAAGCCACTAGTCAAATTAATTTTGAGCGATTAATGGTGAATTGTCAAGAGACATTCTCAGTGAGGAAACTGACAAATTGAAGATTGTCTGTTATTAATGATAAAATAAGACTGTGGCATCTCATTTCTTACACACACACACACACACACACACACACACACACACACACACACACACACACACACACACACACACACACATACACACACACAATAATGCCACAGATGATAAGGTTTATGAACTGCAGTTCTAGCTGTGACTTTCCTTTAAGTGACCTCTGGAATGCGGTCACCACAGCAACAGCCGCCATTATAGCATCCACATGAACAGAATAGCACCTGTCACCTCAAACCACCGCCATGAAGAGGGGGAAGTACAGATTACAATTCTCCAGCGATAGAGCTCCACAGTGGAGATGTCATAATACCCATAAAACCTAGCTGTCAAACAGGGAAATAGTTCCAATCGTTTTTCCACCATTCATTTGTCCCATAGGGGATTTTAGAAACACTTAAAATAAAGGCTTTGTTTTGTGTAGGCTTACCCTAGCGTGACGTTTTGTTAACCATGTGAATATCTCTCGGAAAAGTGACTTTAATCAATATATTCAGCTCTATTTACTCTGTTTCTAAAATTCGATATAATTAGGACCAAAGTAGACATCATGCAAGACTACAAATCCCTGCAAGCTCCTGCACGTCATCTCTATCTGAAACCTTCGCTAACAGTTTTTGTGTCAATTTTAAACTTGCACAAGACTGTTCACAGAACTGTCCATTTAAAGAAATGTAGCTAATTTATTAATTACTACATTTAGCTAACATTAGATAGTTAATCCAGAGATTCTTACCTTTGCCTTAATTCGGCAGTCTCATCCAGATCATCACGGCATTAGCAGCTAATTAGCATTTCATTTTTGGGGGGGTAAATAAAGATGAATATATTGATAAAACTTACTTTGTCCTAGAGAGATTTACAAAGTTATCAAAATGTCACGCCTGGGTAAGCCTACACAGAACACAGCCCTTATTTTAAGTGTTTCTAAAGACCCCTACGGGAAAAATGAATGGTGGAAAAACTATTAGAACCATTTCTCTGTTTGACCGATTGGTTTTATGGGAATTATGACTCATACTGTGCTACTCTATTGTTGGTGTTGATGGCGCTTGGTCTGTCTGGTCCCTGTGACTGGACACTGTAGTCTTCTGTCACTGGCAGCCACAGCTCTGATTAGATATGTCTTGCATCTTGTTAACAGTTTGCATCCAATATGAGCCTGTTTAACGCAACCCTGGCACTGTGATTTACTGCAAAATGAAGTCACAGTTAAATCCAATGGGCAGGAGTCAATATAACACAATACACCGACCAAACGCCTCTCGAACAAAAATTGATGTGGCAAAATGGTAAATAGTGAGAGTAATTAGGAAACATCTGATGTGTAATTGTAGTGAACAAAAGGGAAAAGTGTGCAGAAGCCAGTTGTGCTGTGATTTATGAGTGATGAGTTTCCATTTATCTGTTGATAAAATGGTCTCAGGTTATAATGCGTTCCTGTTGGAAATATTAAACCGATGGTTTGGAAACACGCTGAGTTGTTTCAAGGTCACCTTGTCCTTTGATGAATGTGTGTTCAAATCTAAATATTACAGTATACATAATTTAACAGATTTTAGTAATCTGACTTACTGGGAGGAGGACTGAACATCAACTGTACTCATGTTGAGCAATAATGAAAAACAGCCATTTTTACTACATTAAGGAGCAAAACAAATAGATGATACAAAAGCAACTAATTCAGGATCGGACCCTTTAAAAAATAAAAATAAATCGCCTAAAATGACATACCCAAATCTAACTGCCTTTAGCTCTGGACCTGAAGCAAGGATATGCCTATTCTTGGTACCATTTGAAAGGAAATACTTTGTTGAAATGTGAAATTAATGTAGGAGAATAAAACCCATTAGATCTGGAAAAAGATAATACAAAGAAAAAACTTTTTTTTTTGTACCATCATCTTTGACATGCAAGAGAAAGGCCATAATGTATTATTCAAGCCCAGGCACAATTTAGATTCTGGCCACTAGATGGCAGCAGTGTATGTGCAAAGATTTAGACTGATCTAATGAACCAATGGATATCTGTTCAAAATGTTGCATCAAGACTACTCAAATGTGCCTAATATTAGTACATTTTCAAGTTCATAATTGTGCACTCTCCTCAAACAATAGCATGGTATTCTCTCACTGTAATAGCTATTATAAATTGGACAGTGCAGTTAGATTAACAAGAGTTTAAGCTTTCTGCCCATATCAGATATGTCTATGTCCTGGGATTTTTTTGTTTGTTACTTACAACCTCATGCTAATCACATTAGCCTACTTTAGCTCAACCCGCTGGGGGGGACACCGATCCTGTTTTCCAGTCAAATCAAATCGAATGTTATTTGTCTCATGCGCCGAATACAACGGGTGTAGACTTTACTGTGAAATGCTTGCTTAAGAGCCCTTCAACAGACCTAAAAATAATAAAATGCAAAAAATACAAAGAGTAGCACAAGAGGAATAAAATACATAAGAATGAAGCTACAGTATATACTGGGAGAATCAGTACCATATCACTGTGCAGGTGTACATAAGAGGTACTGTAGCTACACTAAAACTAGAAGCGCCACTTTGGTTTGATGTAAACATATGAGATCAAACATATGAATAATAGCCCTTTTCATTTGGGTTCAAATGTGTTTAGATTGCAAATATTCTGTCAGATTCCGTTGTTTAACATTTCTTGTCTACCATCAGAGTATAGTTCCTTAGGAGTGGGAAAACCTATTGCCACTGAGCCCGAGAGACACTAAGAATATCATGGGGTCTCTGGGGAGCAGAGAGGTCTTGTACAAGTCTCGGCAAGGTCTGATAAGGGGGTGCAGCTTGACCAGGTCAAAATGTTATCAATAAGGGGATGGATCTTGCGATCGATTCAGAGTGCAACAGGAAGCGAAAGAAAGAAATGTGTCTGGATCTCTCAAGTGATGTTCCTAATTCAAAATGCTATTGGGTTTTTTTCAGGAATGTCTTCTTGAACATGTGAACTTTCATGTGTCTTAATAACAAACTCTTCGGTGATCAGGCCTACCACTGTTTTGTTGTCAGCAAACTTAATGATGGTGTTGGAGTCGTTTTTGGCCACGCAGTCGTGGGTGAACAGGGAATACAGGAGGGGACTAAGTACACACCCCTGAAGGGCCCCAGTGTTAAGGATCAGCGTGGCAGACGTATTGTTGCCTACTCTTACCACCTGGGGGTGGCCCGTCAGGAAGTCTAGGATCTAGTTGCAGAGGGAGGTGTTTAGTCCCAGAGTCCTTAGCTTAGTGATGAGCTTCGTGGGCACTATGGTGTTAAACGCTGTGCGGTGTAGTAGGATTCAATCTTAATCCTGTATTGACGCTTTGCCTGTTTGATGGTTCGTCAAAGGGCATAGCGGGATTTATTATAAGCGTCTGGATTAGTCTCCCGCTCCTTGAAAGCGGCAGCTCTAGCCTAGCTCAATGCGGATGTTGCCTGTAATCCATGGCTTCTGGTTGGGATATGTACGTGTAGTCACTGTGGGAACGACGTCATAGATGCACTTATTGATGAAGCCAATGACTGAGGTGGTGTATTCCTCAATGCCATTGGATGAATCCCGGAACATATTCCAGTCTGTGCTAGCAAAACAGTCCTGTAGTGTAGTGTAGCATCTGCGTCATCTGACCAGTTCCGTATTGAGCGAGTCACTGGTACTTCCTGCTTTAGTTTTTGCTTGTAAGCAGGAATCAGGAGGATATAATTGTGGTCAGATTTGCCAAATGGAGGGTGGGGAAGAGCTTTGTATGCATCTCTGTGTGCGGAGTAATGGTGGTATAGAATTCCCCCCCCCCCCCTGGGTGCACATGTGACATGCTGGTAAAAATTTGGTAAAACTGATTTAAGTTTGCCTGCATTAAAGTCCCCGGCCACTAAAAGCGTCACTTCTGGGGGAACATTTTCTTCTTTGGTTATGGCCTTATAGAGTTGGTTGAGAGCTGTCTTAGTGCCAGCTTTGCTTTGTGGTGGTAAATAGCCGGCTACGAGTAATAGAGATGAGAACTCTCTTGGTAGATAGTGTGGGCGACAACTTATCATAAAGTACTCTACCTCAGGCGAGCAATACCTGGAGACTTCTTTAATATTAGACATTGTGCACTAGCTGTTGTTGACAAAAAGACACACACCTACATGAAGGCAGGGTAAAGTGACTAGGCATCAGGATAGATAAGAAGAGTAAAATAAAGAGCAGAGTAGCACTATCAACGTTTCACTCTACTGTGGCAATTTTGATCAAATCAATTAAATATTAGCCACTTTCAATGTAACATAACAAAACAAAACAAACAATGCAAGAGATTTTGCTGTAGGCAGAACGCATCGGAATAGGATTCTATTGCAATGACATGCCCGACTCAGCCCGTACTCTACACAGACTGGTGCGGCATAAACAAATCAGAGCAGTATGTAGCCACGTGTGCACATTTACTTAACATCCTTTACTAGTAGTGAGTTATTAGCATGGCAGTGGCAGATCCTCTCAAGCTCCGTCAGGTTGGATGGGGAGCGTTGCTGCACAGCTATTTACAGGTCTCTCCAGAGATGTTGGATCAGGTTTAACTTCTCTAGGATAGGGGGCAGAGTTTTCACTTTGGGAAAAATAGCGTGCCCAATTTCAACTTCCTTCTACTCATCCCCAGAATATAAGATATGCATATTAGATTTGGATAGAAAACACTCCGACGTTTCTAAAACTGTTTGAATCATGTCTGTAAGTATAACAGAACTTATGTAGCAGGCAAAACCCTGAGGACTAACCATTCATTTTTTTATGTCACTGTCTGTTCAATGAGTTTTCATTGGAATACAACATTTCTAATCACCCTGTTCTCAGTTCCTACTGCTTCCACTGGATGTCTCCAGTCTTAGGAAATAGGTTGAGGATATTCATTTGTGCAATGAAGAAGAAGGCCATCAGGAAGTAGAGTAACGTCATGTATACTGTTTGAGAGTTGCGCAAGACTTGAAAAGTAGCATTAGTTTGTTGTCCTCCTGTATTGAAAACAGATAGACCCGTCTTCAATTTGATCGATTATTAACGTTTACAAATACCTTAAGTTGTACTACAAAAGTAGTTTGAAATGTTTTGGCAAAGTTTAGAGGTAATTTTTTTAGATATTTTGTAGTGACGTTCTTCAAAGTGGAAGCTGTTTTTTCTGGATCAAACGGGACAAATAAATGGACAATTTGGACATATATTGACGGAATTAATCAAACAAAAGGACCATTTGTGATGTTTATGGGACATATTGGAGTGCCAACAAAAGAAACCCGTCAAAGGTAATGCATGTTTTATATTTTATATCTGCGTTTTGAGTAGCGCCGGCATGGTTGAAATATGCTACATTCTCTTTGTTGACATTGTGCTATCATCAGATAATAGCATCTTATGCTTTCGCCGAAAAGCCTTTTTGAAATCTGACATGTTGGCTGGATTCACAACGAGTGTAGCTTTAATTTGATATCTTATATGTGTGATTTAATGAAAGTTTGATCTTATATAATTTTTTTGAATTTGGCGCTCTACATTTTCCCTGGCTATTGGCCAGGTGGGACGTTATCGTCCCGCTATCCCAGAGAGTTAAGTCCAGGCACTGGATGGGCCACTCAAGGACATTCTGAGACTTGTCCCAAAGCCACTCCTACGTGATATTGGCTGTGTGCTTAGGGTTGTTGTCCTGTTGGAAGGTGAACCTTCACCCCAGTCTGAGGTCCTGAGAGCTCTGGAGCTGGTTTTCATCAAGGATCTCTCTGTACTTTGCTACGTTAATCTTTGCCTCGATCCTGACTAGTCTCCCAGTCCCTGCCGCTGAAAAACATCCCCACTGCATAATTCTGCTACCACCATGCTTCACCGTAGGGATGGTGCCAGGCTTACTCCAGATGTGACGCTTGGCATTCAGGCCAAAGAGTTCAATATTGGTTTTATCAGACCAGAAAATCTTGTTTGTCATGATCTGAGAGTTTTTAGGTGTTTTTTGGCAAAACTCCAAGCTGGCGGTCATGTGCCTCTTACTGAAGAGTGGATTCCGTCTGGCCACTCTAACATAAAGGCCTGATTGGTGGAGTGATGCAGAGATGGTTGTCCTTCTGGAAGGTTCTCCCATCTCCACAGAGGAACTCTGGAGCTCTGTCAGAGTGACCATCGGGTTCTTGGTCACCTACCTCCCCCGATTGCTCAGTTTGGCATGGCGACCAGCTCTAGGAAAAGTCTTGGTGGTTCCAAACTTCTTTCATTTAAGAATGATGGCCACTGTGTTCTTGGGGACCTCCAATGCTGCAGAAATGTTCTCGTACTCTTTCCCAAATCTGTGCCTCAACACAATCCTGTCTCGGAGCTCTACGGACAATTCTTTCGACCTCGTGGCTTGGTTTTTGCTCTGACATGCACTGTCAACTGTGGGCCCTTATATAGACAGGTGTGTGCTTTTTCAAATCATGTCCAGTGAATTGAAGATACCACAAGTGGACTCCAATCAAGTTGTAGAAACATCTCAAGGATGATCAATGGAAACAGGATGCACCGGAGCTCAATTTCGAGTCTCATAGCAAAGGGTCTGAATACTTATGTAAATAAGGTATTTCTGCTTAAAATGTTATATACATTTACAAAAAGGTCTAAAAACCTGTCATCGCTTTGTATTTATGGGGTGTTGTGTGTAGATTGCTGAGGATTTTTTTTTAAATTGAATCAATTTTAGAATAAGGCTGTAACATAACAAAATGTGGAAGAAGTCAAGGGATCTGAATACTTTCCGAAGGCACTGTAACAATTCCTTCAATGTAATGACAATGTACATGCCTATATAGTAATCATGTAAATACATTGTGTACGCGTCACTTAATATAAAGTGGGACTCCAAAGTTACATTACCAAAGTATTTTCTATTCTGGAGAGTAAAACGGAATGCCAGTGGTTATACACAGTTTAAAATGATGCCCACATGCACACTCCAGTTCATAGTCCAGAAAGTAAAATACGCATCAACAATGTCTTTCTCCACTGCAAATTCTCTGAATACATATCTGTAGGCGGTAGTTTTGGTCCTTAATTGACGAGAACATTCTCAATGTCCTGCTCAGCAAAGGCAGTCTAAGGCACTGCATCTCAGTGCTAGAGCCGTCACTACAGACCCTGGTTCAATTCCAGGCTGTATCACAACCGGCCGTGATTGGGAGTCCCATAGGGCAGCGGACAATTGGCCCAGCGTCGTCCGGGTTAGGGTTTGGCCGGGGTATGCCGTAGCCAACGCTTTAGCCAACATGGGGTGGCAGGTGGTTAGAGCATTGGGCCAGTAACTGCAGGTTGCTAGATTGAATCCCTGAACTGACTGAAAAATCTGTTGTTCTGCCCCTGAACAAGGTAGTTAACCCACTGTTCCTAGGCCGTCATTGTAAATAAGAAGTTGTTCTTAACTGACTTGCCTAGTTAAATAAAAAAAATAAAAAAAAATAAGTGTAATTAACACAAAAATCAGCGCTTGGTTAAAAAGTAAAGGCTATATAATTTCTTATTATCAGGTGATTTAATGTTAATTTCCTCCATTATAAACAGTCATCTGGCTCCATCTGCTCCACTCCAGTGTTTATCAGTGGTGGAGACGTGGAGCAGTATAATGGATCAGACAGGCGTGGGTACATTACTACACCCAAGGTACGAAGTTACTGCCAACAAATCTGCCTAGCTACACAGCCCTGTATGTCGAAGTAAACATCCCACCGCACCATCCATATAGACACAAACATACACCAACAGAACATACAGAACAAGTCATTCAATTACTCAGAGCATGTTTTAGGAGACCTTGATATTTCCTATGAATCGCTGAGATCTTGGTATAATCTCTTGGTATAATCTGCTCACCAGGAAGGTTATATTGATATCCTATACCTGTCTTAAAATGAACACTAAAACAGAACTCTTCATGACCTTAATCATGCTGAACTCAATAGAATTACCATGTATTGAATAATCCCAATAAAAACACAAGAATACACACAACATTTAATTTACCTATTTTCCAAATACCTTTTTGACCAACACGTTAATATTAGTCTCCTTGAATTCTAAACAGGGCTGTTAGAAGAATGTCAAAACACTTCAAAGTTGTGTTTCAATGTAAGCTTTCTGAGAGATTGCTTCACAGCGGTGAGATTGCAGACTTTCTTAAAAGTAGTTTTCTCCTGCAAACTGCAATAAAAAAATAATCTTTCCTGCTTTGATGTCTGGCGCTAATCACATTTTAGCTGTCATGGCCAAAAACATTCAGTACTCAGCTTAGGAGGGTAAATCTTAGTCATACTCTGGATACCCTGTGCATGCACACTGGCTCTACTAAAGGATTAGAACTGAGTGCAGTGTAAATTACAAACAAGGTAACCAATACTTAGCCAGTACTCTGATTCATAAAAAAAATATTTGTCCATTAACTTGAATAATTTAAATCCCAGTGCAGTGAACATTCTTTGTATGGTTTTGTACAACAGCTGATATAACTATTGAGTTTAATGTTATTTTTAGAGGGACAGTGCACATGAATCATTGTTTCATTAAAAGTGCCAGTTATAGCCAGCCGACTAATTTTCAATCGCAGTCCCTGGGCAGGTTATTAAAAACAATTACAATAACAATACAGATAAACAATGAGCAGTGAGCACATGCAGAGCAACATAGGACAAGCAACCCGTATCACGCAGACAGACAGACAGGCAGAACAATAGCACAAAAAGCAACAAAACAAAATACATAACAGCAACAAAGTTTCCACCAGACAGATCACATGGAAAGCAGCACCACAAGTCTGATTGTCCTTTAGCTATCTCTTTCTGTTTTTTGGGAAGATGTGTTAGGTGGTGCAGTTGTGTGTGTCTGACGGCAGGGCGTTCCAGACATGGGAAGCTTTCACAGAGAAAGCATTGACTAAAGATTGACTAAAGGTGCTTTTCCTTAAGGGAACTATACAGTCACCTCTCATGGCAGACCTTGTGGATCTGCTGCCATCAGTTTGGGTTTTCTGTTTAACAAAAGTACTAAGTGGAGGAGGAGCCAGGTCATTTAGGATCTTGAATACAGGACATGCGTTGGTGTATTGCACAAGATTTTTCCAACTCAGGAGCTCGTGCTTTCTGAGGATGTAACAGTGAGGATGGCTATTGGGCTTTCTATCAAGCACTTTGAGAGCCTGTTTGTAAACGGACTGAATGGATTTTAATGTTGTACAGCAAGCTTGGGCCCAACTAGTCAAGCAGTATGTTATGTGGGGGAGTATCATAGCATTGAAGTACAGGTTTGCTACATCTGTAGTCAAACAGCTTGGTTGGATTTGGTTATTTGAGTTAACTTTATCACCTGATTTTTAAAAGAGAGGTTGGAATAAAGTATGATGCCAAGGTACTTAAAATCGGATACCACCTGGAGCTTCTCCCTTGACACATAGACATCTGGCTCAGTAGCATCAGTTGCCCTCTTTGTAAAGAACATGCAGACTGTTTTTTTCACATTGAGATGCAAACATGAGTCACTGGGCCACTTTGTAACACTATAGTAGTGAGAGTGGGCGACAGCTCATTGCTCACTCTGACACACTGGGTTCTGCCTTCAACGCATGATTTCATCCATCTCAAGGCATCGGGGGAAAAGTTGAACTTGGACAGTTTTGTGATGAGATCCTCATAGTCAACAATTTCAACAGCTTTCATTAGGTCTAGAAATACAGCTCCAACAACACCCCCTTTGTCCATCTTGGACTTTACATTTTCCAGCAGAAAGTTGGCTGTTTCTGTGGAGTGTTTTGCTCTGAAGCCAAACTGCATGGAGTGTAATGTGAAGGGCCAATCAGTTGCTCTGCCACACATTTTTCAGCAACCTTCGACACCACAGGTAGTATACTAATGGGCCTGTAGTTACTCACATCAGATGGGTCACCTGATTTAAAGATGGCCATTATTAAGGCAGACTTCCAGACCCTTGGAAACACCCCCTTACCAATAGATGTGTTGGTGACCTTAGTAACAGGGCCAATGATTGACTCTTTGTAGTTTTTAAGAAAGTAAGTCCAGCCCAAAAACATCTTTGGCTTTAGAGTTCTTTAGTGAGCTAATCACCTTGTTCACCTCTGACTCAGAAACCTCTCTCAGGGTTAAGATAGGTTGTGTGTCATTCACTGGCGCTGAGGCCAAGAAACCAGTGGAGGGGTTCTGTGTCAGTACCTTGACAGAGTCAACAAGGTAGGAATTGAAGGCTGTTGCTATTTTGACTGCATCCTGTTCTAGACTGTCATTCACATATACTTTTTGCAGTGTTACTATGGTCTTTCCCTGTTAACTTTTTTTAGATTCTCCCAGATCAATTTATAATTGACAGTTGCTTCACCAATTATGTTGATAAAAACGTTTGCCTTGGTCTGTCTGATTTATTTCATCACCTTATTTCTCAACATGGTAAACCTACGTCTGTCATGCTCTAATTGGGACTTTAGGGCTGTTTTTAGAGCATAATCTCGTTCTTTCATCAGTTCCCAGATTTCTCCATTTAGCCAAGGAGGAGTGCTCTTTTGGCCAGGTTTGGATTTTCTTTTCTTTAAGAAGCCATTTATTGTAGTTTGGATTGTGGATAGAAAAACCTGACCATCAGCTTCCACATTTGTATAGGACAAGAGATCATTGCAGGTAATTCCCTTAATTACGTTTTCAAAATAATGAAATTCACTCTTAGATATTCTGAGCTGATCAGGCTTTCTAACAGTAGAGAGGTTAAACCTGTACCTGGAAATCTTTCTGGCTGTGATTGTCAGATTATGATCAGGCAACCCAGTAACCATATTGAATGACTTAGTCACTCTCTCTGGTGTATTACTGAACATCAGATCAATCTGTGTTTTAGAACAAAAAGTCACCCTGGTTGGCCCTTTAACTAGCTGTGTATGGTCAAAGGTATTAGTGATCTGTTTGAGGGTTTTCCTACAAGACTTGTCTTCATAATTAATGTTAAAATCTCCCATTAAGATTACCTCTTTCCCAAAATCACATTCCCTAAACTGATCAAAAAACACAATTTTGGTGGCAGGTGGTCTGTACATTCCAATAAGGGTAAAATACATTTGGGGAGACAGTGTAACGTTTAGGCCAATACATTCTAGTTCATTATCACATGATCACTCAATTTGTTAACATCGGATATGTTCTTTAATGTAAATCATCAGACCCACTCCTCTTCCTTCAATCCTGTCTCTCCTGAAAACATTGACAGTCACAATCAAAGCAGCAGATGGAGTCTTTTTATGGAGCCATGTCTCTGAAAGGCAGAGGAAGTCAAGGTCGGAGTCTGTGAGAAGATGTTGAATTAGATCACTTTAAGATTGACACTGCGAATGCTCAAGTTCCCCCTAGTAGTCCCTTGGGCTTAGCTTGTGGGTCCCAGATGACTTGAGCGATGATGAATTTTCTGATGGCTGGGTTTAAGTCGTTTTGTTTTGTTTAGGGGCAGTTCGATAGTACAACTAACTATCCCTTGCGCTTGCACTGGATGCGGGGAATTAATTATAACAGTTTGCGTGCCAGAAGCAGAGTCTGGGATCGCGTATAGCGACTTGGATATGTTTGGAGAGTAAAAGTTAATCTTGGAGCCGGGTGACTCGAGAGAAATCATGGGACCATACTACTCACCCACTTCCGCGGCGGCGATGATTTGAGGATGCGGCCATCCACTGCCTTCAACTCTGGTGAGTATCGCTGGCTCGGTGGTGTTAGGCCAAGGATTGAGGTGCACATCCCCGGAGAGCAGGAGGGTAGTGAACAGGTAGTTTAGAAGTTTCCGATAGATGTTGGACTTGTGTTTGTTACTCCTAAGCAATTCAGTGGAATAGGGAGTGAGGTAGACTTGGCCATTATTCAGAACATTATGGTATGCTGTGTATTGTCAGCTCCCGTGGAACTGTGAACCAATGTGTTTGTCTGGGGTGTTGACATTCCCTGACAGTAGATTGATTGTGTCATCCCAGCAAGGACGCACTGAGATGATCAGTAGAGCAGCTACATAACTGACAATCGTGGCAATATACTGGAGATAAAACGCATAATAGCGCTTTAAATCTTTGCAAGAGTTACTTAGCTGGGGTCGGCATACACCTGATGCTTTAGATAAAATATCAGCATCTGGAGGAGAAGAGGCACCTGCCGCACCACCCTCCCTTCGGTCTGCCATTGTGTGCCTGAGCTGTGTGTGGAACCTCTGTGTAAACACGTGAAAAAATATGATGTATTTTTTCTTGATAGTTGCTGGTTGAAAATGCAATCTACACAGGATGTTCTATTTAGCAGGCTTTACATGGGTGGAGTTTCGGCTTGTCTCGTGACATCACCAGGCGGTATAAGTTAAATTAGTTAATAGACCAATATCAAATAAGTTCCAAACCCCTTTGCCAATAACAGCTAGTTTTCAGGTTACATATCCCATCCCTCCCATTAGGCGCCTCCGCTCTGGTCCCTCCCCCGCGCCACTCAGACCATTCCCAGACTGTACTAGCAAAATGCTTGCTTGAATTTTTTTGGTTGATTGCTAAAAGCTATTTTTGTTTAGTTTTGACCATTTTTATGGAAAACTATTACATTTTTTTTATTGAATATTTAAAACATACAACATACTTGCAGTGAAGCTGCTCAACAACTACATCACATTAGTCATCTAACAGACTCACATCCAAAGCGACACACAGAAGCAACCAGGATCAACGTCCTGCTCAAGAGCACACCAACAGATCTCCCACAAGGTCAAAAACGGGGACCCTTTACCAGCGATCCATCAGCCACCGGCCCAAGCTCCCAACCGCCAGGCCACCAGCCCTCCAAGATCCCCCCCACAGTTCCCCAAGAGCTGCCACTCAACCATCCAAGACCCCCCCCACAGCCCCCCCCCCCTAGAAAAAGTATAATAATTCCATTCCCCACCCCCAAGACCCTCACCACCCCATGCACCAACAACCAACAAAATGAACAAAAGAGAAAAAAGAGAAAGACAAAGGAAAACAACAATGCAAAAACAAAAGACATCAAGGACAACAAAAATCAAAACAGCAAGGCCAACTGAATATGTTTGAGTGCATGTATGGCACTATTTACATGTGTGTGTGTCCATGTATGTATATGTATGTATTTGAATGAGAGTGTGTGTACAGCGGTTCTTCCTTTAAAAGTTACGAGCTTATGCCACGACCGTTAGTGGTAGATGATGGCATTCTGTCATTACACCACACTATCACAAGGGGGAGTTAGAACGCTGATCGGTAGTCTAAACTGTGGTAATTAATGGAGGCGATTTCAGTCTGAGAGTCTCTCTTCTCTGGCACTGCATCAGAGAAGAGAGTCCTGCATCAGGCAACAGCAACAAAAAGTGTCGGTGGTCCTGGAGTTAAGAGAGAACTTGGGTAAATACAATGGGGGAAATTCACTTGACATGTGGACTGATGATTTTCGAAAAATAGGCATGGTGGGCTTTTGGTTTCTCTTGCTCTGAAAACAGGGGGGAAAAGTAAGGCTACTTGTCTGTCGGCCCTGCATTAAAGACCAACATTGGTGAAAAAAAATTGTGATAAATAAAAATATATACCAGTTTAATTTAAGGACCAAAAAATGAACAGCTGTGCCATATAGTTTGCAAAATAGTTGGGAAGAGATTTTCGATGCACCGATTTCATGGTATATGGTCTATGAATTGACACACACTTTTCAGTTGATTATAACCTACTGCAGGCCTAAAACCTATGGGTTTAACCTTCTGAATTAATGATTATATTGAAGATAGAAGCCACCTCTTAATGAGTTCCCGAGAGCCGATCTGTTATCCAACGATTAGTATTATTATTATTATTATTATTATTATTACTGAATGACAGAGCATGGGGACTGGTCTTGATAAATCAATCAGATTTTTATTTGGAGATGTTAGGATTATTTTGCTCTTCACTTACAGCCACTTAGGCCTACAGTACTCTCGACCGGTCCCGTTGTACAGCGACATATTTTCCAAACTCAAACCCTTCATTAAATCGCTTTAGCCGTGATTTTAAAATGAATCAACTGATGCATTGGTCCAGAGTCAGGTGGTATTGGCGGAGAGTCACGTCATTGGCGGAGAGTCAGGCGGCACTGGGGGAGAGTCAGACAGAGAATGACGCGTTGAAGAGGGCGAGGAACGAGATGGAGTCACAATCCATGCCAGGCACACCTGTGAGCTCTGGAACTCCACCTCCTGTTTGTGGACTCTGCAAACAATGTGTCCTAGATGAAAATACCTTTCTATTTGTGGAAAAATCACCCGGATTAACTCTTTAGTCATATCACAGTTTACATATTTGCTTATGGTTTTTCCTACACCTAGCTACCTCTTTAAATATTCAATTTTATTTGGAATGGCAAGCCAGACAAAATTAAAAGGGCCTATTTATATAATGAATATGTATTCTGAGGGTAGAAATTAGAAATTACTTTATCAATTGGAACCTTTATCAAGTGGAAGGGGGAAAATCAAGTGGAAGTAAGGAACTTGTCTGTCGGCCCTGCATTAAAGACCAAAATCGGTTAAAGAAAATTGTGATAAATAAAAACATGTACATATGCCAGTTTCATTTAAGGACCAAAAAATGTACAGCTGTGCCATATAGATTGCAAAATAGTTGGGAAGAGATTTGAGATGTACTGATTCCATGGCACCTGGTTTATGAATTGACACGCAATTTTCCATTCCTCCTGAAAGCCCTAATATTAAAAACAGTCAAATGCATTCTCTCCGTCGCCCACACGCACTGTAAACTTCCTGTTACTTCTACACCTGCATTGCTTGCTGTTTGGGGTTTTAGGCTGGGTTTCTGTACAGCACTTTGTGACATCAGCTGATGTAAGAAGGGTTTTATATATACATTTGACTGATTGATTAAACATTTGGATAATAAAGCATTTAAAGGCTGACGTCGGTTAACTTTAAATTCTAACTCCACCCATAACTTTTGGACTTTTAAACATTCCCAGAAGGTATGGATTATTATAACCTACTACAGGCCTAAAACCTACGGGTGAAAACAACGTTTCCATGATGGACTATTAGCAGGAAAATAGACTCTTCTACCTTTACAAAAGGATAGCTCAGGCTAGGTGTGAAAAATAATCCCCCCCAATTTGCAATGTATTAAGCACTCTAAACTTTTACATTTCTAACGACAAACATCATGCAACTGCAAAAAGTCAGGTAAAGCATATACTGTACAGTATTTCTTCATCAACATCTTTATGCTTTCGTTAATAAAATAATGATAAAAATACTCTTTCAAAATGCAGATGTTTATTTCAACTTTCAGCAGGACAATAGACTCTTGCCGAGTTTAGGGACTTTAAATATATTAATGGATCCATAATGAACTACTATGGGAACAAATATCACGAATGACATAGCATGGGGACTGGTCTTGAGAAATCAATCAGATTTTTATTTGGAAATGTTAGGATTATTTTGATCTTGAATATCACAATATTAAAACTTTCCAATGCATTTACGAATTAAATCGCTTTAGCCAACAACGCTTTAGCCAACATGGGGTGACAGGTAGCCTAGTGGTTAGAGCGTTGGGCCAGTAACCGAAAGGTTGCTAGATCGAATCCCCGAACTGACAAGGTAAAAATGTGTCGTTCTGCCCCTGAACAAGGCAATTAACCCACTGTTCCTAGGCCGTCATTGTAAATAAGAATTTGTTCTTAACTGACTTGCCTAGTTAAATAAAAATGTTGCGGATCATCTGATGAAGGTGCACATGGGCCTATTTATATCATGAATATGAATTTGGAGGGCAGAAATGATTAAATATTAAATCATTAGTCCTCTCACTAAAGGCGTCAGTTATACTTAACTAGTTTTGCTTCACGCAAAGTTCTTTGTTTATCAGACGAATCATTGGGTCGAAACTAGAACAGTACAAAACAAGGTTAATGTTCTCGGAAAAAAAAAATATATATATAAAAAATGTCTTACAGAGCCTTTACATAAATCCACTCAAGTTTCAACTGTCTTCTGACTGTGATTAAAGCGATGTTGATGTTGCGTGGTGATGCCAACAGATTCCAGATTGCCTTTGCCGATCGCTCTTCAACCATCAGTGAGTAGATGGCTTGAATAGTCTCGCTGGAAATGGAATACCACGGTAGATGCTGTGTTTTTGGCTGTGTTTTTGGCTGATGGCCAATATGAAAAACAGTGAAATGCATTTGTGAATTTAATTTGGAGTTCTTTTAAGAATTTTGTAGGCTAATGAAGGCAACATTTTTTTGCTTACTGGAAGACTAGATGAGCATCAGCATTTGTGGGTTCGATTACAGACTCAAAATGGAAAGAAACAAATAACTTTCTTCTGAAACTCGTCAGTTTATTCTTGTTCTGAGAAATGAAGGCTATTCCATGCGAGAAATTGCCAAGAAACTGAAAATCTCGTACAACGCTGTGTACTACTCCTTTCACAGAACAGCGCAAACTGGTGCTAACCAGAATAGAAAGAGGAATGGGAGGCCCCGGTGCACAACTGAGCAAGAGGACAAGTACATTAGAGTGTCTAGTTTGAGAAACAGACGCCTCACAAGTCCTCAACTGGCAGCTTCATTAAATAGTACCCGCAAAACATAATTTTCAACATCAACAGTGAAGAGGCGACTCTGGGATGCTGGCCTTCTAGGCAGAGTTGCAAAGAAAAAGCAATATCTCAGACTGGCCAATAAAAATGTTTGATTAAGATGGGCAAAAGAACACAGACACTGGACAGAGGAACTCTCAGGTGTTGCACAAAGTGTAGCACAAAGACCGCCATGGATGATAATTATTACTGTACACATGTTGCACTGGATAGGGAACTGACCTGTGGAGACTTGACACCTCACAGATGAGTAACATTTCACGGGTCAATAAGGGGTCAAAATCCTTTTAGCTAAATTCAGGATTTACACTTCTGCATGAAAATGTGTTATTTTGAAGGAAAGTGAAATTGAGCATGAGGAACAGAAGAGACATTTACTGTTGTATAGTTGTAGGATAACCAGACCTGTTTTCTCACTGTATTTTACCAGAATGCTATGTTGTGCAATGTGAAATTAGAGAGCCATCTATTGCTACAGTTTCCTGAACATTCTAATTAAGTTTGTTAGGTTTACTTTGGTGCTGTTTCTAATGGAGAACATTGTCAAAAGACAAGATGCATTGTAACCATAGTAACACGTAGGCCTAAGTATTGTGTCAAATTCATTTTTAAGAAATCTAATGTGCTTTGCTTGATGTATTTTAGAAAATGTATGAGAACACATTATATTAATTTGCACACACTTAATAGTTATTACCTTGATAAATCAAAGTAGTGTCCTCCTCTGGTTGATTCAAACAAACCAACATTGTAAAAGTGAGGGGAACCTATTTCTTTGGATACACAGAAGCCATCTTGACAGGGGCCTTGTTAACTTCTTTGGGGTAGGGGGCAGTATTTTCACATCCGGATGAAAAGCGTGCCCAGAGTAAACTACCTGCTACTCAGGCCCAGAGGCTAGGATATGCATATTTGGATAGAAAACACTCTGAAGTTTCTAAAACGGTTTGAATGATGCCTGTGAGTATAACAGAAATCATATGGCAGGCAGAAACCTGAGAAAAATCCAACCAGGAAGTGGGAAATCTGAGGTTTGTAGTTTTTCAAGTGATTACATATCCAATATACAGTGTAAATGGTGTCAGATTGCACTTCCTAATGCTTCCACTAGATGTCAACAGTCTTTAGAACGTTGTTTCAGGCTTCTATTGTGAAAGGGGAGCGAATAAGAGCTGTTTGAACCAGTGGTCTGGCTGAAAGCCTTGAGTTCAGTCATGCACGCGGCCGTGAGCACGAGCTCTGTTCCCTTTCATTTCTAATGACAATTAGGAATTGTCCGGTTGGAATATTATTGAAGATTTATGATAAAAACATCCTAAAGATTGATTCTATACATCGTTTGACATGTTTCTACAAACTGTAATGGAACATTTTTTAGTGCTCGCGCCTTGTGCATTTGGATTACTGGACTAAACGCGCAAACAAAAATTAGGTATTTGGACATAATGATGAACTTTATCGAACAAAATGAACATTTATTGTCTAACATGGAGACCTGGGAGTGCCATCAGATGAAGATCATCAAAGGTAAGTGATTCATTTTAACGCTATTTCTGACTTTTGTGACACCTGTCCCTGGTTGGAAAATGGCTGTATGGTTTTCTGTGGCTAGGCGCTGACCTAACATAATTGCATGGTGTGCTTTTGCCGTAAAGCCTTTTTGAAATCTGACAGCGGTTGCATTAAGGAGAAATGTATCTTTAATCGTATGTATAACACTTGTATCTTAGATCAATGTTTATGATGAGTATTTCTGTAATTTGATGTGGCTCTCTGCACTTTCACCGGATGTTTGTTTGAGACAATGCATTTCTGAACATAACGAGCCAATTTCAAAGGAGGTTTTTGGACATAAAGATGAACTTTATCGAACAAAACACACATTTATTGTCTAACATTGAGTCCCGGGAGTGCCATCTGATGAAGATCATCAAAGGTTAGTGATTCATTTAATCGCTATTTCTGACTTTTGTGAGCCCTCTCCTTGGCTGGAAAATGGCTGTATGGTTTTCTGTGACTAGGCGCTGACATAACATAATCGCATGGTGTGCTTTCACAGTAAAGCCTTGTTGAAATCGAACACTGTGGTTGGATTTACAAGAAGTTTATCTTTAAAATGGTGTATAATACTTGTATGTTTGAGGAATTTTAATTATGGGATTTCTGTTGTTTTGAATTTGGCGCCCTGCAATTTCACTGGCTGTTGTCGAGGTACCAGAGAGGTTAACAAAAATATCTCGCAAGATTTATGCAATTGTAGATTTTTTATTGGTGAACCTAACAAGGTTTTCAGACACATTGTGAAGGAAACATAGTGGTTGTTGTTGTTGTGGAAATATCAGGTGGAAAGGGGAAATGGAGACTGACTAGAACCTAGGGATATTTGTAATGGGGGTTTCCAATGATATGGGTATGTACTATACAAATACGATGTATGAGTGACATGGATATTCACTTTCAAAGTTATCACGAACTCAGCATATGGAGCATAATAGTGTGCTGTTGATGGAAACTGATCATCATTTGTCAGATAAATGCCTTGAAAAAACGAAACACTGTCAATTTCATAACATGAAAGAAATCAGTGACATCCAAAATCGGAGCAAATTGGATTTGTGCTATCGCTGCCATCTTAATTTAACGTTGCAAATTCCTTGAAATATCAATGCTTCTTTTAAAATATCAAATGATGAGTCCTTGGAAAGGCCATATTTCTAATGATTTTTCTATTTTCATATGCATATCAAGATGTAAAGCCTATATTGGTTTATATTACCTGTCATCCGATGTATTAATATGATTTTAAAAAGCTGATACACCTCATATTAAACTCAAGTAATCAACTTGTTGGTCACGTCATCAAACAGTTACAACCAAGGTATTTTCTTCCATGCAATAGTGTTCAAATTTTTCATCAATCTCTTCTCAGTAAGAATAATGTCTATTTTTAGCCAGCCACCTAAGTGAGTACTTTTTACAGTATATGAGTTTGTAGAATATACAGTACATGTACATACAGTATGTCCTTAAAAAAGTTCCTATGCATATGCAATATTATATATTGGTTCTGGTCAAATCCTTCATATTACCTGACTGTCCCCACTCCCATTGGATGGTTCAAATCAAAGATGATGATGTATCATTGTCCCCAGGGAATGTGAGGCTAGTCTCTTTACCATGACATTCTCCAGTCACACCGGAACCCTCAGAGTTGGTTCCCGTCAAGGAGAATTACACAATCTGCAAATGCTTCAATTGGCTCTGTGTCTATGAAAAGTGGAAGTGGTTACTGAAAATGATTGGCTTTTCCCCCCTCGTTACTAGCGACTATGGATGCCACGTCAACTCTACAGAATAACAGTTACAGGTTAAAGATCTCTTTACTAAACCTGGAGGGTTTTGCATATTCAGATCATGGCAAACAGTCTGGACTGTGAATTAGGACCGGGAAAATATTTGAGTCTAAATAAGCAGGAGTGAGTACATTCTTGAAGAACTCAGTTGAATGGCTCCACTGAGTGCTGGCTTTCCACTTGAGTATGTCCATCAAATAGATTATTCCAGATTGGGTTTAGCGTGATGGAGAGTACTAATTGAGTGTTTGAAGGGTATGCACAAGCACTTCAGAGTCATTTCTGCTTCAAAGCAGGGGATAAACACGTCAAAATCCTCTCCAACAAAACAGACATACCCAAGTCAATCAGAGAGGAAAACCAACCGGTTCATGTTCTTCTCTTCAGACAATGGAACACACAGCCTCCAACTACCAGTGGGTTTGGAAAACATCACATGCTAAAACCTAGGTCTCAAACAAACACTTCAAATCAACTTACACATTTTCAAATATTGAATATGATTCAGGGCTATAAATCATTATCATTGTAATGCTCATCACAATGTCATTTATTTTAGTATGGCAATTTCAATCCTAATAAAATGCACACTCCAAAATGACACTAAACAGTACAAAACAGCATCCTTTTTAAGTAAAAAATAATTCTGTTTTTCTCACTTTAAAAAAATCTTCATTTTATTTAACCACACGGTATCTTGAGGTGTGAGCCTTTCCCCAAGAGAGCTGGCAAGACAACCAGGATGCCTAACACAATGACAATACATAAACATTGATTTGTCAGATTTGAATCCATCCCACTGTGCTTGATATAGTTATGCACAGTAGAGATGTGGTTTACATCAACATTGTGGTCAGACAGCCAAGGAAGTGGATGGGAAAGATCACAGAGGGACCAAAACCAAAGCCAACCACACTTCCCCTGGCAGAGATCCAAGTGAGTGATGTAATAGCAAGGTTCAAGTCACAGCACCCTGGATCAAACAGTTCTCACACGCTCTGAACGGTCAAATGTTAACCCTGTGAAAATACTAGTGTAGACTCTCATACATTACTTGGTCATAGTAGCAGCTCAGGTGTACTGTACCGTGTGTGTCATGTAATGTGTGTCATGCTGTAAGAGCAGATGTCCAGGACACATTGTACTCATCATGGAAAAGCTCTACACTCAAGTGCCTTCTTCGGACACTGAACAGTGTGTAGCGAGTAGACTGTTAATGGGGGGAGTGACTAGACTGCTATTCTAAAGCAATGGAGAAATCACCCTTGAGGATCGACACAGACGGAGCTATCCTACTGAGTTCCACACGCATTCGGAAAGTATTCAGACCCCTTGACTTTTACCACATTTTTTACGTTACAGCCTTATTCTAAAATGGATTAAATTCATTTTTTTCCTCATCAGTCAACACACAATATCCCATAATCACAAAGTGAAAATAGGTTTGTAAGTGTGAAAGTGTGTGTGTGTGTGGCGTCAATAAACATGTGTGTGTGTGTGAGTGTATGTAGTGTGTGTGTGTGTGTGTGTGTGTGTGTGTGTGTGTGTGTGTGTGTGTGTGTGTGTGTGTGTGTGTGTTGGATTGTCAGTATAGTATGTGTAAGTGTGTAGGTAGAGTCTAGTGAGTGTACATACACTCTTAGAAAAAAGGGTTCCAAAAGGATTCTTTGGCTGTCCCCATAGGATCATCTTTTTTGGTTCCAAGTAGAACCCTTTTGGGTTCCATGCAGAACCCGTTCTACAGAGAGTTCTACATGCAACCCAAAAGGGTTCTTCAAATGGTTCTCTATGGGGACAGCTGAAGAACTCTTTTAGATTCTTGATGGCACCTTTTTTTCTAAGAGTATAGTGCAGGGTCAGTGAAAAGCAATTAAAACAAGAAATAAATAATAAAGGGTGGTCAATGTAAATGGTCCGGTTAGCCATTTGATTAACTGTTCAGAAGTCTTATGGCTTGAGGGTAGAAGCTGTTCAGGTGCCTTTTGGTCACAGACTTGGCACTCCGGTACCACTTGCCGTACAGTAGCAGAGAGAACAGGTGGCTGGAGTCTTTGACAATTTTTAAGGCCTTCCTCTGACACCACCTGGTATAGAGGTCATGGATGGCAGGGAATTTAGCCCCAGTGATGTACTGGGCTGTACACACTACCCTCTTTAGCGCCTTGAGGTCGGATGCCGAGCAGTTGCCATAGCAAGCGGTGATGCAGCCAGTCAAGATGCTCTCAATGGTGCAACTGTAGAACTTTTTGAAGATCTGAGGGCCCATGCCAAATCTGTTTAGCGTCCTGAGGGGGAGGAGGCGTTGTCGTGCTCTCTTCACGACTTTATTGGTGAGTTTGGACAATGATAGGTCCTTAGTGGACACCGAGTATCTTGAATCTTTCAACCGGCTCTATTACAGCCCCGTCGATGTGAATGGGGGCGTTCGGCATTTCGTTTTCTGTAATCCACGATAAGCTCCTTTGTCTTGCCCATGTTGAGGGAGAGGTTGTTTTCCTGGTACCACACTACCATGTCTCTGACCTCCTCACTATAGGCTGTCTCATCGTCTTCGGTGATCAGGCCTACCACCGTCATGTCGTCGGTAAACAATGGTGTTGGAGTCGTGAGTGGCCACGCAGTCGTGAATGAACAGGGAGTACATTAAGCAGCGAGTCGGAATCTGAGGCCGAGCCTTCTCTTGTCTCTAC
This sequence comes from Salvelinus namaycush, assembly GCF_016432855.1. Classification (NCBI taxonomy): domain Eukaryota; kingdom Metazoa; phylum Chordata; class Actinopteri; order Salmoniformes; family Salmonidae; genus Salvelinus; species Salvelinus namaycush. The sequence goes on along the minus strand of NC_052340.1, from coordinate 11,083,405 downwards.
TCTTCCCGTTACGGGGTCTGAGACGTCGAAGCTTCCCACCATTAGCTCTGACAAATTGAAAACCCTAGTCATTGGCGACTCCATTACCCGCAATATTAGACTTAAAATGAATCATCCAGCGATCATACACTGTTTACCGGGGGGCAGGGCTACCGACGTTAAGGCTAATCTGAAGATGGTGCTGGCTAAAGCTAAAACTGGCGAGTGTAGAGTGTAGAGAGTATAGAGATATTGTTATCCACGTCGGCACCAACGATGTTAGGATGAAACAGTCAGAGGTCACCAAGCGCAACATAGCTTCAGCGTGCAAATCAGCTAGAAAGATGTGTCGGCATCGAGTAATTGTCTCTGGCCCCCTCCCAGTTAGGGGGAGTGTGAGACTCTACAGCAGTCTCACAACTCAATCGCTGGTTGAAAACTGTTTTCTGCCCCTCCCAAAAGATAGAATTTGTAGATAATTGGCCCTCTTTCTGGGACTCACCCACAAACAGGACCAAGCCTGGCCTGCTGAGGAGTGACGGACTCCATCCTAGCTGGAGGGGTGCTCTCATCTTATCTACCAACATAGACAGGGCTCTAACTCCTCTAGCTCCACAATTTAATAGGGTGCAGGCCAGGCAGCAGGCTGTTAGCCAGGCGGTGTTCGCCTTAGCAATCTCACTAGGATAAAGACCTCCTCCATTCCTGACATTATTGAAAGAGATCGTGATACCTTACATCTCAAAATAGGGCTACTTAATGTTAGATCCCTCACTTCAAAGGCAGTTATAGTCAATGAACTAATCCCTGATCATAATCTTGATGTGATTGGCCTGACTGAAACATGGCTTAAGCCTGATGAATTTACTGTGTTAAATGAGGCCTCACCTCCTAGTTACACTAGTGACCATATCCCCCGTGCATCCCGCAAAGGCGGAGGTGTTGCTAACATTTACGATAGCAAATTTCAATTTACAAAAAAAAAATGACGTTTTCGTCTTTTGAGCTTCTAGTCATGAAATCTATGCAGCCTACTCAATCACTTTTTATAGCTACTGTTTACAGGCCTCCTGGGCCATATACAGCGTTCCTCACTGAGCTCCCTGAATTCCTATCGGACCTTGTAGTCATAGCAGATAATATTCTAATTTTTGGTGATTTTAATATTCACATGGAAAAGTCCACAAACCCACTCCAAAAGGCTTTCGGAGCCATCATCGACTCAGTGGGTTTTGTCCAACATGCCTCTGGACCTAGTTTTGTCCCATGGAATAAATGTTGTAGATCTTAATGTTTTTCCTCATAATCCTGGACTATCGGACCACCATTTTATTACGTTTGCAATCGCAACAAATAATCTGCTCAGACCCCAACCAAGGAGCATCAAAAGTCGTGCTATAAATTCTCAGACAACACAAAGATTCCTTGATGCCCTTCCAGACTCCTTCTGCCTACCCAAGGACGTCAGAGGACAAAAATCAGTTAATCACCTAACTGAGGAACTCAATTTAACCTTGCGCAATACCCTAGATGCAGTTGCACCCCTAAAAACTAAAAACATTTGTCATAAGAAATTAGCTCCCTGGTATACAGAAAATACCCGAGCTCTGAAGCAAGCTTCCAGAAAATTGGAACGGAAATGGCGCCACACCAAACTGGAATTCTTCCGACTAGCTTGGAAAGACAGTACCGTGCAGTATCGAAGAGCCCTCACTGCTGCTCGATCATCCTATTTTTCCAATTGAATTGAGGAAAATAAGAACAATTCAAAATGTATTTTTGATACTGTCGCAAAGCTAACTAAAAAGCAGCATTCCCCAAGTGAGGATGGCTTTCACTTCAGCAGTAATAAATTCATGAACTTCTTTGAGGAAAAGATCATGATCATTAGAAAGCAAATTACGGACTCCTCTTTAAATCTGCGTATTCCTCCAAAGCTCAGCTGTCCTGAGTCTGCACAACTCTGCCAGGACCTAGGATCAAGAGAGACACTCAAGTGTTTTAGTACTATATCTCTTGACACAATGATGAAAATAATCATGGCCTCTAAACCTTCAAGCTGCATACTGGACCCTATTCCAACTAAACTACTTAAAGAGCTGCTTCATGTGCTTGGCCCTCCTATGTTGAACATAATAAACGGCTCTCTATCCACCGGATGTGTACCAAACTCACTAAAAGTGGCAGTAATAAAGCCTCTCTTGAAAAAGCCAAACCTTGACCCAGAAAATATAAAAAACTATCGGCCTATATCGAATCTTCCATTCCTCTCAACAAAAAAAAAAGCTGTTGCACAGCAACTCATTGCCTTCCTGAAGACAAACAATGTATACGAAATGCTTCAGTCTGGTTTTAGACCCCATCATAGCACTGAGACTGCACTTGTGAAGGTGGTAAATTACCTTTTAATGGCGTCAGACCGAGGCTCTGCATCTGTCCTCGTGCTCCTAGACCTTAGTGCTGCCTTTGATACCATCGATCACCACATTCTTTTGGAGAAATTGGAAACCCAAATTGGTCTACACGGACAAGTTCTGGCCTGGTTTAGATCTTATCTGTCGGAAAGATATCAGTTTGTCTCTGTGAATGGTTTGTCCTCTGACAAATCAACTGTACATTTCGGTGTTCCTCAAGGTTCCGTTTTAGGACCACTATTGTTTTCACTATATATTTTACCTCTTGGGGATGTTATTCGAAAACATAATGTTAACTTTCACTGCTATGCGGATGACACACATCTGTACATTTCAATGAAACATGGTGAAGCCCCAAAATTGCCCTCTCTAGAAGCTTGTCTTTCAGACATAAGGAAGTGGATGGCTGAAAACTTTCTACTTTTAAACTCGGACAAAACAGAGATGCTTGTTCTAGATCCCAAGAAACAAAGAGATCTTCTGTTGAATCTGACAATTAATCTTGATGGTTGTAAAGTCGTCTCAAATAAAACTGTGAAGGACCTCGGCGTTACTCTGGACCCTGATCTCTCTTTTGACGAACATATCAAGACTGTTTCAAGGACAGCTTTTTACCATCTACGTAACATTGCAAAAATCAGAAACTTTCTGTCCAAAAATGATGCAGAAAAATTAATCCATGCTTTTGTTACTTCTAGGTTAGACTACTGCAATGCTCTACTTTCCGGCTACCCGGATAAAGCACTAAATAAACTTCAGTTAGTGCTAAATACGGCTGCTAGAATCCTGACTAGAACCAACAAATTTGATCATATTACTCCAGTGCTAGCCTCCCCACACTGGCTTCCTGTTAAGGCAAGGGCTGATTTCAAAGTTTTACTGCTAACCTACAAAGTATTACATGGGCTTGCTCCTACCTATCTTTCCGATTTGGTCCTGCTGTACATACCTACACGTACGCTACGGTCACAAGACGCAGGCCTCCTAATTGTCCCTAGAATTTCTAAGCAAACAGCTGGAGGCAGGGCTTTCTCCTATAGATCTCCATTTTTATGGAATGGTCTGCCCACCCATGTGAGAGACGCAGACTCGGTCTCAACTTTTAAGTCTTTACTGAAGACTCGTCTCTTCAGTGGGTCATATGATTGAGTGTAGTCTGGCCCAGGAGTGTGAAGGTGAACGGAAAGGCTCTGGAGCAACGAACCGCCCTTGCTGTCTCTGCCTGGCCGGTTCCCCTCTCTCCACTGGGATTCTCTGCCTCTAACCCTATTACAGGGGCTGAGTCACTGGCTTACTGGTGCTCTTTCATACCGTCCCTAGGAGGGGTGCGTCACTTGAGTGGGTTGAGTCACTGACGTGATCTTCCTGTCTGGGTTGGCGCCCCCCCTTGGGTTGTGCCGTGGCGGAGATCTTTGTGGGCTATACTCGGCCTTGTCTCAGGATGGTAAGTTGGTGGTTGAAGGTATCCCTCTAGTGGTGTGGGGGCTGTGCTTTGGCAAAGTGGGTGGGGTTATATCCTTCCTGTTTGGCCCTGTCCGGGGGTATCATCGGATGGGGCCCCAGTGTCTCCTGACCCCTCCTGTCTCAGCCTCCAGTATTTATGCTGCAATAGTTTGTGTCGGGGGGCTAGGGTCAGTTTGTTATATCTGGAGTACTTCTCCTGTCTTATCCGGTATCCTGTGTGAATTTAAGTATGCTCTCTCTAATTCTCTCTTTCTTTCTCTCGGAGGACCTGAGCCCTAGGACCATGCCTCAGGACAACCTGGCATGATGACTCCTTGCTGTCCCCAGTCCACCTGGCCGTGCTGCTGCTCCAGTTTCAACTGTTCTGCCTGCGGCTATGGAACCCTGACCTGTTCACCGGACGTGCTACCTGTCCCAGACCTACTGTTTTCAACTCTCTAGAGACCGCAGGAGCGGTAGAGATACTCTTAATGATCGGCTATGAAAAGCCAACTGACATTTACTCCTGAGGTGCTGACTTGCTGCACCCTCGACAACTACTGAGATTATTATTATTTGACCATGCTGGTCATTTATGAACATTTGAACATCTTGGCCATGTTCTGTTATAATCTCCACCCGGCACAGCCAGAAGAGGACTGGCCACCCTTCATAGCCTGGTTCCTCTCTAGGTTTCTTCCTAGGTTTTGGCCTTTCTAGGGAGTTTTTCCTAGCCACTGTGCTTCTACACCTGCATTGCTTGCTGTTTGGGGTTTTAGGCTGGGTTTCTGTACAGCACTTTGAGATATCAGCTGATGTAAGAAGGGCTATATAAATACATTTGATTTGATTTACAGGAGTGGACTGAGCACATACCCCTGAGGGGCCCCAGTGTTGAAGGTCCACGTAGCGGATGAGTTGTTGCCTACCCTCACCACCTAGGTTAATTTAGAAGTAAAATATTGCGTAATTTGGTCAGCTGTGGATTAACTTCTAGGTCTATAAATTGAGAGTTCTAGCGAAAAACGAAGTCTCCAGTCTTGCAAAAAGTAGAGAAATTGTTTTCTCATTGGGAAATGAATATCCAACTAGTCAGTGACAACTTTGTGGAGTTTTGTGGAGTTTGGGGTTCGTGACAGGAACTATGTGAGCAGGACCCACCCTAGTCTCACAAAACACCATTCTAGCTCAGACACCGTTAATCACAGACTAATGGTTGGTATCTAGGGATGCAGAAGAAATATAGGATTCCAATGATACAACCCATACGTCTGTAGCTCAAATGTTTAACTAACAAAAATATGAACGCAACATGTAAAGTGTGTGTCCCATGTTTCACGAGCTGAAATAAAAAAGATCCCAGAAATGTTCCATTCGCACAAAAAGCTTATTGCTCTTAAATTTTGAGCACAAATTTGTTTAAAATCCCTGTTAGAGAGTATTTCTCCTTTGCCAAGATAATCCATCCACCTGACAGGTGTGGCATATCAAGACGTTGATTAAACAGCATGATCATTACACAGGTGTACCTTGTGCTAGGGACAACAAAGGACACTCTAAAATGTGCAATTTTGTCACACAACACAATGCTACAGATGTCTCAAGTTTTGAGGGAGAGTGCAATTGGCATGCTGGCTGCAGGAATGTCCACCAGAGCTGTTGCCAGAGATTTTAATGTTAATTTCTCTACCATAAGCTACCTCACAACCGCAAACAACGTGTATGGCGCCATGTGGGTTAACGGTTTGCTGATGTGAACAAAGTGCCCCATGGTGGTGGTGGGGTTATGGTATGTGCATTCATAAGCTACGGACAACGAACACAATTGCATTTTATCGATGCCCATTGTGAGGCCAATTACTTTTAAATTATCTGTGACCAACAGATGCATATCTGTATTCCCAATCATGTGAAACCCATAGATTAGGGCCAAATGAATGAATTTAAATTGACAGATTTCCTCATATGAACTGTACCTCAGTAAAATCTTTGAAATTGTTGCGTTTATATTTGTGTTCCGTACATTTAGTTATTGAGAGATTTCTCAATTAGTCATTGGAAATAGATGAATCCAATGGTACAACCCAGAAGTCTGTAGCTCAAACACAAAGAGATCTCTCAATAGTCATTCTCACGATAGCACATTGATAGTAGTCAGTGACAAATATCAAAGCTAAGCAGCGCTTGGTTAAAAGAAAAGAGAATAAATTGATATCTGTAGACAGAGCAACTCTTCAGTCCAGTAGGAAGTGCTGCCCAGCCTATTGTTTCGTTTTTTGATAGTGAATATAACGTTAAAGATGTTGAAAAGTGGTTACCAGGATAACATAATCCTGTGGTTGAATTTTCACCTTCACAACAACAGTTTACGTTGACTTTTTTCAAATCCAATTTATTTTCAAGATATATTTCACACCACAATACGTTGACAAACGTTGATTCAATCAGTTTTTGCCCAGTGGGGAGTGCTTGAATTTCATGAATGAATATAACACTGTGTATATATATATATATATATATATATATATATATATATATATATATATATATATGACACTGTAGATGCTTCTGGAATGCAGAGAAAAGGGTCTCATCTTCAAACACAAGTTAGGTTAATAATGTCTGCCAGACAACCTGCAGAATATTCACACAAGTGGAACGAGGTGATTACTCTTACACTGGCAGGGCCCTAGCTAGCATTCGTGCTCCATGGGGTTTTATTGGAGTCTCAAAGCCAGGTCTGCATCCTAGGCAGGCTAAATGACCCCTTTAATTTGTCTAGTACATTTTAGGTCTTGTGTGTTTTTAGTGAGACAGATAATTATGGTTTTCTTTAATTTTTTTGACATTGCATAGTAATGGTTGCATAAAATGGGGGTTCTGCATGATTTCACGTCTTTATCTTCCAGGGTTAATGAGATTACTGGGGGGAAACACAGAGACAGGAGGAGATTAACTTTCTCCTTTCTGGCTGTTTTGTAAGAACTAGTCTAGATTGAAAGATCGTTCCAAGATCCTTCGTGATGCTTGAGTAGAAAAAACGTATGCATTTTTTTTTTATAGACCACACACTTGAAATGACAACTGAGTGATAGAACTCCTATCAAATAATAATCAGAAGAGATTAACAATAATTCTTGATATGACATGTTCGAAGTCTCCATAGAGACCAATCAGTCTCTGCACTGCATGTACAGCACATGCTTTAACACATGACGAGTGAGGAGGGTTTGACATGTAACGAACAGGCCAGAGTGACCATGACCCCATAATACTATCGTGGTCCAATTACTGTTTACGTTTCATCAAATCAGGTTATGACTGGCATTTACAGAGCCCTTATCTCCAGAACCGACTGCCATACTAATATAAATGTCAAAAATCCACTTACGTGTTAACCCCACAACGACCCCATTCTAAATGAGGTTTGTAGAAAGAGGTTTGATGAAGAAGAACAACGTGCCATTAAATGTCTAAGAGATTATTATTATTATTATCCATTGTGGGGGGAGGGGGGGGGGGGGAAACACATTACATATTTGAAACGTCAGAGAAACACAGCGGTGACATAATCAGGTTTTAGTTGATATAAATAAAACAGGGAGATAAACTGATTATATGTTGCAGGGCTGTTGTGCCTCGTTTGTCTGGAGGAAACACTCAGTCTTCTCCCCCTCACTGACAGAGTGATCAAAGAGCTCGTGAGCAGCAGGCGCCAAACTCGGGGGAGTGGCGGCGAAGAGCGTGGCGCAAGGATTAAACAAAGCCCTCCCTGTTTTAAACACAAGGTGAGCCCAGGCTCTAATCAAAGTGCTCCTGTGAAATTGACTCTGTGTTTTGCCTATTACCGACCCGGAACAGCAGGGGATACATGCTCTCCAACCGGCAGGGCTGACTTACACAGAACACAGTCTGGTGGAGCTGACCTCATACTCTGTATGACTAATCTGGTTCAACAATCAAGCTAGTTTCTGCTATATTATACATTCAACAGTTAAAATGGCCGACTGCTATGAGGTTACAGTAGTCTACTCCCACCACTAGGACTTAAAGGACTGTGCACTCTACAGTCATTTGGTAACTTACTGTAGCCCTCTAAAGATATCTGATGCAGTTTTTATTATGAAAAGTCCCTCTATGGTTTTAATAAGGGTTTTCATTATTACAAATGAAATAAACCTTCAAGATGATTGATCTCATAGTAAAGAGAAGCTTTACATTAATACAGGCATAACTCATATTGATTCATTGTAGAGATTTTGAACAGCAAGTAAAAATATGTCAATTCCCAAGCCTACGTGCCAACTGTTCAAAGCCTGTTCACTCTTAAGGGGGTATATTGTATTATATAGAAGAGACAGACTGACAGTCCTTTAATAAACCACGGTTTCTCTGTTCAGCTGTCAGTGAAATGGTACCTCTCGTCCGGCCATCCCACTAATCACATCCTATTGAGAGAGAAGACACACACAGGTCATCTTATAGTGAGGCAGGTCACACTCTCTCTCTCTCTCTCTCTCTCACACACACACACACACACACACACACACACACACACACACACACACACACACACACACACACACACACACACACACACACACACACACACACACACACACACACACACACACACACACACACTATCTTGGAGCCACACAGCAGCCCAAAATAGTCTGAGCAAAATCTTTGCACCGGTCTGACATTACTTAGCTTCCTGTAATGGATGCTACTATTTATCACCTCCACTTTTTAGACTTGGCTCCATTTTGGCTCGCTGAAATGTGTGATTGACTGTGAGGCTATTCTGTATCACAGGTTCTAGAGGGCATTGTAGGAGTGTACCAATCAGGTCACAAGAAGAATGTCACCTGTGCTTCAGCAGTCATTATATCACAGGCTCTTCTCTTTTGAGTACCAGCCCACTGTCATAGCCATTACCAGTGACTATTATGAAGGAAACAGTGGCTTTGGAATTGCCATCAAACTCAAAATACCAGAGAGTTTTCTGGATCTGCAATATTCCACGTACCCTTGAGCAAAACACCACATATTGATATCATAAACTCCATCATGTGAATCTTCCTTTGGAGGTTTAATAATAATCATGGATGAACTTCTCTATGAGATTTCTACTGCTCAGCATGAGCCTTAAGACCTGGTAATAATGTAAGGGTATTGTTGGTGCTGTGAGGGAGCGTAACAGGTTTGCTGGCATCAGCCATATTTCCAGTCTGAGAAAGGCAATCATGGTGGATTTAGGGGAGTTTTCTGTCCGAACACTAATGTTCCTCTCTGAGTGGATGAGAGCAGTGAAACATGACACTACATGTTGACTCTGGGAGAACAGAGAGTGTGTCTAGTGTAACCAGCTATATTCTGCTTCTGGTGATGGCCAGATAACAAAGCATGACAGTAACCTTTTCCTGACACACTAGACTTTTTTGTTCTTTATACCTTTACCCTCTACCCTTATCTCTCTCTTTTCAACTTCAAGTGTACCTTAGATTTGGAGGTGTCAGACGGCATATCTGTTTCATGCCCCTTAGATCTCCATAGATTTAAAAAAGCTGTGAGCGTCTCTTCTTCAGAAACGCTCTTGATTGACAGATTTTTGGCCCACTTTTCCCATGGGAAGCTCAGCATGCAAAGGTGTATGTGGCAGACATAACAAGCATAGCCTAATTTTAAAACCTGTTTCACAGATCTGAGATTAAGCCTTGACTGTCTTTGGGCAAAGAGATAATGTGTACTTTCACACTTTATAACTGATCATCTGATTCAACACTGCTCTAATTTCTACCCAAACACTGCAGATTATTTGCCTTTGATAGCAGGATTAACCTCCCTGCACACACACACACACACACACACACACACACACACACACACACACACACACACACACACACACACACACACACACACACACACACACAAAACCCCTTTACCTTGAGAGCCAAGACGTGGAGAGAAATATTGAGCAATGATAATGGATTTTTATTTCTCATCAATGTGGCGGCAGGTAGCCTAGTGGTTAGAGCGTTGGGCCAGTAACCGAAAGGTTGCTAGATCGAATCCTCGAGCGGACAATGTAAAAATGTGTTGTTCTGTCCCTGAACAAGGCAGTCAACCCACTGTTCCTAGTCTGTCATTGTAAATAAGAATTTGTTCTTAACTGACTTGTCTAGTTAAAATAAAGGTTAAATAAACAATGGAGAATTTATATCAATTTATAACAATTTATATCATCCCATCTCCAAGGCCTTTTGATAAGATCCTCATGTCAATTGCAAGTAAATAATAATAGGTTTTCTTATAGTGAAGACAGTAATACACAGTAATCTCACACAGTAATAATGTTGCTGGCATTTCCTGTCTGTCATCTCAAGAATTCCTCTGCCCATTGAAGTCACTTACCAAAGGAGTTTAGTGTTCCCTTCACTGAATCTGTCCAGCTAATATTATGGAATATGTTATGACAAAGCCCATGTAGAGGTTCTTCTTTACATCTGAAGACAACAATGGAAGTGTACTTTCAGAGGGCTGTCTTAACTGATGTAGTGGCTATTGAGGAAAAACTGATAAGGTGTCCATCATCGGAGCCAGGCTGACCCAGAGCTGCCTCTTCTCTCTCTCTGCTCTCTGAGCCCGACAGTTCTGGCTTCGTGAGAACTCTCCCTCTCCATCAGTGTCATGATAAGCCAGAGTGCCATGAGATCCCCTCAGACTTGTCTGATAAACAAGTCCTCAGAGAGTCCTAGACCGTGCCTCATATAAGATCATATATCCTGACCAGAATCATGAATGATAACTGTAGCTGTATGAGCATGAATTATATCATATCAGCAGACAGCAATGCTTCAAAAGGCCAACATCCGTCCTTGATTATAGGGTTTGATTCTCACAATCCTAGGCTACCGCTTAAAACACATACAAATACTGTAAGTCAGCCATTGCTACATGTGAATGAAAGAAATGAATATTTAACCATCTCATATCAAATACTAATGAGCCTTAAGTGTCTGTACTTCCAGACAGCGCCTATAGAAAGAGTCTGGCCTTCAACACATGATGTCCTCCTATAGCTGGTCACAGTCAGAATACAGAACACAGCCCCCAGGAATCAGCAAGACCTGCCAGTTAGCCACCACTTCCCAGAGGGCTAACTGCTATCAAAGGTGATCTAGCTATCTAGGCTATAAGCCTGCTTTCATTTTGGTCTGAGACAGATCCACTGGAAAGTATCTGGACATGTTGCATCTTCGATCAATTCAATTCCATTCAACAGATGTCATTAGAATGTACATTATTTCACAAGGTAATCATCATTCTTCAAGACACATAATTTCAGTGTAAATATTGACTAAACATTATTATGTGTTAGAATGCTATGAAACTCATGGATAGACTATTGAAAAGGAAAACAGTTCAGCTTTTTCTCATTAGAGTTGTGTAGCATATATTTATCATTCCCTGACAGGAATGATCTCAGTCGCTGGAGTAGTCATTTTCATTGCTGGGTGATGCACGGATCTCCGAGACACTCACAGCTGAACTTAATCAAATGTGTGGCGCTGAGCAAGGGGCTGCTCTGAGCTTCCATTGAGAGGAATTATTTCCACTGAATGACTAGTTTCAATCATCACTTGCAGACCCATCACATCTTTCCAAATGTACACATGGACCTTACACTACCTACCTCCAGTTAAATCAAACAGTTCCATCTACATTTTAGACTCTGATCTGTTTGATTTAGCTTGGGGGAGTCTTGCTGAAATTCTGGTATGACTGGACTATTTTTTTTATCAGAGGTGGTAATAGGTGGTATACTTCTCAGAGGAAACAGCCATATTCAGAACAGTTTGCTCAGCTCATGACCTGCCCATTTTAGCCAGAGGGGTAGTGGTAGCAGAACTGCCTTCCCAGGCATTGGCAATTCTAGAAGCTATTCTATTTTGTGGAATTGTTCTGTGCTGAAAATCCAAGGAAATCAGACAGAAGCATTTAAATATTCAACCTACTGCATGACCAATGATAACCAATGCATGGTGTGTTCGCCATGTTCTATTTATACAGACATATCTACAGGCCCTCATGGGGTTGGTTAACACTCTGAGTACCATTTAGGTGATTCATTGAAATGTGAAGGCTGTATTCTGCATTTGCTTAATAGGAGAGGAGATTGAAGGGGAACATACTTCAACACATTCAAAAGAAACAAGAAGATTAGCCGAAGCGTTTAAAACACAAGATAAACACAATCCTCAAGGGTACAGATAAGACTAGCGGTAGTCCGTCTCCAACTGTTTATCTACGCTAATCAGCCGGAACGCTTCCCTGCTACACCCACAGTGCATCACAGAAAGAGAACAACCCAACAGCAACTACAGCTCACTATTCACAGGGTGAGTTATCGGGCCAGTGATCCTACCCAAGGGCTGTAACGCGCACACACACACACACACACACACACACCCACCCACCCACCCACCCACCCACCCACCCACATCACACACATCACACACATGAGTCTCAAAGCACACTGAGTAAGCCCATCAAACACCAGCACAATCAGCATAGATCCAACCTGGTATATTGCCATAAGGCCTTCATACATACACAAGCACAGCGCCCAATTGGGGCTTCTGTGTTTCAGCCCTAGGGCCTCTGTATTAAACATGAACTAACTACTATAGCTCGCAACATAGCCTGTGACTTATAGGGCCATCATGAAAACAGAAGTGCAGTTAACTTAATTCTACTAGAGGGTAATAAAAAAGCACACCTCCATACAACCAAACACAAGTGCAACTACACCTGATGTGGGCCAACATCCCTCACATCCTCCCTGCATGCCTCTGTAGTAGGGTTGTCCCCAACATTTTTTTTATTGGTAATAGGTAACAATCCTTTGCATGAACTGCCTACATTATTACGCATATTAGTTGTTAATTATGGAAATTAAGACACGTAGAATTTTCTATATATATGTATTTTTTTTTATAGTGCATTCAGAAAGTATTCAGACCCCTTGCCTTTTCCACATTGATAAAATGTTGTTTTTCCCTCATCAATCTACACACAATTGACGAAGTAAAAACAGGTTTTGGGATTTTGGGGGAAATTTATGAAAAATTAAAAACTGAAATATCACATTTACATAAGTATTCAGACCCTTTACTCAGAATTTTGTTGAAGCACCTTTGGCAGCAATTACAGCCTCAAGTCTTCTTGGGTTTGACCCTACAAGCATGGCACACCTGTATTTGGGGAGTTTCTCCCATTCTTCTCTGCAGATCCTACCGAGCTCTGTCAGGTTGGATGGGGAGCGTCGCTGCACAGCTATTTTCAGGTCTCTCCAGAGATGTTAGATCGGGTTGAAGTCCAAGCTCTGGCTGGGCCACTCAAGGACATTCAGAGACTTGTCCCGAAGCCACTCCTGTGTTGTCTTGGCTGTGTGCTTAGGGTCATTGTCCTGTTGGAAGGTAAACCTTTGCCCCAGTCTGATGTCCCCAGCACTCGGGAGCAGGTTTTCATCAAGGATCTCTCTGTACTTTGCTCCGTTCATCTTTACCTCGATCCTGACTAGTCTCCCAGTCCCTGCCAATGAAAAAAATACCCACAGCATGAGGCTGCCACCACCATGCTTCACCGTAGGGATGGTGCCAGGTTTCCTCCAGATGTGACGCTTGGCATTCAGGCCAAAGAGTTCAGTCTTGGTTTCATCAGACCAGAGAATCTTGTTTCTCATGGTCTGAGTCCTTTAGGTGCCTTTTGGCAAACTCCAAGCGGGCTGTCATGTGCCTTTTACTGAGGAGTGGCTTCCGTCTGACCACTCTACCATAAAGGCCTGATTGGTGGAGTGCTGCAGAGATGGTTGTCCTTCTGGAAGGTTCTCACAATCTCCAAAGAGGAACTCTGGAGCTCTGTTAGAGTGACCATCGGGTTCTTGGTCATTTCCCTGACCAAGGCCCTTCTCCGCCGATTGCTCAGTTTGTCTTCGTGGTTCTAAACTTCTTCCATTTAAGAATGATGGAGGCCACTGTGTTCTTGCTGACCTTCAATGCTGCAGAAATGTTTTGGTACCCTTCCACAGATCTGTGCCTCGACACAATCCTGTCTCGGAGCTCTATGGACAATTCCATTGACCTCATGGCTTGGTTTTTGCTCTGACATGCACTGTCAACTGTGGGACCTTATATAGATAATCAACTGAATGTACCACAGGTGGACTCCAATCAAGTTGTAGAAACATCTCAAGGATGATCAATGGAAACAAGATGCTCTTGACCTCAATTCATAGTCTCATAGCAAAGGGTCTGAATACTTATGTAATTAAGGTATGGGTTTTTATATTTTTACACATTTGCAAACATTAAAAAAAAACTGTTTTTGCTTCGTCATTATGGGGTATTGTGTGTAGATTGATGAGGAAAAACTGAAACGTAACAAAACGTGGAAAAAGTCTAGGAGTCTGAATACTTTCCGAATGCACTGTAGATTAGGAATTAACGGTAAATTTACTACTGGTGATATAATTGATATACACTAACAATCAAATGCAAACAATTCACACAATGAAGTTGTGAAACAATGAATATGCACAAATTGGCAGGAGAGAGCGCATTCTGGAGAGAGAAGTGCATTGTGTATCTGGGTGCATGGTCAATCCGACGTCTGCATTGGCCATGTTACATTTACGGCCTCAGGAGAAGTCAGGGCATACTTCTTGCACTTTGTGGAGCAGTGCAGAGCTATTGTCAAGGAAGTGAGTTTGTGTTTTCTACAGGATGTACCGCCCCCACCTACCATCAACCAATCATGTCAATACGGAGCTGTACATAGCCCTCCGCATTGTTACAACATTTGGGAGGCGCATGGCGATGCAGTACAGGGCTTGATTTGGCCTCAGCATGCCTCTGGAGGCTCCACAATTGCTTCACACCCTTCACTTGAAGCCTCCAACCACATTTTCGGATCAAGCATAAATTGGCATTTAGTCTAGGCCTCCGCAACGGATTAGTTCACTGAGATGGGTGCAAAAATATATATATATTTGTTACTGCTCGACTAAAACAATTTCAGTCGACCAACAGCCTAACGACCAAACAAACGACCAGTCGACTTATTGGGGTCAGCCCTACTCCATAGGCATACACAGATATACGAGAAGAAACCCATTGAGGAGTGAATAATGCTTATCAAGTCTGTGTTTTGTGTTGGTGTGTGACATCATGGAGGGGGAATAATGCTGTGATTACATCTGCTCTCCAACGATGTTGACGGCAGATACACAGGTACAACTGTAGTCACAAGCAACACACAAAGGAAATAGTGGTTCTTAACAGAGAGGAACCTGGGAGTTCAATCAGGAAGCGTGTCTCAGCAAGGGTTTTACGACCGACGGTAACTCACTCACTCCCAACGTTCACCTTTTGATTGGATAGGAAGTCATTGAGAGCTTGAGAGAGGCCTCAGCCCCTAAACGACAGCAAAGCCATTCCTCACTGTCTTCTCCTTAAAGGTTGTTAGCAGCACTGACTTACCTGAAAGAAAAGACAAGGAACAGGAAGTGGCATTAGGTGGTGAAGATCAGACAGTCATATATTATTAGTGCGACTTGAACCAAATTGTTCAACACCATGTTTTCCATTTACTTTTAAAAGGCAAATAACACTATAGAAACATTAGCTCTGCACCTGTCCATAAACTGTCTAATTACTTTTGACAAATACTTTCTCACTTTTCCCGATATCACATTCCACAAAAGGTAGTGGAAGCAACACAGAACCGTCGTTGACAACCGGTCTCCATTTGTGGCATATTTAGTCTCAGATATCGCTGTTGAAGGTCTACAAATGCTCAGAGAACATCAATGATCTGTCAAATCACCTTGGAGTCTGGAGGACAAAATATCAACTTGATTATCATTGTAAATAGCAATAAGGATCTCAAAAGCTAAGAAGACACTTCTGCTGTTTAGGACACTATAAGGGTATATTTTAGTACCGTTGATGTTTTTCCTATGACACTTTAGGTGAAAAAGCGTTGGCGTATCAAACTGATTTGAATCTGGTCAGATATGAAATAATTCCATACACTTTCTATTATCCCTCATAGAAACAGCAGACAGAGCATTCATTTCACAGTTCATATTCCAAATAGCCTTTCTTTACAGGGTATGGCATACTTTGTCATCTTAGAGACAGACCCATTACCTTCGAGGGGCCACATGCACTGTTAATCAAAATGTATTAGGCCCATTCATTGTATTTTATATACCTATCTATCATGTCAGTGAAAGGACTGTATTTGTCATTTTGCCAAAAGCTGACAACTGAAGAATGATGCTAAGCATCTAGTCCCACAACGTCAAAATATATGAAGTTACTTAGTAAACAATTATTCAAATTAATTCTACAAGTTAAAAAGTCAACCTAACCTGAAACCTATTCATGTTCAGAATCTAAAATTGTATTGAATAATTGACCAGAAGCAGTCAAGTGACATTGTATTCAGGCAGTTACTCTTAATGAAAGAGCTCGGTCTGTAGAAATGTACAAATCTGTCTGAAAGTAATACTTTCCATCATATTTCTTTAACAAAGATCCATTTGGTGCTATGTAGAGCTTAAGAGCAAGTAGGGACGGCTCGGTGCCACATTTGATTGAAGAGGTACATGAATATATTTGCCACAGAAACTACAGTTTCAGCAGAAGATGACTTTTTCCCCTCATAAACGGTCAGTGCTGCCACATAAAAAGAGCCTAGTAGTCCAATTTGCATTTAGAGTACAGCTCTGTCCACGTTTCTTTGGGAAAAAACGCAGCATAAAGTCATTTACTCCTGACTGCTTTGACTAAGGGGTCATGAATAGGTCCAGAGGGTTTTAGTGGAGTGACATGAGGTCAGCCTTGTACAACTAAATTGCTGTCAAGCATGCCAACAGAAGTGGCATGGATGAAAAAAAATTCACCTCCCACTCAAGGTAATTACACATCATTAATGGCTAGAGTGCTTAAAATCTGGAAAAGATGAAAGTGTTTCAGCGAGAATGAGACAGGGTTAAGAGAGGTTCAGGGACACATCTTTGACAAATACAGTATATGCATCAGGGTGAAAAATAAAACGAAAGGTATTTTTTGTTCTGTGAGTTATTCAGTCCAGTCTTTATACATCATGGTATTCTCCCAAAATAGCTGTAATTTGTGTAAATATGTTGCTATAATGAATAATCTTGAATAGGGGTTGGAACTGGTTCAGGGAACAGAACAGAAAACCGGGAAAAAAATGTAATTTTTCAAGGAACAAAATCAAAGCTGGGAACGAAAGTGATCTATACTGGTCTGGAACAGAACCGTTAATTTTAAAAGCATGGGAACTGGTTGATAACGTTCTGGGCATTTTTCCCCCCAGTCACACACAAAAACGCAACAAAGCACCCATGCAAAGCCCTCACCATTCCAGTGCTTGCCTGCTATAAATCTTTGCCACTGTGTGCTTGTAGGCTACATGCCCCTCCCATTCCTACTAGCCTACTACGGATGCTACTAGTGTATTTCAGAAATTAGTGAGAGAAATGTTTAATTAGAGAATAATGAATTTACATTGGATTTATAGACTACAAAAATGTACGACATGTTTTTGTTTTAATTATGGCACTGCTCTGCACACACAAGATGTTAGCTAGCTAGCTAGCTATTTTTGTTCCAACAACAAACCAACTCTTTGAAGTTTAAAGACATTCAAATTTCCATCATAGAAACAGGTCCTTTGTAGGTATAATTCTGTGGATCTAATTCAGATAATGCATGCCATAACAACAAGATGCCCAGTGTTTCAAAGCAAGCCTCCTCCTCCACCCTCTGTCACTCTCTCCCCACCGCCAAAATTTCAGTCGCATCTCGCACCTTATATTTACATGTAAACAACTATAACTTTTTTCCCGCTCCGTAGCAAGCTATTCTAGCCGCAGTGATTCGTGAAGTAATTTAATGTTGAAACTAATTGTAATTTTTTTGTTTTAATTCAGAGGTTTAAAAAGGAACAGAAAGCAACAATATAAACCATCACTTTTTTGGTGTTCGAACCGGTTCAGAACTTTATATTGCTGGTCAGAAGAGTGGTAGGGGACAAAAAAAAGAATGGTTATGATCAGAATGAAATGATTGGAAAATTATTTCAGTTCCAACCCGATCTTGAATTACATCCTCATTCTTTTAACAGCTGTGAAGTGAATCAAAAACATCAGTCTTATGATAATCTCTGACAGTGATTGATTATTGAACACAAACCCACAGTATGCAATAGTAAATAAACTGTAGCTGTAGTTGTGTCGACACCAGATCTCTAATACGGTGATACTCCTCTCAGTTGTAGCCTAGTTGTAAGACATATCACTTTTGTCGAACAATCCCCTACACTTATGGCATCTTAGTAAGATGGCGCCAACAGATATAGCAGCTCTGCTTCGAGCTCCTAATCAACTTTGCAGTATTTTGTTTTTTGTGTGTTATATCTGAAATTATTATCCCAGATTTTTTTTGTGTTATTACATACAGCCGGAAATAACTTTTGGAAATCAGAGCGGCGGTAACTCACCAGCAGTACGACCAGGAATACGACTTTCCCTAATTGGATCCTTTGTTCGTACCCCCCAGGGCAATTTTATTATTCCAGAGGCTGCTCCAAAACACAGCCGGTGGAAAAGAGGTATTTGGAGTGGACTTCTAGTTCGACTCAGGATGCGTGCACAACATCCACCACTTCCGAGTATATTACTTGCTAATGTTCCAGAGAAACATCAGGAATTGTAACATACTCTGTTTCACGGAAACATGGCTCTCTCGTGATATACTGTCCCCGTCCATACAGCCATCTAGCTTCTCAGTACATTGTGCAAGCAGGAATAAAAGCTCTCTGGGAAGAAGAAAGGCGGGGGTGTAGGTTTCATGGTTAACCACTCATGGAGTGATTGTGATAACATATAGAAACTCAAGTCCTTAAGTTCACCTGACCTAGAATACTTCACAATCAAATGCTGACCGCATTATCTCCCAAGATAATTCTCTTCGGTTATAGTCACAGTCGTGTATATTCCCCCCCAACCCGATACCAAGACGGCCCTCAAAGAACTACACTGGACTTGATGCAAACTGGAAACCACATATCCTGAGGCCGTATTTATTGTAGCTGGGAATTTTAACAAAGCACATTTGATGAAAACACTACCGAAATTGACTTTAGTACTCGCGCTGGTAAAACATTGGACCACTGCTACTCAACTCTTCGAAATGCCTCCCCCTTCGGCAAAACTGATCACGACTCCATATTGCTCCTCCCTTACTATAGGCATGAACTCAAACAGGAAGTACCCGTGCTAAGGTCTATTCAACGATGGTCTGACCAATCAGAATCCATGCTTCAAAATAGTTTTTATTTTGTGGTATCCACTTTCCCTAATTGGATTAACTTTCTCTGGTAGTTACAGTCTTGTCCCACTGCTGCAACACCTGTATGTGGCAGGAAAATACCATCACTTAACCTGTTGAGGACAGAAGGCGCTATTTTCACTTTGGGGGAAAATCGTGCCCAATTTAAACGGCCTCGTACTCTATTCTTGCTCGTACAATATGCATATTATTATTACTATTGGATAGAAAACACTCAAGTTTCTAAAACCGTTTGAATTATATCTGTGAGTAAAACAGAACTCATTTTGCAGCAAACTTCCTGTCAGAAAGTGAAAAATCTCAAATCGAGGCTCTGTTCCAGGGGCTCCCTATCATTTTGCTTGAGATTTATGACTATACATGCACTTCATACGCCTTCCACTAGATGTCAATAGGCTGTGAGAGGTGAAATGGGGTCTCAATCGCTTTCTATGGTCAAAAGAGACAGCTTGGAATGACATGACCCCAGAATTCCTTTGTTCAGGAAGCGCATAAAGGTCACCAGTATTGGCTTCTGAAAAGCAATCGTTATAGACGTCTTATATCTCCGGCTTTGATTTTATTTGATAAATGTGAAGATATCATCGTAAAGTATGTTTTTTCAATATAGTTTTATTAGATTATTGAAATTTTTTCGGGAGTTTAGACGTGTTGCGTTCTTTGCGTTTGGTGAAGATGGACAGCTTAGCGCCACTTGGCTAGTTTTGCTTGCTAATTCGCGAGGGAAAAAGGCCATTCTAAAACCAAACAACGATTGTTCTGGACAAAGGACCCCTTGTACAACATTCTGATGGAAGATCATCAAAAGTAGGACCCATTTTATGATGCTATTTCATATATCTGTCGAACATGTGTACTAGTAGTTAGCGCCCAGATTTTGGGCACGCTCTCGCTATAACATAAGCTGGATGTCGTAATGAAGTTATTTTTAGAATTCTAACACGGCGATTGCATTAAGAACTAGTGTATCTATCATTTCCTATACAACATGTATTTTTTAGTCATGTTTATGAATAGTTATTTGGTCAGAATAGGTGAGTTTTAGAAAAATATCCGCACATTCTGGGAAAAAGCTGCTACGTTAGCACAATGTATAACCACTGATTTCAGCTCTAAATATGCACATTTTCGAACAAAACATAAGTGTATGTATAACCTGATGTTATAGGACTGTCATCTGATGAAGCTTATCAAGGTTAGTCAAAAATTATATATCTTTTGCTGGTTTGTTACGATCGCTAACTTTTGCTGCTGGTAAATGGCTTGTGTTTCTGGCTATTATGGTAAGCTAATATAATGCTATATTGTGTTTTCGCTGTAAAACACTTAAAAAATCTGAAATATTGGCTGGATTCACAAGATGCTTGTCTTTCATTTGCTGTACACCATGCATTTTTCAGAAATGTTTTATGATGAGTATTTAGGTATTCCACGTTGGTCTCTATAATTACTCTGGCTGCTTCGGTCCTATTGTTGACAGTAGCTGTGATGGTAGCTGCAATGTAAAACTGATTTATAGCTCAAATATGCACATTTTTCGAACAAAACATAGATTTATTGTGTAACATGTTATAAGACTGTCATCTGATGAAGTTGTTTCTTGGTTAGTTTGGTTGGTTCTTGGTTAGTTTGGTTGGTTTTCTGCAAGCTACCTGTGCTGTGAAAGAAATGTCTGTGATTTTTTGTATTTGGTGGTGAGCTAACATAAATATACGTGGTGTTTTCGCTGTAAAACATTTTAAAAATCGGACATGTTGACTGGATTCACAAGATGTTTATCTTTCATTTGCTGTATTGGACTTGTTAATGTGTGAAAGTTAAATATTTCTCAAAAATATTTTTTGAATTTCGCGCTCTGCCTTTTCAGTGGAATGTGGGAGGAGTTCCGCTAGCGGAACGCTGGGGCTAGACAGGTTAACGTCAACAAAACAAAGAAGCTGATCGTGGACTTCAGGAAAGAGCAGATGCAGCACGCCACTATCCACATCGACGGGACCATAGTGGAGAAGGTGGAAAGCTTCAAGTTCCTCGGCGTACACATCACTGACGATCTGAAATGGTTCACCCACACAAACAGTGTGGTGAAGAAGGAGCAACAGCGCCTCTTCAACCTCAGGAGGCTGAAGAAATTTGGCTTGGCCCCTAAAACCCTCACAAACTTTTAGAGATGCACAATTGAGAGCATCCTGTCAGGCTGTATCAGGGTGGTGCGGTCTGCCCAATGCATCACCTGGGGCAAACTATCTGCCCTCCAGGACACCTACAGCACCCGATGTCACAGGAAGGCCAAAAAGATCATCAAGGACAACAACCACCCGAGCCATGGCCTGTTCACCCCACTATCATCCAAAAGGCGAGGTCAGTACACATGCATCAAAGCTGTGACATAGAGAATGAAAAACAGCTTCTATCTTAAAGCCATCCGACTGTTAGATAGCCATCACTAGCCGGCTTCCACCCAGTTACGCAACCCTGCACCTACAGGCTGCTGCCCTATATACATAGACTTGGAATCACTGGCCACTTTAATAATGGAACACTAGTCACTTTAATAATGTTTAAATAATGTTTACATACTGCTTTACTCATCTCATATGTATATACTGTATTCTATTCTACTGTATTTTAGTCAATGCCACTCAGACAGCGCTCAATCTAATATTTATATATTTCTTAATTCCATTCTTATACTTTTAGATTTGTATTGTTGTGAATCGTTTTTAGACACTACTGCACTGCTGGAGCTAGGAACACAAGCATTTCGCTACACCCGCAATAACATCTGCTAAATGTGTATATGTGACCAATACATTTTTTAACCTTTTGTCAATAGGGGGAGCAGTTAGCATTTTTTTTTTCTGGGTGTTGCCAAATTAAACTGCCTCGTGCTCAATTCTTGCTCGTACAATATGCATATTATTAATTCTATTGGATAGAAAACACTCTCTAGTTTCATAAACCGTTGGAATTATGTCTGTGGGTGACCCAGAACTCTTTCTACAGCGAAATCCATGACAGGTACTGCGATGGTCTAAGAGCGAAGCTCTGGTCTCAGATCAGTTTTAAAGGTCTGTGTGTATCCTATGGAACGACATGAACTGCACCCGCCTTCCCCTGGATGTCAGTAACCAATGAGAAGTGGAATGGGCTTGCTACGTAGCTCTCAGAGGTTATAAAAGGCCAAGGAGTGAGGGTAGCCTTCCTTTCGACGCTGACCATTACGCAGAAAGGGACCTCAGGATGCCATTTTCAAACGCTCAGTAATCAACGTTAGATGTATCCGTCTGTAATTTAATTCGATATAGGTGTTAGAAGCATCATAACGAAGCTATTTTAAACCGAGTTATATCAGATTATGCGAGTATATTGCTATTTTTCGGAATTTCCTCAGTATTGCATCTTGAGGATTTGGACACGTTGGGGCAAAATAGCTATTGTTAGCTATTGTTAGCTGCTATATCAGAAGTTGAATGCAACGTTTTACAACCAAGCAACGATTCTTTTGGACAAAGGACCACCATGCCAAGATTCTGATGGAAGCTCGTCGAAAAGTAAGAGCTATTTATGATGTTATTCCGTTTTTATGTGGAAAAATGTAAACTCAATAATGGCGATTAGTGACGCCATTATTGCGGCACTAGTCTGGCTGTAACGCACACTGTATGTCTAGTAACGTTAATTTTAAAAATCTAACTCAGCGGTTGCATTAATAACTAATGCATCTTTCATTTCATGTCCAACCTGTATTTTTTTAGTCAAGTTTATGAATAGTTTTCGATAAAAATAGTTGTATTTTCAAAATGGCGCCGGGCAGATTGCTTGAGTAGTTGAACACTATTTCCATTGTGTAAGCACGATTTGTGCCGCTAAATATGCACATTTTCGATCAAACTCTATATGGATTGTGTAATATGATGTTACAGGAGTGTCATCGGAAGAATTCTGAGAAGGTTAGTGAAAAAATTAATGTATTTTGGTGATGATAACGCTATAGCTAATTTTGCCTTGAATCAATGGTCGGGTAACGTTTGCAAATGTGGTATGCTAATATAACGATTTATTGTGTTTTCGCTGTAAGACATTCACAAGATCTGTGTCTATCCATTGCTGTGAGCTGTGTATTTTTAAGAAATGTTTTATGATGAGTAAATTGGTAATACACGTTGCTCTATGTAGTAATTCTAGTCGCTTTGGGGAGATTTGTGATGGTGGCTGCAATTGCAAACTATGATTTATACCTGAAATATGCACATTTTTCTAACAAAACCTATGCTATACAATAAATATGTTATCAGACTGTCATCTGATGAGGTTTTTTCTTGGTTAGTGGCTATCAATATCTTTATTTGGCCGAATTGGTGATAGCACCTGATGGAGTAAGAAACTGATGGAGTTAGAAAAGTGTTGTCTTTTGCTAACGGGGTTAGCTAATAGATTTACATATTTTGTCTTCCCTGTAAAACATTTTAAAAATCTGAAATGGTGGCTTTATTCACAAGATCTGTATCTTTCATTTGGTGTCTTGGACTTGTGATTTAATGATATTTAGATGCTACTATTTAATTGTGACGCTATGCTAGCGATGCTAATCAGTGTGGGGGGGGGGGTGGGGGGTGATCCCGGATCCGGGTTTCTGAGGCAGTAAAAGTTAATTGAGGTCGTATAAAAACACTGATAAAAAAACACTGGATTATCTGAGAGCGCTGAGAGGAATGCTGGAGAAAACTATTTTGTTTACTCATTAGTGAAAGAGGTTCCACTCCCCACTGTTGTCAACTGTTCAGCGATATCAATTTGCTGATCAGTATACAATTAAGAGCTCCTAGAGGCTTATTAACTGCTCCTAGAGGCGTAATTAATTGGGAGGGGAATTAGTGGATCAGTCCACAGAGACAAGACCGGAGAGACACTTTTTTGATGAATGATGTTTAACTCCAAAGAACAAGGGCTCGCCATTTTGAATACAAATAACAATCAGACAATGGGAATAGAAGAATGTGCTTGCATTTACAAAGAATATCCAGAACAATTCTCTCTTTTACTTTTAGACCAAGTCCAAACGTCCTTTCTTCCTTCAACAAAACCATACAGAAAAAATCTGAACTTTCAACTTATTTTGGAATAATCATCTGTTAAGTCACTAAGCTGGCATCCCATATACTGTGTAAAGTCTTTGTTCATGACCATGAGGGTGCTGTACTAGAAGGATATTCTTATCAGACAGAGTCGGTCCCTCTATTTATTCACCTCTTTTCCAACCCAGGATTAGCGCTACGGTGGTTAAAGCTAATCTTAGACCAGTGTGTAGGGAAACATTCTCTCAGAAATATTTGTGAATCTGGGCATGTGTCCCACATCTCTCTGACCAGCCATCGGTGTGCTTTAGCCCAGACTTTTGAAGCAGCCGAACACATTTGCTGCTATCTGATCCATGTTATCATCCTATCCTCCTGTTTTCATCTCTGTCACACCTTCGCAGACATCACAGGGATTTTATGTGCCGCTATTTATGGTGAAACATCAAACCTGACGGTATGGAGTGAGCTGTAACCGCATTTCATGGTGCATCGATTCCAAAAGTGGGACAAAGGCAATGCCTTTGGTATGAAGGTATTGTGATATCTGATATAGACCACAATAATATGGCTCACTTTACCAATGTACGACCAAGACCTAAAGAAACGTTCAATGTAAGAATTATTCCAAACTAGCAGACAGCAGCTGGATTTCCAATCAAACCTGCCATTGTTAGTTTACAAATGACTATCTGCACACGGCTACAAAATTAAAGCATCTACATGTATCTGTGAGGGAAATCTAGGCTTAGATTTTGTAACCATGGTTAAAAAAGCTGCCGAAAAAAAAAGCAACCACGAGTAATGAAGTGACAATGGTTTTTGTCTAGAAATTGGTGCTGTTGTTCTGGTCAGAATAGATTGTGGTTCGATTTTGAAAAAAACTGTGACAGTTGTTTTGAGTGTCTGCAATGGATGACTTGACCTGTGAATGACAGAGTGATTTTTAATTACAATTATTTAAATGATCAAATGTGCTTTTCCCATGATAGGAATATCAGCTGAACAAATCTCTTAGTGCTGAAATATGCATATTCAATGACACGTTCTGAAATGTTCAAGCTAGGCCTGTGCCAGCCTTTCATCAAAACGTGAATAAAAATTTGCATGAGGTCTCATGCATTCAAGGAATCCTCCTCCAGCATAAAGCACAAGGGCTTCGGTCTGTGCTGCAGTGCCAAGCAACAAGCTGGTGGATTATGGCATGCTGACTAACAAGTGGATTGCATATCCAGAAGATATAGACCATCTGTGTCATTGCATCCTTTCAGGATTCAATATCGTTGTTATTGTTGAGGCCCACCAGATTTTCACTCACATATATTGGAATAAAGGAATTACTGTAACAACAGAAGGTTGAGAAATGTGCAGTGCATCTCCTTCAATGTTTCAGTACCACAACTTAGGGCCTAACTAGACGCTGTCAAATGCAGTTAAAAACAGAAAGCTCCTCCATGTTACTGGAAAGGGGTAATTATAATAACAGTCACTGATAACAACAGGAGAGGAGATAGCAGGACAGAGGTCATTTAATTATATTGTTATTTGGTGGTTTATCACTGGCAAATACCTTTTTATTCAGAGTCTGTATTTCAAATTGAGTGTGTAAAGTTGATAAAGAATGTGCTAATAAATATGGCTACACCCAAATAAAATGTGTGGTAAAGTAAGTATGAAGAAGGCACAGTGATGCTGAAACATTGGTGATTTTCCCAATAAATGACTGGGAGTTTATATATAGAGTGTGTGACTCTATTTTTATAGCTTATGGTAAAGTAAGTATGACATGATTGTGTAATAAATGCATATCCCTTAGAGCAAGGCATATCATTAACCGTGGAAAGGGGCTAATCAGCCATTCTCCAAGAGAGCTTACAAGAAAGAAAGACAAAACAGAGACAAAAGGCATTCCTCTTGATTCAGTAGAGCGATAGTGTAGGCCTTTATATCACATAACATTTTATTGGTCACATACACATGGTTAGCAGATGTTATTGTGAGTGTAGCGAAATGCATATGTTTCAGGATTCGACAGTGCAGCAGTATCTAACAGGTAATATCCAACAATGTCACGACTTCCTCCGAAGTCGGTCCCTCTCCTTGTTCGGGCGACGTTCGGCGGTCGACGTCACCGGTCTTCTAGCCATCGCCGATCCATCTTTCATTTTCCATTTGTTTTGTCTTGTCTTCCCACACACCTGGTTTCAATTCCATCAATTACATGTTGTGTATTTAACCCTCTGTTCCCCCCATGTCCTTGTCCGGTATTGTAAGTTCTTGTGCACGTATTGTCTGGTGTGCGTCGGGTTATGTACCCATTTATTGAGTGTTCTGTTTTCCGGTGGGTTTTTATTATAAAATTTCACCGTTGGAAACACAGTTTTTGCTCTCCTGCGTCTGACTTCTCTGCCGCCAGTACGCACCCCTTACAGAATACCGAACCAAACTTAAGGAGTCAGCAGCAGCAGGTACCCCGGGTAGAGCGGTGGAAGAGCGCGTCCCGGAGCACGCAGCAATGCTCCACCATCTTGGCACTGCCATGGACCACGTTGTCCAGAAAATGGACCGCTGGGAGAGACGGAGTTCTCCCAGCGCCTCCACCAGCACAGCCGGAGTCTCCACTACGCGCCCTTCCTGGTCCCAGTGGGATTCGTCTCTCCCTTCCCCAGGAATACAATGGGACGGCTGCGAACTGCCAGGGGTTCCTCTTGCAGCTGGACGTGTACCTGGCAACCGTCCACCCGGCTCCTTCGGGCCGTGACAGGGTGTCCGCCCTCGTCTCGTGCCTCACCGGGAAAGCCCTGGAGTGGGCCAATGCCGTGTGGAGAGAGGGAGATGCGGCGTTGGACCAGTTTGAGGGCCAACGCCTATTCCATCTGAGGCAGGGGACGAGGAGCGCCCAGGAGTTCGCCCTGGAGTTTCGGACCCTGGCTGCCGGCGCGGGATGGAACGACAGGGCCCTGATCGACCATTATCGCTGCAGTCTGCGCGAGGACGTCCGTCGGGAGTTGGAATGCAGAGACACCACCCTCACGTTGGACCAGCTGGTGGACCTGTCCATCCGGCTGGATAACCTGCTGGCTGCCCGCGGACGTTCAGATCGGGGTCTATTGGTTCCATCCCCATGCACCCCCTCTCCGATACCCATGGAGCTGGGAGGTGCGGTGCGCAGGGAGACCGGAGGGGGTTCCAGTTCGTGCACCATCTGTGGCCTCAGAGGTCACACTGTCGCTCGGTGCCGGGTTGGATCCTCTGGGTATTGACGCAGCAGGCAGGGCGCTCTGGCGTCACCCCTGGTGAGCCGGCCCCATTCTCACCCAGAGCCCTCTACAATTTGTTTTCTGAGGTCTTGGCTGATTTCTTTTGATTTTCCCATGTCAAG
Organism: Salvelinus namaycush; assembly: GCF_016432855.1. NCBI lineage: Eukaryota > Metazoa > Chordata > Actinopteri > Salmoniformes > Salmonidae > Salvelinus > Salvelinus namaycush. The sequence continues at coordinate 11,055,657 of NC_052340.1, read as the reverse complement.
CAAAGAGGCACTGAGTTTGAAGGTAGGCCTTGAAATACATCTACAGGTACACCTCCAATTCACTCAAATTATGTCAATTAGCCCATCAGAAGCTTCTAAAGCCATGCCATCATTTTCTGGAATTTTCCAAGCTGTTTAAAGGCACAGTCAACTTAGTGTATGTAAACTTCTGACCCACTGGAATTATGATACAGTGAATTATAAGTGAAATAATCTGTCTGTAAACAATTGTTGGAAAAATTACTTGTGTCATGCGCAAAGCTGATGTCCTAACCGACTTGCCAAAACTATAGTTCGTTAACAAGAAATTTGTGGAGTGGTTGAAAAACGAGTTTTAATGACTCCAACCTAAGTGTATGTAAACTTCCGACTTCAACTGTATACATATGAGATGAGTAATGCAAGATATGTAAACATTCTTAAAGTGGCAACACCTCCTTTGGCCGCCTTTCCTTCCAGTTCTCTGCTGCCAGTGACTGGAACGAATTGCAAAAATCGCTGAAGCTGGAGACTTATATTTCCCTCACTAACTTTAAGCATCAGCTATCTGAGCAGCTAACCGATCGCTCCAGCTGTACATAGTCCATCTGTAAATAGCCCACCCATTCTACCTACCTCATCCCCATATTGTTTTTATTTACTTTTCTGCTCTTTTGCACACCAGTATCTCTACAGTATCTCTACGGTACCTAGTTCTATTACGGTGACCGTATTACCGCCACAACGGCGATCAGGAGTCATGACGGCAGTCAAATTCCATGTGACTGTTTAGTCACAGCAATTAGGCTTTTCCAAGATCTGATGCTGCTGATGGTCATTAGTAGCCTACCTTTATAATAAAAGCAATACATGCATTTATGGTCACTTTTGAGAATAGTGTTTTCCTGCTAATGGAACATTTGTGCTTATAACCTACTGCTGTGTGCGCATTGCTGCGCTAATAATGTTAAGAAATAGCCTAATAGTTTATCAACATTTTAAGATAAACGTTCTCATTTGTTGCATCAGGCTCATTGCTTACATTTTTAAAAAATATGAAAGTGGTGGTATTCATTTGGGATCTATCGCATCCCACAACTGTCCCAGACTATTTTTGGAATATTTATTTATTGCACAGAATAGAAAAGGTCAACGTTTGTACTATGGGGGATAGTAGATTGACATAGGCTTGTGCTTTTGCTGTTTGGTAGGCCTACTCATTTTGTTGGCTGACAAAAAGTAAATGTGGACAGTTCTTCCAATATCTTCAATATGCACCTCGGAATTGGATAAGGACGGGCACAGTTGCGTCCACGATGTGTCTGTCTTCACTTGTAGTCTGTGAGAAAGAACCGATCACGTGACAGAGCCATGTGAGTGAGAGGTGCTTTGACACGCAGCCGGGAGAAGGGAATTATAATGATTGTATTTGTATTCAGCACAAGGGCAAAACGGCCACTGGACGCAAAAGGCATAGATTATTTTAGGGTGCATTGCGGCCACACAAATGTGATGCAGCCAGGAAATTTGAGGCATTATCAAGTGCTTGTCAAATTGTGAATGAGAGACTGATGAAGTGTGTACAGCCTGCACAAAAAACTAAGCAGAGCTCATGCATGTCATGCAACTTTTTTCAAATCATCATTAGAGTCGCATCATGCAGCCTTAGAATAAATATAAAATCAAAACATATAGCCGAACATTTGTATCACAACTAAAGTTACATAAATAACTCTAAATTAAGCATATTGGAGTACCTGTTTCTTTGTTAACCGTTCAAAACAGGATAGCCGCATGTGCGCACTCCCTCAAATCGTTTGGAGAAAATATCCTTTCTATTTTATTCAGCTTTGTTCAATTGTATTTATCATACTATAAAATAATGCCACGGAATTCTAAACAAATCTTGTCTGCTAAATGAACTAGTGTAGCCCAAAACCATATGGCATAGCCAGATCAGGGCCTAACAAGGACAACTCAGAGTATGCTATTCTGTTCTTCTGAAATAGACTACATTTTCTTCATATCATGTTTCATGGACCGGTCTAAAATAAATAATGGATTTATTGCGAAGGTGTATGCTATATTACATGGACTTATTCAACTTTTTCAAATGTAGATGTTCCAACGGTCTGCATCAGTGGCTTGTAAGCTATGCATGGAAGCCAGGAGATGCTAAATGTGTTTATGTTAAATAACGGTCAATTACCGTGAGACCGGCTGTTATTTGCTTGATAATCACCGGCTGACAAAATGTCATAACCGCCACAGCCCTACACATACCATGTGTTTTTTTGCCTGGTGAGGCTTTTCCGTAGCAAATATGTTTTACTTGTTCAATTTCGTGTGACTTACAAGACAGAAGAAATCAATGTTAGTTCCAACTTATTAGTAACCATTGCTGACAGCCCCTGTGTTCTTGAAAAATAGTTGCCGCACAATAGTTGGGCCTAAACCATTTGTGAGCCCCACAGTGTAGGTTTATCTCCAACTCGCTGCTCAGATGCAGTCTGTGCTGCTAGGGGCTTTCCCCAGGGGACCCCTTGGAGCCTGGGAGGGTTTATACACTAACACAACTGACAAGATAGTAGTACAAAGCCTTCTGCCTCAACTTAACAACAATGCACTCATTCCTGTATCATTCACAACCGCAATTTGGTTACAAACTTTTGGTCAAAATACTTTGATGTCTACATGGAAGGGTTATTCTCAGTATATTTGGCAAATCAATTTGTATTTGTTCTTTAGTCATGCCATTTTCTGATAACCCGCCATCAGGGATATAGACATAGCATTTCAGTTTAACTCGTCGTTCTATTAGCTTCATGTCTCACTCTGTGCAAACGAGCGACCAGGGATCTGCATAAGATAAGGAAGGCATCAATGACTCAATGTACTGTACCTATTAAATATAACTGAGGGGCTGCAATATCCTGTCTCTAATGTTTTTCACATAACGTGCTTTTGGAAACTGACTAATTGACTTGAGCACGTTTTATTATGTTTATAACTATATAAGTGGCCTAGCAGTAGTGATTAACGTGTTATGGGTTAGATGGAATGATCTATGTGCAAATGTCTTTGTGCCCGGAGGCAAAGTACATAAGGGGCCTGTCTCTGAGACAAAATGTTTCCAAAGGGTGAGATAAGAGGCATATGATAGAGCTAACACTATAGATTGTGAACTATTACCCTATAACACTGTCTTATAGCTTCAGTGTATTATATCATTCTATTCTCTCTATGTTTTGCATCATGATATTCACTAGAGTATGAATGGGTCGATTATTCTCAAATATCTCTTTGTGTATGAGTCCGGATAATTAACAATAAACTGAGGCTAGGTGCAAGAATGTATACTCCCTACTGATAAGAAGACCGGGAGATGTGTGGAGGAGTACCAAAGGTTCTGGACTCGGGCTGGGATGATAACACTACCTGCTTAGCCACAGAGATTCATTGTACATCCTAGACTGTATAGGATGTACAATGAAGCCACAGAGATTCATTGTACATCCTAGACTTAACTGGGAAAATAGAGGGCGAAGTGACGATGAGATCGCGTGTGTCACGTTCCTGACCTGTTTTCTGTTAATTTTGTATGTGTTTAGTTGGTCAGGGCGTGAGTTGGGGTGGGCATTCTATGTTTTGTGTTTCTATGTTTAGGTCAGGTGTAATTAGCCTTATATGGTTCTCAATCAGGGACAGGTGTTTGACGTTTCCTCTGATTGAGAACCATATAAAGGTAGGCTGTTCACACTGTTTGTTTGTGGGTGATTGTCTTCTGTGTCTGTGTATGTTGCACCACACGGGACTGTTTCGGTTTGTTCGTTCGTTTGATGTAGTCTGTTCCTGTTCGTGAGTTCTTCGTGTATTTATGTAAGTTCCATGTTCAGGTCTGTCTACGTCGTTTTGTTATTTTGTAGTTTGTTGAAGTGTTTTCGGTTTTTCGTCTTTACTTTAATAAACTTCGTTATGTCAAACTATCACGCTGCGCTTTGGTCCAATCCCTACTCCTCCTCTTTTTCCGAAGAGGAGGAGGACACCCGTTACAGCGTGGGAACGCCTCTTGTAAAACCTGCAGCCTGAGGAGGAAGTCTCGTTACAAGCACGAGGAGGTCTATGGAGCATTCATTTTTGTGGACCCCAGCAGAACATTATCCCGAAGATACAGCCAGGCTAAGGGAGTGGGAATCATCATGTTATCAAACTTCGGTTTTTACCATACAGGATTACGCATTGCTTAACCCATTACTAATACTTGTCATATTTTGTTTACTTTTTCTGTTCAAGTTTTTTTGCTATCACTCTCTTAGGAACCCAAAGGAGGAAAATAAAGTGAAAAGTTCCAGCTGAAATGCAAATTATCAGATGAATAAAAGGAGGGTGAATAAGAGTGTGCATAGTGTGATTTTAAGTCAGAGCCCATAAGTCTCAGAGGTGTAAACATAAAAATCAACTGAGAATATCAATCATTTTGCAAAACAGATGGTAAGTGTGCCATTATATTCAACATTCTAAAAAGAACAAGACAAAATAATAAGAAAGAAAATAATTTTGGCTACACATCTTGAGACCCCCCACGTTTGACGGAACAAACTTCTCTCGAAGCCTCACTTTTTATACTAGGCGAATGAGCGATATGCATGTGTAAAAGGCCCATTATATTATTCCTCCGACAACACGTTAGGATCAGAGAATAACCACAAGGTTTGTTTAAGGCCTCATTACAATGAAGAGAGCAAACCGTGTCATACCGCTGGTAATCTTTTGCGTATTTACAATGCCCTCTTCTCTAATTACCTATCTCCTCCCCTGTGTGTGGAGCTAAATAACTGCAGGAGCTATGTGGAATTACCTCTAGATCTATCATCATGATCAACGTGCATCCACTTTCATCACCAGCAGCAAAATGTAAAATTAGATGAATAAAATGAATTGGCAATATGTGTGTAACTACATGCTGCGGACTGTGCGGTCTGTGCCGCATAGTGTCTGAAGATTAGTCCAGAGAGTTATCCGCTGGTAGAATTGAACTGTAAAAGCTCATTGAGTATGTCTAAATATATGTAATCCAACAGAGCTCTGGGGTAGCCATATTATTATAGTGAGATCGAAGAAAGCCTGAGCATACACCCAAGATGAGACCACTTGTGACTCGGTTCAGGAAACTAGGCGTATGTCGCGCAACACTAGTTCACAGGAGAGTTATTGGAATGTAAACATTTATTTTTTATCTAAATGCATTTTTTATTGTCAGAAATGCCATCTGGAACTTTCATGTGCCATAAAAACAAACGTGTATGCCATCTGTAAATACTAGTACATTTTAAAATTACGAGCGTAGTTGGTTTAGGCACGGAAAAAGACATGAACAATCCCGTTAGCCATGATTGGCTGAGATAATGGATGGGCTGGACATGCCGAGAGATGAGTTCGGATTGGTTTGCCATGCAGGTCGCTTCTGTCTATAACATGAGCTGCTCGCTATGTGTGGGTAATCCTTTCTAACGCAGCTTTTTTGAAAGCTGCTTTCCACTTTCTGGAGGACTGAGTTTTGAAATCAGTTGAATGTCCGGTGGAAGCAGAGTATGGTAGCTAAGGAGATTGACAAAATTCTGGCGTTTGATTGCAAATATGTGTAGGGAGTCGAAATGAGAACACACAGAAGGTGTCACGCTTGCTATCCTCAAACTCCCTGTCATAAATCGACCAAGGCGCAGCGTGCATGTAGTTCCACATCTTTTAATGAAAGTGAAACCGAAACAACCAAAAAACAAACAGGTAAACAGCAAAGAACGTGATGCAACCGAGGTGCACACAAACACACACGGAAAATAATTACCCACAAAACACAGGTGGGAAAAGGCTACCTAAGTATGGTTCTCAATCAGAGACAACGATAGACAGCTGCCTCTGATTGAGAACCACACCCGGCCAAACACATAGAAATAGAAAATCATAGAACATAGAACATAGACTGCCCACCCAAATCACACCCTGACCAAACCAAAATAGAGACATAAAACGCTCTCTACAGTCAGGGCGTGACAGAAGGCTGTTGTATAGAACATTTGTCTCCGCATTACATTTTCAAACTAAGGGCAACCATGGCATCCGTGTGACAGAGAGGGAGAAACATTCAACCATGTATTCGGGTAAGAGAGTATAGCTAACTACATTTTCAGATATTATACATTTCTAATTTTGTCAGAAAGTTGTTTTTCAATCCAAGTTAAAGCTTACCGTTAGCTAGCTAGCTAATGTTAGCTGGCTGGCTCACTAGCTAACGTTACGGGTATTATCTGTGAACTAATATTATTCGTATCTCAGAGCCATTTGTATTGCTAGTTATAGCCTAATGTTAGCTAGCAAGCTAACATTGAACCTAGTTGGTTAGTTTTAGCTACCAGCAGATTCATGCAGGGTAGTAACGTTATGAGTTGGGATTGGGATTATGGTTCATGACAAAATTACTTGTGTCATGCACAAAGTAGATGTCCTAACCGACTTGCCAAAACTATAGTTTGTTGACAAGAAATTTGTGGAGTGGTTGAAAAACAAATTTTAATGGCTCCAACCTAAGTGTACATTTACATTTACATTTAAGTCATTTAGCAGACGCTCTTATCCAGAGCGACTTACAAATTGGAAAGTTCATACATATTCATCCTGGTCCCCCCGTGGGGAATGAACCCACAACCCTGGCGTTGCAAGCGCCATGCTCTACCAACTGAGCCACACGGGACCACCATGTAAACTTCCGAATTCAACTGTATGATTTTCTAGCTCTGAGTCTCTACTTTTATCCAATGTTTAAAAAAAACAATTTCAAATGTTGCTACATAAGACCGAATCGAGCCGACCAATCACACTTGTCATTAACGAAACAGTCTGAATAAGCTTTTGTGTGTATTGAAGGATAACAATGAACTTTTAATTATCTAGAAACATTTTCACAAATCCGCTACCAAGTATCAACCCAGACGTGACTGAATATAATAGTCCACAATGATTAACAAAGACATCTTTAACTTATCGCACTGAAAACGAATACTTAGAAAGTACATTACTCAAATAACCTACAACACTTGCCATAATTCACCAGAGCCCATGGTAAAAGCAAATACAAACAAGTCATAGCAATTATCTGTGCCAGATGCAGAAACTACAAAGATTCTTGGTGGCATGGTTTTCCCACTCTCCCTGTGACTAAAAATATTAAAAGGTGTCCTTTCCTCATGAATAAATGTTTCAAACTGTCAAAACATTTCCTCCCCACAAAATTTGTATTTCTGTTTTTGAAATCCACTTTATAATTCTGAAACCTATTTCCATATAGTCAAGAATGAACAGTGCGTGTTGCTGAATGTGTCATTTCTGTGACACTGATGTTTTTTGGTCTACTTAGTGGCATCACATGAAAGACCCCAGTAGAGGTAGAGAGGTAGAGGTAGAGAGAGGTAGAGAGAGAGAGGTAGAGAGAGAGGTAGAGGTAGAGGTAGAGAGAGAGAGAGAGAGAGAGGTAGAGAGAGAGAGAGAGAGGAAGAGAGAGAGAGAGGTAGAGGTAGAGAGAGGTAGAGGTAGAGGTAGAGAGAGAGAGGTAGAGAGAGAGAGGTAGAGAGAGAGAGGTAGAGAGAGAGAGGTAGAGAGAGAGAGAGAGGTAGAGAGAGAGGTAGAGAGAGAGAGAGGAAGAGAGAGAGAGAGAGAGAGAGGAAGAGAGAGAGAGAGAGGTAGAGAGAGAGAGAGGTAGAGAGAGAGGTAGAGAGAGAGAGAGAGAAGTAGAGAGAGAGAGAGAGAGTATGCCAACCATCTAAGAGGGCTTCGTTTAAGAGGGGTGCCTAGTACTCTACAAGTATCAACTGAAAAGGGCAAATTGGTGCACGCAATGTAGATGGCTAATAACCCTTCATCTAATGAATACCCTATGTGAGTGATCAATCTGCATGAGTTACACATATTTCCAAAACTATTTTGTCTTGTTTTAATCTGGTGCCTGAAATAAAGCCATGTTTCTAGCCTCAACCAGGTTTCAGGTGTGGCCCGACAGGGACTGGCTGTGAGACATAATTTGGCAACCACCCATGTTTACAACATCAAATAATTCACTAGCACTTTATTTGTACAGTACAGCCTAATGTAGGTTACATTAGTGGATATGGGTAAATGGCTAGGTAATTACATGGGAATTATTGCTCATATCTCAAATGTTCTATTACATTAGCCTTTATTACCTTCCATTAGAGAAGGCAAACACGACCATGTGACTGTGGCTTGAAGGTCGCTGAGCTACAGTAGCAAAGGCCAAACAACAACAACAGTGTTGTAATAAAAGACGGTAAAAGAAAAGAAGGAAATCAGTGCCAAGTGAATTTCTATTTCCCAAGTATTCCCACTCATAATAGAGAGACACGTGATCATATACAAATGTAAGCCAGGTTTGAAATGATTATGTTTTAGTCAAATATTATATCTGTTTAGGATTCTTGCAGTCAATTTTCAGTCTACAAACTATAACTAATTATGTTAAGCCCCCCCCCCCCCCCCCCCGACCATCCGTTTGTGATATTACAACAACAAAGATTTAACTTCAAACAACGGACACCGTTTTTGTCCCTCAGACATCATTACACACGTGATAGAGCAGCAGAGTATGTACTACTGTGCAGGATGCTCCTCTGCCCCATTTAAAAAACAAAACAAAAACAATAATACCTGTGCCTGGGGTGACCAGTGGCGCTGTTTCACCTCATGTGGATTTCAGCTTTAAGATACTCAATTAGGCCTGCTTTTGAAGAGTTCCTCTGGAAATTGATTTGGCTCCAATTAAAATCGAACGTCTGTCTGAGCGCTGTACCCTGAATGAGCTATCATCTGGAGTAAAGCAAACCACCACCCTATCTCTGCTTCTGTTTGCCTAGCTCTTATTTTATCAACTTTATCAGGACCAAACCACATTTACAGGTCATGCATTAGCAGCATGTATTAATGAACACCATTTTTCACTTGAGATGAAAGGCTTTTGTCTGTATAAAGTCCATTCCCATTTCTACCTTATATTATTTTCTAATTATTGTTTTCAGCACGGGGTGATGAAGAGAAACAGATTAAGCTCCCTTCATATAGGAGGTAGCGAGAATGTTTCTCCAACACTGTAGATTAGACTGTGTTAATCCTGGTGGGAATCCAACTGGACTGGTGGGGATCCACCACACCTGGCCCTCATCTAACTAACACCAGAGCAGTTTGTGTCCTCAGAATAGAACATCTTTTATCATAACTCAAATCACCCTCCTAGAACATCTTCAATTTAACAGAATCCAACTGACAGTAAAATGATGATCAAAACATCCCATAACCTAAACAAATGTGCATGATGCATCAACAGAATATGGAGTTAAAATAGCCTCTTTCACAAAGCACTCAGACTCCAGCAATTTGGGTGCTCCCTGTTACAATATTCTTTGTCTATATCAGCCGTACTCTCAAACACCTGCCGACTGAGAAATAGAACATGCAGTCAGAAATCATGTAGTTTATGGACATAATGTTCACCCCTCATTGTCATGATCTTTTTTTTATTGATGAATGCCTGGTAGCTAACATACAGGGTGATTTCTGTGGTCATTTGCAATTAGGTAGAAATTATTGAGTTTTCTGCATTCACAGTACAGCGTATGCACAGGGACACCAGAAAAAAACACCATCACTATCAGTTCTTTACAAGCACCATTATATTGGTCATTGACCTCACCCTATGTAGTTCCAACCGAACACTTCAAGTGGTTTCATTTCCACAAGCTAATCACAAGTTAATCAGCCAAGAGAAAGAGTCATTTGAACCCCACCAATAATAGTATTGATTATTTTTTAAATAGCTCCCTGTAGGACAATAAGAGTTACCGTGTTTACAACGCTAGCGGAATAAAAATGGGACTTATTTCATAATGGCTAGACAACCATAAAACAAAACCAGAAATCAGCTCTGGAAGTAGGAAAAAAACAGAGGAAACATGATTGAAGTAAATTATGAAATGTCTGTTGAAGATAACTGCATGGTGGAGGATGCTGAAAGAGACATAGACACTCAAGAGTATATCAGATGAGACACAACCACAGGTCTTAAAGATATCCTGATGAGGAATCAATGAAAGACAGAAAGTAAATAATTCACTTCCCAAATTTAATTGACAATGATTGCCATCACTAGATGATGCCTTGCTGTGTACAAAAAAACCTGACTGTGAAACTCATGAATTATTTAATTGCAGAAAGCCTCTAATCAGGGAAAAGTACAATGTGCAGTTTCTCTCTTGTGGTTGTTATAGAAAAGTCACTCCAGTTATTGCAAAACACTTGTCTCTTCTGTTCTCTGATAGAAGTAAACATTTAGTCCTTAAATTTGATGAATCACATAAATTGCATCTCCAATATACACTCACCGGACAGTTTATTAGATACCGTTCAGGAAAATAGAGCGCTCCAACAGACAGTAAGTCATGTGGCCGTTGCTTGCTATATAAAGCAGGCAGACAGGCATTGAGGCATTCAGTTACTGTTTGATTGAATGTTAGAATGGGAAAAACTAGTGACCTAAGAGTAACAACTCTCCCACTCCGTCTGCCGTATTCTTTCTCTTTGCTCTTGTTTTCCTTATTAGGATGTTGGTGGGCGGAGCTGGGAGGGTCGTCAGCGAAATGGGACAGACCTGGGCCCGGGTGTGTCCCGGGTTAAATACACCTCTTCCCCATTCATTGAGGAGACGCTCTCAATGCAGACACACTGTTTGATTTTGGTTGTGGCATTTTTTTGTGGCCGGTTTGCTTGCTTTGGCATCTTTCAACACTCCTCATTATCACATCTATACATGCAACCACTCACTTACACACACCATTGTTTATTTGTATATAGGTTACCTTAGTTAATAAATATATTTTTGTTATTCCATATCTCCACGTTGTCTCTCTTTTTGTTACGGGCTTCGAGCCGGTTCGTGACATAAGCAACTTAGAGCTTGGAATGATTGTCGGTGCCAGGCGCTCAAGATCCAGTATCTCAGAAACTGCCGTTCTCCTGGGCTTTTCACGCAGAACAGTGTCTAGGGTTTTAAACATGCATGACTCACGTCTGAAGAGTTCCCTTTCCTGAGCAGAATGCCATTCTCATCCGTGGTGCCTTTTTTTTTTTTGTTGAACAGATCCAATGTCATTTTGTAATTATGAAAGCACATTATTCAAATTTTTTCATACATATCTATTGTGAGATACATGTGAGGGAGTGGTATTTTACTCCACTCCCGCCCCCTGGTCATGGAAATGACACAATGCAAGATCTGAATAGCAACTATTTTGCAGAGAGCCAGGGGGTTGAGCTGAAAACGGGTCAGAAATGAAGAGGGTGCAGTCTGCAGGACCAGATGCCAGAAGTTGGTTGTGCTCGAAGCACTGCTGGCCATACGTCACATGTGGGCTGGTTCACTAGCCTGCTCCACTCATGGTTGCCTGGGTCCTGGGATTAGAGGCCCTCTCTCTGTTTCAGATTATTTTGTGCCAAATAGAAATGAATGGTAAATAATGTATTATATCATTTTGGAGTCACTTTTATTGTAAATAAGAATATAAAATGTTTCCAAACACTTCTACATTAATGTGGATGCTACCATGATTATAGACAATCCTGAATGGATCCTGAATAATGATGAGTGAGAAAGTTAGACGCACAAATATCATACTCCCACCAAAATGCTAACCTTTCCCCATTACAATAAGTGGAGGTAAGTATTTTTGGGGGGGTATGGTATTTACGCCAATGTGGATGAAAATGTGGATGAAAAACCCCTCAAATTAAAGCTAACAGTCTGCACTTTAACCTCATAGTCAAAACAACAGAAACATACAGAGCCAAAACAACAAAAAAGGTGTCACTCCCAATACTTTTGGAGCTCACTATAAAAGTAAGGCATGTAATGCATCAGAAATTGTGTAATGGAATTATAGTCAACCTTAAATATTGTCATATAATTACAAATACATACCAATTTTCTTTATAAATAGTGTCACAGCCTACTCCCGTTCCCTCTCTCCAGCGCTCGACGTTGCCGGTCTACTAACCACCGGTCCTGGCAACCATCATTACGCACACCTGCTCCCCATCATTACGCACCCATGGACTTCATCACCTTGATTACCTTCCCTTTATTTAGCCCTCAGTAGCCTCAGTCATCAGGCAGTATTGGTTTTGTTTATCTGCATTCTTCATTATTAAACTCACTTTCTGCACCTGCTTCCTGACTCCTGCCCTATGGCCTTCCGGAGGACATCGTCTCAGACCGTGGCCCCGAATTCACGTTGCGGGTATGGAAAGCCTTCATGGAGAAGATGGGGGCCACAGCCAGCCTCACATCTGGGTACCGACCTCAGTCCAAAGGGCAGGTGGAGAGGAACAACCAGGAGCTGGGGAGGTTCCTAAGGAGTCACTGCCAGGGAGTGGGCCCGGTTCCTTTCCTGGGCAGAGTACGCCCAGAACTTACTTCATCACTCCTCCACTGGGCTTACTCCCTTCCAGTACATCCTGCGGTATCAGAGGGCCCTGGCCCCGTGGACCCCGAGCCAGACTGAAGCCCCTGCGGTGGACGAGTGGTTTCGGTGTGCAGAGGCGGTTTGGAACGCTGCCCACGTGAGGCTCCAGCATGCCGTCCGCCGCCAGAAGGAGCAGGGGGATTGCCACCGCAGTGAGGCTCCCGTGTTCCATCCTGGTGATTGCGTCTGGCTCTCTACCAGGAACCTTCTTCTCAGCCTGCCCTGCCGAAAGCAGAGCCACAGTTTTGTGGGGCCCTTCAAGGTCCTCCGGAGGATCAACAAGGTAACATACCATTTAAAACTCCCCACCAAGTACTGGATCCCACCCACTTTTCTCATGTTTCCATCCTCAGGCCGGTGGTACCTGGTCCCCTGGCTGAAGCTTTTCCCCGCGAAACCCATCCGCCTCCCCTGGACATCAATGGGATCCCTGCCTATGCCGTCAGGTCCCTACTGGACTCCCAACGTCGTGGGGGCCGGTTTCAGTACCTGGTGGACTGTGAGGTGTACGGTCCAGAGGAGTGCTTTTGGGTCCCAGCGGCCGACATCCTGGACCCCAACATCGTCCGAGATTTCCATCTCCGCTGATAATTCAACATTTTTAATGGAAACATTCCTCTAAACCAGGCTTGCTAGTTAGCTAACACACACATACAGCGCAGATGCAATCAAATCAAATCAAATGTTATTAGTCACATGCGCCGAATACAACAGGTCCAGACCTTACAGTGAAATGCTTACAAGAAATAAAAAGAACAAGTAATTAAAGAGCAGCAGTAAAATAACAATAGCGAGACTATATACAGGGGTTACCAATACAGAGTCAATGTGCGGGGGCACCAGTTGAGGTAATATGTACATGTAGGTAGAGTTATTAAAGTGACTATACATAGATGATAACAACAGAGAGTAGCAGAGGTGTAAAAGAGGGGGGGGCAATGCAAATAGTCTGGGTAGCCATTTGATTAGATGTTCAGGGGTCTTATGGCTTGGGGGTAGAAGCTGTTTAGCAGCCTCTTGAACCTAGACTTGACGCTCTGGTACTGCTTGCCGTGCGGTAGCAGAGAGAACAGTCTATGACCAGGGTGGCTGGAGTCTTTGACAATTTTTAGGGCCTTCCTCTGACACCGCCTGGTACAGAGGTCCTGGATGGCAGGAAGTTTGGCCCCAGTGATGTACTGGGCCGTTCGCACTACCCTCTGTAGTGCCTTGCGGTTGGAGGCCGAGCAGTTGCCATACCAGGCAGTGATGCAACCAGTCAGGATGATCTCGATGGTGCAGCTGTAGAACCTTTTGAGGATCTGAGAACCTATGCCAAATCTTTTCAGTCTCCTGAGGGGGAATAAGCCTTGTCGTACCATCTTCACAACTGTCTTGGTGTGCTTGGACCATGTTAGTTTGTTGGTGATGTGGACACCAAGGAACTTGAAGCTCTCAACCTGCTCCACTGCAGCCCTGTCGATGAGAATGGGGGTGTGCTCGGTCCTCTTTTTCCTGTAGTCCACAATCAACTCCTTTGTCTTGATCACGTTGAGGGGGAGGTTGTTGTCCTGGCACCACACGGCCAGGTCTCTGACCTCCTCCCTATAGGCTGTCTCGTCATTGTCGATGATCAGGCTTCATTTCACACTGTTGTGTCATTTGCAAACTTAATGATGGTGTTGGAGTCATGCCTGGCCATGCAGTCATGAGTGAACAGGGAGTACAGAAGGGGACTGAGCATGCACCCCTGAGGGGCCCCTGTGTTGAGGATCAGCGTGGTGGATGTGTTGTTACCTACCGTTACCACCTGGAGGTGGCCCGTCAGAAAGTCCAGGAGTCCAGTTGCAGACGAAGGTGTTTAGTCCCAGGGTCCTTAGCTTAGTGATGAGCTTTGAGGGCATTATGGTGTTGAACGCTGAGCTGTAGTCAATTAATAGCATTCTCACATAGGTGTTCCTTTTGTCCAGATGGGAAAGGGCAGTGTGGAGTGCAATAGAGATTGCATCACCTGTGGATCTGTTGGGGCGGTATGCAAATTGGAGTGGGTCTAGGTTTTCTGGGATAATGGTGTTGTGTGCCATGACCAGCCTTTCAAAGAATTTCATGGCTACAGACGTGAGTGCTACAGGTCGGTAGTCATTTAGGCAGGTTACCTTAGTGTTCTTGGGCACAGGCACTATGGTGGTCTGCTTAAAACATGTTGGTATTACAGACTCGGACATGGAGATTTTGAAAATATCAGTTAAGACACTTGCTAGTTGGTCAGCACATGCTTGCAGTACACGTCCTGGTAATCCGTCTGGCCCTGCGGCCTTGTGAATGTTGACCTGTTTAATGGTCTTACTCACATCGGCTGTGGAGAGCGTGATCACACAATCTTCCCGGAACAGCTGGTGCTCTCATGCATGTTTCAGTGTTATTTGCCTCGAAGCGAGTATAAAAGTCGTTTAGCTCGTCTGGTAGGCTCGTGTCACTGGGCAGCTCTCGGCTGTGCTTCCCTTTGTAGTCTGTAATGGTTTGCAAGCCCTGCCACATCCGATGAGTATCAGAGCCGGTGTAGTACGATTCGTCCTTAGTCCTGTATTGACACTTTGCCTGTTTGATGGTTCGTCGTAGGCATAGCGGGATTTCTTATAAGCTTCCGGGTTAGAGTCCCGCTCCTTGAAAGGGGAAGCTCTAGCCTTTAGCTCAGTGTGGATGTTGCCTGTAATCCATGGCTTCTGGTTGGGGTATGCACGTACGGTCACTCTGGGGCCGACGTCATCAATGCACTTATTGATGAAGCCAATGATTGATATGGTATACTCCTCAATGCAAAACAGTCCTGTAGCTTAGCATCCGCTTCATCTGACCACTTTTTTATTGATCTAGTCACTGGTGCTTCCTAATTTAATTTTTGCTTGTAAGCAGGAATCAGAAGAATAGAATTGTGGTCAGATTTGCCAAATGGAAGGCGAGGCAGAACTTGGTATGCATCTCTGTCTGTAGAGTAAAGGTGGTCCAGAGTTTTTTTCCCTCTGGTTGCACATTTAACATGCTGATAGAAATGAGGTAAAACAGATTAAAGTTTCCCTGCATTAAAGTCCCCGGGTACTAGGAGTGCTGCCTCTGGGTGAGCGTTTTCTTGTTTGTTTATGGCGGAAAAGAGCTCATTCAATGCTGTCTTAGTGCCAGCCTCTGTATGTGGTGGTATGTAAACAGCTACGAAAAATACAGATGATCTACAGCTTATCATGAGATACTCTACCTCAGGTGAGCAATAGCTCGAGACTTCCTTAGATACTGTGCACCAGCTGTTATTTACAAAAATACATAGCCCGCCGCCCTTGTCTTACCAGACGCGGCTGTTCCATCCTGCCGGTACAGCGTATAACCAGCCAGCTGTATGTTGATAGTGTCGTCGTTTAGCCACGACTCCGTGAAGCATATTACACTTTTGAATGTCCCGTTGGTAGTTTAATCTTCCGCGTAGGTCATCAATTTTATTCTCCAAAGATTGTGCGTTTACTAGCAGAATGGAAGGAAGTGGGAGTTTATTCGATCGCCTACAAATTCTCAGAAGGTAGCCCGCCCTCTGGCCCCTTTCTCTCCACCTCCTCTTCACGCAAATCACGGGGATTTGGGCCTATTCCCGAGAAAGCAGTATATAATTTGCGTCGGGCTCGTCAGACTCGCTAAAGGAAAAAAAGGATTCTGAAATCGCAGTCCTGATCGCAGTCCTGATATCCAGAAGTTATTTTCGGTCATAAGAGACGGTAGTGGCAACATTATGTACAAAATAAGTTTTAAAAAATACGTTACAAACAACATAAATAAACAAACAAAAAAAATATCGGTTGGTGACACGTAAAACATCAGCCTTCTTCTCTGGCGACATTTTTTCGTCACATTCATTGTTTAACACAAAAACTTATTTGACCAACTCCCTGAACAACATGGAGGACCTTTCGACCATCATAAGAAGGTTCATGTCCATTCTATTATTCTAAATCCTAATTCTATGGCCTCATGCCTGTGATAAAGCCTCTTGTTTGGCCGTTGTCATGTCCAGCACATCTGCCAGTCTCTGTGCCAGCCTGGAGTCAAAGGGCAGATTCTCCACATTGTCTTTTTGTACTTGACAGATGTGAAGGTTGTAACATATTCCCTGTTAGAGAGTGAATTACCACTATCTCCAGTGGTTAGAAACAGTGCGTTTGTTTCTATCGTCTTGGACACTAAGTGCCATTTTATATTATTGAGTATTATGCATTTGTATCCTGTACACTGATGTTTGGAGGTGTGGTTAACAATAGAGCCATGTCTGATTGGAAGTATTTATACAGACATGATAATAAATAGGTTTTTAGATCATACAGCCCATTTGGTGACTGCATAAAACATTAGAATATGAATTCAAGAGTCTCTGATTAATTGACCATTCTATCATTATTTATTAATACAATGATGGCGAATTGAATAATGATAATCTCCTTAGTGAAATGGTTATATTCCATCAAATCTTTATTTATCTTGCCACAGTGATTTAAGGCACAGCTGTCACTGTGTTAATGTGAGGAACATACTGTGAGTGTTTGGGTACAAAAGCAGCGTACTGTTTGGCATCCCAATTCAGTCCCCCAACAGCCCTTTAACAAGTGCTATGACTATTTGACCATTAATGTTCACATACAGTAGAAAGTGCTGTTGGATTTGCTGTTCCGAGACAGACCAGTTTAAAATTAAATGCCATTTCACTTTACCAGGACATAATGTGTCTGCACTCTGAGAAACAGCACTGATTTAAAAGATAATATTGATTGGTGTGCTTAAGACTCATTATCAGTCTATTTTTCAGTTTTCTCCCTCTGCCTACGAGTTCGAAACGTTTAACAATAAAAAAAGTTTGATATTTTTCTGTGTACCATACGTGTTCTAGAATAAGTTTCCTAGCGTGGCCAGCCGGGCGAAGCAGACTAAATAAGTATAAACATAATCATGAGGGGCTTAGCCCAGTGAGGGGCTTTGCTATTTTGTTCACTTGTCAAGTTATTCATTATTTATAACCCACCTGTCACTTAACGGTGACAGGGAAGCCTGAAGCTTCTCCTGAGACACTGACACAGGAAACAGGAGGGCTCCATAATATTCCCGACACCTCTGTGTGTTCCACCTCAGAGCTCACAGCTCTATCACTGGCTCAGCTCACAGAGCAGTGCAACACGCACTTGCCAAGATATTTACCTATGGGGGCAGAGTCAAGTCATTGGTGCCAGGTTGGCTTCTACCGCCCAACATCCTCTCTATGCCAGCCTGTTAACCATCTTATGGGACAGATTGTTGTTGCATGTGTCATGCTTCCCTTTTAGGGCCTGTGTGGCAGCACCAGCCTGGTTCTTTTTCCTTGGGCAGTCCAGCTTGCCCTTGTATGCTAGTGTGGTTCGTCCCCTCTGACAGCATGCCATTTCACCTCTGGCAGGGAGCAGTGTTCTGTGCGGCTGATGGCTCACCTCTGCCACTGTTAATTGTCTTTGTACTAGAAGTCAGTGTCTCGTCCTGCTGTGTTCCAATTAACTCTCCACTCTCCTCACCACAGTCTCATATCCATTCCCCAGAGCCACCTGTGACCCTCCGGCAGGCGCAAACCCAACAACAGAGCCATCAGAGCTCTTATGATTACTATAATAGGACATTTCCTAGTTCTACCACTGTCATTGAGCCTGGTGTGTTTCGGCCTTTCTCAAAGTCACATGTAGCTCCGGATCATAGTACCTTGGTAAGTGGAGGGAGAGAGTCCACAAAAACCTACTCCTCATAAAACATAGAAATACACAAAAATGCTTAACAGTTCATTTTTATCATAAACTGGGTAGTTCGAGCCCTGAATGCTGATTGGCTGTCAGCCGTGGTATATCAGCCCGTATATCACGGTTATGAAAAAACATTTATTTTAATGCTGAAATTACGTTGGTATCCAGTTTATAATAGCAATAAGACACCTCGGGTTTGTGTAATAGGACCAATAATAAACCATGGCTAAGGGCTGTATCCAGGCACTCCGCGTTGCGTCGAGCATAAATAACAGCCCTTAGCCATGGTATATTGGCCATATAGCACACCCCATCGTGCCTTATTGCTTAATTATAATATGGTATTTAAAACAATTCTAATCATCCCTTAATCCAAGAGTTACAAAGTAGGCATATTTCAATACAGTTACATATCTGGATATTATTTTTGCGCTAGTTACCTGTGTGCTGGCACCAAAACGTAAGTATTTTTTATAATAGCTTGTTCTCCATCTTCCAATGTGTTTTCTGCGCTTTAATTTCCATGACTGAAAAATTCAATTTCTCATGGCTCTCTCTTCTCCCTCTGGAGCAGACATAAGCTGAGCAACATGTTTGGAACATCGAATCACAATAAATCACAGTAAAATCACAGTATCGAATCACAATACAAATCGTATCGGCCACCAAGTATCATGATATCATATCGTGAAGTCCCGGGCGATTCCCAGCCCTACAAAATACTGCACATAAATATGTGGCAGCTAATTTTTTTCCATGTAAAATATATGTGTTTAAAACTTTGATTTCTCTCTCTATTGCTTAGGAATAACGTGTAAAGGCATCCCGAGTGGTGCAGTGGTCTAAGGCACTGCATCGCAGTTGCTTGCTGTGCCACTAGAGATCCTGGTTCGAGTCCAGGCTCTGTCGCAGCCGGCCGCGACCGGGAAACCCATGGGGCGGCGCACAATTGCCCCAGCATCGTCCGGGTTAAGGGAGGGTTTGGCCAGCAGGGATGTCCTTGTCCCATCGCGCTCTAGTGACTCCTGTGGCGGGCCGGGCGCATGCACACTGACATGGTCGCCAGGGGTACGGTGTCCCCTCCGACACATTGGTATGGCTGGCTTCCGGGTTAAGCGGGTATTGTGTCAAGAAGCAGTGCGGCTTGGTTGGGTCATATTTCGGAGGACGCATGGCTCTCGACCTTCGCCTCTCCCGAGTCCATACGGGAGTTGCAGCGATGAGACAAGACTAACTACCAATTGGATACCACGAAATTTGGGAGAAAAAGGGGTAAAAGTAAAATAAATTAAAAAATAAAATTAAAAAAAGGAATAACATGTAAGCCATGGGCCTAATATGAATTATAATATAACCAAACAACAAACAGGAATGTGTGTTCAGGTTTTACATGAAGAAAATGTCACCTCCCTGTTGTGGCCTCCAGCAGCTCTCCCCCATTAGGGAGTTGATTGCCTTGATCAGGTGATATTCTACTTGAGTAATTTCCTCTGGGAATCAATGACCACTGTTAATCAAATGGCAACTCTGGAAAGTAATGGGTTTAGTAGGACTCTGAAGAGAGTGCACTGGCTTTAGATCCTATCCTGATGCATCTGATAATCTAACCTCTGGAAACCCCTGATTTGAACAGTGTTTCCTGACATTTTCACTGAAATAAGCCCATCCCTGGTGATGCATAGTATTTAGTATATATTTGGGTTTCATGTGAAAATTCTAGAAAATGCAAATGATCTAAAGCAAAATAGCAGATCTGTCTCTCACTCTTATGACCAAACAAAATACTAATTTAGTCTAAAAGCTGATCTCACTCACTGGTCTCAGAGATCCAAAACGTACAGCAAAGTAAAGCATTTAGCTAGTTTATTATCTAGTTCAGTGTCCTTCTAGCATTGCATCAGCTGTGACACGGCTATAATTGACTATATGAGCAGACTAATCTGTCTAGTGTTGTGGGTCTGAGGGAAAGAGAAAGAAAGCCTAGTGGTAGTAATTAATGGAAGGGTTCCAGGCTGGTCTTGGCAGAATTAAAGCTATTTGTAACACAATTAAAAAAGGTAGACAGCGCTGGATGAGTAATAATGGAATCAATAGTAGCCATTAAGTCTTAATCCTGATTAAGATGCAGGATTTCTCCAAGATGTTACATCCTAATTTGCAGGTAACTGTTGTCTAGTGATGAAAAGTGTTCTGAATCAGTTGCATTGCTCTGGAGATACTCTGGAGTTCAGGACTAATGATTTCACAGAGACCCAGACTGTGATAATGGAAAAACAGTGAACTGGGCATCACACTAGCTTTAATCATCTGGCCAATAATGATGTTGTATTTTCATTTATAAAAGAAAAACAGGTCAATATAGCTTTCAGAGGGGCAAAGGATATCCCTTCTTACAATTCATGAATTGGCTGAAAATGTGCTTTTGAGTGCTTTAAAACAGGAATACTGTACTTCCTGTCGCTTGTTCTCCAGAGCATTGACAGGTGAAGTATGGAGATAAAACAGACTATGTACCTCATACATAGTTCATAGATCTTTAAGAATTAAACATGTTATTACAGCACCAACCTACTGTATAGTGGCTTACTGCCTTTGATGAGATCTACTATGTACACAATGACATTATCCGTGTGTGATGAGCTATTACTAATGCATGACCTATGGTAACTAACTACACCGTCCTTTTCCAGGTGTCACAGAACTCTGTTAGAAGTCTGTATTCAGTAAGCCAGTCAACGACAGTCATTTAGACGTCTCTCTCACAGTAGACTGCTTCCACAGCAGTTTCAGGGATTTTAAAGTGACTAGCCATCAACCATTTTTTTTACCATCCACTTGTGGTTCTTTTATTGGTCTTGTCTCGTTCAATCCTTCTGTGCTGTGTGCACCTTCCCATTTGCACCAGAGATCTGGATATAATGACAAAATGCTCATGTCTCCGCCCTATCCAGGACCTCTATACCAGGCGGTGTCAGAGGAAGGCCCTAAAAATTGTCAAAGACTCCAGCCACCCCAGCCACCCTCCAGCCACCCTCTCTGCTACCGCATGGCAAGCGGTACCGGAGCGCCAAGTCTAGTTCCAAGAGGCTGCTAAACAGCTTCTACCCCCAAGCCATAAAACTCCTGAACATCTAATCAAATGGCTACCCAGACTATTTGCATTGCCCACCCCCACCCCCACGGCCACCCTCTTTTACACTGCTGCTACTCTGTTATTATCTATGCATAGTCACTTTAATAATTCTACCTACATGTACTTATTACCTCAATTACCTCGACTAACCAGTGCCCCTGCACATTGACTCTGTATCGGTACACCCCTTTAATTATTTGTTACTTTTATTATACTTTTTGGGGGGGGGGGTTAGATATTTTTTTTAAACTGCATTGTTGGGTAGGGCTTGTAAGTAAGCTTGTTCACTGTAAGGTGCATGTGACAAATAACATTTGATTTGATATTCATTCTGGAAAATTCATGCTCAGTTTGCCGCACGTGCATTACGGTACCACGTATCGCTAGCAGCATTTTAGTCAAATAAAGACTGCTGTACTAGATTGCTGTACTGTGTTTTATAAACGTGCATTCATAGATAAGCATAAAACAATTAAATAAGGAATTCAACTCATTCTCATTCTGAGAAACAAGGTAGGCCACTTGATTTCAACATGTGAACAAAGTAGACAGGCTAACATGCTGTTCAAACAGTTAGTGAAAGAAGGGTGTGTTCATAACCATTCAACTGTTCTGCCTTGTTAGTTGAATTCAGAGCATGTGAAATTATACCTAGATCCAAGTTGGCTAAACTTTAAATATAAATATTAGCTGGCTACTCACTAGCAAGTGGGTTTGTGCTTGAGATCGGTGTTAATTTTCTATAATAATGCCTGCTACATTATTAGTGAATGTGCATTATGCATGGTTCTGGTTAAATACGTAACAAAAAGGGTATTTCTGTAGACAGACCTGAAAGCCAGATCAGTGATTATTGCAAAAAAAGCAGGTACAACTATTTTGATTAAATTAGTAGTGGGTCTTATGGTTGTGGAAGGAATATTTTCAGCCTAGGTATAATTTGACAAGCTATGAATTCCTTAGATTATTGCTGACTGTTTTAAATGCAGTGTATTTGACCTTTAATTGTACAAAGCTTATTTAAAGAATATATATATATTTTTAAATCTAAATATACAGTGCATTCAGAAAGTTTTCAGACACCTTGAAATGTTCAAAAAATTTTTACAGCAGAGCCTTCTTCTGAAAATGATTACCGTAATTTCCGGACTATAAGCCGCTACTTTTTCCCACGCTTTGAACCTCGCGGTTTATACAATGACGCGGCTAATTTATGGATTTTTTTCACAAGATTCATGCCGCCAAAAAACTGAGCACCGTCACAGTATGTGACGTAAATCGAGCGCGCTCAAACTTCCCATCATTCTGATTACGGTAGTCATTTTGTCACCCTCATCATGGCAAAGACACGGAGAAATGCATATGATGCAGCTTTCAATTTGAAGGCGATCGATCTGGCTGTTGGAAAAGGAAATAGAGCTGCTGCACGGGAGCTTGGACTTAATGAGTCGATGATAAGACGTTGGAAACAGCAGCGTGAGGAAGTGACTCAGTGCAAAAAGACAACAAAAGCTTTCAGAGGGAAGAAAAGCAGATGGCCCGAACTAGAAATAAATTCATTAGGCCTTAATGAATTTCACATGACTGGGCAGAGGCGTTTTTATATTTTTGTTTAGTATGTTTAGCCATAAACGTAATTGTTTAAAACCTGGATGTTTTGTCATTTTATGAATCATGTCTTACCTTGTTTCAAAGTAGCCTAGCCAAAAAATCTGACCATAGAAATGTTGACGGAATTATTTTGTAAACACTTCCTCATATGCCATTGAAACCAGCGTTTATCTCATGTTCTAACAACTTTCGTTCGTTGTCCGTTAGCCAAAAGCACAATACTCATATTAGCAACCCATGCTAGTTGTTGCATCTGTAGTCATGTTAGCAACCCATGCTAGTTGGTGCATCAGCAGTAATATTAGCAACCCATGCTAGTTGGTGCATCAGTAGTAATATTAGCAACCCATGCTAGTTGTTGCGTCAGTAGTCATATTAGCAACCCATGCTAGTTGTTGCGTCAGTAGTTATATTAGCAACCCATGCTAGTTGTTGCGTCTTCATATTAGCAACCCATGCTAGTTGTTGCATCTATAGACCTTCTGTATTAGCAACCCATGCTAGTTGTTGCATCTTCTGTATTAGCAACCCATGCTAGTTGTTGCATCAGCAGTAATATTAGCAACCCATGCTAGTTGGTGCATCAGTAGTAATATTAGCAACCCATGCTAGTTGTTGCGTCAGTAGTCATATTAGCAACCCATGCTAGTTGTTGCGTCAGTAGTTATATTAGCAACCCGTGCTAGTTGTTGCGTCAGTAGTCATATTAGCAACCCGTGCTAGTTGTTGCGTCAGTAGTCATATTAGCAACCCATGCTAGTTGTTGCGTCAGTAGTCATATTAGCAACCCGTGCTAGTTGTTGCGTCAGTAGTCATATTAGCAACCCGTGCTAGTTGTTGCATCAGTAGTCATATTAGCAACCCGTGCTAGTTGTTGCATCAGTAGTCATATTAGTCGATGATAAGACATTGGAAACAGCAGCGTGAGGAACTGACTCAGTGCAAAAAGACAACACAAGCTTTCTGAGCGAAGAAAAGCAGATGGCCCGAACTAGAAAATGAGCTTGAAGACTGGGTCAACACACAGAGAGTTGACGGCCGAGGTGTTTCAACTGTGCAGATCCGACTGAAAGCCAAAACAATCGCCACCGCAATGAAGTTTGAGGATTTTAGAGGTGGACCATCGTGGTGTCTAAGATTTATGAGACGTAAAGGCCTGTCCATCAGGGTACGGACGAGTCTGTGTCAGCAGCTCCCTCCCGACTACGAGGAAAAAGTTTCAAACTTCCGCAAATTCACTGATCCAAAGATAGCGGAGCATTCCATCCGCCCGCACGACATCATAAATATGGATGAGGTTCCTCTGACGTTTGACCTGCCTCTCACTCGGACTGTCAACAGGAAAGGCGAATCATCCGTCACGCTGAAAACAACTGGGCATGAAAAAACGCAAAGTTCATTTGTTTCAATGTACCGGTAGGCACCTGCGGCTTATAGACATGTGCGGCTTATTTATGTACAAAATACATATTATTTAAAAATTCAGTGGGTGCGGCTTATATTCAGGTGCGCTTAATAGTCCGGAAATTACGGTACATCGTTTTTTCCCTCATCAACCTACACACAATACCCCATAATGACAAAGCAAAAACAGGTTCAATGTTGGTTTCATCAGACCAGAGAATCTTGTTTCTTATGATCTGAGAGTTCTTTAGGTGCCTTTTGGCAAACTCCTAGTGGGCTGTCATGTGCCTTTTTTTTGTAACAGTATTTTTAAAGAAATTTCACAATTTTCACCCATATTAAGAGATACAATAACAAAGACAAAGCAAAAAACAGCACTCACTTACACATACCTGCATACTAAACCACACATACATACATAAGGCCGACCGATTAATCGGAATGGCCGATTAATTAGGGCCGATTAATTTTTTACACCTTTATTTAATCTTTATTTAACTAGGCAAGTCAGTTAAGAACACATTCTTATTTTCAATGACGGCCTAGGAATGGTGGGTTAACTACCTTGTTCAGGGGCAGAACGACAGATTTTTACCTTGTCAGCTCGAGGGATTCAATCTTGCAACCTTACAATTAACTAGTCCAACGCTCTAACCACCTGATTACATTGCACTCCACGAGGAGCCTGCCTGTTACACGAATGCAGTAGAAGCCAAGGTAAGTTGCTAGCTAGCATTAAACTTATCTTATAAAAAACAAACAAACAATCAATCAATCAATCATAATCACTAGTTAACTTCTACTTCATCACAATCCCGGATCCGGGAGCACCCCCATCAGTAAAAAAGCTGACTAGCATAGCCTAGCATAGCGTCACAAGTAAATACTAGCATCTAAATATCATTAAATCACAAGTCCAAGACACCAGATGAAAGATACACATCTTGTGAATCCAGCCATCATTTCTGATTTTTAAAATGTTTTACAGGGAAGACACAATATGTATTTCTATTAGCTAACCACGATAGCAAAAGACAACTTTTTTCCCCACCATTTTTTTCCTGCATAGGTAGCTATCACAATTTCGACCAAATAAAGATATAAATAGTCACTAACCAAGAAACAACTTCATCAGATGACAGTCTGATAACATATTTATTGTATAGCATATGTTTTGTTAGAAAAATGTGCATATTTCAGGTATAAATCATAGTTTTACATTGCAGCCACCATCACAACTCTCACCAAAGCAACTAGAATAACTACAGAGACCAACGTGAATTACCTAAATACTCATCATAAAACATTTATGAAAAATACACAGCGTACAGCAAATGAAAGACAAAGATCTTGTGAATCCAGCCAATATTTCAGATTTTTTAAGTGTTTTACAGCGAAAACACAATATAGCATTATATTAGCTTACTACAATAGCCAACCACACAACAGCATTGATTCAAGCCAACAATAGCGATAACGAATAAACCAGCAAAAGATATTAATTTTTTCACTAACCTTCTCAAACTTCTTCAGATGACAGTCCTATAACATCATATTACACAATACATATAGAGTTTGTTCGAAAATGTGCATATTTAGCGGCACAAATCGTGGTTATACAATATGAATAGTAGCCAAAATGCAAACAAAATGTCGGGAGAAATCTTGGGAGAGGCACCTAATCTAATCAGTAACTAATCATAAACTTGACTAAAAAATACAGGTTGGACAGCAAATGAAAGATACATTAGTTCTTAATGCAACCGCTGTGTTAGATTTTTAAAATTAACGTTACTACGACATACAGCGTGCGTTAAAGCGAGACCGCACCGAAATTCCTCTTGGCAATAGGGGGTGCTATTTGCACTTTGTAATAATTTCGTTCCCAAATTAAACTGCCTCGTACTCAATTCTTGCTCGTACAATATGCATATTATTATTACTATTGGATAGAAAACACTCTCTAGTTTCTAAAACCGTTTGAATTATTTCTCTGAGTGAAACAGAACTCATTCTGCAGCACATTTCCTGTCAGGGAGTGAGATTTCAGAAATCGAGGTCCCTGTTCTGAGGTCAGTTTATAAGTCCCCATGTAAGCCATCGGGCTACATGCACTGCATACGCCTTCCTCTAGATGTCAGTAAGCGGGGAGAATTTGAATGGAGTGGATTGCGCAATCTGGGGCCCTATATAAGACCGTGGAACGGAAGTACCGTTCTTTTCAACGGTGCGCCTGGCGCATCAGGGACATCACAATGGCCTCCTGCAAAGCTTTCGTTTTAGCAGTTCTGTATCTCCGGTCATGTTTTTATTCGTTATAGTTGTTAAAGACATCATAAGGTAGTTAATTTAAACCGATTTATAGCAGTTTATATCAGTTTATTGCGATTTTCTGGGATTTCTTTGTGACGCGCTATCACCAGTTGGACACCTTACCGGCACATAGCTAACGTTAGCGGCTATTTCGACAGGACAAGAGGACATCTTTCAACCAAAAGACGATTGTTCTGGAGAAAGGACACCTTGCCCAAGATTCTGATGGAAGCTCAGCAAATAGTAAGCAGTCTTTATGCTGTTAATTCGTACTTATGTTGACAAATGTCAAATAATAATTCCGCCATGAATTATGGTGCGGTCTCGCTTTAGCGCACGCTGTATTGCGCAGTAACGTTAATTTTAAAAATCTAACACAGCGATTGCATTAAGAACTAATTTGTCTTTCATTTGCTGTCCAACCTGTATTTTTTAGTCAAGTTTATGATTATTTATTGATTAGAATAGGTGCCTCTCCAAAGATTTCTCCCGACATTTTCTGGGCAGCTTGGCAACTTTTCTCATTGTATAACCACGATTTGTGCCGCTAAATATGCACATTTTCGAACAAACTCTATATGCATTGTGTAATATGATGTTATAGGACTGTCATCTGAAGAATTCTGAGAAGGTTAGTGAAAAAATTTATATATTTTGGTGGTTTATACGTTATCGCTATTTTTGGCTTGAATCAATGCTGTTGTGATGTTTGCTATTGTGGTAAGCTAATATAACGCTATATTGTGTTTTCGCTGTAAAACACTTAGAAAATCTGAAATATTGTCTGGATTCACAAGATCTGTGTCTTTCATTTGCTGTACGCTGTGTATTTTTAAGAAATGTTTTATGATGAGTAATTAGGTAATACACGATGGTCTCTGTAGTTATTCTAGTCGCTTTGGTGAGAGTTGTGATGGTGGCTGCAATGGTAAACTATGATTTATACCTGAAATATGCACATTTTTCTAACAAAACATATGCTATACAATAAATATGTTATCAGACTGTCATCTGATGAAGTTGTTTCTTGGTTAGTGGCTATTTATATCTTTATTTGGTCAAATTTGTGATAGCTACTGATGGAGTAAAAAACTGGTGGAGTAAAAAAAGTGGTGTCTTTTGCTAACGTGGTTAGCTAATAGATTTACATATTTTGTCTTCCCTGTAAAACATTTTAAAAATCGGACATGTTGGCTGGATTCACAAGATGTGTATCTTTCATCTGGTGTCTTGGACTTGTGATTTAATGATATTTAGATGCTAGTATTTACTTGTGACGCTATGCTAGGCTATGCTAGTCAGCTTTTTTACTGATGGGGGTGCTCCCGGATCCGGGTTTGGGAGGAATTAGAGGTTAATGGCGGAATAGGAGTTTTACATTTTTCAACAGAACAACGAATTAACATCATAAATACTTCTTACTTTTTGATGAGCTCCCATCAGAATCTTGGGCAAGTTGTCCTTTGTCCAGAGGAATCGTTGCTCGGTTGTAGATTGTCGCCTTCAACTTTGGAATTAGCAGTAAACATTAGCCATGTGGCGAAGACGTGTCCAACTCACTATAACGCAGCACAAATAAATATCCGAAAATCGCAATATACTGATATAAACTGATATAACTCGGTTTAAAATAACAATATTATGATGTCGTTAACACCTATATCGAATAAAATCAGAGCCGGATATATCTAACTCATATAACGAGAGCTTTCTAGAACGCCATCCTGAGGTCTGTCTTGCGTCATGGCGAAAGTTGAAAAGACTGGACCCCACGTTCCAAGCCAATTTATATGTCCTCAGATCTGCCTAGCAACTCCATTCCAATTCTCCCTATTTGCTGACATCTAGGGGAAGGCGTATGCAGTGCATCTCGACCAATAGAAGACATGCAAATTAATAAACTGACCCCAGAACAGCCTGCCTTATTTCAGATTTCTCACTTCCTCACAGGAAAATTGCTCCAACTCGAGTTCTGTTTTACTCACAGATATAATTCAAACGGTTTTAGAAACTAGAGAGTGTTTTCTATCCAATAGTAATAATAAGATGCATATTGTACGAGCAAGAATTGAGTACGAGGCAGTTTAATTTGGGAACGAAATCTTTACAAAGTGAAAACAGCACCCCCTATTGAGAAAAGGTTAACTACACATGGTTAATGATATTACTAGTTTATCTAGCGTGTCCTGCTTTGCATATAATCGATGCAGTGCGTATCGTTGCTCCAATGTGTACCTAACCATAAACATCAATGCCTTTCTTAAAATTAACACACAGAAGTATATATTTTTTAAACCTCCATATTTAGCTAAAAGAAATCCAGAATAGCAGGCAATATTAACCAGGTGAAATTGTGTCACTTCTCTTGCGTTCATTGCACGCAGAGTCAGTGTATATGCAACAGTTTGGGCCGCCTAATTTGCCAGAATTTTACGTAATTATGACATAACATTGAAGGTTGTGCAATGTAACAGGACTATTTAGACTTATGGATGCCACCCGTTAGATAAAATACGGAACGGTTCCGTATTTCACTGAAAGAATAAACGTCTTGTTTTCGAGATGATAGTTTCTGGATTCGACCATATTAATGACCTAAGGCTCATATTTCTGTATGTTATAACTAAGTCTATGATTTGATAGAGCAGTCTGACTGAGCGGTGGTAGGCAGCAGCAGGCTCGTAAGCATTCACTCAAACAGCACTTTCCTGCGTTTTGCCAGAAGCTCTTCGCTGTGCTTCAAGCCTATCAACTCCCGAGATTAGGCTGGTGTAACCGATGTGAAATGGCTAGCTAGTTAGCGGGGTGCGCGCTAATAGCGTTTCAAACGTCACTCGCTCTGAGACTTGGAGTAGTTATTCCCCTTCCTCTGCATGGGTAACGCTGCTTCGAGGGGGGCTGTTGTCGGTGTGTTCCTGGTTCGAGCCCAGGTAAGAGCGAGGAGAGGGATGGAAGCTATACTGTTACACTGGCAATGCTAAAGTGCCTATAAGAACATCCAATAGTCAAAGGTTAATGAAATACAAATGGTATAGAGAGAAATAGTCCTTCTGAAACTTCTGAAAAATAATGATAGAACCTAATATCTGGCAGATCCAATCCTACCATAGAACTTGGCAGCTGCAATATTGCCATCTTAAGTCTTGGCTTGCGTTTACTCCATATAAAGGAACTTAGCCATCCATTTACATCCTTTATTACCTTATTGGAGAGTAATACTGGGATCATTTGGATTGGGTGAAGTAGTCTAGGTAAAATGATCATTTTCAAGAGGGATATTCTACCCAACCATGAAATCGGAAGAGAGTTCCAGCGTTCCAGATCCTGTCTTATTGTATCAAACAAGGGAACAAAATTGGCTTTGTACATTTTCTGGAATTTAGGAGTTACAAATATATCCAGATACGTAAAACCTGAGGGAGATGATTTAAAAGGAAAGGGGGGAGAAGTATTAGGTACAGAATGAAGGTTACCAAGTGGCATAGCCTCTGATTTAGTTAAGTTAACCTTGTAGCCTGAGAATTCGCTGAATAATTAAATAATATTAACAAGAGATAATAAAGTAATTGAAGTCTCGGGGCTCGAGATGAATATCAGGACATCATCAGCATACAAGTTTATTTTATGGTGAACATCACCAATGAGCAGCCCCTGTATAGCTCCTGTATAGCCTCGGCCAGTGGTTCAATAGCGAGTGCAAATAAGAGAGGGGACAAAGGACATCCCTGTCTGGTACCTCTGTGTATAGAAAAGCTGTTTGACCTTAGCCCATTCGTAAGGACAGCAGCCTGAGGATCATCATATAAAACGTTCACCCATTTTATAAAGTTGTCCCCTAAACCGAATTTAGTCAGAGCAAAGAATAGGTAAGACCACTCCACACGGTCAAATGCTTTCTCAGCATCTAGGTAGAGCACAAGGCCATCCATAGCACTTCGTTGGTAGGCTTGAATTACATTAAGAAGCCACCTGACATTGTTACATGACTTACGGCCCTTAATGAAGCCAGTTTGGTCTCCTTTCACAATAAGTGGCATTGAGTTCTCTAATCTTGTGGCTAGAATTTTAGAAAGCAATTTTCTATCCACATTCAAAAGGGAAATGGGTCTGTACGAGGAACAAGATTCTGGGCATTTTCCCTTTGAGAATAAGTGATATGTTGGCTTCTCTCAGCGTTTGAGGGAGGTGGTCATTTTAAAATGAGTGGTTAAACATATCACGCAATGGCTCAAGGATCAGGCCATGGATCTCCTTAAAGAACTCGTCTGGTCCTGGGGCCCTACCATTTTTCAGATTCTTAATTGCGAACATTATCTCTTCCTTGGTAATAGGGGCATTAAGGAGAGACCTCTGTTCTTCGGAGATAGTAGGGAGCTCAATCTTAGAAAATAAGTCCTCCATTAATTTGTGTGCATCATTTGTCAGTTCTGAGGCATAAAGATTTTCATAAAATTTCTTAAATTAGTCATTTATCAATTTATTTTCATATAAATGATTACCATCAGAATCAGTAACAGTAGCAATTGACTGTGAGTCAGCTCTCTTTTTAGCTAGGTACGCCAAATACTTTCTTTGTTGATCTCCATGTTCATAAAGCTTTTGCCTGACAAATCTCATTTTATTTTCAGCGTCCTGTGTTAGGAGAGAGTCCACCTTTGATCTAAGGACTGATATTTCCTTTAATAAGGCAGGAGTGGGAGTTTTAATGTAGTCCTTCTTTTTAGGTCCTAATTCTCTCTCAAAAGTTTTTTGCTTTTCACGCCTTTTCCGCCTTTTAATGGCTGTGTATTGCATAATCAGACCCCTGGCATCTGCTTTACAGGTCTCCCAAAGGAGCGAGGGGTTATCTGTTGATTGAGAGTTGCTAAAAATGCTTTAACTCTGTAATAAAATATAATGTAAATGTATGGTCTTTAAACTCTCTGGGATATGTGGGACGGTAGCGTCCCACCTGGCCAACATCCAGTGAAAATGCAGAGCGCCAAATTCAAATAAATTCCTATAAAAATTAAACTTTCATGAAATCACACATTCCATATACCAAATTAAAGCTACACTTGTTGTGAATCCAGCCAACGTGTCAGATATCAAAAATGCTTTACGGCGAAAGCAAACAATGATATTATCTGAGGATAGCACCCCAGCTAACAATCACAGACCATCATATTTCAACCATCCCGGCGCGACACAAAACGCAGAAATAAAGATATAATTCATGCCTTACCTTTGACGAGCTTCTTCTGTTGGCACTCCAATATGTCCCATAAAATCACAAATGGTCCTTTTGTTCGATTAATTCCGTCGATATATATCCAAATGTACATTTATTTGGCGCGTTTGATCCAGAAAAACACCGGTTCCAACTTGCACAACGTGACTACAAAATATCTCAAAAGTTACCTGTAAGCTTTGTCCAAACATTTCAAACTACTTTTGTAATACAACTTTAGGTATTTTTTTACGTAAATAAACGATAAAATTGAAGACGGAATGATCTGTGTTCAATATCCGGAGGAAAACAATGTGTAGCATGCTTTCTGGTCACGCGCCTCTAACAAACAGTACCCTTCACTGGAGCCTCATTCTGAACATGGCTACTTCTTCATTTCTCAAATAAAAACCTCAACCAATTTTTAAAGACTGTTGACATCCAGTGGAAGCGATAGGAACTACAGGAAGGTCCCTTAGAAATCTGGATTCCCAATGAAAACCCATTGAAAAGAGAGTGACCTAAAAAAAAAAATCTAAATGGTTTGTCCTCGGGGTTTTGCCTGCTAAATAAGTTATGTTATAGTCACAGACATGATTCAAACAGTTTTAGAAACTTCAGAGTGTTTTCTATCCAATACTAATAATAATATGCATATATTAGCATCTGGGACTGAGTAGGAGGCAGTTTACTCTGGGCACGCTTTTCATCCAAACGTGAAATGCTGCCACCTATCCTAGAGAAGTTTTAAGAATGGTTGTATTCAACCTCCAATGTCTTGACAGATTGGATGCCCCGTTGAGTTTTATGTCCAGGATCACCTCCGCATGATCAGATATGACTATGCTTCCTATCCTAGCGGATAAAACAGACTGCAAAGACGTCCTGGGCATAAAAAAGTAATCTATTCTAGTCTGACATCCATGAGGTGCAGAGAAAAGTGAACTCTCTGATGGAGGGATGAAAGGTTATCCAAACATCAGCATACCCCAGATCATCACAAATAGCTTTAAGTGACATAGCTTGAGGAGAGAGTGAAGCTATATCGCTGGGAAACTTGTCAATAAGGGGTTTAACAAACAATTCAAATCTCCTGCAACCACTGCAGTGTCTGAGTTTAATTCTGAAAAGTCTAGAAATACCTTAGTGAGGAAATCAGGGGGGTGGGCAGGGGGAAGTAAATATTCATTATGGAAATGTTCTGCCCTTGTAAAGTACCATTAATTATAACAAAACGACCAAATGTATCTTTCACACAATTCAACACCTTAAGTGGTAGGTTATTTTTCACAAGAATTGCTACACCTCTTCTTCTGCATGTAAATAATGAAAAAACATTTGACCAACCCCCCTTGTTGCAATTTCAGATGCTCCTTATCATCCAAATGAGTTTCTTGCAACAGAGCAATATCAATATTTTATATTTTCCAAAAAGACAGTACCTTCTTCCTTTTAATGGGGTTATGGCACCCTCTAATGTTCCATGTGTATACACACAGTCTGTTACCTGCCATTGCACTTTGACCAACCAATTTCCAGACTGAATCCTACTGTAAAGATGGGTTGGTACCTTTTCCCATGTGTTGAACTCTCATCAAACTTACCGAGCATAAACAAACGATATGAACCCTGAACCCGAACTATACTAAACCCGAAAATTAAACATGTAAAGATCCAAAAGGGTTTTTTCCCACTAGCTAACATGCAGAGTCTCCAATGTAGACTCTTAAGTCCGCATAGCCACTATATATATATATAGCATCCTTTGTATATATGGAAATTAAAATCAATAGAAGAAGATTGAGGCTCTTCCACCTAAAACCAAGCCTGGGAACCAATATAGATTCACACATATCTCAGTCTGAGCTATAGTGGCAGTTACTTTAGCAAGAAAAATAATAAAGATACGTAGCCTATCTTCATTCTCTTGAGTCGAGCCTCATCAAACGCTTTGCGTCTTCGTACAACCGCTGTGGAATAATCATTGAAGAATGAGACCCTTGGACCTTGACGTTGACTATCGTCAGAACCGATGCTTCTAGCCGCATCCATGACGCCATTTGTAGGTAGCCAGGGATCCATTCCTCCAAAAATTTATTGAACGTGTCCCTTCAGAATTTTCCGGGAGTCCCACAACACGGATATTGCATCTGCGTCCTCGATTATCCAAGTCGTCAATGTGCACCACCATTTCGCGCACCTATTTCTCAAGTGCCTTTATCTTAGTGTCCATTGATGTAGTTGAAGTTTCCACAGTAGCAATTATTCCTTCCGCCTCATCCACACGCTTGACAACCCTCCGTAGTTCAGCTGAATGGCCTGCTATTGCTTCCAAGACCGTTCCTATCTTAACATCGATCACTTTAGTAATGTTATCCGTCATTCTTTGAATTACCAGGTCCATTGTGCCTGGATCCGCAGTGGTGTTAGCTTCGTTAACGTCAGCTAGCTTCTCCTACACATCTAAAGGGATGGTGGTTTGGTCGAGTTCTTAATAGTTCTGCAGGGCATGTCGTCGGACATTTTTGAGAAATAGCCGTCAAGACTCATTGTAGGATAACTTATTTAGCTAATTCTACAACTTTTTCAAGCTAGAAGATTAATGTAAAAAGAGAAATTTACGAATGCCACGGGAGCTCACTGAAACACAGTGTTCTCTTTACGGAGCCATTTTGTCCCCCCTCTGTCATGTGCCTTTTACTAAGGAGTTGCTTCCGTCTGGCCACTCTACCATACAGGCCTTATTGGTAGAGTGCTGCAGAGACGGTTGTTCTTCTGGAAGGTTCACCCATCTTCACAGAGGAATTCTGGAGCTCTGTCAGAGTGACCATTGGGTTCTTGGTCACCTCTCTGACCAAGGCACTTGTCCCCTGATGCTCAGTTTGGCCAGGCGTCTTGGTTTGGTTCCAAACTTCTTCCATTTAAGAATGATGGAGGCCACTGTGTTCTTGGGGACCTTCAATGCTGAAGACATTATTTGGTACCCTTCCCCAGATCTATGCCTTGACACAATCCTGTCTCGGGCCTCTTTTAATTTTTTTTAAAATTTCACCCATATTTACCAGGTAGACTAGTTGAGAACAAGTTCGCATTTACAACTGCTACCTGGCCAAGATAAAGCAAAGCAGTGCGTCAAACAACAACACAGCGTTACACATGGAATAAACAAACATACAGTCAATAATACAATAGAAGAAGTCTATATACAGTGTGTGCAAATGAGGTAGGATAAGGGAGGTAAGGCAATAAATAGGCCATAGTGGTGAAGTAATTACAATATAGCAATGAAACATTGGAGTGATAGATGTGCAGAAGATGAATGTGCAAGTAGAGATACTGGGGTGCAAAGTAGCAAAATAAATTAAGTAAATAACAGTATGGGGATGAGGGAGTTGGATGGGCTATTTACAGATGGGCTATGTACAGGTGCAGTGATCTGTGAGCTGCTCTGACAGCTGCTGCTTAAAGTTAGTGAGGGAGATATGAGTCTCCAGCTTCAGTGATTTTTGCAGTTCGTTCCAGTCATTGGCCCCAGAGAACTGGAAGGAAAGGCGGCCAAATGAGGAATTGGCTTTGGGGGTGACCAGTGAAATATACCTGCTGGAGCGCGTGCTACGGGTGGGTGCTGCTATGGTGACCAGTGAGCTGAGATAAGGCGGGGCTTTACCTAGCAAAGACTTATAGATGACCTGGAGCCAGTGGGTTTGGCGACGAATATGAAGCGAGTGCCAGGCAACGAGTGTAGAGTGTTCGAGGCTATTTTGTACATGACATCGCCGAAGTCAAGGATCGGTAGGATAGTCAGTTTTACGAGGGTATGTTTGGCAGCATGAGTGAAGGATGCTTTGTTGCGAAATAGGATGCCGATTCTAGATTTAATTTTGGATTGGAAATGCTTAATGTGAGTCTGTAAGGAGAGTTTACAGTCTAACCAGACACCTAGGTATTTGTAGTTGTCCACATATTCTAAGTCAGAACCGTCCAGAGTAGTGATGCTGGATGGGCGGGCAGGTGCGGGCTGCGATCGGTTGAAGAGCATGCGTTTAGTTTTACTTGCATTTAAGAGCAGTTGGAGGCCATGGAAGGAGAATTGTATGGCATTGAAGCTCGCCTGGAGGTTAGTTAACACAGTGTCCAAAGAAGGGCCAGAAGTATACAGAATGGTGTCGTCTGCGTAGAGGTGGATCAGAGAATCACCAGCAGCAAGAGCGACATCATTAATGTATACAGAGAAGAGAGTCGGCTCTACGGACAATTCCTTTGACTTCATGGCTAGGTTTTTGCACTGCCAACTCTGGGACCTATATAGACAGGTGTGTGCCTTTCCAAATCATGTCCAATCAATTGAATTTACCACAGGTGGACTCCAATCAAGTTGTTAAAACATCTCAAGGATCATCAATGGAAACAGGATGCATCTGAGCTCAATTTCCAGTCTAATAGCAAAGAGTCTAAATACTAATGTAAATAAGTTATATCTGTTTTTTATTTTTAATAAATGTGCAAACATGTCTAAAAACCTGTTTTCACTTTGTCATTATGGGGTATAGTGTGTAGATTAAGGAGGAGAAAAAACGATTTAATGAATTTTAGAATAAGGCTGTTACGTAACAAAATGTGGAAAAAGTCATGGGGTCTGAATACTTTCCAAATGCACTGTATATAGTGAATCTCCGATAAGTAAAAAAATTAATAAAATAGAGACGAGTTTTAGGCCATGTCGCCAAGCCCTAGTTTAACATAGCGTGTTAAGTTCACAATGGCATGTTTCTCCAGCACCTTGTATCCAGACTAACCGTAGGGATGTCTCTAAAATAGGTTACTAAACAACACTATGCAATTACGTCTACAGACTAATGGGGAGATCTATCAGTGTTGATAGTTATTACCCCTAAGTAGATAAATGCTAGAGAAATTCGCTTGGATAATTAATTTACCTTTCCCTGCAAAGATAATACTGGTAATTCTGTAATTCCACGAGGTCAATCGTCAATAAGATTGATGTTAATGTATCTACAGACATTGCCAGACATATTCCTCTACTGAACAACACACCTTCAGAAGAGGCGGTCTCTTCACAGTTAATACACTAATTAGATAACTGCAAAACCTATGATGTGCAGTAATTTATATGCTCTGTGCATTCACGTTGCCTACAGGCCATTATGAATTGCAGTAGAGTATCACGCAGAGAAAGAGTAAGAACTTTCCTGTACATTGTTAGGCCATGTAAAGGTCGGAACATCTCTTTCTAGTCCAGTCATATAGGCATAAAATCTGAGTGTGTGCCACTGTCCCTAACCATTTTAATTAATGTCCCTGTTATCCTTTGTTGTACTGGGCATCCAATGACAATGGATAACACTACATATCATCAAGCCATTTAATGAATAACAAATCCATCAAGCTATCCAACATTACACTCATTTTGAAAGCGATTGCACATCTTTGTTTGGGAGACGTTCCCTCTAATGAATAGCCTACACAACGCACATATCCATGGTGGTGCACCGAGAGGTTGAGTTCCTGTTGTTCCTCTTTAGGAGGAAGTAGCGTGTGGGTTTGGGGGTTAGATTTAGGGTGTGTCTGATTTGACACTGTATATGTACCTTTGATTGTATATAAGCTTCCTGTAAGGTCTTGGCAGCACTACGGTCCCGCTGACTGTATTGACCAGAAGATTATAGGGCCCCCATCTCATGCTGGGTCTCATTAGGATGAGGCGTTCTTCCTCTCTGATGTTTCCTGTCACCACCGAGCGTGCTTGTCTATCTATTGGCAGGCAGAGAGGAGAGGAACACTTCCTCCTCCTCAGACAGAGAGGGAGAGTTAGAATGTCTCTGAAGGGACCAGGGGAAGCTGACTTTCTTGTTCAGTTAGACACTTCAGCACATGCTGTTTCTTCACGTTCTTCTGCCAAGAGAGCAAAGTAAGTCTACAGGCTCCCAACGGTGCGGTCGTCACTGTCTTAACAGGGAGGGCGACTTCACATTTATACTTGAGATGGATGCACTTAGCTGTACTGAAATAAATGTGACAAATTCTGTGGAAATTAAACATCCTGGTGTACAATAAAGAAATAACTATTCCTCTGCTAAGCTTAAACACGAAGCAGTGACTCCTGTAGATAGCACAGAAAGGAAGTAGGTGTTTCATTATATCAGTGAGTGAAAATCCACCAACACTTTTTTTGGTCTGTACATTATTAAAATCATATTTTACATGAGAAATTCAAGACACAGCTCAGTTTTATTACAGAAACTCTCTGGCTACACTTCATCTCAGAACAACCCAGTTTTCAGCAAAAATAAACCATTTAGATTACATTTGTATTGTTACTAAGCATAAATGTTGAATGTCTCAAAACGAATATAAGAAGAATCCCAGTACATTTACATTACATTTAAGTCATTTAGTAGACGCTCTTATCCAGAGCGACTTACAAATTGGTGCATTCACCTTATGATATCCAGTGGACCAACCACTTTACAATAGTGCATCTAAATCTTTTAAGGGGGGGGGGGGGGGGGGGGGGGTTAGAAGGATTACTTTATCCTATCCTAGGTATTCCTTAAAGAGGTGGGGTTTAGTGAGGGTGACAGGTCCTGCATGGGCAAGGTAATAATGCTTTCTCTCAGCTGGTATTCACATTGTTTTGTTGAACAAAAAGCCATAAAAATTGCTGCCAAATAATTTAGGTAATCTCATTTCACAATGCTAGATAGGCATAGAATTCACAATCCATGTTAATCCACCACCATTACTGCTAATACCGCTTGAAGAAGTGGCTGTAACACGGGAAACTGAATTATAGCAACCTCCTGGTGTTGCAAATAATATTTGTTATGTACAATGTGACACTAAAGCAATGCACAGAGACATTTTCCTAAGTCTCATTTCCATTTTATTGAACAGCAGGTAATGCATGACGTGTTGCCTTAAGAATTAGCATATAAATAACTGCAGTGCTTATCAAGCCAATTTAAAAAGACCACAGCACAGAGAAAAGAGTTGGCTTTATATTAATGTAATGGATTTCCTCCATTCCCTTACCATCTGGGTCCTTGTGGAGCCTGATCTTTAGAGGGATGGGTTAGTGTTGGCAACAGGTGTCGATGGAATCTCTAACCATTGAACTGGGCGGCCTGATCATGCGATAAAGGTATCCTCCTAAATGCAACTAGATTAACAGAGCTCTACAAAGGTAAGGGGAGAGGCAGGGTGCAAACCACCAGGTCTTTCAACTTCAATTTCCCCTGTTCCCACAGCTCACCCTCACTAAAGGACCCCGGCACAATGTTATTAACCCTTCCAAAACGGAGAAGCTGAACAAATTAACCTCCCAGTGAATGAATGCTTCCACGGACTCTCCGAGGTTCTCAGTGAAACTCATAGGGCTTGCCAGGGCTTTGATATGCATTATATCTCAAGGCCATCAGACTGTTAAATAGCCATCACTAACAGTTTACATATTGTTTTACTCATTTCATGTATATACTCTTTTCTACTGTATTCTAGTCAATGTCACTCCGACATAGCTCGTCCTAACATTTATATGTTTCTTAATTCCATTATTTTACTTAGATTTGTGTGTATTGTTGTGAAATGTTGGATACACTGCTCTGTTTGAGCTAGGAACACAAGCATTTCGCTACACAATTTGATTTGAACAGCCAAGCATAGAGATGAGAAAGTAAGATCAAAGGATTCACAATGGTTTCCTCATAGACTAACTGATGAAGGGGCTCATGTAGATGGATATAATGACTTATTATTCAGGCAGCAGTTCATCCCATCCAAAGTCACCTCTGGCTCTCCTCTTTCCTATGTTTTCACGAGGAGCACAATTAGCCTAATTAAGCACATTACAAATAAACCAGATGGATCTGTAAATGCAGTGTGTCAAGGTAGAGTTACTTCGTATGCTATTAGGACAACTTTTCACGAGGCTATTTCAGTTATGTCGCTGTTATTCCTCAAATAGCTAAGGCAGTTCTTTTGTTGTCAATCACGTTGGTAATTTGAATGCTAGTGGTTCCCGTTATAAAGATACACCTACAGTTCACGATTACTCATTTGAATAATATACAGGCATTGTAATGGAATCATAACCTGGGGAGAGTGAATTGTTTGCTTGTCTGTCCTGAAAACACTGCACGGTGCTAATATGTTATTATGCACTCTGAAATTCAAATCAGAATTATTTTAAAGCCTGCACTGGAATTCTTTCTCGATGACACTCTGAATTCCCCTACCGTCCCAATTTGATCAAACCCCGAAACAATTTCAAGACTGTCGCCAGTTAATCATTTTCTAGATGTGTATAGACTCAATAACCTTGATGCTTTCTGCACCTCCTCAATAGAAGTCATCCAGAAAAAGAGAAGGGAAAGAAGCCCTCGTCCGGAATGCTGATCATGATGACCATCCTCTTCATCAAATCATGTTGGAAATCCCATCTCAAATCTTCAGGCGTTCTCTCTCATCTGTGAGGACGGTGTGGTGTTTGACAAAGGTGCCCTCTCGCACCATTTCTGATTTAATGGAAGATAATATAAATAATCCTCCATGGCCTCTCAGCCCTGGCAGACCTCAGATGATGACTAATCAACAGATGCAGCACCGTCGGTCCTCCCTCTGATTGCAGCCAACCATGATTTAGGGTTATTCTATTTTGCAGCAAAAGCTGTGACTGAATGATCACCTATGTTCAGTTGGCTGGCCTGCACAAAACAGCTGTTGCCACCATTTCAATTGTTTGTCCCTGCACACATTCCCAGGGTTATTTGTGTTAATGGAAAATATAATGTTTGTTGTGACTGAACAGAACCGCATGAAAACATCAACACTAACTAGATTTTGTCTTCATGCAATGGTTTCATCTACACATAAAATAGTATTATATGGCATTGGGCTCACAATAGGAGATTCCATTGTATTTACTAAGTTAGAGAACATAAGGACCTAAGGTCACGTCTGTCCTTCGAAGGTTCGCCAATATTTCTTTACAGTTTTCAAAAGAGCCATACCCACTTCTGTTTGAATGATTGCATCCTTCAATTCATTTAATTTCACCTTCACAAGTTTCATATTTGAAACAAAACCCAGAAAATATTGTAATATTTTACATTTTTCGAAAGAAAATAGAAATTATAATTTGTGCACGCAG
Source organism: Salvelinus namaycush (assembly GCF_016432855.1). NCBI lineage: Eukaryota > Metazoa > Chordata > Actinopteri > Salmoniformes > Salmonidae > Salvelinus > Salvelinus namaycush. Next base: position 11,014,490 of record NC_052340.1, on the reverse strand, counting down.
AAAGCTCCAAAGGTGTGACATTGGTTCGAAACCATAAGTCATCACATTGGTAGGAATATAACTGATAACTACGTAATAAGTATAATTCAATTACTATTCATTAACTACTCTACCTTGAACAAAATACTGAAATCTTCTTGGGCTGGCCTCATTCCACATGCCAGAATAAAACATGCATTTATTGTAGAATGGTGCCAAAGTGGGGCTAGTAAATGAGGAGTATTGATCATATTGATGGACTGGATGTCTGGCTGTTGCTGTTTAGCAGTCTGGAAAATGTTGATTCTGTCCCCTGCCTAACCCTTTTGTAACACTCTGTGACAGACTGATCCCCTCGGGACATGGGCTCATCAATGGCTCCACAGAACACTGAGTGATTTTGGTACTTTTGGGCCACATATCTATCCGACAAGTTCATTGGGAGTCAACAGCTATTGAGCCTGCTGGTTTCCAGTTCAACTCATTTTACTGACGATCATAATGGGCAGTTTAGGCATGGCCGTATTCCACTCTTGTGTAGGAGATATCTGTAATGCTGAATTTAGACGAGGGACGCAATAAAATATCATACCAGTCAGCATAGCGGGACAAGAAAGCAAGAAAGACTGTGACGACGTTGCTATGATGATTTCAGTAAATAAACTGTGAAAATCAACATCCGGTAGAAAACAACGCTACGGCAGATGACAAAAGTTGAAATATTTTATCTCTGGCGGCAAGTCCAGCCTACCGAGGAGGCTGATGGCTTTCACCACCAGCATCAACGACATTTACCGCCGTGCTCTCATTGAAAACAATGACATCCGGTTTGCCGTCTACCAGCTAGCTTGTAACAGCTAAACACAGCATAAATCAGAGGTATAAAACATGAACAATTATGCGGGAATATTTAACAGCTATGTTCTCTTGCATTGTGCTACGGACATGTTGTCAACCAACAGTACCGCAAATAGCAGGCTGAGCAGTAATCCTGTGAAAGTTATGACTAAATACGGGCAGGAAAATCCACTTAATATGACTTATGGCGGCAACGATGAATCCTGCCTTATGCTGATAAGAATAAAGAAAGAGGCAATTCCTTCAAGTGGAAGCGGCAAAGTCACGGTGCATTTCCTTCCCATAATTACCACAGAAATATACACTTCTTTGAGGAATATATAGGCTACACATGCTATGTGCTATGTGACCTCTAGGTGGAAGAAAGTGTTGTCGTTTGAGGTGCAAAGGGCTGGATCTAAAATCCATCCAAAGCCCAAATTTCCTTACTACAAGAGTGTGCTCAGCTGTGCTGTTAACAACCTTGCGAACTAAGCTACAAAAAAAATATATACTGGGAGAGAATGAATTTGCTGAATTGAATTCACCAGCTGTTATTTAAACTGCATCATCCATCCTGTTCCAAGAGTCTTTGGGAAGCTATTGGCCTGCTTCCTCCAAGTGAGTCTGGAGTGGCCAGTCATTTTGATTCCAAGAAGCAAGTCTGCCCTCACATTTCTTTCCACATTTCTTTCTAATCTTGTTAAAGGTGTTAAGTTAAGTCACTGGGAGCAACTGTCAGTTCTGTTTCTCCCATCCAGAGTTACCAACGTTGAATTATAGTGGAAAGGTAGGGCTGCAATTCAATTGTGTTTCCAAGACTGTATTCATATTGGAATCAGTTATGGCCAATTGAAGCAGTCAGGGGTCTTTATGGGTAACATGACATTTTGGAACTGCATGGAAAATACTGTATTACACAGCATATTGTATGTGTGAGTGTGATTGTGTGTGGGGGATATGGGGAACTCAAGCCTACCAATACATAACCTGTACCAAAATATCTTGTTTATTGGCATATCAGATAATGTGGCTAAGCTATATATGTGATTAAATGTCTGACATTAATACATGTCTTTAGGAAAGTTATCTGGGCTGAATACCACACCATCTGAACTGGGGAGCTTGTCCACTATACTTATTGAGAATACCTCAGACAGAATCATGTAAGGTGGATTCATAAATCAAACACTATTGAATAAGGGATAGGTTTCATCATTCACAAATGCAGAAAGACTGATTGTGTACAGTGTATTATTGATTCCTTTAATAAAAGCAACGTTAATTCCTGTTTAGCATTGCTGGCCCAGCTTTACCCAGACACCATGTTTATTATTCGTAGAAGTACCAGTGCTTGCATCTACTAACAGATGCTGACTAACCTCTTGCATCAAGAGTCAGGAAAGAAAAACATTCCTTTATCCACATTATACCAAGATCCATTTTAGATAGTAAACCCTCCCTGTATCCCAAAAGAATGCATGCTTCAACCATTTTTATGTTTTTTACCAACCTGGAAATACAGAACTATTCAGCCATTCTCTCAGCATTGTTAAGTGTGTTCAATACGCCCAAGAAATCAATCATGGATAAATGTCATAACGTGCAAGTCCCACATGGTGAAAAGCACCAGGATGCTTCATGGTATGAATTTCATTCACTACCTCCCACTGTCTTCTACAGAACACTGGATACTGTAGGGATCCATGTCTCCTATTCAACTGTGAACAAAGAGCACTAAATGTACTGGTTCTTTAAGGACAGCAAGAGCAAAGTATGTATAGCAGTACTACCTGAAACATCCAACTTTGGAAAAGTTTTCCAATGTGTTGCAATGCTTTGGATAATATTTGTGACAAGAATATCCCTATGAACTATACTGACTTACCAGTAGTTATGTAACTTCCATTACCTATAGAATCCAAGAGGCTTTTAGTTACTCTCCTGGACGGTTGTACTGAAGCTACCTAATGTGCACAATATAGAACTGGCCAACCATATAGCACACACTTCACTCCTTCATACAGACCTGCATGTCCACGCATGAACACAGAAATATGAATCAAATTAATAATCTATCATGCATTTTCTGTCAGAAAACTACAATTTGTCCTGTTTGTTTATCTACAAGTATGACCTTCTCGTTACTGAAAGGGTGCCAACATTTAAGCTCACCAGATGGGCTCTCAGTGGAAACGTCCTCCTCTTCAATCCATAAAATGTGCCCTCTCACTTATTGCCTAAATGTGAGGATATGGAACTGTCAAAGTATTACATGAGATTGGGGGATTATGACCAATTGATGGATTAGACAGTATATTAAGTGATTTGTCACTAATATGGAATATCAGGGGAAGGTGTCCCTTTCAAAGCAAGTGCTGGTTGGATTGATTAACATTTACATTTACAGTTATTTAGCAGACGCTCTTATCCAGAGCGACTTACAAATTGGAAAGTTCATACATATTCATCCTGGTCCCCCCGTGGGAAATGAACCCACAACCCTGGCGTTGCAAGCGCCATGCTCTACCAACTGAGCCACACGGGACCGTGATTAAGTATGTATTTGCAGCCGTTTTCCCTGAAGAACTCAGAAAGCCTGTCACAATAACCCAGCTATGAGGAATATGACACAAAAGGGTAGTGATCAATAGCAAGATGGTGATGCAGACGTTAACCTCATAGCATCTGAAAACAAACATTGCCCTGTTAGCCGTCATGTGTAGATTTAAGAGATTCTGATCGGGCTAAAGTGTCTTCTTCGGTTTCACTGATCACAGAGATGCCGGGAATAAAATAAAATGTCTTTATTAAAGTCCTTTTAACAATCAGCAGTTGTCATAAAGTGCTTATACAGAATACCAGCCTAAAACCACAAACAGCAAGCAATGCAGAGATAGAAAACCCCTAATCTTAGAATGTTGTGTCACTTGCTAAGGACTGGTAAAGGCCTAAAGACAGATTAACATTACATCATTAACCATAGGCATTATAAAGTAAACACAGATTTACTCAAAAAAATTACTTGAAATTACTAGAATAACAATGGCTACCGCAGTAGCCAGCACATTAGCGATGCTGATGCAATTGATTTTTTAATGTTTCCATTCATTTATTTAACCCTTATTTTACCAGGTAAATGACCGACTGAGAACACATTCTCATTTATATCAACAACCTGGGGAATAGTACATGGGAGAGGAGGGGGTGGGGGGTGGGATGAATAATCAAATTGGAAGTTTTGGACAATTAGATGGCCATGATGGTATGAGGGGCAGATTGAGAATTTAGCCAGGACACCGGGTTTAACACCCTACTCTTATGATAAGTGCCACAGGATCTTTATTGACCACAGAGTCAGGACAGCCGAAAGACAGCACCATACATAGGGTAATGTCTCTAATTGCTGCCCTGGGGAATTGGGATGTATTTTTTAGACCAGAGGAAAGAGTGCCTACTGACCCTCAAACACCACTTCCAGCAGCATCCAGGGACCGACCAGGACCAACCCTGCTTAACTTCAGAAGCAAGCCAGCAGTGGGATACAGGGTGGTATGCTGCTGGCAAATTTAGTTTTTCCTAATATAGGAATCAGATGTTGTCTTCATAAGAAATTCTTTGTCCTGGAAAATTGCAATTCAGTTGAATGTCCAGAGTGAGAGGAAATAAAAGAAAGTATCTGGTATCAAAGACTGGCACCATGTTCCACATTTTGTTGTGTTACAGCCTGCATTTAAAATGGATTAAATTGAGATGTCATGTCACTGGCCTAAACACAATACCCCATAATGTCAAAGTGTTATAAAAAATTTAAATTTAAAAAAAATGAAATGTCTTGAGTCAATAAGTATTCAACCCCTTTGTGGGGGCAAGGCTAAATAAGTTTAGAAGTAAATGTTTTCTTAACAAGTCACATAATAAGTTGCATGGACTCCCTCTGTGTGTAATAATAGTGTTTAACATGCTTTTTGAATGACTACCTCATCCGTGTACCCCACACATACAATTATCTATAAGGTCCCTCAGTCGGGCATTGAATTTCAAACACAGATTCAACCACAAAGACCAGGGAGGTTTTCCAATGTCTCGCAAAGAAGGGCACCTATTGGTAGATGGGTTAAAATTACAAATAAATAGACATTGAATATCCATTTGAGAATGGTGAAGTTAATAATTACACTTTGGATTGTGTATCATTACACCCAGGCACTACAAAGATACAGGCGTCCTTCCTCACTCAATTTCCCAGAGAGGAAAGAAGTTGCTCAGAGATTTCACCATGAAGCCAATGGTGACTTTAAAACATTTACAGAGCTTAATAGCTGTGATAGAAAACTGAGGATGGACCAACAACATTGTAGTTACTCCACAATACTAACTGAATTGACAAAAGTGAACAGAAGGAAGCCTGTACATAATAGAAATATTCCAAAACATGCATCATGTTATCAACAAGGCACTAAAGTAATACTGCAAAAAAGGTGGCAAAGCAATTCACTTTTTGTCCTGAATACAAAATGTTATGTTGGGGAAATTCCAATACAACACATTACTGAGTACCACTTTTGTAACGGTTTTCTTCGGTGGAAGAAGGAGAGGACCAAAGCGCAGCATGGTTAGTGTTCATCTTATTTTAATAAATCCAAAACTGAACACTACAAATACAAAAACAACAAACTTGAAAACCGAAACAGTTCTATCTGGTGCAGACACACAAAGACTGAAGACAACCACCCACAAAACACAATAGAACACAGGCTACCTAAATATGGTTCCCAATCAGAGACAATGACAAACACCTGCTTCTGATTGAGAACTATATCAGGCCAAACGACAAACGCAACATAGAAACACGAAACATAGAATGCCCACTCAGCTCACGTCCTGACAAACACTAAAACAAAGAAAACACAAAAGAACTATGGTCAGAACGTGACAACTTTCCATATTTTCAAATCATAGTGGTGGCTGCATCATGTTATGGGTATGTTTGTAATCGTTAAGGACTGGGGAGTTTTTCAGGATAAAAAAGTAACGGAATGGAGCTAAGCACTGGCAAAATCCTAAACGAAAACCTGGTTCAGTCTGCTTTTCCCCAGACACTGGGAGATGGATTCACCAGGACAATAACCTAAAACAACAAGGCCAAATATACACTGGAGTTGCTAACCAAGAACACATTTAATGTTCCTGAGTGGCCGAGTTACAATTTTGACATACATCTGCTTGAAAAACGTCAAGACTTGAAAATGGTTGTCTAGCAATGATCAATAACCAATTTGACAGAGCTTGAAGAATTTTTTAAAAGAATGATGGGCAACTGTTCTACAATCCAAATGTGCAAAGCTCTTAGAGACTTAACTTCCCTTCTCTTAGACTCTTATATCACATTCATCAAATCAAATGTATTTGTCACATGCGCCGAAGTGAAATGCTTACTTACAAGCCCTTAACCAACAATGCAGTTTTAATAAAAAATAAGTGTTAAGTAAAAAATAGATATGTAAAAAATAAAAATAACAAAGAGTTAAAGAACAGAAGTAAAATAACAGTAGTGAGGCTATATAAAGGGGGGTACCGATGCAGAGTCAATGTGCGGGGTCACCGGTTAGTTTAGGTAATTGAGGTAATATGTACATGTAGGTAGAGTTAAAGTGACTGTGCATAGGTAATAACAAGAGAGTAGCAGCAGCGTAAAAGAGGGGGTAGGGGGATGACGACAATGCAAATAGTCTGGGTAGCCGTTTGATTAGCTGTTCAGGAGTCTTACGGCTTGGGGGTAGAAGCTTTAAGGAAGCCTCTTGGACCAACTCTGAAGTTATTAGATGCATTATACTTTTCAAACGCTGCACTTGAATAAGAGTTTTTCTAATAAAATGACACTGTCCTTTGCCACGCCCTCCTGACAATTACCACGAGAGTGGGTTTAACACGGGCCTCTCTCATCCAATTTCTCCAGTACACAAAGCCCGAACAGAGCATCAATTATTCCCTAATGTTTGGAACAGCATGGTGGCAAATAGGCTCCAAATTGGTACACAACTCCTGGACGAATTCTGTTGATGGAATAGCCTGTAAGTGTATCTAGCGGGGTACATCAAGAACACCTTCAACACCAGGCCTTAGTGACATACTAATGAATTTGCTGCTTACACACAAAGAGAACCGGGTCCCCAGATCTCCAAATCCAACCATTCCGATGCCCACGGGGAAAAAAGGTCCTACTCTGTCTTCATGTGGTGAAAAGGATTGATCAGTATAATGAAAAAGCTTTTTGTGGACGAATCGGTCTGCATTAGATCAGCTCGGCCTCTTTATCACTCATGTACTGATATGATTATTCATGAGGGTGGTTTTGAATAAGGCAGCATGGCTCTCTCAGGCTACATATCACACTGGGAAATACTATTCCACTTGTGGAGTGACTCCTTATGAAAAATGGACGTCCTGACAATTAAGGATGGTTGCCTTCTTCATTGAGGCACAAAAATGGGGGTGAGCCACCAAATGCATATGTGAGAGTAGGATCTGAATGAGATCAGGAAAGACTTGTTTGGGAGGCCCAGTCTTAGTGATATCAGGAGAAACTTGTTTGGGAGGTCCTAATGGCAGCAGCCTTTCCAATGCGCTCTGTATCTTCCCAGAGCCTCCCAGAGCATTTGACTTACTCTAAGAATACATAGAGCAACCACAGTCCAATGACTTATTCATCTAGTGTTTTTGTGTGTGTGTGTTGACTCTGAGTGTCTAAATAAAGTTTAATATACTAGAGTGCAACACAGCGCATTTCACTCACGTGAGTGCATATGGGTCAGTCTGTCATTCTACAGCTCTGAGAGCATATCTGACAGAAGAGATGGGGAACAATGAAATGCATTTATAACCATATGCTCTTTAGGTTTTTGTTTTGCTGAGAAACTTTCTCTGACAAAAAAACAACCTCATTCTTGAATGTAAAAGTTGAACGGAACTTTTCTTGGTTGTATGCAAATACTTACACATTTCCAACTGGCCCAGTTGCATAAATTCACCCAATAAATATCACAACACACATTGATCTGGATTTGAATGATTCATTCATTTTCCAACATAGTATAATCAAATGTAAATGTTGTATAAGCCACAAGCACTAATAGATTTCTGTCCCTGCCACTCTTAACTTTATTTTCTATTGAATGCAAATCATGTGCTTTGATTCTGTCAATCAACCCTGCTCTAACACTTCCTCCAGAGCAGTCACATCTGGTCTCCGTCTCCTTCACTCTCATCATCAGATCAGTGGGTAGCTAGCTAACTAACGGGAACAAAAGAGGCAAGCCCCATGTGTTGTCAGAACTAAACCTGAGTCTTTCACATCTACCACCACAATCTAATGAAACGATTCAAAGGCACTTCCTAGAATAAATATTGTGCAGAGTAAACAGGGCTGAGGCTTAGAGAACACAGATGTCTGGAGACCTCTGGGAGTCCTCCTAGGCTTCTGGGAGAAGATGGCAGCGCAGCCTGAAAGCTAAGGGATAGTGTGCCATTTCAAAGAGACCAAGTGATTTAAAAGAGATAAGACACAATTTAAAATGGCTGCAACATATTCTGTTGCTGCAGTGCTCCACAGAATTTAAATGGTCTGTTTCTCTATTTTAATGGGATCTTAAGAAAAGAGAAAAGATAATGTCTCAGACACAAGTTTCATTGGCAAAGGAACATAGCTCCTACCTCAGCATACCACAAAGAACATACACTATATATACAAAAGTATGTGGACACCCCTTCAAATTAGTGGATTCGGCTATTTCATCCACACCCATTGCTGACAGGTGTATAAAATCAATCACACAGCCATGCATTCTCCATAGACAAACATTGGCAGTAGAATGACTTTACTGAAGAGCTCAGTGACTTTCAATGTGGCACCGTCATAGGATGCCAACTTTCCAACAAGTCAATTCGTCAAATATATGCCCTGCTAGAACTGCCCCGATCAAATGTAAGTGCTGTTATTGTGAAGTGGAAACATCAAGGAACAGCCACGAAGTGGTAGGCCGCACAAGCTCACAGAACGGGACCGCAGAGTGCTGAAGCGCTTAGCGCGTAAAAATCATCTGTCATCAGTTGCAACACTCACTACCGAGTTCTAAACTGCCTCTGGAAGCAACGTCAGCACAATAACTGTTCGTCTGGAGCTTCATGAAATGGGTTTCAGTGGTCGAGCAGCCGCACACAAGCCTAAAATCATCGTGTGCAATTTCAAGTATCGGCTGATGTGGTGTAAAACTCGCTGCAATTGGACTCGGGAGCAGTGGAAATGCATCTCTGGAGTGATGAATCATGCTTCACCATCTGGCAGTCCGTCGGACAAATCTGGGTTTGGTAGATGACAGGAGAACGCTACCTGCCCCAATGTATAGTGCCAACTGTAACGTTTGGTGGAAAAGGAATTAATGTCTGGGACTGTTTTTCATGGTTTGGGCTAGACGCCTCAGTTCCAATGAAGGAAAATCTTAATACTACAGCATACAATGACATTCTAGACGATTCTATGCTTCCAACTTCGTGGCACCAGTTTGAGAAAGGCTCTTGTTTCATCATGACAATGCCCCTGTGCACAAAGTGAGGTCCATACAGAAATGGTTTGTCGAGATCGGTGTGGAAGAATTTGACTGGCTTGCACATAGCCCTGACCTCAACCCCATCGAACACATTTGGGATGAATTGGAACGCCAACTGCGAGCCAGGCCTAATCACCCAGCATCCGTGCCTGACCTCACTAATGCTCTGGTGCATGAATGTAAGCAAGTCCCTGCAGCAATGTTCCAACATCTAGTGAAAAGCCTTCCCAGAAGAATGGAGGCTGTTAAAGCAGCAAAATGGGGGACAAACGCAATGTTAATGCCCATGATTTTGGAATGAGATGTTCGACGAGCAGGTGTCCACATACTTTTTGGTACTGGAGCTCCTACCTCAGCATACCACAAAGAACATACCACTTATGTGCCTGGGCTAATAATGGAGCACTTGTGTGACCGACCGCCTCGATTCGGTCTTATGTAGCAAAATTAGATTTTTTTAAATTTATTTTTTCACACTAGATAAAAGTAGAGACTCACAGCTACAAAATTGTATATCATACACAGCAGTTGAGGAACAATGGGAAATAAATTCTGCTTTGAAATTTGATAAACTTGTAACCCCACTTTTGAGAAAATGTTCCTTCAGTGTTTTGGTAACACCTATTGGAGAGCTCCTCTTTATCTACACCTATTCAGCATCATTCACACCCTCTTAAGCCTTAGCCCCACCCATCTCTGTAAGGATTCACATGTGAGGCCATGTGCTAAACAGAGTGAGTAAGGTAGTGCAGGTAACAAACAAAGATTTCAATTGCTAAAAGTGGTGAAAGTAGTAGCCTACAATAAACAAAAACTCTAGTCCTTGGCCTATATCCTAATCTCATTTAGGTGCAGGTCATGTTGTTGTTCATATTAACATCTCTGGAAAACACACACTATACCAAATCTAAGTTTATTTGCACATGCACAGGATACAGAAGGTGTAAACAGTGAATACTTTACTTGCATATTTGCATAGTTGCAATATCAAAAATAAAAAGTGTCCAGATAAAAATATTTTATAAATATGTCTACATTTGACACTTACATGCGATTTCTGATATCAGAATACGAAGATCACATTGAAAAGAAAAGTGATCTGATTGTGTTCAGATCTGGCAGACCACTTTAGGAGGTGGTCAGGGATGCATTGTGTGCGGATTTCTTCTGTCTGGATGCAATCAGGCCACTAAAAGCGCATACAGTGGGTCCACGTCATCAGCACTCCTCCCACAAGTCTCCAGAGGCACCTTTTCATTATAACGTTGGAGGAAATACATTTTCTAGTGTGTCAGGAACATGTTTGCTGGCCTCATAAATGCTAACCCGCTGGCTAATATTTGAAAAAACATTTTTTTTGTTTGTCTAGAGTTATGCTAAACCGTTTGCAATCCCTTTAGCATTGCTTGCTAGATAGCTACAGTAGTTAGCTACTGCCATCAGTTATTATTGTGTTATTATCATATTTAACCTATTCCACCATTTGTAGAATGCATACTGGCATTTGAATATAGCGCGGGAAAAGTGAATCCGGACACACTGTGGACAAGGTAGACACATTTAAAATGTAGGTGTACATGCATGACGCGTTTGGAATTCCATGATCAGAACTTTATGATCAGAATACTGAAGCTGCGTGAACTGTCTAGTCTACTTACGGCCTGAGGTGTCTGTTTCACCATTAAGTATTTCAGCATTAAATTAAGGACATATTTAGCATGAAAAAAAACCTCCGCTTCATGTCTACGATCTGCTATTTCTCCTTTGACAAAGAAAAGACTGTCTACAATTTTACCAATTAGACAACGCTAGCAAAGATTATTTTCTTTAGTAACCTTATATACTGCCGGTATAACTTTATATACTGCCTGTATAGACTTTAGTGTCTGTATGTATAGCCTGACAACTGACACCTGATAATTACTGAAGTATTTGACTCCATAACAGCAACCAACTACATGTCAATATGGTATAACGTTAGGTTTAAAGAAAAAAGAAGAAAGTTACGTCAATAAACTGGTTAGATGTTACATGCTCTGACCTTGTGGAAAGTTTAGAGGGTCAAATGAGGTCAATGTATGTCCTATGTCATCACTCAATCATGAACTCGCTGACAAATCCGACTATCATCACTGACCAAGACCTATGGTTGTATAGCCAACATGATAAAATTAGACCTCTGTTGAGTCGACTTAACCCTTTGTTTTTCAGGGCAAGATACACAGATCCACATTAAAATCCCTTTTTGTTGTAAAGTTAACTTTGCTGCTGTTGTCACATAATCACTAGTCTGAAAACCCCTCCTTGAGCTACCCAGAGGAAACAGGCAATAGATTAGGAAAAAAAACAACAGGTTGGATCAAAGAAGGTCAAGGGGTTACTTTGAGGTGCTGCTGAGGAGAACCAGAGCAACCTTAGAGTCACTATTATGGGGTAAAAAGACACTAGCAGTGCTGGGATTATCAACCATAGACCATTATATATAGATGGAGGGAGCAATGGACAATTGAGGAAAGGTATGGTGAAGACCATATACTGTTGAGACTTAAGGGCTGATACCAAGTAACCAAAGGAGCCGAGAAGACCTCTAACTATTGTTGTCATGCAATTCAATTTGGCCTCGCTACAATTTCAGCAGTGGTCATAAACTATAAACAACAACAAACGGATGATATCTGTTTGGCATGACAACAATAGTCAGAGAATCTTGCTAAACCACATACCTGCAGATCTGGGACCAGGTTAACAAAGATGTGGCTTCAACAAAATGTGGCTAACAAAAACAAAACGTTATTTTGAGCCACTTTCAAAATACTTGAGGTTCCAGTCAGAGTCTAATTTCACTCAATTCACATTTTATTTGTATTTGACAATTTATCATGGGTAGAGGATGAATTAGGTATAATGCATATTACGTTTAATTTGCTGAATTCAACATGAATTACAATGTTTATATTATTGTGCATTTAGGAAATGGTGTGGAAAATAATTTATTGTTTGTAGGACTTTGCCATCCACATGCAAACATGTGCCATATCTTCCTAAATACATTATATCTGGGCTTCATGCTTCACCCAACAGCGAAAATGTGCATTGTATATATAGTTCAGAATACCTAAAACAGAAAATATTTTGGAGTGCTGAAATAATGAGTAAAAATAGATTTCTCTAAGTGTAGGAGCATTCTACACTATCTGCTATTACTTTAAGGCTGAGAGTAATATTAGTACCTGTGAATACATTTCTGGTGTTTACATGGTTTAGGGATTAACTCAAATGGACACCACAAATTGTGTATCAATCCATGGGCAATCATGAGATAATTCAGCAGGTCACGTAAATCATATGCAATATTCACACTACGAGCCTCTTAGAAGCCACAATGATTACAGCTACTGTACTACTGCCTGCAATTCTATTTTGTCCGCTTCCTAGAGAAAAATAATCACACATTACAATAGCCAGGACCATGTAAGTACATCTCACAGTTTATCTCTCTGGCCTCAAAAGTATGGAACAGTATGGGAAGAGATACACATTTTTTCCAACAAGCAAGTAAGCGTTTTTTTAAATAGTAGCCTGTAGGACACAATTACTGAAAAATGTATGGAAAAACAAGTCCTACAGGATTTCTCCAGCAATGAAACAGCTTGGTCTGAATGGTTATTGAGGTCATTTAGGAGGCACAAGGTATAAGGTTTCAGTCTCTTACTAATTATTATATCACCAGAGAGAACAGAGTACTTACAAATGGCTTTTACGGTATTAATTTGCTGCCAAAAGGAGTTATTTGCATTGACAGAGTAATAAATTGAATGTAATTGTTGAATGGACGTGGGTAGCACCAAGCACATTGGTTCCCTTTGCAATGTTTTGACACAATAAACCACGGGCACACTGTCAGATCTGCTGACACAACGGTGCCCAAGAATTATGGCATCCTCAAGAAATACAGCTTTGTGAAACTGAAATCATTTCCACAGACAGCTACATTTGGGAGAGACTTATGCCTTGTCAGGAGAAGAGAGCCTGTCTTTTATGCAGTGGACTGTAACATGTGGCAGGCCACTATCCTCTCTACACAGCCTTATCCAGTGACATGGCTTTTCCTGAGTCGACAAATAGAAAGCGTTCTTTATCCAGTGGATATGTGATAGCTGAGAGGGAATGTATACATTGTGCATTGTGCTAGAACAAAGAAACGCCTCAAGATGGCATTAGCTGAACATCCTATCAAAACAGTTACATTTCAAGGACTGAAACCTCGTCATGATCACCCATTTGATGTTGTCCTGAGGAATTACTCTTGTCCCACACGTATGTCTTCATTAATGTTGCTCAGGCTTTTAGCCCTCTTCATAGGCATGATTTAGTGAATGACAAAACATCCCTATGGTTGACAACACAATGTGTTGAACGAACGGTCATAACAGGTCAAATAAAGGGGTAGTTGTCAGTAGTAGTTTCCCCAACCATCTATTATATTCAAGTGATTGTTCTTTCTGCATTTCTACCTACAAAGTGTTTGGTGGTGTATTTGTTCAAAGATCACCTGTAGTTATTCAAAATAAATATATGTTATCTCAGAAAATGTATATGGTGCTAACAATATCAAATAGAGAAATCCGGTTGAGAGAATAAAATACATGTTGAGTTAGAAAAACATTTCCACTTGATCATTTTTAATTAAGTAAATTGCAAACAATTCCACAGGAGTGCAGTGAATGAAATATCGTGCTGTGAAAAAGTATTTGCCCCCTTTCTAATTTTCTCTACTGTAACATATTTTTAATACTGCATGTTATCAGATCTTCAACCAAAGTCTAATATTAGATAAAGGGAAGCTGAGTGAACAAATAACACAACAATTACACACTTACTTCATAAACAAAAAGTTTTGCAACACCCAATGCCCCAGTGTGAAAAAGTAATTGTCCCCTTACACTCAATAACTGGTTGTGCCACCTTTAGCTGCAATGACCAAGTACTTCCTGTAGTTGCTGATCAGACTCTCACGTCGCTGTGGAGGAATTTTGGCCCACTCCTCCATGCAGAACTGCTTTAACTCAGAGACATTTGTGGGTTTTCAAGCATGAACTACTTGTTCCAAGTCCTGCCACAACATCTCAATTAGGATTAGGTCTGGACTTTGCCTAGGCCATTCCAAAACTTCAAATTTCAAATTTGTCATGTGTACTTGATTGTGTGTTTTGGATCATTGTCTTGCTGTATGACCCAGCAGCGCTTCAGCTCACGGCCAGATGGCCTGACATTCTCCTGTAGAATTCTCTGATTCAGAGCAGAATTCATGGTTAATTATATTAAGGCAAGTGGTCCAGTTCCTGAGGCGTCAAAGCATCCCCAAACCATCCCACTACCACCACCATGCTTGACCGTTGGTATAAGGTTCTTAATGTGGAACGCAGTGTTTGGTTTTCGCCAGGCATAACGGAACCCATGTCATCACTGTATAAGAATCAATGCTCTTGCATGGTTGTTTTGTGTACATTAAAAATGATGTACTGTATCCCCCCAAATAAAGTGTTACCAAAGTGCTAAACTGCTAAATATTTCTACGAAGCTATCAAGGAGCTTTAGCCACAACCTATCATTTCCTTGTCCCAGACAAACCTGTATTTAGTTCTCCACTCATATCACAGTAAGGACCATGGTTTGCAGGTGTGTCTAAGACCCTCTTTAAAAAAAGTCTGATACAAGCACGCCAGTCAAGAACATGGACGCATGTTGACGCCCAGCTGAGCCGTTACATTTGAAGACATCTGGAGTACCATTAAATGTCTAATCATTTTATGAAGTGGACCTTTTCTGCCTTGTGCTTGATGATGACATGAATCTGCTGAAGCGTGGTGGTGTTATGCATAGTCTATGTAAGGACAAAATCAGTGGGTGCACTTTCCCCCGCAACTCTCCCCGTCAACTGTAAGTCGCTCTGGATAAGAGACTAATGTAAATGTAAATAAAGACTTCATCATAGAGGCTGCATCTAGCCCTGCACACTAGTCATGCTCTTGTTTTCACTACTAATACTAATTAAAACATCACATAGGGAAAGTTCACTTGTATTAAGTTGGAGGTCATTTTCGACTTACCTAAGGTGTTGTCGTTTCATCCACACCCTAGCTTGAAAAAGTGAACTATGCCATTAATAAGTAAAATAAAATTGAATTATTTTAATTACTCAGCTGATTATTCTACTTTTCATATGTATGATCAGTCTGCTCAATCCTCTTGCCATCCTCGCAGATGTAGGCTCACTACGTTATCTCCCTAACTTAACCAGATCCACACCACCCACAGTCCCTGCTGGGCTCCAAAACCTTTTGATGGAACTTTAACTGGAGTGTGATGTCATAAATAGTGAAATAGTCCTAATTAGTATCAACATCAATGGGTGTTTCTGTTGATTAACAAAATGATGTATGTGGATGATAACCGGCAACAAATTCAACATTTAAAACCTCTTAAGGATCGGACCCTTTTTTTCAATTTTTGCCTAAAATGACATACCCAAATCTAACTGCGTGTAGCTCAGGACCTGAAGCAAGGATATGCACATTCTTGATACCATTTGAAAGGAAACACTTGGAAGTTTGTGGAAATTGTGAAATTAATGTAGGATAATATAACACATTAAATCTGCTAAAAGACAATACAAAGACAAAAACACAAGTTTTTTTTGTACCATTATCTTTGAAAGGCCAAAATGTATTATTCCAGCTTAGGCGCAATTTTGATTTTGGCCACTAGATGGCAGCAGTGTATGTACAACATTTAAGTCATTTAGCAGACGCTCTTATCCAGAGCGACTTACAAGTACATACATTCATACTTTTTTTTTTTTGTACTTGATACAACATGTTATACTGATCCAATGAACCATTGCATTTCTGTTCAAAATGTTGTATCAAGTCTGCCCAAATGTGCCCAATTAGTTTATTAATAAATTTAAGTTCATAACTGTGCACTCTTCTCAAACAATAGCATAGTATTATTTCACTGTAATATATACTGTAAATTGGACAGTGCAGTTAGATTAACAAGAATTTAAGCTTTCTGCCCATATCAGATATGCCTATGTCCTGGGAAATGTTCTTGTTACTTACAACCTCATGCTAATCACATTAGCGCACGTTAGCTCAACCGTCACACGAGGGGACACACACACCGATCCTGTAGAGATTTAAGATCAAATTGAAATCAGTATTTCATGCTCAATATTGGACACAGCATTTTTTGATACTTGCATTAACAGACCAACCATCTGGTATGCTGATCAAGGTGAAGAATAAAAGACACACACATTGAACGAACATGTTGTGCTTTACCATGAGGAGAATAACTCTGATGTATTATAAATATCCACTCAGGATCACTACTGTATTTTTTATTTAATTTATTTAACCTTTATTTAACCAGGATGGGCTCATTGAGATTTAAAATCTATTTTTCAAGAGCGTCCTGGCCAAGATAGGCAGGACCAAGTCACTACAAAAATTACAGACAAACAACATGAAAAACTACAAGTAATCTAGTAAAAACCATAGAATTTAGAGTATAACAAAATCAAAAACAGCAAATTAAAAACATTGACAAGGCCGGGGAATCAGTCTCAAGATCATTCATCAGTGATTTAAAAATACCAATCGGGACAAGTTCTTCCAGTTTAAAAGTATTTTGTAAGGCGTTCCAAGATGATGGCGCAGAGTACATAAAAGCCCTTTTACCAAATTCAGTTCGGACATTTGGAACAGTTAGCAGGATAAAGTCCAGCGAACGGAGAGAGTACCCACCACATTTCTGAACAATAAAAATGCCCAAATAAAAAGGTAGTAAACCCTAAATGGCTTTATAAATAAAAGTATACCAGTGACTGAGCCTACGAGTGACTAGAGAAGGCCAGCCAACCCTGGTATACAAAGTGCAGTGGTGCATAAGGGTTTTGCAGTTTAAAATAAATCTCAAAGTGCCATGGTAAAGGGTGTCAATTGATCTCAAACACTGAAGCATTCATATATAAGAAGCATTCATATATAAAATATCCCCATAGTCTAGTAAAGGCATTACATGTAGCTGATACTAGCCTCCTTCTAGCTTCAAAAGAAAAACAGGCCTTATTCCTAAAATAAAATCCCAATTTCAGCTTCAATTATTTTGTAAGTTGTTGAATATGCAATTTAAAAGAGAGGCTGTCATCAATTAAAATTCCAAGATATTTATATGAGGTTACAACCTCAATCTCCTTGCCCTGACAGGTAGTAATAGGTGAAAGGTTCAGAGGTCTATTTCTTGCTTTAGAAAACACCATTAGTTTAGTCAGTATTGAGGATAAGCTTCAATTTACACAAGGCATGTTGAACAGTATAAAAAGCAGTTTGCAAGTTCTGGAAAGCTTTTGTAAGAGACGAGGCACAACAGTAAATAACAGTATCATCAGCATAAAAATGAAGTTGCGAATTTTGGACATTTTTGTCTAAATCATTTATATAAATAGTGAATAAGAGAGGACCAAGTACAGAGCCTTGGGGCACACCATTAAAGACAGACAATTTAACAGACATAAGCCCATCAAATTGAGTGTCCTGAGTTCTATCAGACAGATAGTTGGCAAAACATGCAACTGCATGCTCTGAAAGACCTACACTCGACAATCTCTGCCTTAGTATAGCATGATCAACTGTATCAAAAGCCTTAGAGAGATCCATAAAAAGTGAGACACAGTGCTGTTTTTTGTCAAGGGCTTCAGTGATATCATTTAAAACCTTCATGGCTGCTGTAATTGTGCAATGCTTCTTCCTGAAGCCAGATTGGTACATTGATAAAATAGAGTTAGTAAATAAAAACTCTTTTAGCTGTATTTTCACCAGGGGTGAACAGTAAGTCCACGTCCACATTGGAAATGCCCAGTGTACCATGGGGTGAGAAAGACAAAAATGTGCTCCCTGCTAGCACAAGGTTGAGTTTCCTTTCCTTTGTGTGATCTGTATCAAGCTGTTACATCCTTGTGATGATCCCTCAGCCGTCACACAGAGACTGAGATCAAAAGGATGACAACCTGAGCTACAGTAGGCTTGTGGTTATTAACCTGTCACATGTCAACAAACTGAAATAGTCCACCCACACAGACAGTGTGGTGAAGAAGGTTGCAACAGCACCTCTTCAACCTCAGGAGGCTGAAGAAATTTGGCTTGCCACTTAAAACCCTCACAGACTTTTACAGATGCACAATTGAGAGCATCCTGTCGGGCTGTATCACCGCCTGGTACGGCAAATGCACCGCCCACAACTGCAGGGCTCTCCAGAGGGTGGTGCGGTCTGCACAACGCATTACCAGTGGCAAACTACCTGCCCTCCAGGACACCTACATCACCCAATGTCACAGGAAGGCCAAAAAGATCATCAAAGACAACAACCACCCGAGCCACTGCCTGTTCATCCCGCTACCATCTAGAAGGCGAGGTCAGTACAGGTACATCAAAGCTGGGACTGAGAGACTGAAAAACAGCTTCCATCTCAAGGCCATCAGATTGTTAAACAGCCATCAATAGCACAGAGATGCTGCTGCCTACATACAGACTTGTAACCATTGGCCACTTTAATAAATGGAACACAAGTCACTTTAATAATGTTTACATATCTTGCATTACTCATCCCATATGTATACTCTGAATTCTATACTATCTATGGCATCTTAGACTATGCTGCTCTGACAATGCTCATCCATACATTTATATATTCTTATTCCATTCCTTACTTAGATTTGTATGTATTAGGTATTTGTTGTGGAATTGTTAGATTACTTGTTAGATATTGCTGCACTGTTGGAACTCGAAGCACAAGAACTTCGCTACACTCGCAATGACATCTGCTAACCATGTGTATGTGACCAATAACTTTTTATTTGATTTGTCACACCCTACACACTTCACATTTCCAAAAACCGCTGCCTTGTGTGGAGTCGCTTTAATAAAATCTTGGCATTTTTCTCCATAACTTAGTTTTACTTCCATCCATGTTGCACCTTAATACCATACAACTACAGTACAGAACACTTTGTCACAAAAGTCATTCTTCTGAATGAATCTTAGGTTGTTTTACAGGTGGAACAAAGCACAGCCTCAATTTCTGCTGTGTGCCAAGTTGATTCTGGAAGATAGAGGTGAAATTGCGTTGTTTATCTGTTCTGTACAGGTCAAGGTTTTTCTGCTGCTCTCTGATGGAAGACTACAGGAGACGAATGAGGACTCTCGATGAGATGTCTAGTCTAGTCAAAAAATGTCACTAAACAACACGTGTTTTCACTGAAAAAGGAAGAACATTGCAATTATCTGGTGAGAAGATGTTGAGGGGAAGAGCAAGGGGAGAGAGAATAGAAAGAGAGAGACTTCACGGTTCAGCCAATATATTGGTTCTGCCCCCCCCCCCCCCAAAAGTAAATTCATTCTCAGAACAAAGGGTTTGTGTTACCAAGGGAGCCCAAAGACATGCCACTCCATCACTGCACCAGTCCTTTGACACAGTGCTCAACATTGTATTGGTGATATGTATCATTATGTAAGTCAGTGTATTGTGATTATTGCGTATACCAATTCAAATATATCCAAATATTGTAGAAAGGTATTTTTGTCATTATATTTTCACAAAACTAGAGATGAAACAGAAAAGCAATGCCTTCAAATTTGAATGACGATGTCAGGAAATTTAGGACAATCATAGCAAGACTATTAACTTCACGTAGGTTCAGCAAATATTCATCAATTCTTCCTATGAAACATATTTTCTTAACTGCTGAGTAAAGAAACTGTGTGTTCGAGTTAGTAAATAATAGTCAGTGGAACCCCTGTAGTCAGTCCAGCAGTCCTCTTTGCATTCATTACTGCCTCTGGTGGCATCAGCTTAAATATCAAAGGCTGTTTGTTCCTGTTTATACCCATTCTCCATAACGACAATGGATATATACCCATCACAAATGTGTGACACTTTCAGAGACATTCTCAGGGTCAATGATATGTTAATCCCTGCCAGAAACAAGCTATGTGACGAAGGCAACTCAGTTGAAGCATTGGAAGCATTTATTTTATATGCAACATGATCAATTGTTCAATTGGGGCGGCAGGTAGCCCTAGTGGTTAGAGCCTTGGGCCAGTAACCGAAAGGTTGCTGGATCGAATCCCCAAGCTGTCGTGCTGTAGTTCTGCCCCTGAACAAGGCAGTTAACCCACTGTTCCCCGGTAGGCTGTCATTGTAAGTAAGAATTTGTTCTTAACTGACTTGCTTAGTTAAAAAAAGGTTAAATAAATAACATTGTATATCAAAGTCGAATTCACTCCTCTTGAGGTGAAAATTCCATCCTCACAAAATAACAGCTAATTATGCAGTGTGATTTACAACAGAAATACAACAGAAAGCACACATACAGGGTTGAGGCTTCATTGCAAATGGAAGTCCCTTGCTATGATAAAGAGCGTACAGTACATGATAGATAACATTGAATACAGACCTGGTTTCAAATCATATTTGAAATCATCTAAGATACTTTTGCCGACTTTAATTGAGCTTGCCTGACACAATGGAATCAATAGAACAGAAACCTGCCTGTCTGGCACTTCATGCAGGCTAAAGCAAACACTCAAAGTATTTGAAAGATCTCAAATAGTATTTGAACCCATTGTGAGGGAGTCCGAAACTTCATGTCCATTTATCAATGTATTGCATTTATACACTGCTATTCAGCGGATCTAAAATCACTTTACTCCATTATAAACTCATCCTGTCCACCACCAATGTGTAACACCCCGTGATGCAAGACTCCCATTTTGTGCCAGAAGGCTCACCGGCCATTAGCTATGACAGTGGAGAGGTGAGAATGGATTATGCCAATTTGAAGCTTGGGATGATTAGGTAACCATGGTAGTGTGAGGGGCCAGGTTGGTAATTTAGACAGGACACCAGGTCTAACATTCCCATGTATGCTACGGTATAAGTGTCATGGAGATTCCTTTAGAGACCACAGAGAGTCAGGATTTGGGTTAACCGTCTTATCCGAAGGACAGTTCCTTTTACAGGGCAGCGTCCCCATCCTGCCGCATACTGGCCACCAAACACCACTTCCAGCAGATTCAAAAATCCAAACAGTTTTTTCTGAGAGGTCTCCCGTCCAAGTCTTAACCAAGCTGAACCTTACTTTGCTTCACAGGAGACCCGGCAGTATTGTATGGTATTTGTTCAAATGAGCAAACCTATATATATATATATATATATACACACATAGGTTTGCTCATTTGAACAAATGAGCAAACACCCCACAAGCCACACCCCACAAGCCACACCTATGATTTATAATGGCTAGGCTGTTTCGCTCCTTTTAGGTCCCTTCACTCACCTCTGATCTTTCGAAGATCCAGATGAATCAGGATAAACTAGTCATGAATGGAGAGTAATCAAAGACCGTTGAAAGGATTTGCCTCTGATTTAAATTGTTCGACATCTTTATGCTCGGTTGACACCTTTCAGATACAGGCCTATAGCAGAGGTCCCTTGTAGCTCATGGCTCTCCCTCTTGGCTGGTCACTGAGATGTGACTATACTGTATAGCCCTGGTGATTACTCTCTTTTACAGAGCAGCAGAGAGCTGCAGTTGACACCTTTTAATGGCCTTTTTTCTACCTTACCCCCTGCAGCTTGTGTCAAATCCAATCTTCTGGATCTGGTACAGCTTGTCTGCATTCATTCAAGAAATTCTAACGTGCACTATAAGATTATTAGCCGGCTCCATAGCTTGGATTTAAGAAATGTAAGATGTTTTATATTAGAATCTGGCAATTACATTAAACGATAATAGTGTGACATTTAAAAGTGGGTGTTAACGGTTGAAATGCATTGATTTCTTTTAGATCTCCTTTGAATATGGGGACATGAATTCTCCATGGTCATTAGTGTTACCCCATACCCATGACAGCATGGTTCCCATACTGACTGAAGTCCTGTATCTGGATGTGACATGGTATCACATAGCCTGGGATTCTGCAAGATTCATACCAATAATAGAGTGTTTTGGTGGATGTGGGCTGCTAAGGCCAAAATGAGACCCAAAGCGCACACAATGCATTCATATTTCATTAGACTACTAAAGTCTGAAACTAAATATGATTGAGGGTCAATATCAAAACCCCAGTGGATACCATTGTTGAATTGCTTTAATGATTCGCAAAATGTTTAAACATTGATTAGTATATCCGGCGAGTTTCATGTGAACGACTTTAAAGGAACATCTTGACAAAATGTTGCTGAAAATAAAGACAACAACAATAAAGAAATAAATGCCCTTTAAGACCTTGCAAAGCAGCATGTTGAATGACCTTTACATGAGCATGCACCCATCAGACTGTAACCTTCTTTCATGTTCCAAACCAAGCCCATACGAATGTACTCCTGTCCTACTGCTAGATTATTGCACTGATGCAGTCCTGTACACAAAGCCCCTTACACTTTGAAGGTACTTATTAACGAGAGAGGGTTCCATGCAGTGAAGGACTATTGGCTACAGGGGAGGAAGTGGTTAAAAGTGATCTATAGGACGGTCCTCAAGGATATTTGCCAGGCGGAAAGCGGCCAGTTACTTTGGAAATAATCATCCATCAAGGCCCAAAAGCAATGTTTTACAGAAGCATATACTGAACAAAAATACAGTGCATTTGGAAAGTATTCAGACCCCTTGACTTTGTTACGTTACAACCTTATTCTAAAATGGATTAAATTGTTATTTTTCCTCATTAATCTACACACAATACCCCATAATGACAAAACAAAAACAGGTATTCAGACCCTTTACTGAGTACTTTGTTGAAGCACCTTTTTATTTATTTTTATTTAATTAGGCAAGACAGTTATGAACAAATTGTTATTTACAATGACGGCCTACCTCGGCCAAACCCTAACCCGGATGACGCTGGGCCAATTGTGCGCCGCCCTATGGGACTCCCAATCACGGCCGGTTGTGATACAGCCTGGAATCAAACCAGGGGCTGTAGTGACACCTCTAGCACTGAGATGCAGTGCCTTAGACCGCTGTGCCACTCGGGAGCCCCTTAGAGGCTTATGGTAGAGAAATTAACATTCAATTATCTGGCAACAGCTCTGGTGGACATTCCTGCAGTCAGCATGCCAATTGCACGCTCCCTCAAAACATGAAACACCTGAAACACATTTTAGAGCGGCCTTTTATTATCCCCAGCACAACGTGCACCTGTATAATGATCATGCTGTTTAATCAGCTTCTTGATATGCCACACATTGTTAATCTCCGGACGTGATAGGCTTGATGTTTATCGTTACCCTGTTAGTAATGGTAGATCTAAAGCTAATAGATAATAGATGGTAATTTTACAATTGAACATATTTAAAAGGGTAATCCGGGATTGGCACAAACTTTTGGACTTTGAAAATGAATTATATATCATGGTTGAACCTAACTGTTGTATACCCTCCAAACCCATCAGCTTGTTTTACTACATTGTTCCTAAACAATGCAACTGTAAACAACACAGTTACACCTATAATTTTGATCTCATGGATGGTCAGTCCATGCATCCTTGCATCACTAAATAAACATCAGATGTAGCTGTATCTTCACTTAGGAACATTAAAGTAAAGCCTTTACGGCTGGGACTGCAAGTTTGTGTTCCTTTTTTTTTGCGTGGATTCCGCGAGTGCTAGCTGGCTGTACTACAGACACCTGTCGTCATCGTGGGAAAGACTCATTGTTATCTTTTCGTAAAACAACTGGTTGCAGTATAGAGCCAATCTGGATACCAAGGAGATCCTGGGGGAAATCGACGAGTACCAACAGCTTTACACTATGGAGGAACAACATACTCCTTCGTGGAAAGATCCGACCACCTCACAAAATAACTTTAACCCGACAAAAAAAGAAAAACAGATTCATCTACAGACACGGCCGATTTACTTACCGTTGAGGTAGAGGCAAGTGCTCTGGCTGGAATCCATGCAACAATGGAAAGGTTGTGTGAGGAGGTAGCAGGGCCGAGGGGGAGTTTAGAGTTCAGCCAGAGTGAAATTCTCAAGCTCCAAAGAGAAAACAAGACACTCACAGCCAAGGTAAAAATACACGATTCCAACATGGATTGTCTACTCAGGGAAAACAGGGTGATGAAGGATTCGCTACTAGACATACAAAGTTGTAGCATGCATGAAAATCTAATTTTGTCTGGTATTCCTGAGGACGCATCCAATAATCCAGAGGGCGTGATCAGAGAATTCATGCAATCCGCCTTGAAACTTCCTATAGAGACTGTAAACAAGGTGGCTTTCCACCGAGTACACAGACTTGGTGTTCGGAGCAACAAGACCAAGGGTCCCCGACTGATCATCGCAAAATTTGAACACTACCAACAAAAGGAGCTGATCAAAAGCACAGGAAGGGACCTTAAAGGGACCAAATTCGGTCTCAATGACCAATTTCCAAAGGAGATAAACGAACGTCGTAAGAGACTGTATCCGGTACAAAGACAACAAAGGAAGGATGGTAGGCGTGCCTTTATCATTGTGGACAAATTCTTCATAGATGGACAGCTATTCCGAGACAGCTCCATAACACCGTGGCTGTACTAAATTCTACAGGGACTTCAGGTTACGGAAAAAAGAAGGTATGGGAACTGTTTAAAATATCTGAACATTATGAAGTGGATATGAACACACACGTACTCAACTACATGCTTGCTTACACATACGGACTTATACATAGACACACACACCTGATCTCGCTCTCTTCTCTCACTCTCTCTCTTTTCTCTTCTCTTCTCTCCCTCTTGTTGAGAACTGTTTTATAATTGAATGTGTTTATTGTTTGTCTATCTTTTTTATGTATTTGTCTACAAGTTTATATATGTTTACAACAAGCAAGGGTAAGATATCAGAATAGGGGCATTGGGGAATAATAACATATTGTACGGAATACATTTGTACTGTAGTGAAGCCGTCTCTAGAGTAATGCAAGGTCTCTTTCATGATCATGTGAAACGTCAATTGCTATGGAAATGCTGGGATGTGTTTTTCAATTATGTAAAAGGTAATTATGATGCAACTATGATGGTGATACGATATGGATTACAATTATGAATATTAAGGCTATACGCATAGACACTCAAACATGCAAATTGGCAGAGTTATTATTTATTTGGACATCACACATTATAGACTTACTCTTCTTATACAGACATCATACACACTCTCATTATATCATATCCAATATCATACACATCAACCTACTCAGATTTGTTACACACACAATTTTCTAACATCTGTGGCATTGGCTCACAGGCAAACAGGCAAGGGAATAAAAAAAATATTGCTAGAACCTATTTCTTGAATTCTAAATATCAGACATTTGAAAGCTCTAGTTTTGACCTTCATAATACCTCTGACAGTAACTTTACAAGCACTAATTATGGTAAATTTAGCCTAGGAATAGTATCTAGTTATGGTAAGGGGTGAAATAAGTATAGCTAGTTATAATTGTAACGGTTCGGTAGATACAAAAAAAAGAAGATCAGTCTTTACATGACTAAAAGAAAAGGAATATAACATATACTGTTTACAGGAAACTCACTCTACATCCTTGGATGAAGTTGCGTGGAAAAAGGAATGGGGTGGTGAAATAATTTTCTGTCATGGACAAAGGAACTCAAAGGGTGTGATGATATTAATTAACAAAAATTTTGATCTGAATGTGCAAATAGTCAGGAATGATTCGCAAGGAAGGTGGATCCTTTTGAATATGAAAGTGGATGAAAAAGAGATTTGGCTCATTAATCTATATGGTCCAAATCAGGATGATCCACACTTCTTCGAAAACATTTATACCAATTTATTGAACTTGCAGGCAACAAATGATCAAATCATTATGGTAGGAGACTATAACACAGTGTTAAGTACCTCAATGGACCGTAAAGGTAATCACTCTACAAACTATCATCACCGTTCCCTTAAGGAAGTCACCAATATTATGGACACATTAGAAATAGTGGATATTTGGAGAGTAAAAAACCCCGACCTAGTGAGATATACATGGAGGAGACTTAATCAAGCTAGTCGTCTTGACTACTTTGTCTCTTTCTCTCTTGCATCAAAGGTTTAAAAAGTTTTAATAGGAGACATAATGCGATCGGATCATCATCTAATTGGCATTCACATACAGTAACTCTTATAGATTTTCCACTTGGACGGGGATATTGGAAATTTTATCAAAGTTTACTGGAGGACAACTTATTTTTAACTAAGACAAAATCATTTATAACTGAATTTTTCCAGTATGATATAGGTTCAGCAAATCCCCTTATTGTTTGGGATACCTTTAAATGTACCTTCAGGGGTCATTCAATTCAATATTCATCAATAATAAAAAATCAGTTTCTGGCTATTGAAACAAGACTAACAAGGGAAATCCATGAACTAATAGTACAGGTAGATAGCAATAAAAACAATACTACAGAGATACAAAATAAGTCAGAGGAAAAACAAAAAGAACTTGAGGAACTTATTCAAGAACGATCTAATGTAATCTATTACAAAAATAAAGCAAACTGGATGGAATATGGAGAAAAATTCACAAAATTCTTCCTGAATCTCCAATACAGGAACGCTAACAAAAAGATTTTGCAGAAACTCGTTACTGAAGACGGAGTCATCTATGATTCTCCGAATTATATTTTAAAAGAGGAAGCTAATTATTTTAGGCAGATGTTCTCTTTTCCGTCTCATCCTCTCCCACTGAATGAAGATTACAGTAAGGAATTCTTTCCAAATAGGATTAAAAATTTAAAATTAACAAATGTACAGAAAGATCAGTGCGAAGGCCAAATTACAGAGGAATAACTTTTTGAGGCTATTAAATCCTTTCAGTCTGGAAAAACGCCAGGGCTTGATGGCATACCGGTAGAGGTATATCAAGTATTTTTTGATATACTAAAAGCTCCATTGTTAGATTGTTTTATCTACTCCTATAGAAATGGTAGTCTGTCGGGTACTCAGCAGGAAGGTCTGATTTCTCTATTATTAAAACAAGACCCAGATGGCAAATATAAAGACCCAGTCTATCTAAAAAACTGAAGGCCCCTTACACTTCAATGTTGTGATGCAAAAATACTAGCAAAATGCATAGCACTCAGAATTAAAAGGGTTTTTACCAGGTATTGCTCATCCTGATTAGACAGGTTTTTTTTACATGGAAGATACATTGGAGATAATATACGACAACTACTAGAAATAATAGAACATCATGAAACATCTAAGAAGCCAGGCCTGGTATTTAAAGCGGATTTTGAAAAGGCATTTGATAAAGTAAGACTGGATTTTATTTATAAATGCCTGGATTTTTTCAATTTCGGTAATTCTCTTATAAAATGGGTAAAAATAATGTATAGCAACCCCAGGTGTAGAATAGTAAATAACGGCTACTTCTCAGAGAGTTTTGAATTGTCAAGAGGAGTTAAACAAGGGTGTCCGCTGACACCATATCTATTCGTTATGGCCATCGAAATGCTAGCTTTTAAAATCAGATCCAATAACAACATTAGAGGATTAGAAATCCAAGGCTTAAAAACAAAGGTGTCCATGTATGCCAATGACTCAAGTTTTATGTTAAGTCTGCAAGCTAGATCCCTGCAATGTCTCATTAAAGATCTAGATAGGTTTTAGTCCAGAGAGTACAGAAAAGTTATCTATGATAAGTGTACAATATTACGTATTGGATCCTTAAAAAATACACATTTTACATTACCCTGCAGCTTACCTATAAAATGGGCTGATGGTGAAGTATACATACTCGGTATTCATATCACAAAAGATATAAATAAGCTCTCCACAATGAATTTCAATAGAAAACTTGTAAAAATAGACAAGATCCTGCAACCATGGAGAGGTAAATACCTGTCGATTTATGGAAAAATGGCCCTGATTAACTCCTTAGTCATATCTCAGTTTATTCACTTACTTATGGCGCTGCCTACTTCTGAGGATTTGTCTTTCAAATCATATGAGCAAAAAATATTTTGCTTTATCTGGGACGCTAAACCAGACAAAATAAAACAAGCCTATCTATATAATGAATATGAATTGGGTGGGTTGAGATTATTAAATATAAAAGCACTAAACCTCTGTCTAAAAGCTTCACTCATTCAAAAGTTTTATTTGAACCCTAAATGGTTCTCAAGTAGATTAATAAGAAAAGCTCATCCATTGTTTAAAAATGGCCCTTTTGCCTTTGTGCAGATTGCCATGTCTCATTTTCGATTAATTGAAAATGATACTTTTTTCAAAGTATCTGTCTTTATCAAACAAGCATTGTAGAGCTGGCTATAATTTCAAATTCATCCCCTTGAAAAGATAGAACAAATATTATGGCTGAACTTAAATGTGCTGGTTGATAAAATACCTGTATTTATGGGAAAGATGTTTGAAAAGGGTATTTTGTTCTTAAATGATATTGTATAGTGTAATGGTAGAGTTATGTCCTTCATGGAGTTATCAGAAGTGTACGGGAAGGTCTGCTCAATCCAAGAGTACAACCAATTGATTACAGCATTGCCCCAAAAATGGAGGAGGCGGATGGCAGCGGGAGGAGGTTGGGAACTGGTCTGTCTGCCCAATATAAAGGATCAAAACTGGCGGAGGAATAAAAATAGCATAAATAGGAAAGTATACCAGTTTCATTTGAGGACAAGGATGTTGACAACTGTGCCACACAGATTGCAAAATAGTTGGGAAGAGATTTTTGATGTACCGATTCCATGGTACGAGTTGATATATAAAACAACGCCAGATTCAAGACTTCGTGCTTTTCGGCTAAAATGATGATATAGAATTCTTGCCACCAACAAAATTTTGAATATTTGAGGCATAAAATCATCGAAACTCTGCAGATTTTGTTGTGAGGATACAGAATCAATAGACCATTTATTTTGGTATTGCCCTCAGGTAGCCTGTTTCTGGTCTCAGGTTCAGGAATGGCTGAAAATGCATAGCATTGATCTAAAATTGACCCTAGAAATAGTACTGTTAGGAGATCTGGAGAGACCGGGTCAGTCAATTACTAATATACTAATACTCTTAGTAAAAGTATTTATCTTCAACACGCAATCTGTAGATTCTATTCGATTAGATAGATTGAAATTGTACGTTAAACATCATAGCATAGTTGAAAGATATGTGTTGCGTAGAAACACGAAGTGGGTGGCCAGCAGAGATAGATGGGATGGGCTGAGGGTTGGTATGTGGAATTGGAGACAAGTGGGAGTGGAGTTGCTGTGTGAGAGAGAGAATGATGGTCAAAAGATAAAGGGAAAAAAAGTCTATATAAAACATAATAAAAGTACATTTGAATGACACTAAGTGGCAGTGTTTTTACAACTAATGCCGGTTTGCCTGAGGCTGATGCCGTGCAGGTGTTTGTACACATGCATATACACACACTCTCATTCAAATAAACACATACAAGAACATACACACACATGTAATAGTGCCAGACATGCACACAAACATATACAGCTGGCATTGCTGTTATGATTTCAGTTGTCCTTGATGTCCTTTGTTTCAAATCTATTATTTAGTTATATTTTTTTTGCATTGCTGTTTTCTTCTGTCTTTTCCTTTTTTCACTTTAGTTCATTATCTTGGTTGTTGGTGCATTGGGGGGTTCTTGGGGGTGGGGAATGGAATTCATTATTATTTTTTTTCCCGGGGGGGGACTGTCGGAGGGGTCTCGAATGGTTGAGGGACAGCGGGGGGATCTTTGGGGAACTGTGGGGGGATCTTGGAGGGTTTGGGTTTCACAAGATTATGATCATGAAAAAGGAAACTATGATATATATTTTATCACTATCATGCACACGTACCCTCACACATAAGGATGGCTCTGTTGCGGAAAGACTGATACATGTTTGATAGTGTCTTGATGCTGTATTGTTTGTCCTTCATGTTCTAATACTTTAATGTTACACCTTCCTTGTGTTTTTTGTAATAAAAAAACAACCTAAAAACAAGAGTAAAATCACATTTTTTATATATTTATAAATGTACTTATAAAGCCCTTATTACATCAACAGAAACCTGAGCCTAAAACCCCAGAGAGCGTTAAAGAGAGAGAGAGAGAGCGAGAGAGAGCGGTAGAGAGAGAGAGAGCGGTAGAAAGAGAGAGAGAGCGGCAGAGAGAGAGAGCGCAATAGAGAGAGAGAGAGAAAGAGAGAGAGAGAGAGAAAGAGAGAGAGAGAAAGAGAGAAAGAGAGAGAGAGAAAGAGAGAGCAGCAGAGAGAGAAAGAGCGCAATAGAGAAAGAAAGAGAGAGAGAGGTAGAGAGAGAGCGCGGTAGAGCGAGAGAGCGGTAGAGTGAGAGCGAGAGAGAGTCGAAACAGCAGGTCTGTGACAGGGTAGCACATCCGGTGAACAGGTCAGGGTTCCATAGCCGCAGGCAGAACAGCAGAAACTGGATCAGCAGCACAACCAGGTGGATTGATGCTGGGCAAGCAACGAAAGTCATTAATGAAAGTGCAAAATCTCTATAAAAAGGGCAGAAGTGGATTTTTAATACAGCTGCCCCTTTGACTTCCCTATTGGAGCACCCTCACAACTAGTTTTCAGTGGAAAAACTTCTAAAACTGAAAATGATGGGCCCTGTAAGCTAATGATGTGGCCTATTTCCGAGAGTCTCTCTCTCACTCCTCCACTACTGACAGCTAGCCTATACCAAGTTGGCAGGGAGAGAGCATAATCAAACAGTCAGGGATGAGACAGATGTACACTGCTGCTTTGAGGATGTATTAAATATTGATTTACCAAGAGGCTAACAAAGTCCTGGTGATTTCTCTTTACATTTACTCCGTATTTGAAATATGAGTCACAATACAATGAGCAATACAGTTTAAGGGAATAGCAATCATATCATTATCTAGACTTTATTGAGAAAATCCTTATAATTACGAGAGCGGTCTTAAAGATGCATATGCAGAAATCACTCAGCCATTTCCTGGTTGCTAATGGTTCGCCTAATTTCAGTTTATGTGACAAAACAAGCAAGTAAAGTGTAGAGAATTATTGTTCCACCCAAACTGCTGTGAAATATATTTTCCATAATCAAAAATGTTGTATTTTCAGCTGTTTGAAGCTGATGTACAAAACCGAAAGTAAAAGACGCAAAAACGAAACTTAAGAACGGGAAGCATAGAAATATTGCGCATTGAACCGATCTACCGCTTCTTAGACTTGCTTTCAAATGAGATCTATAACACACATTTGGTCGGGTCACCCAAAAAGAAACATTGCAGCTTGAATTGATCAACAATTAGCCAGTACCACTCTCTGACATGTAGCTTGGGGGCTATTTTTATCTAATCTCAGCCATAAAGGTTCCAACTGTAAATCTAAATCACATGACGCTCAATCAATCCACCAGATAAACCAGCTCACTCTAGATTACAGATAAATTGATGAGCAGGGTTATATACAGAAGCAGTGGTTGTGCCGTGGCGGAGATCTTTGTGGGCTATACTCGGCCTTGTCTCAGGATGGTAAGTTGGTGGTTGAAGGTATCCCTCTAGTGGTGTGGGGGCTGTGCTTTGGCAAAGTGGGTGGGGTTATATCCTTCCTGTTTGGCCCTGTCCGGGGGTATCATCGGATGGGGCCACAGTGTCTCCTGACCCCTCCTGTCTCAGCCTCCAGTATTTATGCTGCAGTAGTTTATGTGTCGGGGGGCTAGGGTCAGTTTGTTATATCTGGAGTACTTCTCCTGTCTTATCCGGTGTCCTGTGTGAATTTAAGTATGCTCTCTCTAATTCTCTCTTTCTTTTTCTCTCTCGGAGGACCTGGGCCCTAGGACCATGCCTCAGGACTACCTGGCA
Source organism: Salvelinus namaycush (assembly GCF_016432855.1). Classification (NCBI taxonomy): domain Eukaryota; kingdom Metazoa; phylum Chordata; class Actinopteri; order Salmoniformes; family Salmonidae; genus Salvelinus; species Salvelinus namaycush. Next base: position 10,982,144 of record NC_052340.1, on the reverse strand, counting down.
TGATGACTCCTTGCTGTCCCCAGTCCACCTGGCCGTGCTGCTGCTCCAGTTTCAACTGTTCTGCCTGCGGCTATGGAACCCTGACCTGTTCACCGGACGAGCTACCTGTCCCAGATCTGCTGTTTTCAACTCTCTAGAGACAGCAGGAGCGGTAGAGATACTCTTAATGATCGGCTATGAAAAGCCAACTGACATTTACTCCTGAGGTGCTGATTATGTGATTATTATTATTATTATTATTATTTGACCATGCTGGTCATTTATGAACATTTGAACATCTTGGCCATGTTCTGTTATAATCTCCACCCGGCACAGCCAGAAGAGGACTGGTCACCCCTCATAGCCTGGTTTCTCTCTAGGTTTCTTCCTAGGTTTTGGCCTTTCTAGGGAGTTTTTAGCCACCATGCTAGCCACCATGCTTCTACACCTGCATTGCTTGCTGTTTGGGGTTTTAGGATGGGTTTCTGTACAGCACTTTGAGATATCAGCTGATGTAAGAAGGGCTATATAAATACATTTGATTTGATTTGGTTCTGCTACAAACACTTTCAAGTGGAAGGCCAATATTCCACAATGAGGGGGAGTTCAAGCTGACGTCACTGCCATTAATCTGGAATTCAGTGTACCTTCCTTTGACACCAAAATGTGACTGACAGGCTTGATTCGGTCTTATGTAGCAACATTTGAAATTGTGTTTTTAACATTGGATAAAAGTAGAGACTCACAGCTAGAAAATGGTATATCATACACTAAAATTGAGGAACAATGGGAAAGTAATTCTGCTTGAAAGTTGATAAACTTCCAACCTCACTTTTGAGAAAATGGCACTTGAGTGTTTTGGTAAACCTACTAAAGAGCTCTTCTTAGTCTACACCCATTCACCATCGTTTACACCCTCTTAAGCATTAGCCCTACCCATTGCTTTAAGGATAAACATGTGAAGCCATATACTAAACAACCAAAGATTTCAAGACTAAAGGTTGGTTTATACTACGGGTGTGTTTGTAAATTCAATCTGGAGTGCCAGATTTTCCTTTTGTAAATTCAGAGCACACTCTGGATGCTCTGACCAAAGAGTAGGGTTGATCCGAGCGTTCTGACCTAACAGCAGTCAAGCACCCAATCTAACTGGCTAACATTGGCTAGCTTGCGAGCTACTTCCAGACTCAAATGAGAGAACAGCTCACTCTGACTACTTTACTCTCCCTTGCAAAGCTGGTTAGGCTGTATTTTTGTTATCCAGAGCGTTGGTGATTGTAGCTGTACTGCTGGCAAAAATTCTATTACGCTTTTTTGCTAACGTTTAGTTGAGCATTCATAAATTCATCAGTTATTCTGCGCTCTGGCACACAGACAAGAGTGCTCTGAAATCAAATCTGCAGGTACCAACCAGGTTCAATGTTAGCTAGTTAGCTAAGATTAGGCTATAACTAGCAATGCAAAGGGCTCTGAGATACGAATAATATTACTACACAGATCATACACGTAACGTTAGCTATCGAGCCACCCAGCTAACGTTAGCTAGATAGCTAAAAGTATGCTTTTACTTGAAATGAAAATGAGAAACCTGTAATATCTGAAAATGTTGCTAGGTAGACTAATACATGGATGGACGCTTTTCCCTTTCTGTCACGGATGCCATGGTTTCCCTTAGTTTGAAGATGTAATCCGGAGCCAGGTGGTTTATACAATAACCTTCTGTGTGTTCTCTTTTCGACTCCGTCTGCATATTTGCAATCAAATGCCAGAATTTGCTCCATCTCCTTAGCTATCATATTCTAATTCCACTGGGCATTCCACTGATTTCAAAACTCGGTCCTCCAGAAAGTGGAGAGCAATACTTTTGCAATTCTACCATGTTATACTTTTCAAAAAAAGTTGCGTTAGAAAGGATTACCTACACATACTAACCAGCTCACATTCTAGACAAAAGCGTGCTACATGGCAGACCAATCTGAACTCATCTCTCGACATGTCCAGCCCAGCCATAATCTCAGCTAAGTATGGCTAGCGGGAAGGTTCCTGGCTTTTTCCGTGGCTAAACCAACTTGGCTCATAATTTAACAATTTTATTAGTATTTACACATGGCATACAAGTTTGTTATTAAGGCACATGAAAGTTCACATGTTTCAGAAGGCATTTCTGCCCAAAAAACGCATTTTGATTAAAAAAAGTTTACGTTCAAATGGCTCTACTATGAAGTGGTGACGCGCGACATATGCCTAGTGTCCTGAAACGAGTCACAAATGGATAATTCTGATGGCCAGGTTGCTATCATCCCATATCTTACTCCACCATTAGAGAGGATGATTTACTGGGGCGGCAGGTAGCCTAGTGGTTAGAGCGTTGGACTTGTAACTGAAAGGTTGCAAGATCAAATTCCTGAGCTGACAAGGTAAAAATCTGTCGTTATGCCCCTGAACAAGGCAGTAAACCCACTGTTCCTAGGCCATCATTGAAAATAAGAATTTGTTCTTAACTGACTTGCCTAGTTAAATAAAAGGTAACAAATTGAAAAACTGCATTTGGTGAGACAAGCATTTTACACTTCTCTTTTTGTAAAATTTGGCTTGGATGTAATCCTCACAGTTGACACAAGCCAAGGCTCCAGTTCCAACCACTGTTCACTGTCACCCTAGAGATGAATATTACTATGAAGAGCTTAAGAGGCTGACAGATAATGTACTACTGGCTACAGGTTCAACACATCTGCTCGTGCTCCTTATGGGAATCAAATTATAAAAATACAAACAGATTGGTGCACTTTGAAATTCTAAGCACACAATGAGATGGCATAATATTTTCGTGTTGTCTGGTAAGCTTTTAGGCTATATTATGTTTCTGTATAAAATATACACTGCGTGCTATATTTACATTTCCTGTTTTGTCTACTTTCATAGATTAATGCAGTGTACAAATTGCAGATTTTTTTTATCTAGTTAAGCTAACTAACTTTTCTTCCAAAAAGTTATTTCAAGTTGAATTCAAGACAGACTCACCATTTGATGATGTAAGGGCCAGTGGGGGCACAGTAAGTCCTCTTGTAGTGGTGGGTTCAACAAGCAGTCAAATATAAAACTGATTAAGTACAAGAGTGAGCTTGTAAGACTTCTGAGAAGAAAGGATTATTATTGAAATAATACATCTTCAAATATAAGGAACTGGACCACAAAAGTACTTAAAATCCCAAAATAAGGTAGGAATCAACATCGTAGGAATAAAAACAAAGCAAACAGAGGACACAGAAGGCACAGTATGTGGGTATGTCCGGGTGTATTGTGATGGAATGTGGGGTGTGTGTTTTTGTGTTTGGAAAAGTCTGGAGTTAAGTGAGTGAAAATGGAAAATGATTGCAAATGCCAGAGCCCATGTGTGTCTGAGAGCAGGAGTTTTGTGCAGATATGGGATACACATTAAAATAGATTATAAACATAGATTATTTATTTATTTATTGTCTTCTCATGATAGAGCGGTCCCCAAACCTGTACCCTAGACACCCACCTGAACGACCTACACACTAAGGAGAAATCCTTATCTGTTTTATAGGCCTACTGCAAGTAGCCTATATGCAGCCAAAACAGAAAGATAAACACGGTTAGAGACCCAATAAAGCATCACTGCCCCCTCAAGTGTCACGACTTCCGCCGAAGTCGGCCCTTTTCCTTGTTCGGGTGGTGTTCGGCGGTCGACGTCACCGGCTTTCTAGTCACCACCGATCCATTTTTCTGTTTCGTTTTGTTTTGTCTGTATTATACACACCTGGTTTCAATTCCCCTATTATGTTCCCTATTTAACCCTCTGGCTTTCATTTCTGTTTTGTCCGTGATTGTTTGTTACGTTAGTGGTTGTTGTATTTCTTATTATGTTTTGTAATTATTCCCTTTGTGGAATTTTGCTTTGAGTAAACGTTTTGTGTTTCGCTCAACACCTGTGTCCTGCATTTGACTCTGCTACTTCGCCGCACACAACCCTGACAGAATCACGGACCCAAACTTCAAATGGAGTCAGCAGGCGCAGCCAGCCCCTCTCTCCCAGTCGAGGAGCAAGTTCAACAGCACGCGACCATGTTACACAGTTTAGGGACCGCCATGGATCGCGTGCTGCAGACAATGGACCGATGGGAGAGAGGAGGTCTCCCGGTAAATCATACCCCATCACCCCCACCCGCGCCTCTCCCTACTCCACCGGTCATCCCTCCATCGTCAGGACCCAGTGGGATTCGGCACTCGCTCCCAGGAGCGTATGACGGTACAGCAGCCGGGTGTCAGGGGTTCCTCCTACAGTTGGAGTTATACCTGGCAACTGTTCATCCGACCCCTTCAGGACGAGAGAGAGTGGGCGCCCTCATCTCCTGTCTGACTGGTAAGGCCCTGGAGTGGGCCAACGCCATCTGGGGAAGAGAGGGCCAAACCCTGGATGATTATGATGACTTCTCTCGCCGCTTCCGGGCGGTCTTTGATCATCCACCTGAAGGGAGAGCGGCGGGAGAGCGTTTGTTCCATCTCAGACAGGGGATGAGGAGCGCTCAAGATTTCGCCCTGGACTTCCGTACTCTGGCCGCTGGTGCGGGATGGAATGAGCGGGCCCTGATCGATCACTACAGGTGTAGTCTACGAGAGGACGTTCGTAGGGAGTTAGCCTGCAGGGACACCACTCTTAACCTGGACCAGCTGGTGGATTTATCTATCCGGCTGGATAACCTGTTGGCCTCCCGCGGACGTCTAGATCGGGGTCCGCCCGTTCCATTACCCAGCCCCTTGGATCCTACACCGATGGAGTTAGGAGGGGCTGCTAGAAGGGAGACCGGAGGGAGGACCACTCCATGCACCAACTGTGGACGCAGAGGACACACTGCTGTCTGGTGCTGAGGTGTTTCTCCTGGAAGTCGAGGTAGCAGGCGGAGCACTGATGGGTCATCTCCGGTGAGTAGGCACATAACTCACCCAGAGTCTTCTGTTGCGCACATGTGGTTACATATAGAATTTCCTGAGTTTTCCTCGCATCCCCAGCATAAGGCGCTAGTAGATTCAGGCGCAGCTGGGAACTTTATTGATCGCTCTTTAGCACATAGATTAGGGATCCCTATTATTCCTGTTGATGTTCCCTTCCCTGTACATGCCTTAGATAGTCGTCCTTTGGGGTCGGGGCTGATTGGGGAGGTCACAGCGCCCATCGCTATGAGAACGCAGGGGGATCACGAGGAGAGAATTAGTCTCTTTTTGATCGACTCTCCTGCGTTTCCTGTTGTGTTGGGTCTTCCCTGGTTGGCCTCTCATGATCCGATTATTTCGTGGCAACAGAGGACTCTCAAGGGATGGTCCTGTCAGTGTTCAAGTAGATGTGTAGGTGTTTCCTTAGGTGCCACTACGGTGGAAAGTCCAAACCAGGTTTCCAACATGCACATTCCTCCCGAATATGCCGATTTGGCACTCGCCTTCTGTAAGAAGAAGGCGACTTAATTACCACCCCATCGACCGGGGGATTGTGCGATAGATCTCTTGGTAGACGCTACACTTCCCAGGAGTCATGTTTATCCTCTGTCACAGGAGGAGACGGTGGCTATGGAGACATATGTCACCGAATCTCTGGGACAGGGATACATTAGGCCTTCCATCTCACCTGTCTCCTCAAGTTTCTTTTTTGTGAAGAAGAAGGATGGAGGTTTGCGCCCGTGTATTGATTATCGAGGATTAAATAAGATCACGGTAAAATACAGTTACCCGCTACCACTCATAGCCAGTATGACCGAGTCATTACACGGGGCGCGCTTCTTCACAAAATTGGACCTCAGGAGCGCTTACAACCTGGTGCGTATTAAGGGGGGAGATGAGTGGAAGACAGCATTTAGCACCACTTCTGGGCATTATGAGTACCTCGTCATGCCGTACGGGTTAATGAATGCTCCATCAGTCTTCCAATCATTTGTGGATGAGATCTTCAGGGACCTGCACGGGCAGGGTGTAGTGGTGTATATAGATGACATTCTAATATACTCCGCTACACGCGCCGAGCATGTGTCCCTGGTGCGTAGGGTGCTTGGTCGACTGTTGGAGCATGACCTGTACGTCAAGGCTGAGAAATGTCTGTTCTTCCAACGATCCATCTCCTTCCTAGGGTACCGCTTTTCAGCGTCAGGGGTAGAGATGGAGAATGACCGCATTTCAGCCGTGTGTAATTGGCCAACTCCAACCACGGTAAAGGAGGTGCAGCGGTTTTTAGGGTTTGCCAACTACTACCGGAGATCTATCCGGGGTTTTGGTCAGGTAGCGGCTCCCATTACCTCACTGCTGAAGGGAGGACCGGTGCGACTGCAGTGGACAGCTGGGGCGGACAGGGCTTTTGGTCACCTGAAGGCTCTGTTTACCTCGGCTCCAGTTCTGGCTCATCCTGATCCTTCCTTAGCATTCATAGTTGAGGTGGACGCGTCCGAGGCGGGGATAGGGGCTGTGCTGTCTCAGCGTTCGGGTACGCCACTAAAGCTCCGCCCCTGTGCATTCTTTTCGAAGAAGCTCAGCCCGGCGGAGCGAAACTATGATGTGGGGGACCGGGAGTTGCTGGCTGTTGTCATGGCTCTGAAAGCGTGGAGACACTGGCTTGAGGGGGCTAGACACCCTTTTCTCATTTGGACTGACCACCGCAATCTGGAGTACATACGGGCAGCGAGGAGAATGAACCCTCGCCAGGCAAGGTGGGCCATGTTTTTCACCCGTTTTGATTTCACCCTTACCTACAAACCAGGTTCCCAGAACGTTAAGGCAGATGCACTGTCCCGGCTGTATGATACAGAGGAGAGGTCCACAGATCCCACTCCCATAATTACAGCCTCTCGCCTGGTGGCACCGGTGGTGTGGGAGGTGGACGCGGACATCGAACGGGCGTCACGTACAGAGTCCATTCCACATGACTGTCCAGCTGGGCGTCTGTACGTTCCGTTTGATGTCCGCGATCGTTTGATCTGTTGGGCTCATATGTCACCCTCCTCTGGTCATCCTGGTATCGGTCGGACGGTGCGCTGCCTTTCTGGGAAGTACTGGTGGCCCACTTTAGCTAAGGACGTGCGGTTTTATGTTTCCTCCTGTTCGGTATGTGCACAGTGCAAGGCACCTAGACATCTGCCCAGAGGGAAATTACAACCCCTTCCCGTTCCACAGCGACCATGGTCACACCTATCGGTGGATTTCGTGACGGATCTTCCCCCGTCGCGGGGTAACACCACGATCCTGGTCGTTGTGGATCGGTTTTCTAAGTCCTGCCATCTCCTTCCTTTGCCCGGTCTCCCTACGGCTCTACAAACTGCGGAGGCTCTGTTCACCCATGTATTCCGGCACTACGGGGTGCCTGAGGATATAGTTTCTGATCGGGGTCCCCAATTTACGTCTAGAGTCTGGAGGGCGTTTATGGAACGCCTGGGGATCTCGGTCAGCCTTACCTCAGGTTTCCACCCCGAGAGCAACGGGCAGGTGGAAAGAGTAAACCAGGATGTGGGTAGGTTTCTGAGGTCCTATTGCCAGGACCGGCCGGGGGAGTGGGCAGCTTACATCCCCTGGGCCGAGATGGCCCAAAACTCCCTCCGCCACTCCTCTACCAACCTATCACCTTTTCAGTGTGTGCTAGGTTACCAGCCGGTCCTGGCACCATGGCATCAGAGCCAGATTGAGGCTCCTGCGGTGGATGAATGGTTTCGGCACTCAGAGTAGACTTGGAACGCTGCCCACGTACGGCTACAACGTGCCATCAGGAGACAAAAGGCGAGTGCCGACCGCCACCGCAGTGAGGCCCCGGTGTATGCACCGGGGGATCGGGTCTGGCTCTCGACCCGAAACCTACCCCTTCACCTGCCCTGCCGGAAACTGGGTCCGCGGTTTGTGGGGCCATTTAAAGTCCTGAGGAGATTGAACGAGGTTTGTTATAGGTTACAACTCCCCCCTGATTACCGTATTAACCCCTCGTTCCATGTGTCTCTCCTCAGGCCGGTGGTGGCTGGTCCGCTCCAGCAGTCTGAGGTGCGGGAGGTTCCTCCGCCCCCTCTTGACATCGAGGGGGTCCCGGCGTATAGCGTAAGAGCCATCATGGATTCTAGGCGTCGGGCGAGGGGCCTTCAGTACCTCGTGGAGTGGGAGGGGTACGGTCCGGAGGAGAGATGCTGGGTACCGGTGGAGGACATTCTAGATCCATCTATGTTACAAGAGTTTCACCGTCTCCACCCAGATCGCCCTGCACCTCGCCCTCCGGGTCGTCCTCGAGGCCGGTGTCGTCGCGCTGCTGGAGCCGCGCGTCAAGGGGGGGGTACTGTCACGACTTCCACCGAAGTCGGCCCTTCTCCTTGTTCGGGTGGTGTTCGGCGGTCGACGTCACCGGCTTTCTAGTCACCACCGATCCATTTTTCTGTTTCGTTTTGTTTTGTCTGTATTATACACACCTGGTTTCAATTCCCCTATTATGTTCCCTATTTAACCCTCTGGCTTTCATTTCTGTTTTGTCCGTGATTGTTTGTTACGTTAGTGGTTGTTGTATTTCTTATTATGTTTTGTAATTATTCCCTTTGTGGAATTTTGCTGTGATTTTTGAGTAAACGTTTTGTGTTTCGCTCAACACCTGTGTCCTGCATTTGACTCTGCTACTTCGCCACACACAACCCTGACATCAAGAGTCTGAGCCTGCCTGACAGGGTTGGTCCTATAAAGCCAAAGTCACCGGATGGGTGAGCATAATATACAAGGAATTTCTCAAAGCTGCTAATGAGTAACCTTGATGAACTTGTACCTAGCCAGTGGGGATTCCGGTGTATCTCATTATGGTAAATGGGGAAATAAGTATAGCCAGTTATAATTCTAATCGTTTAGCAGATAATAAGAATTAGTATTTACGAATAAAATATATATTATTTACAGGAAACTCATTCAAGTCATGTGGAGAAAGGATTGGGGGGGTGAAATATACCTCTCCCATAATGATCCACACTTCTTTGAAATGTATATAATAATTTATCAAGCCTACAAGCAATAAAATATTCCATTATTATGGTGGGAGATTATAATACGGTTTTAAATACCTCAATGGACCATAATGGAAATCACACTACAAACTATCACCCTCATGCACTTAAGGAGATCATGAATATCATGGATATAATGGCACTAGTGGATATATGGATTAAATATCCTGACCTAGTGAGATATACATGGCGGAGGCTCCATCAAGCTAGTCATCTTGACTACTTTCTTATGTCATTCTCGCTGGCAGCAAAAGTTTAAAAAGTGTTGATAGGGGACAGAATGCGGTCAGACCATCAAATAATTGGCATATACATTACTCTTACAGAATTTCCACGTGGGCAAAATTTGATAATCAAAGCCTATTGGATGACAACTTGTTTTTAACCAGGACAGAATAATTTATAACTATCTTTTTCTGACATAATATAGGTACAGCAGAACCCCTTATTGTATGGAACACTTTTAAACGTGCCTTTAGAGGCCATGCAATTCAATACTCATCTTTAAAACAAATTTAAGTCAAGTCAATTTCAGTCAAAATATGTAATATTAAGAAAGGAAAGAGACTAACAGTACAGCCAGATAGCAATAAAAACAGTACCACAGAGACACAGAATACGTAACAGAAATGGAGGAACTTATTCAAGAAAGATCAAGTGTAATATATATATTTTTAAATCTTCAACAAAGAAATGCTACCAAAAACAATTTACTGAAACGTGTTACAAATGACAGTCACCCATGATTCACCAAACTATATTTTGAAAAAGGAAGCAAAGTACTTTAAACATATGTTTTCGTTTCAGTCTCCTCCATCTCCACTAACCGAAGTTAATTGTAAGGATTGTTTTCCTATTAATAATGTCAAATTAACAGCTGTACAGAAATACTCATGTGAAGGCCAAATTACAGAGGAGGAACTTCTTGATGCAATTAAAGCCTTTAAGTCCGGGAAAACTCCAGGACTGGATGGCATACCAGTTAAGGTATACCAAACCTATTTTGATGTACTCAAAGGACCGTTATTAGCATGTTTTAACCAATCCTATAAAAATGGTAGATTATCAGAAACTCAACAAGAAGGTCTGATTTCATTATTAATGAAACAGAACCCAAGTAGTAAATATAAAGATAGAGTCCATAAAAGAAATTGGAGTCCCCTTACACGTTAGTGTTGTGACGCAAAAGTTATAGAATTAAAAAGATTGTTGGATATTATTCATCCTAATTAGACAGGTTTTTTACATGGACGATACATTGGAGATAATATAAGACAAGTACTGGAAACAATAGAACACTATGAAACATCTGGAAAACCAGGCCTGGTATTCATAGCTGACTTTGAAAAGGATTTCGATAAAGTAGGACAGGAATTTACATATAAATGCCTGGAATATTTCAACTTTGGAGAATCTCTTATACAATGGGTTAAAGTTATGTATAGTAACCCTAGGAGTAAAATAATAGTGGCTACTTTTCAGAAAGTTTTAAACTGTCAAGATGACTAAAACAAGGTTGTCCACTATCAGCATATCTATTTATTATGGCCATCAAAATGTTAGCTATTAAAATTAGATCCAACAATAATATCAAGGGCTTAGAAATCCAGGACTTAAAAACAAAGGCGTCATTGTACACGTATGATTCCTGTTTTCTTTTAAATCCACAATTTGGATCCCTCCACAGCCTCATAGGTGATCTAGATACTTGTTCTAACCTCACTTTTACAACCAAATTAGGATAAGTGTACCATATTACGTATTGGATCACTTTTTCCCCCCAATTTTTACTAACGACATGAGTAAAGCCAGTGTGTCCATGTATGTAGATGACTCAACACAATACATGTCAGCTACCACAGTGACTGAAATGATGGCAACACTTAGGAAAGAGCGGCAGTTAGTTTCAGAATGGGTGGCAAGGAATAAGTTAGTCCTAAATATTTCAAAAACCTAAAGCATTGCATTTGGGACAAATCATTCACTAAACCCTAAACCTCTAAATCTTGTAATGATTCATGTGGAAATTGAGCAAATTGAGGAGACTAAACTGTCATGGTCAAAACATATTGACACAGTGGCTAGGATGGGGAGAAGTCTGTCTATAATAAAGTGCTGCTCTGCATTCTTAACAGCACTATCAACAAGGCAGGTCCTACAGGCCCTAGTTTTGTCACACCTGGACAACTGTTCAGTCGAGTGGTCAGGTGCCACAAAGAGTGACTTAGAAAAATTGCAATTGCCTCAGAGCAGGGTAGAACAGCTGGCCCTTGGATGTACAAAGAGTGCTAACATTAATGACATGCATGTCAATCTCTCCTGGCTCAAAGTGGAGGAGTGATTGACTTCATCACTACTTGTATTTGTTAGAGGCTAATGACATGTTGAATGCACCGAGCTGTCTGTTTGAACTGGCACACAGCTCGGACACCCATGCATACCCCACAAGACACGCCACCAGAGGTCTCTTTAAAGTCCCCAAGTCCAGAACAGACTTTTGGAGGCGCACAGTACTACATAGAGCCATGACTACATGCAACTCTATTCCACATCAAGTAACTCATGCCAGCAGTAAAATTAGATAGATAAAAAACAGGTAAAAATACACCTTATGGAACTGCGGGGACTGTGAAGCAAAACAAACATAGACACATGCATACAACCACACGATAGCATACACACTATACACATGTATTTTGTGTTATAGGTAAGTGGTAAACTAGTAGAGTAGAGGCCTGAGGGCACACACTTAATATGTTGTGAAATCTGTTATGAATGTATTGTAATGTTTTTAAAATGTATAACTGTCTTAATTTTACTGGACCCCAGGAAGAGTAGCTGCTGCCTTGGCCACCGCTAATGGAGATCCATAATAAATACAAATACAATTTTTTTTAACTTTTATATCATCGTGTAGTTTACCAATAAAATGGTCTAACGGTGAAGTGGATGGACATGGTTGGTATTCATATCCTGAAAGAAAGAAATGATCTCACTATAATACATTTTAATAGAAAGTTGGCAAAAATAGATAAGATATTGCTACTGTGGAATGGAAAAAACTTGTAAAATTGTGGAAAAATTACCCTGATTAATGTTTTAGTCATAACTCAGTTTATCTATTTGCTATGGCCTTGCCTTCACCTAGCGACTTGTTTTTTAAATTATATTTTATTTGGAACGGCAAGCCTAACAAAATGAAACGGGACTATTTATATAATGAATATGAATTCGGAGGGCAGAAATTATTAAATATTAAAGCATTAGACCTCTCAGTTATACAAAAGTTATACTTAAATCCGAACTGGTTCTCGAGCAGATTCGTGAGAATGTCTCACCCAAGTTCAATAATGGCCTTTTTCCCTTATTCAGATAACAACCTCTCACTTTCGGTTATTTGAAAATGAAATCATCTCCAAAATATTGCTATTTTTTAAACAAGCCATAGAAAGTTGGTTGCAATTTCAGTTTAATCCACCAGAAAAAAAACAGAACAAATAATACAACAAATATTGTGGTTAAACTCAAATATACTCAATGATTTAAAAAAAAACATTATTTTTCCCCAATTAAAAAAAAAAGGTATAATCTTTGTAAATAATATCATAAATAGGACATGCAGCTAACAAAAATATATGGAAATGTTTGCTGTAATTAAAATTACAATCAACTAATTGCAGCATTACCGCAAAAATAGAAGAGGTAAGTGGAAGGGGGAGAAAGTAAGGAACTTGTCTGTCGGCCCTGCATTAAAGACCAAAATTGGATGAAGAAAATTGTGATAAATAAAAAAGTATACCAGTTTCGTTTAAGGACTAACACATTTACAGCTCTGCCATATAGATTGCAAAATAGTTGGCAAGAGATTTTCAATGTACCGATTCCATGGCACATGGTTTATGAAATGATACACAAAACAACGCTGGATTCGAAACTTCAAGTTTTTCTATTTAAATTATTATACAAAATTCTTGCAACCAATTTCATGTTACATATATGGGGGATACAATAATCCCAGCTTCGCAGATTTTGTTGCGAAGAGACAGAATCATTCAATAATTTTTTTGGTACTGTTTTTGGTCGCAGGTTCAGTAATGGCTGCAGAATTGCAACATTAACCTGGAGCTAACTCTGCAAATAGCACTGCTGGGTGTTTCAAAAAGTAATAGTCAATCTATAAATAATATAATAATACTCATAGAAAAAATGTTTTCCTTAATTTATAATATGTAGAATCTATTAGAATAGAAAGGTTCAGAACTTTTGTGAAACATCACAGCACAATTGAAATATATAGGGCAAATAGAAATCAAAACTGGATGGTGCTCAGTGATAGATGGGAGGGGTTGAGTGGAGCTAAAGGATGGGAATAAAAACAAAAGATAACTATTCTAAAATATACAGTGTTCATAAAATGTATTTGGTACATATAAACTGGAAGTAGAAGCCAAAGACTTCTGAGATTATAAAAAGTTGGATTGGCATTCAATCACGAACTTGCATATTCAATACTTTTTTCAGGTACACCACTACATACAGTATATATGTATATGATGGCTTCTAAGGGGGTATAGTCTAGTAAACTAACGTTAGACTACTCATGTGGGGTACACTTCAACTATGACAGACAAAATGAGAAAAGAAAATCCAGAAAATCACATTGTAGGATTTTTAATGAATTTATTTGCAAATTATGGTGGAAAATAAGTATTTGGTCACCTACAAACAAGCAAGATTTCTGGCTCTCACAGACCTGTAACTTCTTCTTTAAGAGGCTCCTCTGTCCTCCACTCGTTACCTGTATTAATGGCACCTGTTTGAACTTGTTATCAGTATAAAAGACACCTGTCCACAACCTCAAACAGTCACACTCCAAACTCCACTATGGCCAAGACCAAAGAGCTGTCAAAGGACGCCAGAAACAAAATTGTAGACCTGCACCAGGCTGGGAAGACTGAATCTGCAATAGGTAAGCAGCTTGGTTTGAAGAAATCAACTGTGGGAGCAATTATTAGGAAATGGAAGACATACAAGACCACTGATAATCTCCCTCGATCTGGGGCTCCACGCAAGATCTCACCCGTGGGGTCAAAATGATCACAAGAACGGTGAGCAAAAATCCCAGAACCACACGGGGGGACCTAGTGAATGACCTGCAGAGAGCTGGGACCAAAGTAACAAAGCCTACCATCAGTAACACACTACGCCGCCAGGGACTCAAATTCTGCAGTGCCAGACGTGTCCCCATGCTTAAGCCAGTCCAGGCCCGTCTGAAGTTTGCTAGAGAGCATTTGGATGATCCAGAAGAAGATTGGGAGAATGTCATATGGTCAGATGAAACCAAAATATAACTTTTTGGTAAAAACTCAACTCGTCGTGTTTGGAGGACAAAGAATGCTGAGTTGCATCCAAAGAACACCATACCTACTGTGAAGCATGGGGGTGGAAACATCATGCTTTGGGGCTGTTTTTCTGCAAAGGGACCAGGACGACTGATCCGTGTAAAGGAAAGAATGAATGGGGCCATGTATCGTGAGATTTTGAGTGAAAACCTCCTTCCATCAGCAAGGGCATTGAAGATGAAACGTGGCTGGGTCTTTCAGCATAACAATGATCCCAAACACTCCGTCCGGGCAACGAAGGAGTGGCTTCGTAAGAAGCATTTCAAGGTCCTGGAGTGGCCTAGCCAGTCTCCAGATCTCAACCCCATAGAAAATCTTTGGAGGGAGTTGAAAGTCCGTGTTGCCCAGCAACAGCCCCAAAACATCACTGCTCTAGAGGAGATATGCATGGAGGAATGGGCCAAAATACCAGCAACAGTGTGTGAAAACCTTGTGAAGACTTACAGAAAACGTTTGACCTCTGTCATTGCCAGCAAAGGGTATATAACAAAGTATTGAGATAAACTTTTGTTATTGACCAAATACTTATTTTCCACCATAATTTGCAAATAAATTCATTAAAAATCCTACAATGTGATTTTCTGGATTTTTTCTCTCATTTTGTCTGTCATAGTTGAAGTGTACCTATGATGAAAATTACAGGCCTCTCTCATCTTTTAAGTGGGAGAACTTGCACATTTGGTGGCTGACTAAATACTTTTTTGCCCCACTGTACACAACCATGTCTCAAATGTCTAAAGGCTTAAAAATCCTTCTTTAACCTCTTGAGCCTATGGGGGCGCCATTTCGACTTTGTAAAAATGAGTTCCCAAATTAAACTGCCTCGTACTCAATTCTTGCTCGTACAATATGCATATTATTATTACTATTGGATAGAAAACACTCTAGTTTCTAAAACCGTTTGAATTATTTCTCTGAGTGAAACAGAACTCATTCTGCAGCACATTTTCTGTCAGGGAGTGAGATTTCAGAAATCGAGGTCCCTGTTCTGAGGTCAGTTTATAAGTCCCCATGTAAGCCATCGGGCTACATGCACTGCATACGTCTTCCTCTAGATGTCAGTAAGCGGGGAGAATTTGAATGGAGTGGATTGCGCAATCTGGGACCCTATATATAGACCGTGGAACGGAAGTACCGTCCTTTTCAACGGTGCGCCTGGCGCAAGAAGACATCACAATGGCGTCCTGCAAACGCTTTCGTTTTAGTAGTTCTATATCTCCGGTCATGTTTTTATTCGTTATAGGTGTTAAAGACATCATAGTTAATTTAATTTCTGGAGAAAGGACACCTTGCCCAAGATTCTGATGGAAGCTCAGCTAATAGTAAGCAGTCTTTATGCTGTTAATTCGTACTTATGTTGACAAATGTCAAATAATAATTCCGCCATGAATTATGGGGCGGTCTCGCTTTAGCGCACGCTGTATTGCGCAGTAACGTTAATTTTAAAAATCTAACACAGCGATTGCATTAAGAACTAATTTATCTTTCATTTGCTGTCCAACTTGTATTTTTTAGTCAAGTTTATGAATAGTTTTCGATTAGAATAGGTGCCTTTCCCAAGATTTCTCCTGACATTTTCTTTGCAGCTTGGCTACTTTTCTCATTGTATAACCACGATTTGTGCCGCTAAATATGCACATTTTCGAACAAACTCTATATGCATTGTGGAATATGATGTTATAGGACTGTCATCTGAAGAATTCTGAGAAGGTTAGTGAAAAAATGTATATCTTTTGGTGGTTTATACGTTATTGCTATGTTTGGCTTGAATCAATGCTGTTGTGATGTTTGCTATTGTGGTAAGCTAATATAACGCTATATTGTGTTTTCGCTGTAAAACACTTAGAAAATCTGAAATATTGTCTGGATTCACAAGATCTGTGTCTTTCAATTGCTGTACGCTGTGTATTTTTAAGAAATGTTTTATGATGAGTAATTAGGTAATACACGTTGCTCTCTGTAGTTATTCTAGTCGCTTTGGTGAGAGTTGTGATGGTGGCTGCAATGGTAAACTATGATTTATACCTGAAATATGCACATTTTTCTAACAAAACATATGCTATACAATAAATATGTTATCAGACTGTCATCTGATGAAGTTGTTTTTTGGTTAGTGGCTATTTATATCTTTATTTGGTCGAATTTGTGATAGCTACTGATGGAGTAAAAAACTGGTGGAGTAAAAAAAGTGGTGTCTTTTGCTAATGTGGTTAGCTAATAGATTTACATATTGTGTCTTCCCTGTAAAACATTTTAAAAATCAGAAATGATGGCTGGATTCACAAGATGTGTATCTTTCATCTGGTGTCTTGGACTTGTGATTTAATGATATTTAGATGCTAGTATTTACTTGTGACGCTATGCTAGGCTATGCTAGTCAGCTTTTTTACTGATGGGGGTGCTCCCGGATCCGGGTTTGGGAGGAATTAGAGGTTAACCTGTCTCCTCCCCTTCACCTACACTGATTGAAGTGGATTTAACAAGTCACATCATAGCTTTCACCTGGATTCACCTGGTCAGTCTATGTCATGGAAAGAGAAGGTGTTCTTAATGTTTTGTATACTCAGAAGAGAGTATAGAAAACATTCGTTTTTTCTATGGACGTAGGTAGCAACATGAAAATGGAAAACAATTAAGGCCCCTCCATGCTGTTTTTGGTTTCCTGTTGCATTATTTTATTTTTGTGGACCATTGCCACCTAACATTGGGGTGGTGTGATATTCATATGACAAACTACGGACAAAACACTAAATAATGGTCCAAAAATAAAATAAAATCAGCAATCAGAAAATAGGATAGGAAAAGATAAGTCACTCATTCGACAATTAAGTCTTTACTGAAGACTCATCTCTTCAGTAGGCCCAGGAGTGCTAAGGTGAACGTCAAGGCATTGGAGTGATGAACTACCCCTTGATGTCTCTGCTGAGCCGGCTCCTCTCTCCCCACTGGGATTCTCTGCCGCTGACCCTATTACGGGGCTGAGTCACTGGCTTGCTAGTGCTCTCCCATGCCGTCCCTAGGAGGGTGCCAGGCGTTTTCGCTGTACTCGACTTGCGTGGGTGGCGTGATCTTCCTGTCCAGTTTTGCACCCACTCGGGCTCGTGCGATGGAGGAGATCTTCGTGGGCTGTACTCCGCCTTGTCTCAGGGTAGTAAGTTGGTGGTCTCTTGATATCCCTTTGGTGGTGTGGGGGCTGTGCTTTGGCAAAGTGGGTGGGGTTATATCCTCCATGGTTGGTCTGTCCGGGGGTATTGTCAGACGGGACAACAGTGTCCACCCCTCCCCCCGTCTCAGTCTCCAGTATCTACGCTACAGTAGTCTATGTGTCAGGGGGCTAGGGTCAGTCAGTCCTATCTGGTGTAATTCTCCTGTCTTATCTGGTGTCCTGTGTGATCTTAAGTATGCTCCCTCTAATTCTCCCATCTCTCTCTCCCCTCCCGGAGGACCTGAGCCCTAGGGCCATGCCTCAGGACTACCTGGCCTGACGAGTCCTGGCTTTCCACATCCCCAGTCCACCTGGTCATGCTGCTGATCCAGTTTCTGTTGTTCTGCCTGCGGCTATGGAACTCTGATCTGTTCACCAGACGTGCTGAATGCTCGGTAATGAAAAGCCAACTGACTTTTACTCCTGAGGTGCTGACGTGTTGCACCCTCTATAACCAATGTGGTTATTATTTATGAACATTTGAACGTCTTGAAGAGTACTGTTATAATCTCCACCGGGCACAGCTAGAAGAGGACTGGCCACCCCTCAGAGCCTGGTTCCTCTCTAGGATTCTTCCAAGGTTCCTGTCTTTCTAGGGAGTTTTTCAAAGCCACCGTGCTTCTACATCTGCACTGATTGCTCTTTGGAGGTTTATCAATTTGTGACAACTGCTGATGTAAAAAGGGATTTATAGATATATTTGATTGATTGACCAGCTACAGTAGATGTTTTCCGCTTTCTTATAAAGTGTCTTGCTAGTCTTCACTAGATGTTATTTTCTGCAATAGTCTTGGTCTGTGTCATTTACTCTGGCTTGTGTTGTGTACACCTTGTTATACAAAAGATTGTAAGCCTTGAAAGCCATGGCTTTCAGGGGTAGATGCTACATTAGCATGTATGAGTCAGACATTGGCAAAGATACAGTAGCTAGGATTCCTCTGTAAGTGGCAGAAAGTCATGACGAGAAAGCTGCTTAACTCCTGTAGGTCAGCCACAAAGCTCCGCAATTCCTATGTTACCAAACCATATTTAACACAATGCACAATGTTCATAGTACAGACATTATTCCATCTGTTGTGTTGGCAACAGCTCACACATTGTATGCTTAGGAAGCAACATTCACTGTTCAAGATTTTCTTAAAAATGAAGCAGAGACGTATTCTGTTTAAGAATCGTACTATGACTGAGCACCTATTACTTATTTATGCAAGGGATTACCAACAAGGGGCTATGCGTTCTATGGAAAATAATGAACGACGTGGAAGGAGTTGCATTATTTTAAAAAGAACGCATAGAGCCCCGAGTTGACTATCTCTTTCATACCATGGCTATAATTTAACACATTTTCCACTAGAAATTTGCTAATTTTCCGGTTTAAATTTGTTCAACATCCACTGAAGTAGCTAGCAAGTTTACTAGAATAGCTACGGTAGTTGCCGTGGAAACCAAGCAATAGGACAAGTACATTAGATTGTCTAGTATGAGAAACAGACGCCTCACAAGTCCTCAACTGGCAGCTTCATTAAATAGTACCCGCAAAACACCAGTCTCGACGTCAACAGTGAAGAGGAAACTCCGGGATGCTGGCCTTCCCGGAGCATCCTGGAGTCGCCCCTTCACTGTTGACATTGAGACTGGTGTTTTGCGGGTACTATTTAATGAAGCTGCCAGGTGAGAACTTGTGACGCGTCTGTTTCCTTGTCCTCTTGCTCAGTTGTGCACCGGGGCCTCCCAATCCTCTTTCTATTCTAGTTAGAGCCAGTTTGCGCTGTTCTGTGAAGGGAGTAGTACACAGCGTTGTACGAGATCTTCAGATTCTTGGGAATTTCTCGCATGGAATAGCCTTCATTTCTCAGAACAAGAATAGACTGATGAGTTTCAGAAAAAAGTTATTTGCTTCTGGACATTTTGAGCCTGTAATCGAACCCACAACTGCTGATGCTCCAGATACTCAACTAGTCTAAAGAAGGCCAGTTTAATTGCTTCAATAATCAGAACAACAGTTTTCAGCTGTGCTAACATAATTGCAAAATGTTTTTCTAAGGATCAATTAGCCTTTTAAAATGATAAACTTGGATTAGCTAACACAACATGCCATTGGAACACAGGAGTGATGGTTGCTGATAATGGGTCTCTGTACGCCTATGTAGATATTCAAGAAAAAATCTGCCGTTTCCAGCTACAGTAGTCATTTACAACATTAACAATGTCGACACTGTATTTCTGATCATTTTTATGTTATTTTAATGGACACATTTTTTTTGCTTTTCTTTCAAATCAAGGACATTTCTAAGTGACCCCAAACTCTTGAACGGTGGTGTACATTTTATAAGCACCACCAACACAGTGAATGGACAGTGAATGGGAAAATGTATTTAAAGGGACCTCCCTCTGCAGGTGATTTGCTGAATGTTCAATCCTAAATGAGGCCTGTGATTGGTTAATGACTTATAATTTTACTGTCTATGTATAAAACAGGTCATATCATTAAAAATACCAGAGAGCCCTGTAAATATGATGAGTATATTGTTCCAAACAATATGTCTAAAAATAAGCAAAATCAAAGAGGGTAGTTTTGAGATATTCATATTAATATTTTAATGTTGAATAAATGAATGTGAACATTTGTATTTCAGAATCTAGACATACTCCATATGTTAGAGCACACTATAAGGAGTTTAATGACATCAAGATGTCTGTATCACGGATCAGGTCTTTCAGGAGGCATATTTGCCTAAAAAGGGCGTAAAATGGCCACTTTCCTCATGATACATTTTTTAAATAAAATGGTTTGTGATACAAATGTAAAAATGTCAAACATCAAGCATGTCAAAAGTTTCTATGTGAGAATTGCCAGAACAATCTGAGTTAACAAAAATATTTCCCATTCCCGCTGGTGTGGAATCGCCCTTAGGTCTAAGTAGTCCATTAGGACATGTGTGCTCATGAATGTAATTTTAGCATTGGTGCAATGGTGAACGTGTTGCAGTCGCTTTGACTTGCAGTAAGAACAGAAGAGTACATTAGTTTACACTGTGAAGTTTTTGCCCACATTGAGGCTGTGAAAACCCATCGTAGTCTGTCAAGGCCCTTACCGGCGCAAAAAACCTTCAAACAAGATTATTCATAAATCACCACATATAGGACCTCAGTAGGTAGGTGAGACGAATGGGAAAAGCCCTCTGCTGGAAACCTTACCCTCTTTACTGTGTAGGGAGAGGTATTTGTTATTTTCTTAGACTATAACTGTATTATTTGTTGAATTCACATTCAAAGCACCACAGAATTTCACTAGTACCACTTACCATTCAACAATATGGATAAGTATGAATGCCGAATATCAAACACATTGGAAGTAGTAAAGCTGTATTAATAGTTTGGAAAACATGAGTTGATTTCATGTTTGATTTTCAATGTTCTGATGTTTAAAAGCCATAAAATGTTTACTAAAACAAAAGTACATGCCATTTCCACAAAGAATCCGCATCGGTTGCCAAAATGACACATGGGGACCTGAGTTCTAGATTACAAAATGCATTTGTTACCCATTTTCAAAGATGTAATTGTTTCATCTGAAACAGCTGATGATTTCCCTCATTAATATTTATGCAAGTGCTCAGCGAGGATGACTGCCTCACCATCATGAATATTCAATAGTAACAGTAGAGGACCCACTGCGTTCTGCACCCTATTGCAATACAGCAGTGATCAATCCTGAGGTAGCCATCCAACGGACACCTCTCATAAGTAAGTCAGTGCATATATCATTTGCTGAGTTGGTAAATTATTCAAAGAGCTATTAAATAATGCAAGGGCACAGTATCAATCGAAGCAGATTTTCAGCAGCAGAGTTTTGTCCAGTTTATCAACTTTTTTGATCAACATTTTGGAGGTGAATAAGGAGTAATCTAAACTAAATAATAAATTATATGGTTTAACTAGGTATTGCCTGGCCAACAGTAAAGTACAGTAATTCAAAAACATATTTTTATAAACTTGTGTGAAAATTATTTTGCTTTAAGTCACTTCAATTCTGACAGTGACAACTTGGAAGTAGAACAATCTCCAGCCATTGAAGCTAAACCCGAATGAATATACTGCACAAAACTAATTTCTAGAGGGTTAATTCATGAAAACTATTCAGACAACTTGAGGGGGGGGTGATATAGATGTATTCTTATGGCTTTGTCCCTGAACCCCTGAACATCATGACACATGTACATTCCTGTTGATATTTGAATGAGGACTACT
Source organism: Salvelinus namaycush (assembly GCF_016432855.1). Classification (NCBI taxonomy): domain Eukaryota; kingdom Metazoa; phylum Chordata; class Actinopteri; order Salmoniformes; family Salmonidae; genus Salvelinus; species Salvelinus namaycush. Next base: position 10,960,290 of record NC_052340.1, on the reverse strand, counting down.
GCCCAAAGCTCTCTCTCTATTAGACCTGAGAGGGACTAATATCATTTGAGATATTCAATTACCCGGTGTGGCTTGGGATCCATTTCATCAGCGATAAGGACACGCACAAAGCAACATGTCTTTAGAGAAAGTAATACAAACCACATTGGAATAGCAAATTCTCTACATAGCAGTTCACCTTGAAACAACGTTTCTCTGGCTTTGGTGCATGGATTTTTCTCTGGTCAGGAATCAGTATTCCAGTATTAATAAAACAACATAAAAACACATCAGCAAAACCAGTTTAAAACAAGGTTATAGTGGCCACCTTGCTCAGAGAACTGATGACTCAAACCACCAGGGTTGTATTTTCTCTTTCAGGTCAGGAGTATTATCAGAATCTGGCCCAAACACACATTTACTGTTGTGGACTTTTTTTTCACAGGCACTGAGTCCACAGTCCACCTGGTCACCTTCTCCATAGCTGATAACAGTGGAGACACGCTCTGATTGCCCTGACATGGCTGAGAGAGGACCACAGCAGTCTTCGTAATATGTTCGCTCTATTGTCCAGTTTGGGACTATAGCTAGCTAAGGCCCAGGGAGGACGGGTGCCGGGCTGCCTCTCAGACCCATGATATGATTGTGTGAGCCAGATCGTGGAGCGCTGCAGATGGAGCCTGAGTGGGGCAACCCTCCAGAGAACCAGGGACCCTGTCTAGTATTCTCAATCCCCCAGGTGGTGTAGGGGAGGGCTGAGGCTGCTAGTGACAGATGGGTATGGCTGGTTCATCTGATTCAGATGGTACGCTACAGCTGTCTCAGGACCAGCTAGGGAGACTAGCACCGGCAGCACATAGCCCACTGTCTTACCAGGCACAGGGAGGGAGGATGATTAGTAGGACAAGCTCAGCAGTCAGCCAAGCTTGACAGGCACCTGCAAGGCTTTACAGTCGCTCTGTGTGTTGAGACGGCTTGCTCCCACACAGCAGACGGCAACACACAGACTTAGTCAGGGAGGAAACCAGGGGGAAGTTCCGTTAAATAATCAACATATTTTGCCTCTCTCCCTTATTCTTTCCCTAAGTCCCTCTATCCTACCTGTCTTGAATTGTTTTCTGAGAGTACTAGAGATTTGATACGGTGGTGATCCCACGGTAGTTCAGAGCAGTACTAAATTAAAGGAAGGTTAGAAGGAAGGAAGGAAGGAATGAAAGAAAAAACAAACGAAGGAAAGAAGAAGAAAGGACAGCAGGAAGGAAGGGAAAAACCAAAGGAAGAAGGAAGGAAGGCAGTTACAGTATGAAGAGTACTTGGACAGGGCCAGAGAGACAGCTGGCTAATACCATGTCTGCCATGTTGAGTAGGCTCAGAGACTCTAGCCACAGGGAACAATGGAGACATAACACACCAGCCAGGAAAACCTTAGAGGAATAAGTGTCCAATACTTCATCAGAACCACATGCTTACTGTGAATCTATAATACTTATATAATATAATACTTGCAACAGGAAACCTGTCTTTTTAGCAATAAAGTCCATGAGATGGCTGCAATTGTTTACTTTAGATCTGCATAAAACTATGTGCAACCTGAAATTGGTGCATGGGATGCATGCAATGAGCGTAATGCAACTGCAAGCTGCTGTATTCCAAAACGTGTTTAAATCACCCTTCCATCTTTGTGAAATTGTGTTGTTTTGGGAAACAGAAGATGTCACAATAAGGGAATGATAACGTTACCATCCCACCACAATTTACCAATTTACTAAAACCACTGGAAGTGAACTTTGATCAAAGTGAGAAATATAGTCGTCATCCTTATGATTAAGAAACAAATTAATAATGTATTATTTTTGATAGATGGTAACATGGGCCCCGTTTGTTTATTCATGCTTTGGGCTTTGGTAACATCAAAAGGATTTAATGACGTATAGTAAATGGTCCATACAGAGGCATTGCAGTTTTAGTGTCATTTTTACGTGGGGCAACATGGTGTCATTAGAATGTCAAAATAGTGCAGTTAACCATTGCAGTTATATGTAACCTTGGCTGACATACTGTATTATTTATAGCCTATGTCAGGTTTACAACTGTTGTTGGCTACATATTGGTGATGCCTACGTTATAATGAAAACATACAGGCACCATCTCACAATTGTTTCCTTACTCTGTCACTAGGGGTACTGTATGTCTTCATCTCAGAACTAAAATTCCAGTCACATCCTCTACCTACAGTAGCACATGTCCATGTTTCATCTACTTTTTTTAGCAAATATTCCTGGGGAAAAGAGGCGGGCCTCATCGTCCTCAGCCCCACATCCTTGTACGGGTGACATAATAGAAGCGGACACCGGTGTCAAAGACGAGGCCTAGAGCCATTTTATTTAACACAAACCCCTGACGTCTGAGGCCCAGGCAATCCCGCTAGAGAAGGTCTACTTGGTAAAAGAGAGCAATGCTCCGGGCTCCAGTGCATATTATGACCACCACAGAGTCTGGAATAAGGGAAGGTGCCCCTCTGCACAAAATCGCCTTGAGTACTACTTGTACATTGACCAAAATAAAACTTCCTGATTTAAAGTAAAAGTTTCTGGTTCAACTTAACTACAAGGTAAGAGTGATATATAGTATGCATGAGTAACTATAGTACTGTATATGTACTTTAGATAATGTTAACCCTATCATCACAGGGAACATATCATCAATATCCCAATAATAGGATCTCAAACTAAGTCTCTGCCCCTAGTTCCCCATCAAACATGACTATGTATAACACATTTGATTTGACAAAATCAATCCCAATTAAACAGCTTGAAATGCAACATACAAAGAGAATGTTCCTCTTCGTGTGAGGTACTGTACACAGGAGAGGGAAGCATAAATCAAAGAGCAGGAACATCATGTAATGCTGAGTACAGTGAGGAGCTGTTGTCTTACTGTGTCTTTTGTGAAGTCCCTGCACACCCAGGAGGATCACGTGCCCCCATTTCCCCTCTGGCACACAAACAGGTTCAAAGAGCTCTCCCACTTACCTAGAACAAGGAAAAGGTAGAACAACATAAATGATGCTGCACTGAAACAGTGAATCAAGATAAATATTTTTCTGAGTTGGGTTTGTCACGCTATAGGTAGACTGGAGGAGATGCATTCATTTAAGCAGTTATTACAGAGGACAACATCCAAAAGTGTTCAACATACAACACACACACACACACACACACACTTATAGTGTAATTACACTAACAAAGGTTTGCATAACACATGCTGTTCCAAACTCAACCCAAAATCTGATGTAACTGTAAGAGGGAGAAGAAAAATGCCAAACAATCACAACTTAACAGAAAGGGAAGCATAGAATAATTGTCTCTTTGAAACCCAAACATGTTCAGATATAAACTAAGGACTAGCCTAAACCCAATGACCAAGCTCTCTCCCAAAAGAGGTGTCCTTTGGGGACGACAAAGAATTTGAGTATGAGAGAGAGCCTCTATGTGAGCGACACAATCTACATATATTTCTAAGAGAGCTGGAGCGCCCCTATCCAATTCAAGCCATTCCATTATTCAAACCCAGCATTGATTCTTTGTCAATCTTAGGCAGAAATCAATCTTTTCCAGAAGGCATCTTTATTTTGGACCTTCATTTGGATTTCAAATGACTTTGGCTGGCAGGTATCCTGGACATTTTCTCTCATTCCCCTTCCATGTTGATCTATGCATCGTCAGAAAAAGGGTTGACGTACTGACTGCTAAATAGGAACAGACACAGGCGACAGTGACCTAGGATGTCTGAAACACCTCTGAAGCCTGAACGAATGTAAAACAGCAACAACACACACAGACTGATCCGCTGATTAATATACTTGTTTGGATGTGCCGTCTTCCCCTTGATGCTCAAGCTCCTGTTGTATTTTAAGCCTGTCAGTGAAATGCATTAAAGCTCGACTCTCAACTCAAAGCAGGGGGAGTCAAATGTAAATGAGCTCGCCGGGAACAAATTGAGTGGAGTGACTATATCCCAACTGCATTCTTTTTACAACATGACTACAGATCCATTTCTCCTGACAGGAATATATTACTAAGCCTCTGTAAATTAAACGCAAATCGAGTGGCAGAACAAACCCTTCTATTTGAAATGTTCTATATGTGTATCGCACTTTAATATTCCATTAAGATCTGTGATTCTCTATGACACCACAACAATGACAACCAGGAAGCGATGCATTTGGCGGCTTATTATCTACCTATCACGAAAGCAAAAGAGTTCCAAAGCAATTTCAAGTTGGATAACAGAAAATAGCATAAACGTACCCAAACAAAAGCAGAGTCGTTTGTTATGTATCTCCGGAACCATGCTACAAATGTTAATGCCAGATTAAAAAATATTTAAAAACTTAGAAGTGAGATAGCAATGTAGCATTATGTCATATTCAGTACACGCTAGAGAGCAAACAGACATTTCAAATAAGTTCTTAAGCCTAGCTGCAGGAAGTAGGAGAGCTGAGGGTGCTGCAGCACCCCTTGAGATTTTTTTTTTAATAGTTCAAAAAAATGTTTTGGAGCATTAGGCCTTTATTACTCCTGTATTAGGAGAGACAAATACTCCTCTGCAGAGTGGAGAAATTGTACTACTCAAAAACCACCCCCTCTCCCACAACGGATCAGGTGAACTCAGGTGAAAGCTATGATCCTTTATTGATTTCACTTGTTAAATCCACTTCAATCAGTGTAGATAAAGGGGAGAAGACACGTTTAATAATCATTTTTAAGCCTTTAGTCCAGGGATCATCAACTAGATTTAGCAGCGGGACGATATTTTCGTGAGCGGATGGTCGGGGGCCGGAATATAGTTACAAATGTGTCAGGATTGTTCCGGTTTTGGCCACTAGATGCCCCCATTGTGCTTTTTTGACCCTTTTGTTTTCCCTTGTTTCCAGTTATTATTTGCACCTGTGCCTCGTTTCCCTTGAATGTATTTAAACCCTTAGTTTTCCTCAGTTCTTTGCTCTGTGTTTGAATGTTAGCACCCAGCCCAAGCGATGCTGTGAACATTTGTTGCTCCAGTTGGACTCTCTTGTGGTACTCTGTTTTTGTTCTCGTTCATTTATTTTTATTTTTGATTATCTTTTGAGGTTTTTTCCTGCTGTAACAACCACCTTGTGGATTTACCTTTTGACTTGGAGGATTACCTTTTTCTCTTGGAATTACTTTTGACGTTGTGGATTTATATTTTTGCCTGAAGAACTTTCCTTTTTACTTTATTAAAACACCGTCTCAAGTACTGCTGTGTCTGCCTCATCTTCTGGGTTCTGCCGACTATTAGTGGCTCAGTTTGCTAAGTGACTGTTTCTCACACCGGAGACCGAGTTCGTAACCGGGTCCTGACAAAATGATTTGTAGACTGCAATTTGACCACAAGAATCCCAAACGGATATAATATTTGACCAAAACATGATCATTTCAAACCTTGCTTAAATTTGTATATGATAACGTGTCTCTCTATTAACTTGTGTTTTTACAGTCTTTTATGTCCAACAATGAAAAAAACAAACATATATATATATATATATACACAGTACCAGTCAAAAGTTTGGACACACCTACTCATTCAAGGTTTTTTATTTTTTTTACTATTTTCTACATTGTAGAATAATAGCGAAGACATGAAAACTATTAAATAACACATATGGAATCATGTAGTTCAAAATGGCCAGAAAAAATGGCCAGAAACAAAGAACTTTCTTCTGAAAATCAGTCTATTCTTGTTTTGAGAAATGAAGGTTATTCCATGCGAAAAAATGCCAAGAAACTTAAGATCTTGTACAACGCTGTGTACTACTCCCTTCACAGAACAGCGCAAACTGGCTCTAACAAGAATAGAAAGAGGAATGGGAGGCCCCGGTGCACAACTGAGCAAGACGACAAGTACATTAGAGTGTCTAGTTTGAGAAACAGACGCCTCACAAGTCCTCAACTGGCAACTTCATTAAATAGTACCCGCAAAACACCAGTCTCAACGTCAACAGTGAAGAGGTGACACCGGGATGCTGGCCTTTTAGGCAGAGTTCCTCTGTCCAGTTTCTGTGTTCTTTTGCCCATCTTAATCTTCTATTTTTTTTGCCCAGTCTCAGATATGGCTTTCTCTTTCCAACTCTGCCTAGAAGGCCAGCATCCCAGAGTCGCAACGAGCCAGCATCCAGATACTCAACTAGTCTAAAGGCAAACAGTTTTATTGCTTCTTTAATCAGAACAGTTTTCAGCTGTGCTAACATAATTGCAAAAGAGTTTTCTAACGATCAATTAGCCTTTTAAAATTATAAACTTGGATTAGCTAACACAACGTGGAGGCAGGTAGCCTAGTGGTTAGAGCGTTGGACTAGTAACCGAAAGGTTGGAAGATTGAATCCCTGAGCTGACAAGGTAAAAATCTGTCATTCTGTGCCTGAACAAGGCAGTTAACCCACTGTTCCTAGGCCGTCATTGAAAATAAGAATTTGTTCTTAACTGACTTGCCTAGTTAAATAAAGGTTAAAAAATAAATAAATGTGCCATTGGAACACAGGAGTGATGGTTGCTGATAATGGGCCTCTGTACACCTATGTAGATATTTAAAAAAAAATGGAATTTCAACATTAAACATGACTACACTGTATTTCTGATCAATTTTATGTTATTTTAATGGTCCAAAAAATGTGCTTTTCTTTCAACAACAAGGACATTTCTAAGTGACCCCAAACTTTTGAACGGTAGTATATACAGTATATATCTATTTGGAACACCTGTAACGGCAGCCTTCCCTCTCTTCACGAGAAGAGAGGGTGTAACAGGGATCGGACCAAGACGCAGCGTAGTTGGTGCTCAACATATTTAATAATGATAAACAGTGAACACTTAACAATTACAAAATAACAAAATGTGGCAAACCGATACAGTCCTAGCTGGTGCAGAGAAAACACAGAGACAGGAAACAACCACCCACAAACCCCAACACAAAACAAGCCACCTATATATGATTCCCAATCAGAGACAACACAACACACCTGCCTCTGATTGAGAACCATATTAGGCCAAACATAGAAACAGACAAACTAGACACACAACATAGAATGCCCACCGAGCTCACGTCCTGACCAACACTAAAACAAGCAAAACACACAAGAACTATTGTCAGAACGTGACAACACCTACTTATTCAAGGGTTTTTCTTTATTTTCTACATTGTAGAATAATAGTGAAGACATCAAAACTATGAAATAAAACATATGGAATCATGTAGTAAACAAAAAAGTGTTAAACAAATAGCCACCCTTTGCCTTGATGGCAGCTTTGCACACTCTTGGCATTCTTTCAACCAGCTTCATGATGTAGTCACCTGGAATGCATTTCAATTAACAGGTGTGCCTTGTTAAAAGTTAATTTGTGGAATTTCTTTCCTTCTTAATGCGTTTGAGCCAATCAGTTGTGTTGTGTCAAGGTAGGGGGGTAAACAGAAGATAGCCCTATTTGGTAAAATACCAAGTCCATATTTTGGCAAGAACAACTCACATAAGCAAAGAGAAGCGACAGTCCATCATTACTTTAATTTGTATTAATTTTTTATTTAACCTTTATTTAACCAGGAAAAGCCAATTGAGACCCAGAGTCTATATTTAAAGGGAAATCTGGCCAAGAAGGCAGCAACAATCAATACATTACATAATTAAAACATACAACAACACAACATGATCCAGCCTAAAAAAATATTTTACACTCCTCCGTAACAGAGTCTCCCATCAATATTTTAAATTCATTCAGTGGCACTAACATATCTAGATGAAGTATGGATGGTAGACTATTCCATGTCTTTGGTGCACAAGAAGAGAAGGCAGTCTTGCCTAATACTGTGCATGTCCTGGGGACTTTAAGTAGTAACCACCTAGCAGACCGAGTATGGTAACTGCTGGTGGTGAAGGAGACCAGACTACAGAGGTAAAGAGGGAGTTTACCCAAAAGTGCTTTGTAGATGAACACATATAAATGTATCTTTCTGCTCATATAAAGTGAGGTCCAACCTACCATTTGGTACAAGGTGCAATGGTGGATAAGTGACTTGGCATTTTTAATAAAGCGCAAGGATGCATGATAAACAGAGTCCAGTCTCTGTAAGACGGAGGAGGTTGCATGCATATACAACAAGTCACCATAATCAATTACAGAGAGAAAAGTGGCCCGAACAAGCTTCTTTCTAGCCATAAGCTGGAAGCTAGCCTTATTACAAAAATAAAAACTCAATTTCAATTTAAACTTTGTCACAAGATTATCCACATGAACTTTAAAGGACAATTTGTCATCCAAACATATACCTAGGTATTTGTAGGATGACACTTTTTCAATGGATAAGCCACCAGAAGTGACAATGCTAACCTTCTCTGGCAGAGTTCTAGCTCTGGTAAAGGCCATGAATTTTGTTTTTTGTACATTCAAGACCAGTTTGAGACCATAAAGGGAGGCCTGCAGTGACTGAAAAGCAGACTGGAGCTCTTCAACAGACTGAATCAGAGAAGGAGCACATTAATATATTACTATATCATCTGCATATAGATGCAACTTTGCTGGTTGCATCCCATTTCCAAAATCATTAATAAAAATTGAGAACAACACAATAGAGGGAACACCTCTATTCATCTCAAGAAAGCTAGACTTGTGATTGTCCGTATATACACATTGTGTTCTGTCATAAACCAATTTACTGCCCCTTCACTGAGACCAATGTTTGAGTCTAGCTAGCAGCAATTCATGGTCAACTGAATCAAAGATCTTTTAAAAATCCAAACAGAGCAGCACAATGTTGCTTTTTATCAAGTGCATTGAAGACATGAAGGTCAGTCAATACGGACGATTTCAAGAACTTTGAAAGTTTTCTCAAGTGCAGTCACAAAAACCATCAAGTGCTATGATGAAACTGGCTCTCATGAAACTGGCTCTCCACAATCCCCCGACCACAACCAAATCGAGATGGTTTGGGATGAGCCGGAACACAGAACGAAGGAAAAGCAGTCAACAAGTGCTTAGCATACGTGGGAACTTCTTCAAGACTGTTGGAAAAGCATTCCAGGTGAATCTGGTTGAGAGAATGCCAAGAGTGTGCAAAGCTGTTATTAAGGCAAAGTGTGGCTAGTTGAAGAATCTTAAATATACCTCTTAAGGATCCACACCTTTTTTTCAATTTTCACCTAAAATGACATACCCAAATCTGCCTGTAGTTCAGGACCCGAAGCAAGGATATGCAAAAGGAAAAACTTTGAAGTTTGGGGAAATGTGAAATGAATGTAGGAGAATATAACACATTGGATCAACAAAGAAAAAAACGTTTTTCTTTTTTTTGTACTCTCATCTTTGAAATGCAAGAGAAAGGCCATAATGTATTATTCCAGCCCAAGCGCATTTTAGATTTTGGCGACAAGACGGCAGCAGTGTATATGCAAAGTTTTAGACTGATCCAATGAACCATTGCATTTCTGTTCCAAATTTTGTATCAAGACTGCCCAAATGTGCCTAATTGGTTTATTAATACAAGTTCATATCGGTGCACTCTCCTCAAACAATAGCATGCAAATGGTCCGGGTTGCCATTTGATTAGCTGTTCAGGAGTGTCTTATGGATTGGGAGTAGAGTAGAAGCTGTTTTGAAGCCTCTTGGACCTAGACTTGGCGCTCCGGTACCGCTTGCCATGCAGTAGCAGAGAGAACCGTCTATGACTGGGGTGGCTGGAGTCTGACAATTTTTAGGGCCTTCCTCTGACACTGCCTGGTATAGGTCCTGGATGGCAGGAAGCTTGGCCCCAGTGACGTACTGGGCCATTCGCACTACCCTTTGTAGTGCCTTGCGGTTGAAGGCCGAGCAGTTGCCATACCATGCAGTGATGCAACCAGTCAGGATGCTCTTGATGGTGCAGCTGTAAAACCTTTTGAGGATCTGAGGACCCATGTCAAATCTTTTCAGTCTCCTAAGGGGGAATAGGTTTTGTCATGCCCTCTTCACGACTGTCTTGGTGTGCTTGGACCATGTTAGTTTGTTGGTGATGTGGACACCAAGGAACTTGAAGCTCTCAACATGCTACACTACAGCCCTGTTGATAAGAATGGGGGCGTGCTCGGTCCTCCTTTTCCTGTAGTCCACGATCAACTCCTTAGTCTTGATCACGTTGAGGTAGAAGTTGTTGTCCTTGCACCACACGGTCAGGTCTCTGACCTCCTCCTTATAGGCTGTCTCATCGTTGTTGGTGATCAGGCCTACCACTGTTGTGTCATCAGCAAACGTAATGATGGTGTTGAATCATGCCTGGCCGTGCAGTCATGAGTGAACAGGGAGTACAGGAGGGGACGGAGCACGCACCCCTGAGGGGCCACCGCATTGAGGATCAGCGTGGCGGATGTGTTGTTACCTACCCTTACCACCTGGGGGCGGCCCGTCAGGAAGTCCAGGATCCAGTTGCAGAGGGAGGTGTTCAGTCCCAGGGTCCTTAGCTTAGTGATGAGCTTTGAGGGCACTATGGTGTTGAACACTGAGCTGTAGTCAGTGAATAGCATTCTCACATAGGTGTTCCTTTTGTCCAGGTGGGGAAGGGCAGTGTGGAGTGCAATAGAGATTGCATCATCTGTGGATCTGTTGGTGCGGTATGCACATTTTGTGGGTCTAGGCTATCTGGAATAATGGTGGTGATGTCGACCATGACCAGCCTTTCAAAGCATTTCATGGCTACAGACGTGAGTGCTACAGGTCGGTCATCATTTAGGCAGGTTACCTTAGTGTTCTTGGGCACAGGGACTATGATGGTCTGCTTGAAACATGTTGGTATTACAGACTCAGACAGGGAGAGGTTGAAAATGTCAGTGAAGACACTTGCCAGTTGGTCAGCGCATGCTCGGAATACACGTCCTGGTAATCCGTCTGGTCCTGTGGCCTTGTGAATGTTGACCTGTTTAAAGGTCTTACTCACATCGGCTGCGGAGAGCGTGATCCCACAGTCGTCCGGAACAGCTGAAGCTCTCATGCATGTTTCAGTGTTACTTGCCTCGAAGCAAGCATAGGAGTTATTTAGCTCGTCTTGTAGGCTCGTGTCACTGGGCATCTCTCGGCTGTGCTTCCCTTTGTAGTCTGTAATAGTTTGCAAGCCCGGCCACATCCGACGAGCATCGGAGCCGGTGTAGTACAATTCGATCTTAGTCCTGTATTGACGCTTTGCCTGTTTGATGGTTCATCGTCGGAGGGCATCGCGGGATTTCTTATAAGCTTCCAGGGTTAGAGTCCCGCTCCTTGAAAGCGGCAGCTCTACCCTTTTAGCTCAGTGCGAATGTCGCCTGTAATCCATCCAATTATGGTCAGATTTGCCAAATGGAGGGTGAGGGAGAGCTTTGTACACGTCTCTATGTGTGGAGTAAAGGTGGTTTAGAAATGACATGCTGATAGAAATTAGGTAAAACTGATTTAAGTTTCCCCGCATTATAGTCCCCGGCCACCAGGAGCGCAGCCTCTGGATGAGTGTTTTCCTGTTTGCTCATGGCAGTATACAGCTCATTGAGTGCGGTTTTAGTGCCAGCATGTAGACAGCTACGAAAAATACAGATGAAAACTCTCTAGGTAGATAGTGTGGTCTACAGCTTATCATGATACTCTACCTCAGACGAGCAAAACCTTCCTTAGATATCGTACACCAGCTGTTGTTTACATATATGCATAGGCCCCCAACCCTGTGTCTTACCAGAGGCTGCGGTTCTGTCCTGCCGATAGAGTGTATAACCTGCCAGCTGTATGTTCTTAATGTCATTGTTCAGCCACTACTCTGTGAAGATATTACAGTTTTTAATGTCCCGTTGTTAGGATATACATGCTTTCAGTTCGTTCCATTTATTTTACAGTGATTGAACGTTAGTTAGTAGGACTGAAGGCAAAGGCAGATTAGCCACTCGTTGCCTGATCCTCACAAGGCACCCTGATCTTTTTCCGCAAAATCTGTTTTTTTCTCTCCAGCGAATGACGGGATCTGGGCCTGGTCTGTAGTATATCCCTCCCGTCCGACTCATTGAAGAAAAACGATTTGTCTAATCTGAGGTGAGTAATCGCAGTTCTGATGTCCAGAAGCTCTTTTTGGTCATAATGTTGCTGCTACCGTCTCTTATGTCCAAAACAAGTTACGAAAAACGCTAAAAAACTAACAAAATAACATGGTTGGTTAAGAGCAGATAAGACCGCAGCCATCCCCTCCGGCGCCATCATGTTTTGTACACTCGGTGTAGAGAATAACATATCCTAAGCCAGCCATCTAAGTGCTGTATGCAGTGATAAACATAGTTACCAACCTATTTGCCACTGAATACAAAATAAGCTAAATATATTCTCTCTCCCAAAAGTGCTAGTGATGATTACTAAGGATTTGAGTGCCCAGCTTGCCTCTGCTTCCCCCTTCTCTTCCCTTGAGTGGACTGCATCATTAGGACTGCATTATTAGGAAAACTCAACTACGCAATATGCCATCCACTCCAATGAGCATTCCCATTTGCTGACACACACTTCCTTTAGCTGATGAGTCATGAACCGCCAAAGTCAAACTCCTCAGCAGTTTCTAAATAAGACCATCAAATTCAAAATGTCTGCCCCTTCACTACAGCACTTTCAATTATACAGAAAGTGGTCCCTGGAATGCAGAAGGTGGGCTTGGATTATAGAAGAACCTATGGCCATTGAACTGTATGTTGCATGAGCAGTTGTAGTTTTAATGTGCAATTTTGGAAAAAAATACACACAGAACAGTTTATTAGGTACTTGGACTTGGAATGTGGAATGATCGTCGGTGCCAGGCCTGCTGGATCTAGTATCTCAGAAACGGTCGCCCTCCTAGCCTTTTCACGCACGACAGTGTCTACGGGTTTTGCGAGAATAGTGTGACAAACAAAAAACATCCAGTAACCATCCTGATATTGAGATGCACACCCTTTTTTCAACACAGTCGGGGCAGGGACTCTACAAGGTGTCGAAAGCATCCAACAGGGATGCTGGCCCATGTTGACGCCAAAGCTTTTTGTTGTGCCAAGTTGGCTGGATATCCTTTGGGTGGTGGACCATTCTTGATAGACACGGCAAACTTTTGCTTGTGAAAGTTCTTGACACACTCAAACCGGTGCACCTGGCACCTACAACCATAACCTGTTCAAAGACACTTAAATCTTTTGTCTTGCCCATTTACCCTTTGAATAGCACACATACACAATCCTATGTCATAATTGTCTCAAGGCTTAAAAATCCTTCTTTAATTGGACTCCTCCCCTTCATCTACATTGATTGAAGAGGATTTAACAGGTGACATCAAAAGGAGATCATAGCATTTACCTGGAATCACCTAGTCAGTTTGTCATGGAAAGAGCAGGTGTTTCAAATTTTTTGTATACTCAGTGGCTTCGGAAAGTATTCAGACCCCTTGACATTTTCCAAATTTTGTTACGTTCCAGCCTTATTCTAAAATTGATTAAATAAAAACAAATCCTTAGCAATCTACACACAATACCCCATAATGACAAAGCAAAAACAGTTTTTATTTTTTTATTTTAGCAAATGTATGAAAAAACAAATATATATATCTTTGCTATGAGACTGGAAATGTATCTCAGGTGCATCCTTTTTCCATTGATCGTCCTTGAGATGATTGAAGTCCACCTGTGGTAAATTCAATTGATTTGACATGATTTGGAAAGGCGCACACCTGTCTATATAAGGTCCAAAGTTGACAGTGCATGTCAGAGCAAAAACCAAGCCATGAGGTCAAAGGAATTGTCTGCAGATCCCCGAGACAAGATTGTGTCGAGTCACAGATCTGGGGAAGGGTACCAAAAAATGGCTACAGCATTGAAGGTCCCCAAGAACACAGTGGCCTCCTTCATTCTTAAATGGAAGAAGTTTGGAACCACCAAGACTCTTCCTAGAGCTGGCCGCCCGGCCAAACAGAGCAATCGGGGGAGAAGGACCTTGGTCAGGGAGGGGACCAATAACCCGATGGTCACTCTTACAGAGCTCTAGAGTTCCTCTGTGGAGATGGGAGAACCTTCCAGAAGGACAACCATCTCTGCAGCACTTCGACATAGTGGCTTGGTTTTTGCTCTGACATGCACTGTCAACTGTTGGAACTTATATAGACGGGTGTGTGCCTTTCCAAATCATGTCCAATTAATTGAATTTGGACTCCAATCAAGTTGTAGAAATATTGAGGATGATCAAAGGAAACAGGATGCACCTGAGCTCAACTTCGAGTCTCATAGGAAACGGTCTGGATACTTACGTAAATAATGTATTTGTTTTTTATTTTGAATACATTTGCAAACATTTCTAAAAACGTGTTTACCCTTTGTCATTATGGGGTATTGTGTGCAGATTGAGAATTTTTCTTTATTGAAATACATTTTAGGTAAGGCTGTAATGTAACAAGATGTGGAAAAAGGGAAGGGGTCTGAAAACTTCACGAATGCACTGTATATATATTGAGATTGATGTATTGATCGGGTAGAGTCAAGGTGGCTGAGTCAATGTGTACATCCATGCAGTGAGCCTATTCATGGACATAATGTAATACTAAAAATACAGTTTATCACAGACGGTGATGCAGAGCTATTTAAATGGAAATTCTCTGCTGAGGAGAGAGTACTTACAAAAGGAAATGTCCCATCCATTTGATAAACAGAAATCAGAGGAGAACTCTTTGAAACAATGACATTCAATTACTGTGAAATTACGAGGCAGGCAGCTAGGTTATTTGACAGACAGATCTCATTTGCTCTGACATGTTTTTACGTTTCTAGTTAACCATTGTTGTAAATAGGGCGAGTGAAATAAAAGCATGGACATTCCATTGGTAGGAGTATAAGGAAATTGACAGAAACCTCTAAGCACTTGAGAGGTACAGGTACTGTAAAGTTGAGCAGGGGCTACTACAATGTGTCAAAAGAAGTCCCCCTGGTCCTCCAAAGTAGGATGTAAGAGGACCACACTCTATCCAGGGGAGGCAGTGGATTTAACACCAGATGGAGTGTACAGATCTGCTGCATAGGAGTTTCAGATGTTTCTCTAACGTATCAGTTCTTTGCTGTTACACAAAATTATAGTCAAAATCAAATGATCATTTCTAGTAAGATTGGTTGAATAAAGGTCAATTTGTGCTAAATAATCCATCTGATTACTAAAATCAAAACATTAAAGGGATAGTGTGAGATTCTGGCAATTCTGTTAATCAGAGTCAGATGAACCATTGATATAATTTTTATGTCTCAGCATCGGGTTTAAAGAAAGAAAGCAGAGGAACGCTAGTGGTACCTGTAGACTTCCAGTCATTGTGCTAATGCTAGTTAGCACTGGCTTGTGAAATGACCTCTAATGCTGTTTATATTGCAGGTTGAGACATAAAAATGACATCCACGAGTTCATCCGACTCTGGGTAAGTAGAAAATTGTAGAGAATCTTGCACTATCCCTTTAACTTCTTATGGCTGCAGGGGCAGTATTGAGTAGCTTGGATGAAAGGTGCCCAGAGTAAACGGCCTGCTCCTCAGTCCCAGTTACTAATATATGCATATTATTATTAGTATTGGATAGATAACACTCTGCAGTTTCTAAAACTGTTTGAATTATGTCTGTGAGTATAACAGAACTCATTTCGCAGGCAAAAACCTGAAGAAAATCCAAACAGGAAGTGGAAATTCTGAGGCTGGTCGAGTTTCAACCAAGATCCCATTGAAATCACAGTGAGATATGAATGAGTATTCACTTTCTACGGCTTCCACTAGATGTCAACAGTCTGTAGAACTTTGTCTGATGACTCTACTGTGAAGGGGGGCCGAAGGAGACAGGAATGAGTCACCACTACCATGAGGTGAACATTCTTTGACCACGCGCGCTCACATGAGAGGCAGCTCCGTTCCATCGCTCATCTGAAGTCAATGTAATTCTCCGGTTGGAACGTTATTCAAGATTTATTTTAACAACATTCTAAAGATTGATTCAATACATCGTTTGACATGTTTCTACTGACTGTTACGGAACTTTTGGACATTGTCAGGTTTTAGTGAACGCGCTTCGTGACTTTGGAATTGTTTACCAAACGCGCTAATTGGACATAAATAACGGATCATTTTCGAACAATTCAAGCATTTATTGTGGACCTGGGATTCCTGGGAGTGCATTCTGATGAAGATCATCAAAGGTAAGGGAATATTTATCATGTCATTTCTGGTTTCTGTTGACTCCAACATGGCGGCTAATTTGACTATTGTTCTGAGCTCCGTCTCAGATTATTGCATGGTTTGCTTTTTCCGTAAAGTTTTTTAGAAATCTGACACAGCGGTTGCATTAATAATCTAAACAGTTTTAGAATGTATTAATTGTGAAGTGGTATCCATGCTGGTATCATAGAGTACAGTACTTCTGGAGATGACTACTGTTGTTGTGAACTCCCTGAGGGAAAATTTGTAGTGTAATGGTGCCGGAGGGGATGGCTGCCGTTTTACGGACTCCAAACCAATATTGTGCTAATTTGTGTGTTTTTTCGCATTGTTTGTTATTTATTTTGTACATAATGTTGCTGCTACCTCCTCTTATGACCGAAAAGAGTTTCTGGATATCAGAACAGTGATTACTCACCTCAAACTGTACAAAGAAGCCTCCCGGGTGACGCAGTGGTCTAGGGCACTGCATCGCAGCGCTAGCTGTGCCACCAGAGATTCTGGGTTCGCACCCAGGCTCTGTCGCAGCCGGCCGCGACCGGGAGGTCTGTGGGGCGACGCACAATTGGCCAAGCGTCGTCCGGGTTAGGGAGGGTTTGGCCGGTAGGGATATCCTTGTTCCATCGCGCATCAGCGACTCCTATGGCGGTCCGGGCACAGTGCGCGCTAACCAAGGTCGCCAGGTGCACAGTGTTTCCTCCGACACATTGGTGCGTCTGGCTTCCGGTTTCGGGGGACGCATGGCTTTCGACCTTTGTCTCTCCCGAGCCCGTACGGGAGTTGTAGCGATGAGACAAGATAGTAATTACTAACAATTGGATACCACGAAATTAGGGAGAAATGGGGGAAAATTGGGGGAAAAGTCTGACGGAAGGATATACCGTTTCTCCAGGACCAGGCCCAAATCCCCGTCATTAGCATGAAGAAAAGACAGAGATACAGAGGGCGCAGATCCGGGTGCCTTTGTGAGAATTCGTGGGCAAGTGGGTAACCCGCCTCTACCATCCGTTCTATTGGCCAACGTGCAATCACTGGAGAATAAACTGGATTAGCTCTATCCTACCAATGGGACATTAAAAACGAATATCTTACGTTTTACCGAGTTGAGGCTGAACGATGACATGGATAATATACAGCTGGCTGGGTTTTCTGTGCATCGGCAGGACAGAACAGCTACGTCCGATAAGACAAGGGGTGGGGGTGTGTGTCTATTTGTCAAAAAAATCTGGTGCGCAATGTCTAATATTAAGGTCTAGTTTGGTGGTGTATCTACCAAGAGAGTTTCCATTTACATTTATTGTAGCTGTCTATTTACCACCACAAACTGATGCTGGCACTAAGACCGCACTCAACAAGCTGTATAAGGCCATAAGCAAACAAGAAAATGCTCATCCAGACGTGGCGCTCCTAGTGGCAGGGGACTTTAATGCAGGCAAACAAATACATTTTACCAAATTTCTACCAGAATGTCACATGTGCAACCAGAGAAAAAATAAACTCTAGACCACCTTTACTCCACAGACAGAGACGCGTACAAAGCTCTCCCTCGCCCTCCATTTGGCAAATCTGACCATAATTCTATCTTCCTGATTCCTACTTACAAGCAAAAATTAAAGCAGGAAGTACCAGTGACTCGCCCAATACGAAAGTGCTCAGATGATGCTGATGCTACGCTACAGGACTGTTTTGCTAGCACAGACTGGAATATGTTCTGAGAATCATCCAATAGCATTGAAGAGTACACCACCTCAGTCACCGGCTTCATCAAGAAGTGCACAGTGACCTTACATACATATCCAAACCAGAAGCCATGGATTACAGGCAACATCCGCACTGAGCTAAAGGCAAGAGCTGCCGCTTTCAAGGAGCGGGACATTAATCCGGATGCTTATAAGAAATCCCGTTATGCCCATAGACGAACCATCAAACAGGCAAAGCGTCAACACAGGACTAATATTGAATCCTACTACACCGGCTCTGATGCTCGTTTGATGTGGCAGGGCTTGCAAACTATTACCGACTACAATGGGAAACCCAACAGCGAAATGCCCAGTGACGCGAGACTACCAGACAAGCTAAATGCCTTTTATGCTCGCTTCGAGGCAAGCAACACAGATGACACAATCTCAATCGCACTCCACACTGCCCTTTCCCAAATGGACAAAAGGAACACCTATGTGAGAATGCTATTCATTGACTACAGCTCAGCGTTTAACACCATGGTGCCCACTAAGCTCATCACTAAGCTAAGGACCCTGGGACTAAATACCTTCCTCTGCAACTGGATCCTGGACTTCCATTGTCCCCCAGGTGGTAAGGGTAGACAACAACACACTGATCCTGAACAAGTGGGCTCCTCAGGGGTGCATGGTTAGTCCCCTGCTGTACTCCCTGTTCACCCACGACTGCGTGGCCATGCACAACTTCAACACCATCATTACGTTTGCTGACGACAAAACAGTGGTAGGCCTGATCACCAATAATGACGAGACAGCCTATAGGGAGGAGGTTAGACCTAGCAGTGTGGTGCCAGGACAACAACATCTCCCTCAATGTGAGCAAGACAAAGGAGTTGTTCGTGGACTACAGGAAAAGGAGGACCGAACACGCCCCCATTCACATTGACGGGGTTGTAGTGGAGCGGGTCGAGAGTTTCAAGTTCCTTGGTGTCCTCATCACCAACAAACTATCATGGTCCAAACACACCAAGACAGTCGTGAAGAGGGCACGACAACGCCTTTTCCCCCTCCGGAAACTGAAAAGATTTGGCATGGGTCCACAGATCCTCAAAAAGTTCTACAGCTGCACCATTGAGAGCATCCTGACCGGTTGCATCCCCACTTGGTATGGCAACTGCTCGGCATCCGACCGTAAGGCGCTACAGAGGGTAGTACGTACAGCCCAGTACATCACTGGGGCCAACCTTCCTGCCATCCAGGACCTATATACTCTACCGGTTCGTCGAAAACTAATCTGGCATTTCCCAGTATATAAAGCACATATATTTTAATATAGCCCTGCTTATATGGGGTTGAGGCCTTTTTCTTATCTGCAGAGTCAAAGAGATTCTGAAATGTGTTGGAAAATAAAGCTGCACAATGAAAGAAAATAATCGGTTTTAATGAGACAGGCATGCGATTGAAACAAATCTAATATAATTAGAAATAATATTCTGCAAAAATGTTTTCAAATTCATTGCGTACCTCGGAATTCCGAGAGAGATTATTGCGTCTCCGATTTTGTGGGGGAGGTGGATTTCTAATCTCTCTCTGTCACACTTCATTTAGCCTATTAATTAACAACTAATCTCTATACTGGACTGGAAACCAAATTAAGCATTTAGGTTGGTTCGTGCATGCTATCTACAGCCCTCAGTCATGCGAAGGAACAAAACTGCTCGATAGCAGTATATTTTACTTCTCCCAAACAAATAAATAATTATGTCAATCATCCACTCAATGACAAAAAATAACAGAAATACTCATTTAGATTTATTTTATTTAATCTTTATTTAAATAGGCAAGTCAGTTAAGAACAAATTCTTATTTACAATGACGGCCTACCAAAAGGCAAAAGGCCTCCTGCGGGAACGGGGGCCTGGGATTAAAATAAATAAATAAATACAATATAGGACAAAAATCATAGTGGTTTCCCAGTACACCATGGCAGCTTCTGACGTAGGCATTTGTGTTTCAATACACATATTGATATTAACATAATATTGAGGTATATTGATGTGTATTGATGTATATTGAAGTGTATACAGGGCTCATCTGCAAAATAGATCTTAGTCTCTGCATGACTGCATGTCAAAATAAAGATGAAATAAATAAAATCTATTCACCTGACCATTGTTGTGGGAAAACGGTTGAAGACTGAGTTGTGAAAAACCCATACTACACTACCATCGGCATGTAAATCACCATGTATAATACATCTAGGTGTGCCGACCAGCAATTCACAAGACAAGAGCTCATCATGCATTTCCTAAACAATACTGCTCTACATCCACAGGCTTTGGGGTACTTGAAGGAATGTGGAAAAATGCCACATTTAGAAAAGGTAGAATGTGTTGGATTGACTAACTATTTAACTAACTAACTATAGCCTCCCTAAAGGACATCATATTATTTCCCATGTCATGAGCCATCATGTATCAGTGTTCACGCTGATATGCCCTAGGTGTGCTACAGAATCCCAGCATCCCATGTCAAAGCCAAAATAGCTAACTTGACAAGTGTGTGTGGTCAGGTCTAAGCCAACATCCATACCATGCTTGCCGGCTATGGTAAGAAGACTCTGGCAGAAGATGACCCTGTTGAACATTTCAACAGAGCAATGCAGCCAATCTCAGAGATATTTCTGTCTATCTCCAGTCCATCTCCAGTCCCTGAGCTACAGTAGCCCTGGCAGCAGCAGGGAAGAGAGACCGCTCCAGCTCTGTTCCTTTTTCATCATCAGACATTTCTATTTTCTATTCCAGGAGGGCCTCCTTAGTGCGTCGGGCCAGGGACCGGTGACAAAGCTGGGAATCAATGGAGAGGGGCTTCCTTTCTCTCTGTAAATGCCAGATCACCACGGCTGAGCCAGAGAGGCTATTGTGTATTGAGTGGTCAGGCACTATTTATAGTCAGACTGAGAAAAATATGAAATGTGGAGATGGAGAATAGAGAAGGCTCTTACGAAGCTGGGGGACAATTATTCAAAGGCTTGTCAAAACGACTAACCACTACATGCAACAAATGTGTTTACTTATATGCCGTATGAGTTGCATTGTGGTCTATTACTGATTACCCTGGGAAATCCATCAAGTTATTACACCCCTGCATTTCTCCCTGTTCTTTGTTTTTCCAAACCATTGATCCCCACTGTGAAAGATATCCAAAGACACACAGCCAATTCCACTGCAAGGTAAGATACCATCATGGCTTTGTTATTTGAAATCTTGACCGTTTTGAACACAGACTCATCTCTGGTGGCTTTGCTGATATATGCATGCTCTTTCATTTTGTTTACATATGGATGCACTTGGATAAACTCCTGAGCCTCAAAAAGTAAGCCAATCTACGGCTTCAAGTCGTATGACTTGTTTTGTTCCTTCTACGCTAGATAAACAACCTTATCCATTAGTAAGAGGTCAATGTAAAAGCCATTCTGCATGTCTGTCTACAAAGAACTCACGCCTAATAAACAATCTATTGTTTCCAAGACAATGAGAGAAGTAAAGCAACACAGAGATAGTAGAAAACAAATCGCTCTGAGTTTATACTTACCAAAGAAAGAACAAGGACATGCCATACGAGTTAGAAAAAGATGAACACAAAAGCAGAGGACATATCAAAAAGGCTTAGCATTTGTCAACCTTGAGAGGCTTAAAGCGAAACTTCAGAATTTTGGCAATGAACTCGTGGATACCATTTTTATGTCTCAGCGTGCATTTTTAAGGAAGTTGCTAACTAGCAGTAGCATAATGACTGGAAGTCTATGGTTACTCCTAGCATGCTAGTAGATACCAGTCATTGCGCTAACACTAGTTAAGATTAGCTCACAAAACTACTGGATGCATAGACATACAAATAGTATCCATAAGTTCATTAGACTCTTGGGAAGTAGAAAACTCAAAGTATCCCTTACATTTTCTTTTGACCTGAATCACCTTACATACCACTGGAGAGCAGTTGTAAAGCACGTGTCAAACTCATTCCATGGAGGGCTGAGTGTATGCAGGTTTTCACTCCACCCTTGTACTTGATTGATGAATTAAGATCACTAAATATTAAGGAACTCCCCTCACCTGGTTGTCTAGGTCTGAATTGAAAGGAAAAAACAAAAAACCTGCAGACACTCAGCCCTCCGTGGAATGAGTTTGACACCCCTGGTGTAAAGCATTTATGGATTTAAGCAAGAATAAGGAATATCTTTAAGCCTCTAATAGCTATTAAAGATTAATATTAGCTCTGAACTGAGAGATTCATACGGACACAGATACTGGCCAGCATATCTACACTACACAGTTTATTAGGTACACCCATCTAGTACCAGGTTGGACTCTCCACCTCCAGAACAGCCTGACTTCTTCGGGCTTGGATTCCTCAAGGTGTGGCATTCAAATGTTGATCAATTGGTATCAAGGGAATAAACGTGTGCCAGGAAAACATTTCCCACACCATTACACCACCGCCACCAAGCAGGATGGGGCCATGGACTCATGCTGCTTACGCCAAATCCTGACTCTGTCATCAGCATGACGCAACATGAAACGGAATTAGTCCGACCAGAAAATGTTTTTCCACTCCTCAATTGTCCAGTGTTGGTGATTGCGTGCCCACTGGAGCCGCTTCTTCTTTTTAGCTGACAGGAGTGGAACCCGGTGTGGTCTGCTGCAACAGGCCATCCGTGACAAGGGCCAAACTATTTTCATGAACGGGGTAGTGTACCTAGTAAACTTGCCATTGAGTGTATAACAGATACAACACTAGGGTAAATCTATAAGTTCATGATGCCTGGTTTTTTAGATAAATAACAAAAATGTATTACAATTATATTATGTACAGTATATTGATAGAGGGTTATACTGTAACTGTAGATTCCCCTAGTTCCATTATTCAAACCACATAATTAGTCTAATTAAATCAGAACTGCATTCACAGGGAGGTGGGAATACTAAGCAGGCCAAGATTTGTGTACTGTATTCAAAGGAAGACGTAGAGCAGCATGGTTACCTCTTATTAATACAGATGTTAAAACACACTCCCCTGCTCGCTTTTATTGACATAGATATTCTAGATTGACTCTGCCAGCCCTCCTGAGGAACCTTCCTTGGTATACAGTGTAGAGGTCGACCGATTATTTGGAATGGCCGATTTCAAGTTTTCATAACAATCGGAAATCGGTATTTTTGGACACCGATTTTGCAGCTTATTATTTATTTTTTTACACGTTTATTTAATCGTTATTTAACTAGGAAAGTCAGTTAAGAACACATTCTTATTTTCAATGACGGCCTAGGAACGGTGGGTTAACTGCCTCATTCAGGGGCAGAATGACAGATTTTCACATTGTCAGCTCGGGGGATCCAATCTTGCAACCTTACAGTTAACTAGTCTAACGCAATAACGACCTGCACTCCACAAGGAGACTGACTGCCTGTTACGCGAATGCAGTAAGCCAAGGTAAATTGCTAGCTAGCCTTAAACTTATCTTATAAAAAACAATCAATCAATCAATCATAATCACTAGTTAATTACACATGGTTGATGATATTACTAGATATTATCTAGCGTGTCCTGCGTTGCATATAATCTGACTGAGCATACAAGTATCTAAGTATCTGACTGAGCGGTGGTAGGCAGAAGCAGGCGCGTAAATTCATTCAAACAGCACTTTAGTGCGTTTTGCCAGCAGCTCTTCGTTGTGCGTCAAGCATTGCGCTGTTTACGACTTCAAGCCTATCAACTCCCGAGATGAGGCTGGTGTAACCGAAGTGAAATGGCTAGCTAGTTAGCGCGCGCTAATAGCGTTTCAAACGTCACTCGCTCTGAGCCTTGGAGTAGTTGTTCCCCTTGCTCTGCAAGGGCAGCGGCTTTTGTGGAGCGATGGGTAACGCTGCTTCGAGGGTGGCTGTTGTCGTTGTGTTCCTGGTTCGAGCCCAGGGAGGAGCGAGGAGAGGGACGGAAGCTATACTGTTACACTGGCAATACTAAAGTGCCTATAAGAACATCCAATAGTCAAAGGTTAATGAAATACAAATGGTATAGAGAGAAATAGTCCTATAATTCCTATAATAACTACAACCTAAAACTTCTTACCTGGGAATATTGAAGGCTCATGTTAAAAGGAACCACCAGCTTTCATATGTTCTCATGTTCTGAGCAAAGAACTTAAACGTTAGCTTTCTTACATGGCACATATTGCACTTTTACTTTCTTCTCCAGCACTTTGTTTTTGCATTATTTAAACCAAATTGAACATGTTTCATTATTTATTTGAGGCTAAATTGATTTTATTGATGTATTATATTAAGTTAAAATAAGTGTTCATTCAGTATTGTTGTAATTGTCATTATTACAACAACAACAAAAATCGGCCAATTAATCGGTATCGGCTTTTTTGGTCCTCCAATAATCGGTATCGGCGTTGAAAAATCATAATCGGTCGACCTCTAATACAGTGCATTCGGAAAGTATTCAGACCCCTTGACTTTTTCTGAATTTTATTACGTTACAACCTTATTCTAAAATTTATGAAATTGTTTTTTTCCCCTCATCAATCTACATACCCCATAATGACAAAAACAGGTTTTTAGAAATGTTTCCAAATATATAAAATAAAAATAACTGAAATATCACATTTACATAAGTATTCGGACCACTTTGTTGAAGCACCTTTGGCAGCGATTACAGCCTTGAGTATTCTTGGGTATGAACCTACAAGCTTGGCACACCTGTATTTGGGGAGTTTCTCCCATTCCTCTCTGCAGATTCTCTCAAGCTCTGTCAGATTGGATGGGGAGAGTCACTGCACAACTACTTTTAAGGTCTCTCCAGAGATGTTAGATCAAGTTCAAGTCTGGGCTCTGGATGGGCCACTCAAGGACATTGAGACACGTGTCCCGAAGCCCCTCCTGCATTTTCTTGGCTGTGTGCTTAGGGTCATTGTCCCTTTGGAAAGTGAACCTTCGACCCAGTCGGAGGTCCTGAGCGCCCTGGAGCAGGTTTTCATCAATGATCTCTCTGTACTTTGCTCAGTTCATCTTTCCCTCGATCCCGACTAGTCTCCCACTTCCTGCCGCTGAAAAACATCCCCACAGCATTATGCTGCCACCACCATGCCTCACCGTAGGGATGGTGCCAGGTTTCCTCCAGACGTGACACTTGGCATTCAGGCCAAAGAGTTCAAGTTTGGTTTTATCAGACCAAAGAATCTTGTTTCTCATGGTCTGAGAGTCCTTCAGGTGCCTTTTGGCAAACTCCAAGCAGGCTGTCATGTGCCTTTTACTGAGGAGTAGCATCCGTCTCGCCACTCTACCATAAAGGCCTGATTGGTGGAGTGCTACAGAGATGGTTGTCCTTCTGGTAGGTTTTCAAATCTCCACAGAGGAACTCTGGAGCTCTGTCAGAGTGACCATCGGGTTCTTGGTCACCTCCCCTCCCTTTTTTTTTTAGAAAAAGGTCTATGACTCGGGTGATTGGAGTCTCTGACATTTTTTGGGGCTTTCCTCTGACACCGTCTATTATATAGGTCCTGGGTGGCAGGAAGCTTGGCCCCAGTGATGTACTGGGCTGTGCGCACTACCCTCTGTAGCGCCTTACGGTCAGATGCCGAGCAGTTGCCATACTAGGCGTTGGTGCAACCGGTCAGGATCCTCTCGATGGTGCAGCTGTAGAACTTTTAGAGGATCTGGGGACCCATGCCAAATCTTTTCAGTCTCCTGAGGGGGAAAGGTGTTGTCGTGCCCTCTTCACGACTGTCTTGGTGTGTTTGGACCATGATAGTTCGTTGGTGATGTGGACACCAAGGAACTTGAAACTCTCGACCCGCTCCACTACAGCCCCGTTGATAATTGTTATAGTTGTTAATAGGGGCCTGTAGTCCATGATCAGCTCCTTTGTCTTGCTCATATTGAGGGAGAGATTGTTGTCTCTGACCTCCTCCCTATAGGCTGTCTCATTGTTGTCGGTGTTCAGGCCTACCACTGTTGTGTCGTCAGCAAACTTAACGATGGTGTAGGTGAACAGGGAGTACAGGAGTGAACTAAGTACACACGTGTTGTTGCCTACCCTTACCACCTGGAGGTGGCCTGTCAGGAAGTCCAGGATCCAGTTTCAGAGGGAGGTGTTTAGTCCCAGGGTTCTTAGCTTAGATCATCACGTCTCTGCAGTATTTCAAGCATTTTTTAAATTGTACCTTTATTTAACTAGGCAAGTCAGTTAAGAACAAATTCTTACTTTCAATGACAGCCTAGGAACAATGGGTTAACTGTCTTGTTCAGGGGCAGAACAACAGATTTTTACCTTGTCAGCTTGGGGATTCGATCTTGCAACCTTTCGGTTACTAGTCCAACGCTCTAACCACTAGGCTACCTGCCGCCACTGTGCATCATGCTTAAATGATGCACAGCACAAGCTACAATTATTGCTTACCTCGCTACAGTATGTCTTAACTATTTGTCTGGAAGAATTTGAAAAAGGATAAGAGCGTCTGCTAAATGACTAAAATGTCAACTAGAAAACGGTGTACAGGAATGTCATTAATGCAACACAGTACATGGTTCATTGGTGTTCTGGTTATGCTGGGTGGCAGTCAGAATCCCTCTTTATCTTCCTGACATTATTTGATTGTTGCCTATTTGAAAATGCAGTCCTAGTTAATAAGGTTAGGAGGTATGCTGCTCAGTCTGAGTCGACAGATATCATAAAGAATAGCAAAAACTCCCCAAATGCATCCCAGTAGAGAGTAGATTTGAAAGATGAAATCCTAAATGTATGATATGATTTATATAACCTGTCTGCCTGTGATCATGGTTGCCCTGACATTACTATCTACATTGACGCCCTCGGGGCATTGGGAGATTAATGACCACATTATTGGCATTCATTTTGACACTACTCTCTATAAACCATTTTGACATTTATTGGCGCACAAGACCCTGTGAATCCCTACATTTCTAGACTGAGACATTTATCAGCAATAAAGATTAAAGGACAGACACCAAACATTTAGGAATAGGGTAATCTGGGGAAAGCTCTGCAATTGTTGTGACAAATACAACCGCCAGCTTGATAGGATTTCAAAAGGAATCACCACCTGCACTGGTAAATATGTTCTTCTGCGTGTTTCCTGACTGACTGGGGTCATGGGACCAAAGATGACATGGCTTACATGGCTGCTCAACTAGAAATGATGCCCGCTCGGTCACCCATGCGATCCCGAGTTTGGCAGCGGACACGTTTGTACTTCCCTGTGAGTTGCTGAGCAAGACAGCATTCCCCCAGGATGTGTTCATCAGGAAGTGTGTAGTTCATGATTTGGACAAAAGGCAAGGGGACAGAGCCCTTACATAAAGCTCTGTGGCCCAGAACAGAGAACACCGAGAGAGCAGGAGAACTTAATAACGTTGTACATTTTTCTGGCGTAATAATTATTGATTACACACTCCCATAGCCAGGAGGGATGGCTAACAGGGTTGACTTGTATTTCACAAGAGAAAATAACTAAAAGGCTCACACAAAAGGAAGCCGCCTCATCCAGAACCCGAGAAAAATGAGGCAGTCGAGAACATGGAGCCAAACAAATATTTTATGTTAATGTTATTCTGTCACTGAAGTCCCAATAGTGAAAGGCCTTTGCAGATGTGCTCATTTATACACGCCTATTGAAAGTGTTGGTGGATAAATGATTAGCAAATTCACCAATGCTATTAAAAGCAGGCTCATTGACGGCAGACAGGTGATGATGGTCATTTTGATAACAGTCCTGGAAGTTGACAAACACACTAGCCTACAGCATATTTTAATTCTTGACTTCAAATAAGTAATTTTCCATGCTACTCGTGCATCAGCACAATTTTTACGGAAAGCATGAATAAACCTTATTTTCTTGGCATCAGCCCCATTGCCTGGAAATATGTCTCCCAAATTATTTGTGTTCATATACGACATGAAATGTGTGTTGCCAACAGACAGATGCACTATTTTTACTGGCTTTATTACAACCATTCAGTCCGCAGCAATCTATCCTTATGTAATTACTGCACTTTACCGTTCATTTTCTATAGCCGGTGATCATCTTCTGAACAAATGTTATTTTGTCATGGTTTTTCCAGGCAGGCCTGACGCTGGAACTTCAACTCATCTACCCCATGGAGATTAGCACGGCCCATTCTAGGACTATTGTAATATGTTTGCCATACAGGCTCTTTATCATGCCGTAGGAGAGTATTAACACCTGTGCAGTGTAGTCTGGGCCTCAGCCCCTTTGCCAGGCCAGCTCCACTCTCCATGGGGGGAAAACTAATGAAGAAGGAGAAAAAGCCCTGTGGACGTTGCACACAGCTACAGGTGTAGGTTCTTAATTTGAGCCAGCTTGCTACAGCAGGAAAACAATCCTGCAGCAACAGGAAATGTGAATTAGTATGTGGATTATAATTAATGTGAATTTTCTGTCGTGGTTGATACATGTTTTGTTACAGAAAATCAAGTCTGACATTTTAAAGTGGAAATTACAAACTTTAGAAGCCTTTTTAAACTTCGAAAACACTACAAGTTTAAATTTTCTGCTGAGCAAGGAAATTCTCAGCAGCAAAAGAGTGATCAAATTAAGATCCTACAATCTGTAAGGCATCGCAAGCTGAGCCAGTCAGGTGAATTCATCATCATACCACTATAGTGTACACAGTGTGAAGGCGTGAAGTGCTGATTTCAACTCCTCACATTGTAATTATCTTAGTAGGGAGCCTTGACAGCAGGTTAGGTTGTGAATAAATTATACTGTTTCCTGCATCATTATTATAACTATTATTAAAAGTGTCAATACTGTAGTAACAGCACAATTGTAGCAGAAGTAGCAAGATTGAGTTATTCATAAAGAAGATGGTCAATTCATTATAATTCTACGGTTGCAACACTTAGTGATACTTGCTAGGGCGTCGTATCCAACCATTACAATGCACACCAAAAGTAGGCTACCTCACTTGCATCTTTGAATTGCCTGTGTGCCAATCATATACGTGACACAAGGATTTGAAAACATTAAGAGATAAAGAAATACCATAAGAGAATTCAAACTTATTTCCCAACAATGAACTCAGAGACTGTGGGACTCAATGAAAGCAACCACCAACATGAGTACCACTAACATGCCAGCAGATACGACAGCTGCCATCGAAAATGTTGCAATTCAGTTAACATGTGGATGACTGATGTTAGACTGAAAACTGACCCGAAAGATTAAAGTTCTTAAGTACAGAGGCCAGTGCACAGAAATAGAACGAGGAGATTGTATTTATATGGTCCAGCAGCCCTGATGACCTGTGGTGCCTTATGTTCCAGATGAAGCTTTACTGTACTGTCTCATCCCTATGGAAAAGGTCATCATTACACTGGTTCCTGAAAAACAGCCCAACAGATAAGTTGCTATGTAGACCTGTTGCAATGACTTCTATAGTTATGACCTGCCTTGTCTTGGAAATATCATGATGAGTAATCTCTTTTGAGATGTTAACAACTTGATGGACCCTTTCCAATTAATTTACAGATGAAGACACAGTAGAGATGATGCAATGTTTGGTTTAAGACCTAAAATGGCCCATCCGATACACACTGCCATGAAAATGATGGCAGTGTGTATCAGCTTTGGCTACAGGCAACTTCAAAAATATATATTGCTTACCCCTCCCTTGCCATTAGTCAAGCCCAACATTTTTATTTAACCAGGTAAATGTACTAAAAACACATTCTCATTTACAGCAATAACCTGGAGAATAGTTACAGGGGAGAGCAAGGGAGGTGAATGAGCCAATTGGAAGCTGGGGATGATGGTATGAATGCAAGATTGGGAATTTAGCCTGGACACCAGGGTTAACACCCCTACTCTTATGATAAGTGCTGTGGGATCTTTAGTGACCACCGTTTAATGTCCCATTCAAAAGTTGACACCCTACACAGGGCAATGTCCCAATCACTGCCTTGGGGTATTGAGATATTTTTTGGGGGACCAGAGGATAAAGTGCCTCCTACTGGTCCTCCAACACCACTTCCAGCAGCATCTGATCTCCCATTCAGGGACTGACCAGGACCAAACCTGCTTAGCTTCAGAGGAAAGCCAGCAGTGGGATGCAGGGTGGTAAACTGCTGGCTACAAAGAGCAGGCTGTTGAACAGACACACACTTTTTTCAATCAAACATATTAATGTGTAGACAATAAATATACCAACAAGCTCCTAATTCACAGACTGTACTGCAGTGTCTATGCTGTACATATGTAGTGAGTAAAATGTAAATTGAAGGTATTAATCATTTGATATAGCAGCCTTGTATGTAGGCCTACAAGACAATTTTGTCCTCAGAGACAATCATGTTGATCTCATCTTATCCTATCTGATCTCACTATGGCATAACAGGTAGCAGCATTAGCAATATTGTCAAAATAAATCTAGGGCTATTAGCGCTTTAATTTAAAAAAAACATGTTTTATTGAATATTAAAACATACTAATCTACTTGCAGTGAAGCTGCTCAACTTTTACATTACATTCAGTCATCTAACAGACTTCCATCCAGAGCGACCCACAGAAGCAACCAGGGTCAACCCCCTGCTTAAGGGCACGTCGACAGATCTCCCACAAGTTCAAAAACAGCCCAAGCTCCCAACCACCAGGCCACCAGCCCTCCAAGATCCCCCCCCCCCCCACAGTTCCCTGAGAGCTGCCCCTCAACCATCCGAGACCTCCCCCCCAAAAATGTTTTTTTTTTCCATAATAAAATACACTCAAAACCCTCGTCTTCCAATGCACCAACAACTAACAAAATGAGCAAAATATAAAAAAATGAAAATAAAATGAAAATAATGCAAAAACAAAAGACATCAAGGACAACAAAAATCATAACAGCAAGGCCAACTGAATACGTTTGAGTGCACATATGGCACTATTTACATGTATGTACAGTATGTGTGTGTGTGGCCGTGTATGTGCACGTTTGAATGCGAGTGTGTGCATATGCATGTGTACATGCTTACAAACACCTGCGCGGCATCAGCCTCAGGCAAACAGGCATCAGAAGTAACAACGTTGCTCCTGTGTCATTCAAACATACTTTTTTGGGGGGGACTTAATTTTGTACTTTTATCTTTTACCGTCATTCTATCCCCCACACAGCAACTCTACTCCCACCTGTCTCCAATTCCACATCCCAACCCTCAGGTTCCCTCAGCCCCGCCCCATCTATATTTGCTGACCACCCTCTTCAGATTTCTAAGCGTCACATATCTTTCAACTATGCTGTGATGTTAAACATACAATTTGAATCCATCTAATCGAATAGAATCCACAGATTGCGAGTTGAAGATTAATACTTTCACTAAGAGTATTAGTATATTAGTAATTGACTGACCAGGTTTCTCCAGATCTCCCAACAACGCTATTTCTTAGGTAAATTTTAGATTAATGTTGTGCTTTTGCAGCCATTCCTGAACCTGAGACCAGGAACAGGCTACCTGAAGGCAATACCAAAACAAATGGGCTATTGATTCTGTATCCTCACAACAAAATCTGCAGAGCTGCGATGATCATGTGCCCCAAATAATCAACATTTTGTTAGTGGCAATAATCCTGTACAATAATTTTGTCTGAAAAGCACAAAGTCTTGAATCTTGCGTTGTTTTATATATATATCAACTCGTACACCATAGAATCGGTATATTAAAAATCTCTTCAACTATTTTGCAATCTGTATGGCACAGCTGTCAACATCCTGGTCCTCAAATCAAACTGGTATACTTTCCTATTCATGCTATTTTTATTCCTCCTAGCGCTTTAATTTAAGTCTATTGGGTTCATCAATATGCTGCCACGCTGGACTCAAAGCAGACCATGTGATGTATTAGCATAATTATTGTTTCCAAAGTGAAAGTCCCCTGCCTGGTAATTTATGTGCCTACGAAATTAGACAGCTCCAGCGCCAGGTTCTGAGTTAAATTTGTTATTGTATCTCTCTGCAGCTTATCTCAGATGATAAATGAATGCACGTCCTCATTACCTCCTTCAGGCTCGCAATCAAGTTGTCCCTAATTTGTCAAGGCTTTTCTCCTGTACTCTGATTGTCTTTTGTAAGCTAACTAGTTGAAAGGAGAGAAGAAAGATGAGAAACCCTCGTGGTAATTAGTTAGTGTAGAAATGGGTTGAGACGGATGGGGGAGAGAGCATGTTTGTGGAGGACTCCCTTGGATGTGTGCCGTTGAAAAAATAACTTCTCCATGCATAGAACAGAAACACCCTTGCCATTTGCCATACAAAAATGATCTGGAGAGAAAATGAACGCAGAGACAAAACAGAGAAATGAAACCAGCACTCTTTAACAACTTAATACTTTCCTTTTACTTCCTCTTTGTAATGAAAAAAGCTTACAGTTCATCCACAATGGTTTTAGGATTACACAAATTAATATCTCAAAGTATACCCAGGGACATTTGTTTATAATCCATCAGTGACAAAAATATAATTGGATTATAATGGTGGAATGTATTTGTATGTATTTGCATATCTTACTCAATTATTGTTTTCAATGTTTATGTGTGAGGACATGGAGTTCATTTTGGCAACAGAGGAGGGGGAGGAGAATTTGGCCCGAAACATGTAATAATATAAGTACTTCACAGTCCATAGGCAGCGGTGTCATATTCACTCTCATCCTACAAGACATTTACAACAAATCAATGAAATCTGTCCATGACTTTACCTTCAATGGCAGCAAGACACAGGCAAACAAATACCCTGGAAGCATATGACCTCATGTATCTACTCTCCGTAATGAACAAAACAAGCTAAACAAGACAGGCTGGCATGTGACAAACAGTGAACTGTCCTGGTAAAAAACATATCTATGGATGAGGTCAGAGACCTCAAGAAAACATGAGATATCGGACCCTTTGGCTAAATTGCTTTGAGTTCTCATATATAAACACACACATATACTATCTTCAGATGACAAGCATACTCATAACGCGATGATTCCTCCAAAATACTTACATTTCCACACCGGCCACACCGGCGGTCACGAGTCATGATGGCAGTCAAATTTAGTCATGGTAATTAGGCTTCTCCAAGCTCTGATGCTGCTGATGGTCATCAGTAGCCTACCAAACTTGCTAACTGCCTGGTACTCAGCACTCTATTGTTCCTCTAATCACTCTGACATCAATTAAAAAGTAATCAAAAATCAAATAAAACACTTCATGAGAGCCCATGAGTTCATGTTGCGCAACATTTCTATAGGCTATGCAATTGCATGAGAAAACAGAGTGATGGCCTCTATTAAAATGAGGAGGATCCCATCACTATATTTATTTCTCAATCTTCCTAATATTAGGCTGGCATTAGGCTGGCATGAAAATGAACCACAGGAAAAGCGTCCTCCATTCGCTATTTAAGTGCATAGATTATATGTATTTTTTTCCTGCTGCCCCTGTTTCGAGACAGGTGCATGACAATGGTTCATTCTAAATCAAAAACTAATTTCACATGTATATAATTTAGTATATGAAAAGACAAGATTAAATTGGGAATAGTGTGAGGGGTGACAATACTGGCCTATCACTTGTGAATATGATATATTATCATTTGTGAATGATGCCCAGCTTAAGGCAAACAGTGCATGCCTTTTTTTGGCAACTTTTTCAAATCATAGTCGCACACCTCATGTAGTCTAGCCCATAGTCCTATATGTTTTGATAAGGTTTGTATCACAACTAAAGTGGCCAAATAACTTCTTAAAATGAAGCACATTAATGCACTTTACATTGGGTGTAGAGCCTAACTGGCTTACATACATACACAGCTCGTGAGTTTCAAGTTTGGGGAAGATAATGTTCACCATAAAAATCACTTTTATTATAAAAGTATTACATGCATAATCACATTTGAGAATGGTGTTTTCCTGCTAATGGAACATTTGCGCTTATGCCGTGTGCAAATATTGCTGCGCTTATAATGTGAAGAAATAGTCTAATAGTAGATCAATATTTTAAGCTAAACGTTCTCATTTGTTACATGAGGCTCATTGCTTAAAATAGGTTTTTTGATGCCAGTGGTTGTATTAATTTGGGATCTATTCCATCCCACAACTGTCCTGGATTATGTTTGGAATTTTATTTATTGCACAGAATAGAACAGGTTAACTTTTGTTCTATGGGGGATAGTAGATTGACATAGGCTAGTGCTTTTGCTGTTCCTTAGGCCTACTCATCTTGTTGGCTGATGAAACGTAAATGTGGACAGTTCTTCTAATATCTTCAATATGCGCCTCGGAATTGGATAAGGACGCGCGCAGTTGCGTCCCCGATGTGTCTGTCTTCACTTGTAGCCTGTGAGAAAGACCAGATCACGTGACTTACAGCTATGTGAGTGAGAGGTGCATCGGCAGGCAGCAGGGAGAAAGGAATTATAATTATTATTCAGCCCAAGGGCACAACGGCCACAAAAGGCATGGATTTTTTTTAGGGACATTACGGCCACACAAAAGGGGATACAGCCGCGAAATTTGAAGCATTATCAAGTGCTTGTCAAATTGTGAATGAGAGACTATTGGAGTGTGTACAGCCTGCACAAAAAACGTTTTTCAAATCATTATTAGAGTCTTATCATGCAGCATTTGAATGTATTAAACATCTAAACATATAGTCCAACATTTGTATCACAACAAAATTTACATAATTAACTCTAAATTAAGCATATAGGAGTACCTGTACTTTGTTAACTGCTCAACACAGAATAGCCGCATGAACGCGCTCCCTCAAATCTTTTGAGGAAAATATTCTTTCTATTTTATTCAGCTATGTTCAATTGTATTCTTCATACTATAAAATAATATAAAATAATGCCACGGAATTCTAAACAAATCTTGTCTGCTAAATGAACAAGTGTAGTCCACAGCCATTTTATGGCATAGCCAGATCAGGGCCCAACATAAGGACAACGCAGAGTGCTATTCTTTATATCATGCTTCTTTAGACCGGTCTAAAATAAATAATGGATATATTGTGATGGTGTAGGCTATATTAATATGCCTGGAAGACAGGAGATGCTAAATGTGTTTATGTTAATTAATGGTCAATTATCTGGAGACCGGCAGGTATCTGCTTGACATCCACCGGCTGACAGAATTTCATGACCGCCACTGCCCTAATTATACACACTGCAATTATCTTTTGTTTACCTTGAGGTTATTCAAGCATTTGGATATTCACAAAATATACTGTACCTAAATGAAATAATCATGGGTCACAACGATGCCATGCTGAATCATCATCCTGTAGACCTGTAAGGATTTGTGGTCCATGCTAATTTTGTCATCAGGGGACATATTAAAGATAAAATGCTGGAGCTTTGGAGTGAGGAGACGGACTAAAGCTGTACTTTAAATTAATTCACTATGCTAATTTAGGCCCTCTATTCCCAGTGAAGAAGCCCCAATGTAGGTGTTCTGTGTCAGGCAGGCTTAATGGCTTTGTCATTGCAGCTCCAATCGGAACATTATTTCCAGCATCACAAACTTCTGTGAAGTGCATCACCTGACCACAGCAGCCACAGGAAGCAGCCACAGGAAGCAGCCACAGGAAGCAGCCACAGGAAGCAGCCACAGGAAGCAGCCACAGGAAGCAGCCACAGGAAGCAGCCACAGGAAGCAGCCACAGGAAGCAGCCACAGGAAGACACTAGCAGACCCCTTCTAAAAAGGTGGCTTTGTTAGTGAGAGGAGGGACTTTGATTGCCAGTGTGGCATTCCATCCTGGAGACAATGCACAATATCAAAACCCAGAACTAGCTTCTGTTAGGAACTACCTTTTGTTAGCTAGCTTGGTGGGAATACATCATCCATATTAGGAAGTCTTAGTCAGCTTGGTGGGAATACATCATCCATATTAGGAAGTTTTAGTCAGCTTGGTGGGAATACATCATCCATATTAGGAAGACTTAGCCAGCTTGATGGGTATACAGCATCCATATTAGGAAGTCTTATCTAGCTTGTTGGGTATACAGCATCTACATTAGGAAGTCCCTTGCCATATGGGTGGTCTTGGTCATGTGATCAAGAAGTGCGTTCCAGAAATAGATTAAGACACAAGGATACATTAGAATTTCAGGACAGGACATACAGTCCTTCTCCTGTACATGGAAGGACAATTAAAGCAAGGGTTGAAGCAGTCTTTTCGATCCCAGATATCAATACGATTGATGGAGTGCACCACTGAGGAAGAGACGGTCACCTCTGCACTACCTGCCTCTCCATCTACCACCATGCATACTCACTTCCTGATCAAAGGTAGTTCAAAGGTCAACGGTAATGGTCTTGACAATGTCATGGAAGTGTGTTTCAGACATATAGTAACTAGCTAATACTATGTGTGCTGTTTTTATAACCTCGGCACTGTAAGACCATGAGGGAACTGTGGCTACAAAATAAATAAACTAAAGGGAGAAGAGAACTACTGGAACAGCAAAAACAGTGAAATCGGATCCTGCCCATGCAGAAATACTTTTCAGTACACCTCTGTCATTTTCACTCTCCAAACATCTAGGAGAGCCCCCCACCACATGGGCTCACACACACACTGCACTGGACGTTCTCCCTCAATTCCATAGAGAGATAGAGAGCTGTGAGTCAGGAGTCTGTAAAACGGACAGGTGAGTGGCAGGTCGTGGACTGACAGATAATATGTGGATATACGAAGCGTCCGGGAGCACTGTGATGGAGTATCCATCATTGGTAGGGGGGCTATTGATTGAACATACAGAGTCAGTTCCAGGCAGTGCAGAGATGAAGCTACCCCATCTGGCAGTGTTGGATAAAACATTCTCCTGTACAAGGCCTCGCTCTCAATGGCTGTACCTTCTCTCTCCCCGCTGATTCAGGGGCTTCTCCCTACATATTTACCATCGGCTATCCCAAATACCAACTCCCGCTTTCAATCCATTGGCCGGAATGATTAATCACTGACGCTCTGAAGCTCTTCCGGCCGTAGCTCCACTGAGTGGCAATTATCATACCAATAATTAAACAACAAACTCAACAAAGCATGACAATAATTCCCCTGCAATTGAATACTGTACATTAGCATTAAATAGTACTCCCAACCTGTTATTATAAGCATTGGCATGTTTGGTGTGTGAGAGAGCAGTATGGAACCAGTGCAACGTCATGAAAGTTCAGTGAACCCGCCTAGATGAATCCTTATGTAACCTATTGAGATTAAAAAAAACACCACTCAGTGTTATTCATTGAATTTCCGCTAATTGAGATTCAGAAGGAACAATAGCTGGGTGGTCCTCCCAAGTTTACTTAGAGCATGATTGCCCTGCTAGAGGAGAGGAGGACCAGGTGTGGGGTAACATGTCCACCCATTTCCTATTGAACTGGTCACAACTGCTTTTCTTATGCAAGACGAGTCAGATACTGGATGCTCTCATTATTCACAGACTATTGGCCCTACCATACGAGGAGAGGTTGGGTATCAGATAATATACATCTGGATGCCCTACTGTTCCTGCAGTGAACATTGTTGCCTTGCCTGACAATCTGGAACTAGTCCTCATGTCAACAGTCTGTTGAGGGAAAATTAGTGTTTTTATGAGACAAACTTCCTTCAGGTATTGAGAGAATGGTTCATCCCACAAAGCAGGAATAAACTGGCACCAAAGCTATGAAAATAGCACCACTGCCTTTAGGAAAACTATTTCAAGTCGTACGTCATTGGGGAGTTCCTTAATTAGAACACATTACTTCAGGGACAATGCATTGTTTTTCATTACCAAGAAAACTAGTCCCGTCAACAATACACAACATATCCATCTCCAACAGTTTTCCCTCCCCCGACATTTTATTTACTTCTACTTCTGAAAGAAATTATTAAACACAAGCAAAATGGATAAAAGGGTGTGATGGCAGTAGCAGGAACAGCAACATCTAATGGGCAAAACTTGGTACTTTCACACAAATGTATGATTAAAAAATGCAAGTGACTTCAATGGCTAATTCCTCTGAACAGGTAAAGAAAACCATTACCAGATTCACAGGGAATACATTACAATGGTTGAAGAAGCAATACCCCAAGCTGCAGCTTCATGCTACCTGTCAGACAGAGATCTGACACTGAAAACTGGTTGCTGGAGTGGGATTGGCGTGGGGTGCAGTCAACTAGCTTAATTTCTCAGAGATTAAATTATATTTCAACAAAATAATGTTTCAGGAATTATAATCTTATGTTTCTAACTACATAAACAATTTCAGAACAATCTGAGATGGTGGATGACACGGCTTGCTGAAATGACATGTTATGAGCCCTTGGTCTTTTCAGGCAACTGTGCCAACAAGCATGTGACACTCCATCTCACACAACTGTAAGCCATAATACTCAGTGGTCTACTTTAAGCATGAAACCCAGAGAATCTCAATGCCGATAGTGGGGAGGCCGTTCCTTCCCTTGCTAGAACAAAAGCGGTACGAGCTGCGTGCCGACTCAGTAGGGATGAACCTACCGGTTGTACTTGCAGAATCACAATGCTCATTTGTGGCCAATAACTTGACTTTGAGCCAATCAGAGAGCAAAAACCTCTACGTGGGGGAGCCAACAAAAAAAAGGAAGAGGGCATTTTCTCCGTGCTTCCACGGATGATCATGTCACACTTCATAAGCAATGTAGGCTATGGAATGGTAGCTAGCTAAGTGTACAGATGCAGTGCACACAACACTAAATACTTCCTTCAAGCCAGCTAACCACTGTAGTTAGTATTGACATCATAATTAAATCACAATGGATTAGCTAGTTTACATGAAAGAGCTGCCTTTGTTAGCTGCCGAGTTAGTGCAGTGTCCTTAGCTAGCTATCTATGTTATGCTAGCTAACGAATATGCTAGCATTAGCTAGCTAGCTAAACATTTGGCTATGGGCTGGCACTGGCAGTATGGTATTATGGAGACTTAATTCAACTGTTTCTTCATCATCTTGCTGGGTAGTTATCTAGCTGTGGTCATTTGGCTAACATCAATGTACAAGGGCTTTCTACAAAATAGCAACATTAGCGCAGACATCTTGGAATCTAGACTACAAGCATTACGCACAGATATGCATTGCCAAACAATGCTACTGCCACCTTCTGGTTTGGAGTATTTTAACCAGGCCGAGTGGCTGACGACTTCCAAGATCTTTGCTGTGTGAAGACAAAGAGATTAACCGTCGGCAGGCAAACGTTTGTTTGACAATCCTACCGATGTGTCTGAGATTTTAGAGCTATTTAGTACAGAGCCGTAGTGCAGTCAATGTGCAGAGATATTGATCACAACACCATTATTTGTAATTTTGCATGAACAAAAACATCTCAAAAGGTGACAATGCGCTTTAAAAGCCAGTTCAATGGATGTGGAATAGTATATTTCTTAACACTAGTCCATCCTGTTGGAGACAAATAAAACATTTGCCAAATCAAATCAAGTCATATTTCTTCAGGTAAATATAGGAAACCTTTCTATGTCATTATACAGTAAGATCCAGTTCTAACCAGTCAGCCCTTCTCTCAGCACTGACTGTCCAACATGCCTCCAGATGCTCTATCCAACCTTGCACACCTAATAATACTGAAGTCCGTCTAGATACCCAGGACTAGAGTAGAGCTGTTTGAAAGCCGAGAACACCAGATCCTCCTTCTGCTCGTAATTAGGAGAGTTGGACCTCCGTCTGAAAAAGAGGCCATAGCTCGGCTCCAAACTGCACGGCTGCTGCCATAGAGACCGGTGCACTATGAAGAAGAAAGTCCACTTCAGTATGCAACTATTTGATAAGGCAAGGGTGGAGGGGTTATGACTGTAGTTCTGTTCCTGATCAACTTGGTGTTGGTCCTCATAGCCTCGATTCCATGTTCAATAGTATTGTAACAAATATAATAGAATACACAGTAGAATAAATCATATATTGAGGAGTGATGTCACGGGCTGGTTCCAAGAACTGATTATGGATACTGACAAGTCCTCTCTGTTCAGGGTCTTACAGAGGAATACGCTACATTAGGAAAGTCAATGGGTTGTTTGTTGACATAATGTCCTTCCTTACTACAGACACCTCTGGAGTGCAAATGCCAAGCTACAAACGACTGTTCATTTTGCTGTTCTGTTTTGCATATCTCTAGTCGGTAGGTCTTTGTCTTAGTATAGCACATGGCTAGAGAATGAAATTCAAAGTGCATTTAATAATACTGTGTCTAAGCTACATCACTCCTCTTCAACTTAGCTTCAGGCCACTGAGGCCCATTTGATCTAAGAAATGCAACAACAAAAAAACTGAAACAAACATTTATTTTTCAAAAATGTTCCCCTTAAAATATGACAGCTATTAGAAGGGGGGCATTGACCCCCTCAACATACTGCAGAGCACAATTATTTAGAAATGTTGTCATCTCAAACATTTCATGCGTAATATGTCTTCCAGACTGATCCTGTGGGTTTTCTGAGCAGAGCCCATTAGGACGATCTCTGAGCTCTCTGTAGGCTTCATACAGGTTTTCAAAGAGAAAGCTATACAGACTCCCTGCCTGAAAGGGCCTACAATACTCTCACCACTGCTACTAATTGCTCTGTATAGCAAACTTAATGAAGTAAATGGTCGTCCATTCTTCTAAACACAGTGTGTTCTCATCCACCACTGAAGTTATTGATACAGTAGGGCTGTATCTCTTTAAAACCTCAACAATGTGATTGCTTTGAGCACTCGTTTCTCTATCTTGATGTACTAATGTTGACATCAGCCGTGACCTCGTTGCAGGTGTATTTTCACAGTATTTCAGAGTACTTTGGTCCAATTAATGTGTATTAGAAAGAACTCTATTAATTTAGCTGAGTGCACAGATGTAAGCAAACACCTTATGTAATTCCTGTTTTAATCAAGATCACGCTGGCAAGAATTACTTTCCATGAGGGAGACAACAGTCATTTCGGCTTGAGTTGCTATCTGTTTTTTATAA
Organism: Salvelinus namaycush; assembly: GCF_016432855.1. Classification (NCBI taxonomy): domain Eukaryota; kingdom Metazoa; phylum Chordata; class Actinopteri; order Salmoniformes; family Salmonidae; genus Salvelinus; species Salvelinus namaycush. The sequence continues at coordinate 10,919,350 of NC_052340.1, read as the reverse complement.
ATCCCCCTTGCCCACTCAACTGACGAAATGACAACGTGTCCTCTGGGATGAAAAATCTGACAGATATGAGACAGGACAAGTCGTCAGGAGGTCAACTCCTGGGAAGAAGATTTCAGTGTCAAGGCGCGAGGGGCAGTGGCCGTCCACGGTGTGTGTGTGTGTGTGTGTGTGTGTGTGTGTGTGTGTGTGTGTGTGTGTGTGTGTGTGAGAGAGAGAGAACTAGACGTGTGGGGTGAAGGAAGCTTGACCTCAACAGATAAAATGTCAGAAACAAATGCTGTATTATGCTTTAAAATGTATTTGCATTTACAACAACAAACTGAGCTTCAGTGAGCAGAAAGTGATTGGAATAGTGGGCTACTGTAATATATATGAGAAGGCTGGGTGTGTCATAAAAAACTAATACAAAACATGAACGTTTTTGTAGGAACCATTATCCGAATGCATTTGAACGGAACATGCACAGAGGAGGTATAATGACTGAATAGATTCTTCCATCATGTCTCTTTATGGTACATCTACACAGAAATATTTATCGGAGGAAATTTCGAGCTATCCTCGCAAGTCAGGTGGCCATTTACCATACCTCGACTAACTCCCACCACAAAGTTACATTTGCTTTAGTTGATGTTATAAAAGGACTACAAACTATACAACTATTTTTGTGTTATCAGACAGTTTGATTTTCTTGATCTTTTCATGTTTTGCTCACTAGAGCCAGAGGTCATCTTAGTTACTCAGGCCTTTTTCACTGAACCATGGTTAGCGTATACTGTATTAGATCTTTGTGTTTATTGAAACTGAAGGAGATCTGTGTCTTTCACTTCTACAAATATAGTTGTTGGTTTATGATACTATTAAATGGTAAAAGGTATCATTGTATTACATCATTAAACTGCAAAATGCACCCTGGCCTTTTACGAGAACAGTGCGACTCTTCATTCAGTTCAGAATGCTCTTTGAACACGTAAAGGATTACTACTGACAAGGGTTTCTGAAACTTCGATTGAGAGTATCAGAGCTGTACTTTGAAATCGGTGGTGTAAAAATACCTGTCCCTAGGGTTACAACGATTGCACTTTATACACCAGAGCTTCTGTTGAAAATCCCATTGTGGAGAGAAAGTGAAAGAAATATGTTTATTCTCTAAAAACAAATGACCTCTATCAAGCATATTGATTGGGAACGTCTACAAGATAAATGTTTTCACAAGGCACTTCTAATTGTTGAAAACAGTGCTTGATTTCTTTATTCACCACATTGGCAAATACTATCCAACAGGAATGATGCAGTGCACGTAAACTAAAATAGGGATTCCATGCATATTACCATACATTATGCTAACAAAAGATTATGGACCCATGAAAATAAGCATAGTAATGAATGTGTTACTTTTGACACACTGTAAAGTAAGGAATTAATACTATTCTGGGGTTTCGAATTATAAAGTGCCATCTTTGGTCAATCTAAATCGTTCTGTTAGAAAAGGGCACTGTAATGAGAGATTACATCTCCACCTCTTTTTATGAAAGGAATTAAGTTAGAATGTTGGTGTGATGATAATATATGAACTGAACAATGCTCAGATGAACAGATGCATGTTTGCTTTCTGCAACAATAATCAAAGGTGAAACAATTTAGGCTTGAACCACGAAACACAAACACCCGGGTCTGGAGCTGGGAATAAGACTTCTTTACAAAGCCAGATAGGTCACCACCCCTTACCAAACCACTTTAAAATCAGCTCATGTCAATCGTTTCAAGAGAGAATAATACGCTATAATTACATTTCTGAGAGGCCATGGTAGTACATTAAAATACAGATGCTTCACTTATAATAGCAAATGAAAATAAATAATTCTGCTCGAGTTGACAGAAAAATTATTTCCCTTTGTGACTAAGAGAATGAGAGCCAGCGCGATGGTCGGCGATATTGGAGTGGTCCTGTAACGGATCTCCTCTTCGTCTGAGGAGGAGTAGGAAGGATCGGACCAATGTGCAGCGTGGTAAGTGTTCGACATTTTATTAAAATGCACTGAACACTAAAATACAAAATAAACAAACAAAGAACAACCGAAACAGTTCCGTCTGGTAACTAATACAAAGACAGAAAACAACTACCCACAAATCATAGTAGGAAAACAGGCTACCTAAGTATGGCTCCCAATCAGAGACAACGATAGACAGCTGCCTCTGATTGGGAACCACACCAGGCCAAACACATAGAAACACAACATAGAAAAAAAACAGACTGCCCACCCCAACTCACGCCCTGACCAAACTAAAATAGAGACATAAAAAAGGAACTAAGGTCAGGACGTGACAGGTCCTATCTGTGTAATAAAGAGACGCATGGTAGTGATTCATCAGGATTACTCACTGACAACAAGTGTGCTAATGCAAATGAGATATGCAACATGATTATGTTGGCCCTAAAGGAATACAAATAAGTAATGAACGCTAGGCTGGAGGGCCAAAAGGCCACATGTTTCAGTGATTACTATATCCATGACATCTAACTGCATTAAATATAGATTGAGCTTTCTAAGGTTACGATTTATTTTGCAATCCCAAAATATACACACTAAATATAGGCTACACATTAGTACCCTCCTAGAGTTGACCTTACACAACACTTATCAATGCTGTTTGAGTTTTATGTCTTTCAAAGGTTGCATTACAACACCTAATACATTAGCAGTCAATGCTGGACACTTTTAAAAGACAAACAGTGATAACACTGTTACCATCTTTAAGCAGGCTTATCTCTGACATCTACAAGTTGGGGAATTAACCATCTAACTTCGGTAGCGTCAAGGAGATGTACATGTGTAGGTTCCACACACGTTCGCCTGAAAAATAAAACAGTTGCAAGCCAAAGACAGCTTGTCACAAACAGTTGTCTTCTGCCTCCCAGACAATGTTCCCCCGCACTGAGCAAATTTCCCCATCTGCTGAGCGCAAGCTTGAACGTTGTAAAAAATCTGTGCAACTTCCAGCTCGCATTCACTGTGAACACCGTGCTGTACCCGCTTTAAGTTACAGTTTTAACAGTGGCCACGTAGGCTACTGTGGCTATTTGATCATGATTTAAGCCTACCAGAGTGGCCTACCATCAAAAACAATGGAGAAAATGCATCCCATAACATGTTAACATTAAAATCAGCCTAAGGTAGCATGCAATGTGTGGTGTTCAATGTATGTCTTCATTCCATGATATGTTTGTTTTGAAAAACAAACATGCAGGGCTTGACATTAACCTGTTTATCCACATGTCCTTCAGACAAGGAGGCAACTGAAAATGTTGTGTTGTTTGATGCAAGAAACTTCTTTACAAAATAAAATGCATTATTATTCCCATACCATTATTACAGAGAATCAGTCAAATTATGCTATCCTCTGCCTATTGGCTACATATCTTATTCAAGCCTGTCTCAAAATACAACACTGCCCCTTTAAGACAAAAACCACTTTACCTGACTCGCTTTCCAAAGATGTGTAGAAATGTATACGTGTTGTGCTCTTGTAGGAAGCAATCACTCCCCTATTGCTAACAATAAATTATCTATAACTGGGCAAATAACTCACTAACTAGCAAAGGATAATAACAAAATGTGCACACGTGGCTACATGCAGCTCTCGATTGATCTCAAAACAAGCGCATCTACTCAACCGCTCATGCTGTTAACACAGTCCAGTTCAAAGTAATGGCATACATTGATATATGGCAATGGTCTATTTGCATATGGCCCTACAGCAGCGCTGATTGTTTATGTCACACCAGTCTGTGTAGAGTACAGGCTGAGTAGTGCGTGTCAATGCAATAAAATCCTACTCCAATGCATTCTGCCTACAACAAAATATGTTGCATAGTTTGTTTTGGTTGGGTATGTTGCATTGAAAGTGGCTAATATTGCATCACAATTGCCACAGTAAAGGGAAATGTTGATAGTGTTAATAGGGAAAACTAGAACAGAGTCAAGATCAGTCTGAAAGCAAGCCAAGATCTACCGCTCAGATTTTTTTTTACATTACTTAAAAAATGTAAGCCTATGCAACATTAAAAACAGTGATAAACAGTACTGTTTTTTATATCAAGGAATATTTCACAATATTTCTCTGTTCATAGGAGTAACAACATGAATTTGTACATGAGGCAGAAATAATGCGGTGCGACTCGAGTTTCGCCGTTATCTGGAAGACCGTGTCCCTTTTTGGTCAGTGTCAGTGGAGGAAAGGGAGTGCAGATGAATGTTGAGAGGTGGACCCTCAATCTGCTCTCTCCCTCCGCTGAGACGGACCCTCAGTCTGCTGCTCTCTCCCTCTGCTGAGACGGACCCTCAATCTGCTGCTCTCTCCCTCCGCTGAGACTGACTATCAGATGCAGGAACCATCAGCCCAGTAAAATAAAAATGAAAAGCAAATGATTTAAATGTATGCTCACTCAGTTATGCTTCACAAATAATACAACAACGGATCTATTACCGGTGTGATCATAGCCTACCTCAAATATATATATATATTTTTTTTTAATGGCCTGAACAACAATGCATTGGCAGGGCAATTCAATCAAAGCCAATATGCAGTGGTAATGTATTGGGCCTATAGCTTACTGCATGTGTGCAGTCAGCTCAACAAGAGTACAACTTATAATTTGGCCTCCCATTTGCAGCGAGAGGTAGAAGGGGGTTAAGATACTCTCAAATAAAAACCTTACAATCAAATTTAGGCACTGCTCATATGAGATCCCTTTCCTTTTTCATGTGGGGGATTTAAGCCGTGCGGTGTAATTTAATGGGACATTAATGTGCTCGGTGATTACATATATCTAATGGTAATGAGTAACAATAATCGGGACTTCATTAACACACGCTGACCTTCCTTTTATCACAAATAACTAATTGCACCATTTTATGCAGTGAAAATAATAAGCTTCTTTTTTTTTGTATTATTGTTCATGGCTCCTAATCAGAATGTGTCATTACACTTTGATGAGGGGAAGGAATGGAAAAGAGAGGAGCAGACATGGTCAGTTATTAGTTATCTGACAGTGATACCATTCAGGTCAGTGTGAGTGGCAAATCAGCCATGTCATTTCCATTGGGACTTGGTTTTATGTTTTATGCACTTGGTGAATACTATGGGCTCAGATTTGTAGACTGTATTGAATCTCTTCACCGTGGAAGCACAAAATACTGTTCAATGCAGAGCTGTCAGTGCATTATGTTATCCAAACAGTGAAATAATCGTATTATCTTCCAATTCAATGGGAAAATATCTGTCAAAAGGCAAAACCAAAATCTGCTCTCATCCAAACCATTGAGGCCAATATCAAATCAAAGCACTGCCTTGGGTGAATACAGACGGAATGCACGGTAATAATGATGCATCTTAGACACATTCCCATGTCCTAATCCCATGTTGCGCTGCACAGCACACCATGTCCTTAATTTCTGTGACTGTGTTCCCCAGCAGGATGAGGCTGTGTGGAGGAGGATGGAGGAGAGGAGCCCTTTCGGCCTGTAGCTGTCACCTGTGAGCTGCTGATAGACACTTGTCACTCTGTCTATCACATAGACCTGGGCCCAGGTGGTGGCATTGGGGACAGTGGGGACAGGTCCAGTGGCCCCTTATCTCCCCATCCAAGTGAAACCTGTCTGTCACTCTATGATGACATCACAGTCTCCACAGGGACTTACTTCCTGGTCCTGTTGCAGCTTCCTCGTGGAAACAGCCAACTTCATTATCCCCCAAGTCCTGGCAATAGATGAAGAATCCTATACATCTCCACGGCTCCCATTACGCTCCAACATTATTCATGTTATTTTATTATAGATTAAAAGAAGGAAATAGAGAACTAGTGGATTGATGAATGTATTCTACTTGATGCATTCCTTACACCATCTAATTATTGTGCCTTCACAATAACATGGTTCTTTTGAATGAACTTTACTAGTCACAGTTTTTTTTTCATATTGCAGGTCAAAACCGTATCAACAATATCAACACTAGCCATGCTTAACAACACCTATAGGGTTTAGACCAGCAGGCTAACACTGTTGTCTTGAGGTGCACCAAACACCCAGGTTTGATACCCAGTTGGTTACATTGGTGCCAGGACTCAAATGACACAGCTGATGTCCATCTTCTGCTGAGATTACCGTGTAGGAGGAAGTCAAAGGATTCACAGCCTTGACTTGTTGAGAAAGCTCAGGACTGACACCTGATTGTTTATAGGTCCAGATAATATTGCAGGTTTATGTATGAATTAAATTTGTGAATTCCATTTGGTTAACTACAGTAAAACTTAGAATTATGTTCTGATGGCCACCTACTGACACTTGACACAAGCAGAATTAGCCTTTCCTTGAGGGAGGCAAAAACTTTCCACAAGGAAGTACTTAGGCAGGCCTACACATTAAAGTTAATCTGTTGGTAAAGGAGACAACAGACATTCTGTGGCAGCAGACATTCTCTCTGAGCCATTTAGTTTGAAAACCTCAAGTCTCCTCTGCTACACAAATGTACTGGCTGTAGAGCTAGGGAATGACAAGCAGTCTGTTTGTATGCCTGTCTCCAACCCAGCAAGGACATACCGTGAGGAAGAAAGGCATTTTTGGACAGACAACGTGTTCAGTGTCTCACATTCAGCTTAAAACCCCCACTCTCTTAATGCCAAGTTCCCAGCATGCAATTATGTCCTTGCTCACCACTAGAACACAGCTAGGTTGGGCCAAGATGGTTAGAAGACTGGCTCTGCTTTCCAGGGACTGGGCCACAGCCACTCATGACTCATTGTTACTCAACACGTGTTGTGGAGCTTATCGTGTTGGGAACACATCAATGTACAAATATAATGTATATAAATTCTGACCTCAATAGAGACTGTTGTCATAGGGAGTAGGTGGTATACAGTGAGGAGTGAAATATAAAATGGCCAAAAATAATGGTGGATGTTGAAAGATCGTGTTTGCTACCTCGCCCTTGAATTTGTAAAGAGACATCTGGACTTTTTTACGTGACCCTGGAATACTATAGCTATGCACGTTATAAGAATTCAACAGCCGTTCCATGAATGTAACAGCATCAGTATAACAAAGCTCAGTGACCTGTACTCAAATAAACAGAAAGACATAGAATATGCTATTTTCTGCTGATAAACTTCACAATGAAAACAGTTCAAACACACACTTATTTTTTAACAGTATGTATTTTCCTGACAAAATGTATTTAGTGTTGAAATGACATGGCCAATCAGGAATGCACCCTTTTTTCCTGCCAAAATGTATTCATAGCATGCATTCATCATTGTCCATTTAAATTCAACATACTCTACAATGGCTTTAAACTCACACAGATACACAGTCAGCGATATATTTTGTTTTTGGTCATGTGGAGATTTGGGCATTTTTCAGTCATATGGTCACCTTGAGAGTGCATGGGAGATGTCACTAGAGATTGGCATCCTGCTGTAGTGTCTCAGTGACCTAGAAAACAAAAGCTGCTGTAACAGCTGCCAAGATCACGCGGACTGGGATATGTTCCGGGTAGCCTCAGAGAATAATATCGACGTTTACGCTGATTCAGTGAGTGAGTCTATAAGGAAGTGTATAGGAGATGTTGAACCCACTGTGACTATTAAAAGCTACTCTAACCAGAAACTGTGGATAGATGGCGTCACTCACGCAAAACTGAAAGCGCGAACCACTGCATTTAAGCATGGAAAGGTGACTGGGAATATGGCCGCAAGGCAATCAAACAAGCAAAATGTCAGTATAGAGACAAAGTGGAGTCGCAATTCAACGGCAGGGTCTACAGACAATCACGGACAACAAAAGGAAAACCAGCCACGTCACGGACACCGACGTCTTGCTTCCAGACAAACTAAACACCTTCTTTAACCACTTTGAGGATAATACAGTGCCATCGACGCTACCCGCTACCAAAGACTGTGGGCTCTCCTCCGTGGTCGATGTGAGTAAGACATTTAAACGTGTTAACCCTCGCAGGGCTGCCCAGACAGCATCCCTAGCCGCGTCCTCAGAGCATGCGCAGACCAGCTGGCTGGTGTGTTTACGGATATATTCAATCTCTCCCTATCCCAGTCTGCTGTCCCCACATGCTTCAAGATGGCCACCATTGTTCCTGTACCCTAGAATGCAAAGGTAACTAAACTAAATGACTAATCGCCCCACAGAACTTACTTTTGTCATCATGAAGTGCTTTGAGAGACTAGTCAAGGATCATATCACCTCCAACTTACCTGTCACCCTAGACCCACTTCAATTTGCTTACCGCCCCAATAGCTCCACAGACGAAGCAATCGCCATCACACTGCCCTAAGAGGAATACCTATGTAAGAATTCTGTTCATTGACTATAGCTCAGCATTCAACACCATCATACCCTCCAAGCTCATCATTAAGCTTGAGGCCCTTGGCTTGAGGCCCAACCCCGCCCTGTGCAATTGGATCCTGGACTTCCTGACAGGCCGCCCCCAGGTGATGACAGTAGGAAACAACATCTCCACTTAGCTGATCCTCAACACTGGGGCCCCACAATGGTGCGTGCTCAGCCCCCTCCTGTACTCCCTATTCACCCACGACTGCGTGGCCATGCACGCCTCCAACTCAATCATCAAGTTTGCAGATGACACTACAGTGGTAGGCTTGATTACCAACAACGACGAGACGGCCTACAGGGAGGAGGTGAGGGCCCTCGGAGTGTGGTGTCAGGAAAACAGCCTATTACTCAATGTCAACAAAACAAAGGAAATGATCGTGGACTTCAGGAAACAGCAGAGGGAGCACCCCCTATCCACATCAACGGGACAGCAGTGGAGAAGGTGGAAAGTTTTAAGTTCCTCGGCGTACACATCATGGACAAACTGAAATTGTCCACCCACACAGACAGTGTGGTGAAGAAGGCAAAACCTCAGGAGGCTGAAGAAATCTGGCTTGTCACCAAAAACCCTCACAAACTTTTACAGATGCACAATTGAGATCATCCTGTTGGGCTGTATCACCGCCTGGTACGGCAACTGCACCGCCCACAACCGCAGGGCTCTCCAGAGGGTGGTGCGGTCTGCACAATGCCTCACCGGGGGCAAACTACCTGCCCTCCAGGACACCTACAGCACCCGATGTCACAGGAAGGCCAAAAAGATCATCAAGGACAACAACCACCCGAGCCACTGCCTGTTCATCCCGCTACCATCCAGAAGGCAAAGTCAGTACAGGTGCATCAAAGCTGGGACAGAGAGACTGAAAAACAGCTTCTATCTCAAGGCCATCAGACTGTTAAACAGTCGTCACTAACACAGAGAGGTTGCTGCCTACATAGACTTGAAATCATTGGCCACTTTAATAAATGGATCGCTAGTCACTTTAATAATGACACTTTAATAATGTTTACATTACTCATCTCACATGTATATACTGTATTCTATACCATCCATTGCATCTTGTCTTTGCCGCTCTGTCCTTTCTCATCCATATATATATATATATATATATATATACTTATTTCATTCATTTAGTTAGATTTGGGTTTATTAGGTAGTTGTTGTGGAATTGTTAGATTACTTGTTAGATATTGCTGCACATTCGGAACTAAAAGCACAAGCATTTTGCTACACTCGCAATAACATCTGCTAACCATGTGTATGTGACAAATAACATTTGATTTGATTTGAAGAGGACAAAAATAAAAGTTTCCTGAAAAAAAAATGAGAAGACAAGTTGTGTCCTCAAGTTATCGTTCATTAAAGCTTCTTGTACAATGAATGAAAAGTAATTCAGAGAAATGTCATATTATTATTATTGATTTTAATTAGTTGTATGCCCAATCATTCATCAGCAGCTAATTGAATCAAGTAGAAATATACGTATAGCTAACAAATTAAAAAACAGATAATTCCATCTTCTCCATAAGGCCATTGGAAGCAAGTCATATGTAATATAAACCAGCTACAAACAGCTGCAGGTAGGTTACAATGCTGAAATATCACATTTACATAAGTATTCAAACCCTTTACCCAGTACTTTGTTGAAACACCTTTGGCAGTGATTACAGCCTCGAGTTTTCTTGGGTATGATGCTACAAGCTTGGCACACCTGTATTTGGGGAGTTTCTCCCATTCCTCTCTGCAGATCCTCTCAAACTCTGCGAGGTTGAATGAGGAGAGTTTCTGCACAGCTATTTCCAGAGATGTTCGATGGGGTTCAAGTCCGGTCTCTGGCTGGGCCATTCAAGGACATTCAGACACTAGTCCTGAAGCCATTCCTGCATTGTCTTGGCTGTGTGCTTAGGTCGTTGTCCTGATGGAAGGTGAACCTTCGACCCAGTCTAAGATCCTGAGCGCTCTGGAGCAGGTTTTCATCAAGGATCTCTGTACATTGCGCTGTTGATCTTTGCCTCGATCCTGACTAGTCTCCTAGTCCCTGCTGCTGAAAAACATCCCCACAGCATGATGCTACCACCACCATGCTTCCCCGTAGGGATGGTGCTAGGTTTCCTCCAGACGTGACACTTGGCATTCAGGCCAAAGAGTTCCATCTTGGTTTCAACACACCAGAGAATGTTGTTTCTCATGGTCTGAGAGTATTGAGGGGCCTTTTGGCAAACTCCAAACGGGCTGTCATGCACTTTTTACTAAGGAGTGGATTCCATCTAGTCACTCTACCATAAAGGCCTGATTGGTGGAGTGCTGCAGAGATGGTTGTCCTTCTGGAAGGTTCTCCTAATCCCCACAGAGGAACTCTAGAGCTCTGTCAGAGTAACCATCGTGTTCTTGGTCCCCTCCCTCCTCTGATTGCTCAGTTTGGCTGGGCAGCCAGCTCTTGGAAGAGTCTTGGTGGTTCCAAACTTCTTCCATTTAAGATTGATGGAAGCAACTGTGTTCTTGGGGACCTTCAACGCTGCAGAAATTTGTTGGTACCCTTCCCAAGACCTATGCCTCGACACAATCCTGTCTCTGAGCTTTACGTACAATTCCTTTGACCTCATGGCTTGGTATTTGCTCTGACATGCAGGAGCTATTGTGTGTAGATTGATAAGGATTTTTTTATTTAATCCATTTTAGAATAAGGCTGTAACATAACAAAATGTGAAAAAAGTCAAGGGTTCTGAATACTTTCCGAAGGCACTGTATGTCAGAGTGAGTAACACCGTACGCCATCCCCAATCAACAATTTAACATTTCTTAAGTAGCCATGATTTATAACATTAGCTAGTGCTAGTCGGCTGTACATGCGCCAAAACTCTGGTATTTCTCAACTGAATAAAAGCTCTGTCTAATAACGTCTTAAAATGGTGAGGCAACAACTTAGCATTATACATTTACAAAAGTCAACATTATGACTGATCAAAACTCGTTCTCATGGCTTTGTCTTTTCCGTCTGCAACAGACACATTTTGGGCTTCCTTTGCACTCTCTGGAATGTTGATAGAGACGTGTTCAATGCAAAAACATTATTATGTGAATACACATATCAGCAAAAAGTTATTTGAATCAGAGTAAAACCAATTGAATCCAAATTATTATATTTTTGGGGTCATCCCTAATATACACTGTACCTACTCTCTGCACATGAGTGAAAGTTTTTGCCAAGCATCACGTCACATCTCTCCTATATTTTGAAAGGTTTCAAAACAAAACACACACACCCACACACATAGGGAGAGAAAGAGAGAGAGACAGGGGTCAGACAAACACTTCACACAATCTAGGTTGATAAGTGGAGAAAAAAGAAAACGACTGAGTTCCCTGCCAAAATAAATTAGCGAGCCTGCAGTATAGACCCAAAGGTGTCATAGGAGCTGGCAAAATCTTTGTTTTTCCAGCTTTTTGGGGAAAATGTCTGCTCAGGTATCATACTGTATTTGTCATGGCCAACTTCAGGAGTCATTCCATGGCTACGTATTCTAATGTGTTTCATAAAAGTAGTAGAAATATAGTTCCTGTAACAGAAATACCAGGACAATATGAATGTGAAGTCTCTATTAAAGTGGCAACTATATTTGAGACACCTATGCAATGCAGAAATTACGGGGTAACGGTTGATAATAAATGTGTCAATGACTTAAAAAACTAGGTCTCTATTCAACCCTTATTGTGAAGGCAATGCTCCTGCAGTAGCAGAGACTGCATTCACGGATAACACTGCATTTGTCGGCTCAATCGGAAATGATCTTAACAATGTTTTGCGTGCAATCTGTAGTGCTTCAGTGATACAGATTGAATTGAGCCCCTAATGTGTGTATCGATGAGAGCCCGGTTTATTCCTGAACACACCAAATTGAAGATAGCATTTCAAAACCTATACAAACTTGGTGAGGTCTTCCAGGAAGTAGCACTGGTGATGCAGTTACAGGAGAAGAGGACAAAACAACATTCGGCTACTGAAAACATTTCAGCCTCACTAACCACGTCACCAGTAATCATGTTAGCTACTGAGTTCCCCTGTCAATGCGATGCACAATGGGCCAACAATTACTGATTAAACCTCAGCACAGAAGCTCACAGGGCTGTACCACCCCAATACAGGACTAAATAGAAAGGGAAAGCAATTGACCCTGTCTACACCAGTGAAATGACATTTTGTCAAATCGCTTCCTGTGATCAGATGGTCAGACAGTGAGGTTGGAGGTTTCTGGGTGAGTGTTTGCTTGTGATTGCTTAAATGCAATGAGACATTTGCATAGAGCTGGATCAGCATGTATGGAAAATGTAAGAAAAAAAAAAACTTGCTACCAAGTTCAACAATGGGAGCCATGACACAGAAAAATTAAGACGTTGAGACATCTGTTTCTTGTGGGAAATGACTTCAATGTATAGAGGTTGTTGGTGGTCCTGAGTAAGTATAATTAAACAAATGGGGTTTTTGGGTCACCTAGTTCGAGGAGCCTATTGTGCATATCCACCTCATATCCACATCATATTCAAAGACTGCTGTAGGTGGCTAAATATACTGTAACCGGAGACTGTAAATTGGCACAGCACTGTGTTAGACTGCACTGGGTCCAGTACTGTAGAATGTAATGGATCCTACACTGACCCTTGGGGGGCAACATGGCCAACAGAACACATACGTTTTATTGATTTAAATATGTACCACAGAGATTTTGCTTCGAGGAAACAGCTCTGAAAAGTGTAAAATGCCTATATCCAAAGTGATCAATATACAATATACAGTTGAAGTCGGAAGTTACCACACACTTATTTTGGAGTCATTAAAACTCGTTTTTCAACCACTCCACAAATTTCTTGTTAACAAACTACAGTTTTGGTAAGTCGGTTTGGACATCTACTTTGTGCATGACACAGGTAATTTTTCCAACAATTGTTTCCTTACAGATTATTTCACTTATAATTCACTGTATCACAATTCCAGTTGGTCAGAAGTTTACATACGCTAAGTTGACTGTGCCTTTAAAAAGCTGGGAAAGTTCCAGAGAATGATGCAATGGCTTTAGAAGCTTCTGATAGGCTAATTGACAAAATTTGAGTCAATTGGAGGTGTACCTGTAGATGTATTTCAAGGCCTACCTTCAAACTCAGTGCCTCTTTGCTTGACATCATGGGAAAATCAAAAGAATCAGCCAAGACCTCAGAAAAGAAATGTAGACCTTCACAAGTCTGGTTCATCCTTGGGAGCAATTTCCAAACGCCTTAAGGTACCACGTTCATCTGTACAAACAATAGTACGCAAGTATAAGCAACATGGGACCACGCAGCCGTCATACCAATCAGGAAGGAGAAGCGTTATGTCTCCTAGAGATGAACGTACTTTGGTGCGAAAAGTGCAAATCAATCCCAGAACAACCGCAAAGGACCTTGTGAAGATGCTGAAGGAAACAGGTACAAAAGTATCTATATCCACAGTAAAACGAGTCCTATATCGAAATAACCTGAAAGGCTGCTCAGCAAGGAAGAAGCCACTGCTCCAAAATCGACATAAAAAAGCCAGACTACGGTTTGAAACTGCACATGGGGACAAAGATCATACTTTTTGGAGAAATGCCCTTCTGGTCTGATGAAAGAAAAATAGAACTGTTTGGCCATAATGACCATCGTTATGGTTGGAGGAAAAAGGGGGAGGCTTGCAAGCCGAAGAACACCATCCCAACCGTGAAGCACGGGGGTGGCAGCATTATGTTGTGGGGGTGCTATGCTGCAGGAGGGACTGGTGCACTTCACAAAATAGATGGCATCATGAGGTAGAAAAATTATGTGGATATATTGAAGCAACATCTCAAGACATCAGTCAGGAAGTTAAAGCTTGGTCGCAAATGGGTCTTCCAAATGGACAATGACCCCAAGCATACTTCCAAAGTTGTGGCAAAATGGCTTAAGGACAACAAAGTCAAGGTATTGGAGTGGCCATCACAAAGCCCTGACCTCAATCCTATGGAAAATGTGTGGGCAGAACTGAAAAAGCGTGTGCGAGCAAGGAGGCCTACAAACCTGACTTAGTTACACCAGCTCTGTCAGGAGGAATGGGCCAAAATTCACCCAACTTATTGTGGGAAGCTTTTGGAAGGCTACCCGAAACGTCTGACCCAAGTTAAACAATTGAAAGCCAATGCTACCGAATACTAATTGAGTGTATGTAAACTTCTGACCCACTGGGATTGTGATGAAAGAAATAAAAGCTGAAATAAATTATTCTCTATTATTATTCTGACATTTCACATTCTTAAAATAAAGTGGTGATCCTAACTAACCTAAAACAAGGAATTTTTACCAGGATTAAATGTCAGGAATTGTGAAACACTGAGTTTAAATGTATTTGGCTAAAGTGTATGTAATCTTCCGACTTCAACTGTAGCTCGAGGCATAATGTTTTAAATACATATACTGGAATTAGTTATGTCATATTGTGATGTGAGCCCTGTACTAAACACTATCGAGCCAATTCTCATTGACTGTCAAGAAACAAGTAGGACCCCATGGCACATCAGTCCTGCTGGGGTAAGAGAGTGTGATCAACCAGTCACAATACAACTGTCAGAGTTCACACAATCCTGAAAGTCTCAAACTTCTTCAGACAGCCCATCAAAAACTTGACATGTGTCTAAGTGCGTGCACTCATGCATGAGGGCTTACGAATGGCGAGTGAGTGATTGAGAGCGAGCCAACAAATGGATAGCTGTAGTGTAACAAGACAGTACAGACCTAGAAACTGAAAGTTACACTGTATTCTCCATTGAGGAAGGAGCAGAACTTTTCCACTGGCTAACAACAATATGCTACCGCAATAGAGGCTAACACATGTCCTAATTGACTGTATTGTCTCCTGATACTGCTAAAGAAAAGCAATATTCAGACAATAAGCCTACAATGCCCATTTGCGGAGAAATGAGGGTGGAATGCAGCCCGGGGTTTTGCCTTGAGGCCACACTAGTAATTAGCGAACACTGAACAACATGTTTATCTGCTTTCCCATTGACAAGTGTTCCCCAATTATTCTAGATAGCAGAAACAAGAGAAGGAGAGGGAGTGGGCAGATGTGTTTGGGGAGTAGGGATGTGGATAAGTGTGTGTGTGTGTGTGTGTGTGTGTGTGTGTGTGTGTGTGTGTGTGTGTGTGTGTGTGTGTGTGTGTGTTCCCGTTGAAGCAGGTCCACTTCTCCCCAACATGTTGGATCACATACAAAACTTAGGTAAGTGGCAGATTTTCACTCATGGTGAAAATAGTATAGGTAAATGTAGGCATAATACTGTTTGAGCTTTCTCAGAACAGTGGGTTATCAAAATACACATTACTTCTTCCTCATCGTCACCAGCTCCCCCAGGCTCCAATGTCACAGTGAAGACGACAGTGTGGAAAATACAAGGCTATTTTAAGATAAAAGCCTATCCTATTGAGACAAACTGCAAAAATGTCAAGTAATTTTTTTTCAAGTAAGTATTCTTCCACTTCAAGTATAGTACAGTACAGACAAGTTATTCAGACGACAAAAAACAAACAGTTCGCCAAAATATATCTCTAAATGCCTTGTGGGTACCAGACACTCTGTAGTCTAAATATTCCAGAACTTGCCTTTGCTTCAAAAATGCCAGGCATGTGTCAGCACTGTAGTTATGAGGCCACCAATACCTATTGTCACACCTGCACGATTCAGTGAGCCTAGCTTAAGCCTGTCTCTTTGTTTAGCTTTAAAGTAATGCTGTGCGCCGTGCCTGGATAGCTGAAACGCATCAGGACGCAGCGCTCACTCAGGCATTATTAGCCAATAGGATGACTTTAAATGTGAAGCTTACTCACATCCTCTATTCTCTACAGAGGAAGCTGGGAGAGAGGGAACAACACAACATCTGAAAACTGTGCGAAAATGCAAAGATGAAATATACAGTGCATTGGGAAAGTATTCAGACCTCTTCCACTTTTCCACAGTTTGTTATGTTACAGCCTTATTCTAATACAAAATATAAAAAAATCAACCTAAACACAATAATAAAACATTTAAAACAGAAATACCTTATTTACAGTTGAAGTCGGAAGTCTACATACACCTTAGACAAATACATTTAAACTCAGTTTTTCACAATTCCTGACATTTAATCCTAGTTAACATTCCCTGTTTTAGGTCAGTTAGGATCACCACTTTATTTTAAGAATGTGAAATGTCAGAAAAATAGTAGAGAAAATGATTTATTTCAGCTTTTATTTCTTTCATCACATTCCCAGTGGGTCAGAAGTTTACATACACTCAATTAGTATTTGGTAGCATTGCATTTAAATTGTTTAACTTGGGTCAAACGTTTCGGGTAGCCTTTACTAAAGCTTCCCACAATAAGTTGGGTGAATTTTGGCCCATTCCTCCTGACAGTGCTGGTGTAACTGAGTCAGGTTTCTAGGCCTCCTTGCTCGCACACGCTTTTCAGTTCTGCCCACACAATTCCCATAGGACTGAGGTCAGGGCTTTGTAATGGCCACTCCAGTACCTTGACTTTGTTGTCCTTAAGCCATTTTCCCACAACTTTGGAAGTATGCTTGGGGTCATTGTTCATTTAGAAGACCCATTTGCGACCAAGCTTTAACTTCCTGACTGATGTCTTGAGATGTTGCTTCAATATATCCACAATTTCCCTACCTCATGATGCCATCTATTTTGTGAAGTGCACCAGTCCCTCCTGCAGCAAAGCACCCCAACAACATGATGCTGCCACCCTCGTGCTTCACGGTTGGGATGGTGTTCTTCGGCTTGCAAGCCTACCCCTTATTCCTCCAAACATAACGATGGTCATTATGGCCAAACAGTTCTATTTGTGTTTCATCAGACCAGAGGACATTTCTCCAAAAAGTACGATATCTGTCCCCATGTGCAGTTGCAAACCGTAGTCTGGCTTTTCTATGGCGGTTTTGGAGCAGTGGCTTCTTCCTTGCTGAGCAGCCTTTCAGGTTATGTCTATATAGGACTCGTTTTACTGTGGATATAGATACTTTTGTACCTGTTTCCTCCAGCATCTTCACAAGGTCCTTTGCTGTTGTTCTGGGATTGATTTGCACTTTTCGCACCAAAGTACGTTCATCTCTAGGAGACATAACGCGTCTCCTTCCTGATTGGTATGAAGGATGCGTGGTCCCATGGTGTTCATACTTGCGTACTATTGTTTGTACAGATGAACGTGGTACCTTCAGGCATTTGGAAATTGCTTCCAAGGATGAACCAGACTTGTGGAGGTCTACAATTTTTTCTGAGGTCTTGGCTGATTTCTTTTGATTTTCTCATGATGTCAAGCAAAGAGGCACTGAGTTTGAAGGTATGTATGATCCATGGCACGAAGCCTCCAGTAATGATCGATGGCAGAAGCCTCCAGTGATGATCCATGGCACGAAGCCTCCAGTGATGATCCATGGCACGAAGCCTCCAGTGATGATCCATGGCACGAAGCCTCCAGTGATGATCCATGGCAAGAAGCCTCCAGTGATGATCCATGGCAAGAAGCCTCCAGTGATGATCCATGGCAAGAAGCCTCCAGTGATGATCCATGGCAAGAAGCCTCCAGTGATGAGCCATGGCAAGAAGCCTCCAGTGATGATCCATGGCAAGAAGCCTCCAGTGATGATCCATGGCAAGAAGCCTCCAGTGATGAGCCATGGCAAGAAGCCTCCAGTGATGATCCATGGCAAGAAGCCTCCAGTGATGATCCATGGCAAGAAGCCTCCAGTGATGATCCATGGCAAGAAGCCTCCAGTGATGATCCATGGCAAGAAGCCTCCAGTGATGATCCATGGCAAGAAGCCTCCAGTGATGATCCATGGCAAGAAGCCTCCAGTGATGATCCATGGCAAGAAGCCTCCAGTGATGATCCATGGCAAGAAGCCTCCAGTGATGATCCATGGCAAGAAGCCTCCAGTGATGATCCATGGCAAGAAGCCTCCAGTGATGATCCATGGCACGAAGCCTTCTGTGGTGAGACATAGCACGAAGACTCCAACGAGGGCCTCCAGTCCGGGGCCTCCAGCGACGGCCTCCAGTCCGGGGCCCACAACGAGCGTGCCCAGTCCAGGGTCCGCAACGAGGGTGGAGAAGGGCCTTGGTCAGACAGGTGACCAAGAACCCGACGGTCACTTTGACAGAGATCCAGAGTACCTCTGTGGAGATGGGAGGACTTTCCAGAAGGAAAACCACCTCTGCAGCACTCCGCCAATCAGGCCTTTATGGTAGAGTGGCCAGACGGAAGCCACTCCTCAGTAAAAGGCACATGACAGCCTGCTTGGAGATTGTCAAAAAACACCAAAAGGACTCTCAGACCATGAGCAACAACATTCTCTGGTCTGACGAAAACAAAATTGAACTCTTTGGCCTGAATGCCAAGTGCTACGTCTGGATGAAACCTGGCATCATCCCTACGGTGAAGCATGCTGGTGGCAGCATCATGCTGTGGGGATATTTTTCAGCAGAAGGGACTGGTAAGACTAGTCAGGATTGAGGGAAAGATGAACTGAGCAAAGTACAGAGAGATCCTTGGGTGAAAACCTGCTCCAGAGCGCTCAGGGCCTCAGACTGGGGCGAAGGTTCACCTTCCATCAGGACAACAACCTTAAGCACACAGCCAAGACAACACAGGAGTAGCTTTGGGACAAGTCTCTGAATGTCCTTGAGTTGCCGATTTAACACATCTGGAGAGACCTGAAAATAGCTGGGCAGCGATGCTCCCCATCCAACCTGACAGAGCTTGAGAGGATCTGCAGAGAAGACCGGGAGAAACTCACCAAATACAGGTGTGCCAAGCTTGTAACGTCATACCCAAGAAGACTCGAGGCTGTAAAAGCTTCCAAAGGTGCTTTAGAAATCTACTGAGTAAAGGGTCTGAATACTCATCTTTTATTTTTAATACATTTGAAGACATTTCTGAAAACCTGTTTTTCTTTGTCACTATGGGTTATTGTGTGTAGATTGATGAGGGAAAAAAACAATTTACTTAATTTAGAATAAGGCTGTAACGTAACAAAATGTGGAAAATTTCAAGGGGTCTGAATACTTTACGAATGCACTGTATCACTGCCTTAACCACTGTCAGTTATTGTCCCCCCAGGGTGCTTACTGTATATCAAACATAAATACAGTTAAAGAGGAGTAGAGGGATTCCACATTACAGCCTCCATGACAAACTAATGAGATAGGAATCAATGGGGAGTTATCAGGTTTACCACACAAACCCATTTCACTGCATTAGCTGCTTGCTGCACAGGACACAAGAAAATGACGGGGCTGAAAAATTAACCTACCCATATGCTGAGTGAAATATGGCCGGGGGTGACAGTCTTTGAATTTTTTTGTTGTTGTTATATTTCAAATCAAATCAAAGTGTATTTGTCACGTGCGCCGAATACAACAGGTGGAGACCTTACAGTGAAATGCTAACTTACAGGCTCGAACCAACAGTGCAAACAAGGTATTAGGTGAACAATAGGTAAGTAAAGAAATAAAAACAACAGTAAAAAGACAGTGAAAAATAACAGTAGCAAGGCTATATACCGTAGAGAGGCTACAACAGTAGTGAGGCTATATACAGGCACCGGTTATTTGGGCTGATTGAGGTAGTATGTACATGTAAATATGGTTAAAGTGACTATGCATATATGATAAAGAGAGAGTAGCAGTAGCGTAAAAGAGGGGTTGGCGGGTGGTGGGTGGTGAGACACAACGCAGATAGCCCGGTTAGCCAATGTGCGGGGGACAGGTTGGTCGGGCCAATTGAGGTAGTATGTTCATGAATGTATAGTTGAAGTGACTATGCATATATGATAAACAGAGAGTAGCAGCAGCATAAAAGAGGGGTTGGGGGGAGGGGGGGCACACAATGCAAATAGTCCGGGTAGCCATTTGATTACCTTTTCAGGAGTCGTGTGGCTTGGGGGTAAAAACTGTTGAGAAGCCTTTTTGTCCTAGACTTGGCACTCCAGTACCGCTTGCCATGCGGTAGTAGAGAGAACAGTCTATGACTGTGGTGGCTGGGTCTTTGACAATTTTTAGGGCCTTCCTGAGACACCTCCTGGTGTAGAGGTCCTGGATGGCAGGCAGCTTAGCCCCAGTGATGTACTGGGCCGTACGCACTACCCTCTGTAGTGCCTTGTGGTCGGAGGCCGAGCAATTGCCGTACCAGGCAGTGATGCAACCAGTCAGGATGCTCTCGATGTTGCAGCTGTGGAACCGTTTGAGGATCTGAGGACCCATGCCAAATATTTTTAGTTTCCTGAGGGGGAATAGGCTTTATCGTGCCCTCTTCACGACTGTCTTAGTGTGTTTGAACCATTCTAGTTTGTTGGTGATGTAGACACCAACGAACTTGAAGCTCTCAACCTGCTCCACTACAGCCCCGTCGATGAGAATGGGGCCGTGCTCGGTCCTCCTTTTCCTGTAGTCCACAATCATCTCCTTAGTCTTGGTTACATTGAGGGATAGGTTGTTATTCTGGCACCACCCGGCCAGGTCTATGACCTCTTCCCTATAGCCTTTCAAAGCACTTCATGGTTACGGACGTGAGGGCTACGGATCTGTAGTCATTTAGGCGTGATTGCACGTTGGCGAGTAATATTGACGGTAACGGCAGCTTTCCCACTCGCCTTCTGTGGATTCTTACGAGGCATCCCGCTCTGTGTCCTCTGTGCCTGAGTCTCTTCCTCTTGCCAATAACTGGGATGTTGGCCTTGTCGGGTGTTAGGAGAATGTCCCTGCTCTGTGTCCTCTGTGCCTGAGTCTCTTCCTCTTGCAAATAACTGGGATGTTGTTCTTGTCGGGTGTTCGGAGAATGTCCTGTGTGTCCTGCTTGTTGAAGAAAAGATATCTGTCTAATCCGAGGTGAGTGATCGCTGTCCTGATATCCAGAAGCTCTTTTTTGCCATAAGATACGGTTGCAGAAAGATTATGTACAACATAAGTTACAGATAACACCGAAAAAAACACATAATAGCACAATTGGTTGGGCGCCCGTAAAACTGCTGCCATTTCTTCCGGCGCCATTTTATTGTGCCAGGTCAGCACGGCGCTGAAATCTATACAAATTACTGCAGATGTAAGGAAACGTGACTAAAGGTCTTTAGTGACTCATAACGGTACTCTTTACTACTTCTCCAGAGTTCATTGGCATTTTCAAAAGCCATTCACTTATCCATTTGTTTAGTAAGAGCTTTTATATTGAATTAGGCTTCGCTGGTGAAACGCAACCCTAAAAACCCAACAGATCAATACTAGACATACAGTATGTTATTTTCCCAGTGTACAGTATGCAACAGCTGCTGTTCTGTAAATGGCAGCAGTCACTTTATGCATAGTTATGCAAACATTTATAAATAAATGCATAACTGATCAATAGACGTGGTGGTATACAATGATTCAAAGGGGTATTTATTGCTCCAGGTAGTCAAAAGATATTGTTAGACATGAGAATGATGTAACACACACACACACTGGTAAAAATGCCTTTGACAACAACAAGTGAGAGATTATATCTTCAGATGCAATTTATACAGTAGAACGTCACCTAAATGACCAAGCGAACAACCTTTCCCGCTTTACTACGTGGTCCTGACAGATCAAAGTGATCACTGAGGAGGCTGCCAGGTGCCATTGATGTAAATCACAAGAGGGACATTCTATGTAAATATATTTCATAGACAGTTTTTTTTCTCTAACATGTAAATTAGCCTATTATTACAAACTGTGTGTGTTTAAGTGTGTCATCAATGAAGGGAGTTAAACATGAATGTCCTCACTATGAGATTACAGTGTCTCCATCTTTTCAGGATCAGTGACCATCAGAAGGAGCCTGGCCTGTGTGAACCAACCAGGCCCCATACTGCACCGCTGCAGCCCCCCTCATCATCTCTCCTGACAGAGTCATTATGCGCCTTTAGGGCGGATCGTAGGCAGCCAACCGCAGCACATCTGAATACTGATGCAAATGAGACTTTTGCCACGACTAATCATAATTTAGGCCAAGTTCCCCACTTTCAGTCAGGCCGGTCTCTACCATACTAATTATTAACCACATTATTTAAATGGGTATTTATACCCCCACGATGCTGTACCTGCCACATGCCATTAGTCCTGTGTGCTACAGATGTCAGGGCCAAAACACTACACGTCTATTGATCAGTTATGCATTTATTTATAAATGTTTGCATAACTATGCATAAAGTGACTGCTGCCATTTACAGAACAGGAGCTGTTGCATACTGTACACTGGGAAAATAACATACTGTATGTCTAGTATTGATCTGTTGGGTTTTTAGGGTTGCGTTTCACCAGCGAAGCCTAATTCAATATAAAAGCTCTTACTAAACAAATGGATATGTGAATGGGTTTTGAAAATGCCAATGAACTCTGGAGAAGTAGTAAAGAGTACCGTTATGAGTCACTAAAGACTTTTAGTCACGTTTCCTTACATTTGCTGTGATTTGTATAGGTTTCAGCGCAGTGCTGACCTGGCAAGCCCTAATGGAATTACCAATCTCCATAAGGTGTCCATTTTAGAACTTCCTTCCTAAATGGACTCCATTAGTTCAAATCTTCAGGTTACATCGTCAGAGCAACACACACAGTAAGAGGTATCTGCCTCAGAGACACTAACGGCTGAAAACACAGGGGTCAAATCTTTACAGAGTTGTTTGTGGATGAACATGAATCTACTAACAAAAGAGTATTTGTTCCTTGGTGGATTGCAGTGTGCAATCATCTTAAAACAGAATGGGCATGCTGAAAGGGCTTTATGAATTCATATACAAACACTGATTGTTGCTTCTGGGATTTACCCAACTTAGTGGAGAACATGAGAACACATCCATATATTATCTACCTTATTTCCACACTAACCTTTTCCTTTGGTCATGGAATTGAGTGTTCTGTTGAGGTTAGTCCTAGGACACATCACATTTCCTCTGTCTGTTTAGGCTTACAATACCAGTGAATATGAAAACAACTAACTCTTATGGGACATTACTTGGGTATATTCACTACCTACAGCACTGGAAAAAGCTGGTGAGCAATCACTATCAGGTCAAGAAGATGGTACGTCGCCATGTCCAAGATACAAATCTAGCAGCTTAAACGGTGCCTACGCCAAAGGCAGGTACATCACTCATGCATTTACATTTCACTTCAATACGCACTTCATTAAGTCATTTTATTTGACTTATTTTATTTGCATTTGTTTTGGCATGAATCTGCTTCCATACAGGGGGAGTGAAACAAACCAATATCTTGAATGCAAGCATTTTATGTATATTTTCTTTGTGTAATTTAGACCATTAAGCAGCCAACATTTGACATGGTCATCTCTATGCAAATACATAGATTAAAATCTTATATCCTTTTATTTAAAAAAGTTAATGAATTGCTCTTAAATTAACAAAGTAATCAATGTCTCTTTGAGCAAAGAAAAATTTAGAATAGAATGAATTATTGACACAGGAACAAACTCCTTTCAAATGGTTCTCAAAATACAATTGATGGAAATAAATGATTTAACCTTTGAATTAAATACAGAAGAAATATATAAGAAGTTAGGTGATATCACTATAACTTAATGAAAAGCATTAACAGTTCACCATTATACCAAAACCCTAGTAATTCATCCCTTTAAGGCAAAGTACCACACTAAGTTGGGAGAGTACCCATCATGACAACATAGGATGGGGACTAGAGCACAATGTTGTTTGACTTGTGCTGTTGTTTTGAAGGCCCAAAGGTCAACAATATAATTATTTCCTGTTATAATTTAGTTATGATGCTTTCCTCAAATTATCATATGTATCAAGAGATAAACATTGCACGTATTTCTCAATTCTGCCTGGAGTCGCCCTCGTAAAAGTAATTGGACAGGAAGTAACATTACTGGGGCCTATTAAATTGTTGGCTTAAAAATGCATTTGTTTTGTGATTGTGTCTCTCAGTTTGTGTCTACCTGGAGCTGTTTAAATGTCTTCTGTGTTGTTCAGCCATGCATTATGCATTGCAATATGTTAAAGGTCAAATTCCTTACGCCTCAAATATTTCAACATATTACGTGCAGAGGAAGCACGGGCGCGGCATGTGGGGACTAAACTTAAATGTACATAATAAATGTTGGAGACGTTATGGACATTGAGCATAAAGTAAGAACCGAGCAAATTAATTTTGACTCGAGAAACACCTGGAGCATATGCATGGTGCGCGGTATGGACCAGCTGCCAATATGCAAATGTATGTTAATCAAGTAAGCACACACGGATACCAATTCAACTGACAAATTATGGACATTACCTTAAGAGAGGGCTGATTACATGTAGTGACATTAAATTATGCAGACAATGTAAATTACATAAAAAAACAGACAGAAGTCTAAAGTAAAGACCTACTTTGCTTTCCCATGCAGTAGAAAACTAGACTCAGACAGGGTTTTAGTCTGTTTATAAGATGCAGTGAAGTTCCTAGTAGTGGGTAGGTGGCCTTTTAAGGGAGATGGTGATGATAAAGAGCTGTGCTTTCTAAACCTGGCACCAGCACACAGTCATGTTGCCTCTTGGCTATTCTCAAACAGCCCTCTGTACTAGGCCTTGTGGGAACATCTCCCCTCAGACTGTATGTTGTGGAAACTTCACTCTGTTTCTCTTAAACTCAGGCAACAAGCAAAGTCCCAGGAGGGTTAGATTACAGTTTTTCAAAATTAAAATAGGTGGAAACAAAGTTGTTGCCATTATGAAAGAGTGAGTGATTTATTTACCCCTAACAGGCAGTTTTATCACAGCAATACATACACATTTGTATTTTCACCTAGGGCCTATAAATGTGGTTTCCCTTTTTAACCTGAGGTTTTCATTCTATAGACGATAACATTGGAGTAACCTAAGCATGTATTCATATGACACAACAACCAACCACACAGCGTTCACAAGGTTGAGCCCACACTTCAATCTCCACAAATGGATGAGTGAGATTTATCTTTATAGATGGAGGAGCGGGTTTAACGGTGGTACAATCGGTTGGTTTAATGTCAACCTTGACTGGGATAACTCAATTTCATGTCTGGATTATAAAATGGCTATAATTTGCTCATGGTGTCATAAATCTAAGTTGCTATGATTTTACCTCATTAGTTTCATGTCTAAGTCAGCAGGTCTGGTAGAAAAACAGAAGGGAAATGAACAAAGAAAATCATTCTGTTATTCCATTAACAATGCTGTTGTGAGAGAAAGAATCAAGTACTGCAGACGATTTCAACCAGTTACAGTATGAATAATGCTTTATAAATAGGTGTTTGACAGTGATTGATAGACTAGACTGTAGATGCACTTAGTTCCAGGCACACAGGTATTACTGTAATCCTGGTCAGCCTGTTGCTCAGGCCTTATGTTTTTCTGTGGTTCAGACTACACAGAGATCCAGGCTAGCAAACTCATCTCAGAGTACCCACCCAACACATGGAATATTCACTTCCAGCAGCCCATTTAGAAAATCCTTTATTCAAAATGCATCCACAGTTGAACTGGGGGTTACACTAGAGAGCAGGCTGGGGAGGTTCCGAAAAGCTCCATAACATTTAGCTATTAGCAGCGAGAGGCAGAGGGGCTGGGGGTATGACTGACTGATTGAAATGGCATTTAATGTGGCAGATGTGTGCTGTAGGGGGATTTCACCTCTCACACAGCCACTGCATAACATATCTACAAACCTAATGTTGATCTAAAAACCTAATGTAAAGTAGATCTACAAACCTAATGTAAAGTAGATCTACAAACCTAATGGAGTGCATTAGGCCCCTGCTGCTTTGGAATATAATTTTGTCAATGGATCAGCTACATCTCTTCAAGTGTCAGAAGAGATTGGCATGAGGCATTATGTTACATTAGACACAGTCAGAGAATAACCACTCATAGGGATTGGGAAACCAAAAAGATTTGCTCGCCGCAGATGCTCAGTCTCACACTACCGAGATTGTAGTGTGAGCTGTACGGAATCCATATTAGGAACACTGTCATTCCTCCTGAACAAGTGAGGGGTGAACATTTTCCTAATACGGATTCAGTACACCTGCTTGTCTACATTAATAGAGCTAAAACCCTGACGATCGATAGACACAGTCAGGAGTGTGGCCAGTCAGCCAGCCAGATGACCTTGGTTCATTGGTAGAGTGAGTGAGTTGGTGTGTAAGCAGGCAGTAGCACAACACTGTAGAAAGCATGACCACCCTTATAAACCTGGATGGACATGACTGTGGAACGTAGGCAATGTTAACCTTTTGGGGGTGCTGTTTGCACTTTGTAATAATTTCGTTCCCAAATTAAACTGCCTTGTACTCAATTCTAGCTCGTACAATATGCATATTATTATTACTATTGGATAGAAAACACTCTCTAGTTTCTAAAACCGTTTGAATTATTTCTCTGAGTGAAACAGAACTCATTCTGCAGCACATTTCCTGTCAGGAAGTGAGATTTCTGAAATCGAGGTCCCTGTTCTGAGGTCAGTTTATAAGTCCCCATGTAAGCTATGGGGCTACATGCACTGCATACGCCTTCCTCTAGATGTCAGTAAGCGGTGAGAATTTGAATGGAGTGGATTGCACCATCTGGGGGACTATAAAAGCTCATGGAACGGAAGTACCGTTCTTTTCAACGGGGCGCCTGGCGCAAGAGGGACATCACAATGGCGTCCTGCAAAAGCTTTCGTTTTAGCAGTTCTATATCTCCGGTCATGTTTTTATTCGTTATAGGTGTTAAAGACATCATAAGGTAATTAATTTAAACCGACTTATAGCAGTTTATATCAGTTTATTGCGATTTTCTGGGATTTCTTTGTGACGCGCTTTCACGAGTTGGACACCTCTCCAGTGGGTGGCTATCGTTAGCTGCTATTTCTACAGGAGAAGAGGACATCTTTCAACCAAAAGACGATTGTTCTGGAGAAAGGACACCTTGCCCAAGATTCTGATGGAAGCTCAGCAAATAGTAAGCAGTCTTTATGCTGTTAATTCGTATTTATGTTGACAAATGTCAAATAATAATTCCGCCATGAATTTCGGTGCGGTCTCGCTTTAGCGCACGCTGTATTGCGCAGTAACGTTCATTTTAAAAATCTAACACAGCGGTTGCATTAAGAACTAATGTATCTTTCATTTGCTGTCCAACCTGTATTTTTTTAGTCAAGTTTATGATTACTTATCGAATAGGTGCCTCTCCAAGATGGCGCAGGACATATTGATATAACTTGGTTTAAAATAACAACATTATGATGTCTTTAACACCTATATCGAATAAAATCAGAGCCGGATATATCTAAGGGCTATAACGGGAGCTTTCTAGAACGCCATCCTGAGGTCTGTCTTGCGTCATGGCGAACAAAGGAAAGAGAGGACCCCACGTTGCCAGCCCATTTATAAGGCCTCAGATCTGCCTAGCAACTCCATTCCAATTCTCACTATTTGCTGACATCCAGGGGAAGGCGTATGCAGTGCATCTCAACCAATAGAAGACATGCAAATTAATAAACTGACCTCAGAACAGCCTGCAGATTTCAGATTTCTCACTTCCTCATAGGAAAATTGCTCCAACTCGAGTTCTGTTTTACTCACAGATATAATTCAAACGGTTTTAGAAACTAGAGAGTGTTTTCTATCCAATAGTAATAATAATATGCATATTGTACGAGCAAGAATTGAGTACGAGGCAGTTTAATTTGGGAACGAAATTTTTACAAAGTGCAAACAGCACCCCCTATTGAGAATAGTTTTAATCACAAGGGATTTCCTATTCTGAGGGATCATCTTTAGAGCAGCACATTTTTCACAAGGTTAAAGTTTCTGTTTGTAGTCAAGGAGCCTTGTTGACACCCTGCACTGCTTTACAGACATGTGTTTTTGATACAAGTTAGATTTTTTTGTTGGCAAAATGCATTAATGATAAATGTAAAAACTTGGGTGACAAATATGCAGGTAATATGCAGGTAACCGCCAAAATAAAGGAAACACTTGAGTAAATGAAGGATACAAAGTATATTGAATACAGCTGCTTCCACACAGGTGTGGTTCCTGAGTTAATTAAGCTATTAACATCCCATCATGCTTAGAGTCATGTATAAAAATTCCAAGTTGCCCATTATTTTGTCTACTATGGCTAAATCCCCATTTCACAACAATCTAGTTTTGTTGTATTTTTTATGTGCGTTTACGTCTGCTTGTTATCATGTTTTATTTTTGGTCTCGTCTCCTTCGCTCCTTCTGTGCTGTGTGCACCGTCCCATTTACACCAGAGATCTGTATATAATGAGGAAATGCACATGTCTCCGCCCTAACAATGGGAGTCGTTGTCCCAAGGGCGGCAAGGCAGGTGACAAGCTTAGGCCCAAAATAAGCCCACAGAAACGCATTGGCCTTATTTTGGACAGATTTTAGCACGAGTGAAACCTCTAGCTTCGCCTCTTCCTTTGGTTTGTACACGCACACGCACACACACACACACACACAAAGCCCTCACCCTTCCACTCACAACAACAAAGATGAGAGATTACTTCTTCTCTGACAAGCGGTTTCAATTCGCTATTTGACGTTTGGTCCAACAGAATCAGTCATACAGACACCGAAACACATTGAGACATTATTTTACCGTAATAGAGAAGTTAACCTTTCCAATTATTTTTTTTTCTAACCAGTTGCACGCAAAGCAGACATTACTAAAAGGAGAGTATTAATGAACTGGGTTTGAATGGTTGTTGCTGATGGATTTAGAATAGCTAAACACTCTGCAGTTAGTTTGAATAATCAACTATGTTCATATATTGGAGCAATGTTAATTAGCATATTTTAAATCACAATAATACTCAAGGTGTTACTCCACATATACTAAACTCCGCAAAAAAAGAAACGTCCCTTTTTCAGGACCCTGTCTTTCAAAGATAATTTGTAAAAATCCAAATAACTTCACAGATCTTCATTGTAAAGGGTTTAAACACCGTTTCCCATGCTTGTTCAATGAACCATAAACAATGAATGAACATGCACCTGTGGAACGGTCGTTAAGACACTAACAGCTTACAGACGGTAGGCAATTAAGGTCACAGTTATGAAAACTTAGGACACTAAAAAGGCCATTCTACTGACTCTGAAAAACAACAAAAGGGGCAGGGTCCCTGCTCATCTGCGTGAACGTGCCTTAGGCATGCTGCAAGGAAGCATGAGAACTGCAGATGTGGCCAGGGCAATAAATTGCAATGTCCGTACTGTGAGACGGCTAAGACAGTGCTACAGGGAGACAGGACGGACAGCTGATCGTCCTCGCAGTGGCAGACCACGTGTAACAACACCTCCACAGGATTGGTACATCAGAACATCACACCTGCGGGACAGGTACAGGATGGCAACAACAACTGTCCGAATTACACCAGGAACGCACAATCCCTCAAAAATCCCATCAATGCTCAGACTGTCCGCAATAGGCTGAGAGAGGCTGGACTGCGGGCTTGTACGCCTGTTGTAAGGCAGGTCCTGGGACCTGTTGGATAAGAGGGCTTGGGCCATTCCCCTCAGAAATGTCCGGGAACTTGCAGGTGCCTTGGTGGAAGAGTGTGGTAACATCTCACAGCAATAACTGGCAAATTTGGTGCAGTCCATGAGAAAGAGATGCACTGCAGTACTTAATGCAGCTGGTGGCCACACCAGATACTGACCGTTACTTTTGATTTTGATCCCCCCCTTTGTTCAGGGACACATTATTCCATTTATGTTAGTCACATGTCTGTGGAACTTGTTCAGTTTATGTCTCAGTTATTGAATCTTGTTATGTTCATACAAATATTTACACATGTTAAGTTTGCTGAAAATAAACGCTGTTGAATGTGAGAGGACGTTTCTTTTTTTTCTGAGTGTAGATCCATGTTGGCTAAACTTGAAATATAAATTATCTGGTTACTTACTAGCACGTTGGGTTTGTGCTTGAGAGATTGTTTATGAGACCTGTGTTAATTTTCTATAATACCTGCTACAAGAAGTTAATAACTTCACAAGCCCTGAATTCATTAGATTATTGCTGACTGTTTGAAATGCAGTGCATTTGACCTTTAATTGTACAACAAAGCGTATTTAAAAATGAGATACATCGTGATTCACCCATAAGTTTGAAAAAAATAGAGATATCCTTTTTAGGTTATATCGCCCAGCCCCATCATGGCTAGGAAGAAGAGATCTCATTGATATTGAAAGAAGGGTCTCAAAGGAGCATAGGGGGTTTAAAGTGTGTGTGTGTGTGTCTTCGTCACCAGATCTCAACCCAAACAAACACTTATGGGAGATTCTGGAGCGACCCTGATACAGCGTTTTTCAACACCAACAAAACACCAAATGATGGAATTTCTCATGGAAGCCTCCAGTAGAGTTCCAGACACTTGTAGAATCTATGGCAAGGCGCATTGAAGCTGTTAAGCCGCCTCGTGTTGGCCCAACGCTCTATTAAGACACTTAATGTTGGAGTTTCCTTTATTTTGGCAGTTACCTGTATATTAGTCAACCTGATTTGATAGTATTCCAATGCACAGAGGTAATTTTCATTTTTAGAAATGGGGGAAATTAAAACTTTCCTCACGTTCTCAGTGGACTGCGAACGATTAAATCCCCAATGAAAAATATAAGAAAAGTACTTATGTGACTAAAATGACCCAAAACAAATTATCTGGAAATGTAGACACGATCAGCTCCAATGGATATGCTACTTTTCTCAGGGGGGTGTTAACTGACTCAACAGCTGTTAGCCTTTAGCACCATTTCCCTGCAAAATCATTAGCATGAGTTGTGTGGAATTTGTTGCCATCCTTCTGGAAACAAAGAAATGACTGTCGTCATATCAACAGTATATTCCCTTAAGCGTTGGTTACATTTAACAGTGGTTCAAGATATCCTTTGTCAGGTTCGTTGACTATTGGCAACACCAGAAAACGACGATATAGACAATTGAATTGTCCTAAAAACGTGTTACAGTAGATTGTGTGGTTGGCTGGAGTTCACAACGGCAAGAAACTAGTGGTGTGGCCCCCACTGAATCTCTATTTTGAGAAAGATGCTGTTTGTTAAGAACTGAACACAGTAACTCACCCTCAAAGGTGAGTATGAGGTGAATTGAAAATGTGCAAAAAAGCATTGTAAACTTTAATTTTGGTCCGATGGATGGTCAGTCTGTGGCCATGACTGTCTGTGAGTGGTTGAGTGTTATCTTATTATTTGTGTAAAACGGAATAAACTGAGTTTAAGGAAAATGTGCAACATTACTGGAGTTGGCAAGTTGTTTTGGAGAAGCCTTCATTTTCCAGTTGATTTTCTTGTAAGTGCGTGTGCGTGTGCGTGTGCGTGTGTGGGGGTGTGGGTGTGGGTGCGTGCGTGCGTGCGTGCGTGCGTGTGTGTATTGTGCCAGCAGCGGTATGTGGCACTGATGGGGTGTGTGATCAGAAGGCTGCTATTCTCAGGCCCAGGTGGGACCTTGCTGTTGTGCCCAGGAGCAAGGTACTCACCCTAATAGCTTTGGTAAATATCCATTCATTATTTATTCAAATGTAAGCTGTAGAATGATGGCACCCTAGGTAAGGGCATCTTCTCTGCCAATATCAAATTAGAGGGATACAAAAATATATATTTAAATCTCTTTTATGTCATGATGTGGCCCTTTCTGGGTATAGATCGTGGCATCCCTCTCTCTCCTACACCCAGGTTCTGTTATCTCAGGTCGTAAATTCCTGGAGGAGACTCTCTCCTCCTGGCCATGCAGTATAGAGAGAGAGAGTTTCACAGCAGAACAAATGAACTTCTTCTACATCACAGAACAATTTCCATGTTTTGGAGAATGTGTAAACGGTTGGTGGAGAAGCCAGCTATGACGCGGTCCGTTTTGTTTCATGTTTGTGACCTCAAGAAAGACAATCCAGCCACATTACCATAACTTCTTATGGCTGCAGAGGCAGTATTGAGTAGCTTGGATGAAAGGTGCACAGATGTGCCCATATTAAATGGCCTGCTCCTTAGTCCCAGTTGCTAATATATGCATAGTATATGCATATGCATAGTATATGCATAAGGACATATTGGATAGAAAACACTCCGAAGTTTCTAAAACTGTTTGAATTATGTCTGTGAGTATAACAGTACTCATATGGCAGGCAAAAACCTGAGAAGTTCCACTTCCTGTTTGAATTGTTTCTGAGGTGTCAGATTTTCAACCAAGCTCTCAATTGAAATTACAGAGAGATATAAATGAGTTTTCACTTCCTACGGCTTCCACTAGATGTCAACAGTCAACAGAACTTTGTCTGATGACTCTAATGTGAAGGGGGGCCGAAGGAGACAGGAATGAGTAATCACTTCCACGAGCTGATCACGCATTCACCATGCGCCTTCACATGAGTAGGACGTCCGTTCCACAGCTCATCTGAAGTCAATCTAATTCTCCGGTTGGAACGTTATTCAAGATGTATGTTAACAACATTCTAAAGATTGATTCAGTACATCGTTTGGCATGTTTCTACTGACTGTTACGGAACTTTTGGACATTTCGTCACGTTATAGTGGAGGCGCTTTCTGACTGTGGAATTGTTTACCGAAGGCGCAAACCAAAGTAGCTAATTGGACATAAATAACGGATATTATCGAACAAATCAAGCATTTATTGTGGACCTGGGATTCCTAGGACTGCATTATGATGAAGTTCATCAAAGGTAAGGAAACATTTATCATGTATTTTCTGGTTTCTGTTGAGTGGCGGCTAATTTGGCTATTGTTCTGAGATCCGTCTCAGATTATTGCATGATTTGCTTTTTCCGCAAAGTTTTTTTGAAATCTGACACAGCGGTTGCATTAAGGAGAGGTATATCTATAATTCCATGTGTATAACTTGTATTATCATCTACATTTATGATGAGTATTTCTGTTGAAACGATGTGGCTATGCACTATCACTGGATGTTTTTGGAACTAGTGAATGTAAAGCGCCAATGTAAACTCAGATTTTTTGTTATAAATATGAACTTTATCAAACAAAACATGCATGTATTATGTAACATGAAGTCCTATGAGTGTCATCTGATGAAGATAATCAAAGATTAGTGATTAATTTTCTCTCTATTTCTGCTTTTTCTGACTGCTATCTTTCGCTGGAAAAATGGCTGTGCTTATTGTGGTTTGATGGTGACCTAACATAATCGTTTGTAGTGCTTTTGCTGAAAAGCATATTTGAAATCGGACACTTTGTTGGGATTCACACAAGATTACCTTTAAAATGATATAAGACACATGTATGTTTGAGGAATTGTAATTATGAGATTTCTGTTTTTTTAATTTGGCGCCCTGCACTTTATCTGGCTGCTGTCATATCGATCCCGGTAGCGGGATGCACCCATAAGAAGATAACTCTGTTTATACAGGTGCCTCCGTTATGAGGTTTGCATCTAATTATTGTATAAAATGAATGAGTAAAGATGAAACGTTAATGTGAGAGAATTGTATTCCCTTTAAAGTTTAACTAAGTCATTAGAAATGTGTGACTTAGACAGAACTCTGCAGGGGAGTGAAGGAGATAAGACTAGGTAAACATTCCACAATAAATCAACTTTGGGGGAAGGGGACATTTACTGCTGAGTGTTTAGCTAACAACAAAGGCCCTGTTTATACAGCTTTGTAGGCATGGTTTTGGTCCCAGGGGTAGAGGATGATGACCTAGGCAGTGACATCACCAGGGCGCGACTTAGGGTTTAATAAAACAACTGGAGACCTTCGGTTTGATGCAGAACTTACTCGGAAACATGCGTGCTATGTTCCTGATTGTCAACTTCTGTCTGTAATTGCATTAATAAAGGTTTTTGAATGATTTAATTAAAGATATTGTCATAATGCTAATTTCACCAATGAGCCAATGATGATTGACAAGGAAGAAAGGAACGAACCATAACATAACCATATTCTACTGTTTGTTTGTTTATGCATTTCTGTGATTATTTAGTTAGTTTGTAAATAAATGATCAAGACAATTGGTGTATGGATGATTCATAGTAAAGGCTGGGTTTGTGCCGATAACCAACAATTCACAACGTTTGGAATGAGACTAACGTGAGGTAAAGAATAATTAATTAATTAGAAGAGTAATTGATCAGATATTAAAATATCTGAAGAGTTATATTAGGAAAATTATAACTTTGTAATCTGAAAACTTTCCTTGGTGCCCCAACTTCCTAGTTAATTACACTTACATGATTAGTTTAATCACGTAACAATAATTACAGAGAATTGATTTGGTAAAATAACAGTCTTCAATTTAATGATGCCAAAGACATGAAACACATTAACAAACTATCAATGAAGGTTTGTTGATATACTGTTGATTTGACGACAGTCATTTCTTTGTTTCCAGAAGGATGGTAACGAATTTCACACAATTCATGTTAATGATTTAGCAGGGAAATGGTGCTAACAGCTAACAGCTGTTGAGTCAGCTAACAATCCTCTGAGAAACTAAGTGGCGTATTGCAGCCTCGAACACGAGTTCACAAAAGAGTCCTATCCCTTTTAAATCAGTGCCATACTCCAGAAACCACCGGGACATAGGAATGACCCTGTTAAATACAGCCAAACAACACACGTCAGAACCGATACCACTGGATCGGGAACATTAGTGAAGTCAAGTGACTCTCAGGCTTCATGCTGAGCTGAACACAAGAGTCCTTTAAATTATGCACTGAACAGTGATACTGTAAGATGGAAAAACAGCACATTTCATTACCAAGCAAGTAAAAAAACATAACCTCTTTGACAAATGGAAAAATATAGTCACTTCAATTTTGACACACTGTCTTTCTTATAACAAAAATAAACCTTAAGTTGTCAGTTATCAGGTTAATTGACTCTTCTCTCAAGAGACCTTATGCTGCCACAGCCACCAACATGACAATCTAGCTGAAGCACACTGGCAATGATGACAAGCTGTTTTCTATCCTGGTAATACGATCTAAGAACATTTGTTCCATTAGCCTCGAGGACGAACCAAGTTTTGGTTCTACCAACACAGCAGAAAAGCTATGGCTGATTCACACTACAGAGCCGACCTGAACCGTACTGTGCTGGCTTGAATATTTTATTATCATGTTATCCTTTCCAGCATGGTTCCCTCAAGTATGGTGGAAACGTAACCACTAGGCCAGCCCAGTAAAGCTCAGCTCGGTTCGGTTTGGCAAACAGTCTGGAAAATATCATCTTTACAATCTGAAAACATCATCTTTACAATCTAATACATTTCTTCAAATTCTGTATAACTGTATGAGTCACAGTAGCATGTCAATACTAGTTTACAGGCCTGGCATTAGGCCATGGCAGAAAGGTCATAGTGAGGTCACAGTAGCACTGTGCCACCACGGCTACATCCTCTAACCCTGCGGCTCTGTTTCTTCACAGACTCAGGTGCTACACCACGCTACGGTGTGATCAGACAGAGTCAGAAGACAGGCGGTGGGATGAAAGAGTGTTTGTGTTGTGTCTGCTGTTACGTAACATAACAACAGGTTCATCGTAAAGTAATTTGTCACGGTGCAGGACTTACAACCACACTTAGGGGCTCTAACCAAACAATGTCATAGTGGCCAATTGATTCCCCTAGCACCGTGTAGTAAGGGATGGAGAGAGGATCGATGGGGTTAGTTCCACAGGCAGAAAGGCAATCAGGTCTGCCATGTCAGGAGTCCAGCCCTCCAGCACAGTACCGTTTCAGACGATCAGAACGGGCATTAGTGGAGCAGAAATACACTATAGTGCATTTGGAAAGTTTTCAGACCCCTTCACTTTTTACACATTTTGTTCTGTTACAGCCTTATTCTAACATGGATCAAAAATACATTTTTTCCTCATCAATCTACACACCAAACCCCATAATGACAAAGCGAAAAGAGGTTTTTAGAAGAAAAAAATTAACAGAAATACCTTATTTACATAAGTATTCAAACTAGCATCCTGTTTCCATTCATCATCCTTCAGATGTTTCTACAACTTGATTGGAGTCCACCTGTGCTGAATTAAATTGATTGGACATGATTTGGAAAGGCACACACCTGTCTATATAAGGTCACACAGTTGACAGTGCATGTCAGAGCAAACAACAGGGCATGAGGTCGAAGAAATTGTCCGTAGAGGTCCAAGACAGGATTGTGTCGTGGCACAGATCTGGGGAAGGACACCAAAAAATGTCTGTAGCATTGAAGGTCCCCAAGAATACAGTGGCCTCCATTATTCTTAAATGGAAAAAGTTTGGAACCACCAAGACTCTTCCTAGAGCTGGCCATCCGGCCAAACTGAGCAATCAGGGGAGAAGGGCCTTGGTCAAGGAGGTGACCAATAACCTGATGGTCACTCTGACAGAGCTCCAGAGTTCCCCTATGGAGATAGAAGGACCTTCAAGAAGGACAACCATCTCTGCAGCACTCCACCAATCAGGCCTTTATGGTAGAGTGGCCAAACAACTCAAAAGGCACCCAAAGGACTCTCAATCTATGAGAAACAATATTCTCTGGTCTGATGAAACCAAGATTGAACTCTTTGGAAACCAGGCACCACTCATCACCAATACCATCCCTATGGAGAAGCATTGTGGTGGCAGCATCACGCTGTAGGGATGTTTTTTCAGCGGCAGGGACTGGGAGACTAGTCAGGATCGAGGGAAATAAGGGCACATCAGGTAATCTCACTCCCACACATACAGATTCCTACAAAGCTCCTTTTATCCCTCAGCATCCTATGTTATACCGTTTACTGACACTGGCCACATTCAACGAGTGCTGAGCGTCCTTAAATTCATCCTTTATTCTGCACTCTGGCACACTCTGACGAGAGCGCTCTCAAATCAGAGTAGATAGCCAGAGTGAATTTACGAACGCACCCAATACTAGGACAATCATTATCAATAGTGCTGATCACAGTGTTACTATAGATACTGTACCTGTGCAACAATGGCACCTATTCCAATTTGTAGGACTGCCACAGAGTCAGAAGGGTACAACGCTACGTCTCTCCACTCGTAATTACACATCTTGATCTAATAAATAGTTTGGGTCAGGGTTTTTTCCTGACTAAGTGGCCAGACCTGGAAAAACTCTGGGACCCAAGTATAAGCTACAACTAGTCAGGCCATACAGTCAGTAAGCTCCTGGTCCTATCAAGTCTGGGATAAAACTGAAGTCCTGGCCCTATCTATTTGTGGGTAGTACTGTTAAATTAAACTAAAATGTTTTACATACTCTATAGCCATATAAGAGCTCTATTTTGATTTGTTTAGAGGAATTTGTGGTTCTCTCTGTGGCCGCTGTTGTGCTTACAGGACTTGAAATTGAGGAAATGGCCTCCTAATTAAGCCTCCAAATAGGCTTAAAACAGTTGACCTCCATGTACAAATTTACTGTCATGCATTTTTTATGGTAATAGGGACTGGCTGCAATCCCACAGATTGTGTCTGACACACACACACACACACACACACACACACACACACACACACACACACACACACACACACACACACACACACACACACACACACACACACACACACACACACACACACACACACACACACAGCTGAGGAAATACTTTAAAAAAAAAATAGTAATAGCAAATCATACAATTTTCTTATGTGGACAATACTAAACTGTTTGAATTATGTCTGTGAGTATAACAGTACTCATATGGCAGGCAAAAACCTGAGAAGTTCCACTTCCTGTTTGAATTGTTTCTGAGGTGTCAGATTTTCAACCAAGCTCTCAATTGAAATTACAGAGAGATATAAATGAGTTTTCACTTCCTACGGCTTCCACTAGATGTCAACAGTCAACAGAACTTTGTCTGATGACTCTAATGTGAAGGGGGGCCGAAGGAGACAGGAATGAGTAATCACTTCCACGAGCTGATCACGCATTCACCATGCGCCTTCACATGAGTAGGACGTCCGTTCCACAGCTCATCTGAAGTCAATCTAATTCTCCGGTTGGAACGTTATTCAAGATGTATGTTAACAACATTCTAAAGATTGATTCAGTACATCGTTTGGCATGTTTCTACTGACTGGAGATGGATGGAGATAGAAGGACCTTCAAGAAGGACAACCATCTCTGCAGCACTCCACCAATCAGGCCTTTATGGTAGAGTGGCCAAACAACTCAAAAGGCACCCAAAGGACTCTCAATCTATGAGAAACAATATTCTCTGGTCTGATGAAACCAAGATTGAACTCTTTGGAAACCAGGCACCACTCATCACCAATACCATCCCTATGGAGAAGCATTGTGGTGGCAGCATCACGCTGTAGGGATGTTTTTTCAGCGGCAGGGACTGGGAGACTAGTCAGGATCGAGGGAAAGATGAACGGAGCAAAGTACAGAGAGATCCTTGATGAAAACCTGCTACAGAGCTCTCAGGACCTCAGATTGGGGCGAAGGTTCACCTTCCAACAGGACAACGACCCTAAGCATACACCCAAGACAACGCAGGAGTCGCTTCGTGACAAGTCTCTGAATGTCCTTGAGTGGCCCAGCCAAAGCCCGGACTTGAACCCAATCTAACATCTCTGGAGAGACCTGAAAATAGCTGTGCAGCAATGCTCCCCATCCAACCTGACAGAGCTTGAGAGGATCTGCAGAGAAGAATGGGAGAAACTCACCAAATACAGGTGTGCCAAGCTTGTAGCATCATACCCAAGAAGACTTGAGGCTGTAATCGTTGCCAAAGGTGCTTCAACAAAGAACTGAGTGAAGGGTCTGAATACTTATCTAAATGTGATATCAGTTTTTCCATTTGTAATACATTTGCAAAACATTTTTTTTTTTTTTGTTGCTTGTCATTATGGGGTATTGTGTGTAAATTGAAGAGGGGAAAAAACGATTTAATCCATTTTAGAATAAGGCTGTAACATA
Source organism: Salvelinus namaycush (assembly GCF_016432855.1). NCBI lineage: Eukaryota > Metazoa > Chordata > Actinopteri > Salmoniformes > Salmonidae > Salvelinus > Salvelinus namaycush. The sequence goes on along the minus strand of NC_052340.1, from coordinate 10,879,948 downwards.
ACAAAATGTGATAAAAGTGAAGGGGTCTGAATACTTTCCGAATGCACTGTATACAAAGGTATGTGGACATCCCTTCAAATTCGTGGATTAGGTTATTTCAACCACACCCGTTGCTGACAGGTGTATGAAATCGAGCACACAGCCATACAATCTTCATAGACAAACATTGGTAGAAGAATGGCCTTACTGAAGTGCTCAGTGACCTGCTAGAGCTGCCCCGGTCAACTCTAAGTGTTGTTATTGTGAAGTAGAAACGTCTAGCAGCAACAACGGCTCAGCCGCGAAGTGGTAGGCCATACAAGGTCACAGAACAGGACCGCCGAGTGCTGAAGCACGTAGCGCCTAAAAGTCCTCTTTCCTCAGCTGCAACACTCACTACCGGATTCCAAACTGCCTCTGGAAGCAACGTCAGCACAATAACTGTTCGTCGGGAGCTTCATAAAATGGGTTTCCATGAACAAGCAGCAGTTTGGGAAAGGCCCTTTCCTGTTTCAGCATCACACTGCCCCCGTGCACAAAGCAAGGTCCATACAGAAATGGTTTGTAGAGATCGGTTTTTAATAAATTGGCTGGCATGTACAGAGCCCTGACCTCAACCCCATCGAACACCTTTGGGTTGAATTGGAATGCCAACTGCGAGACACACACACGCAAGTCGAGGAGAATACAGTCACCTTGTGTGATCCTCCCCCATCTTTCAATTTGTGTGTTCCACATTCACACTCATTATTTCTAATGGTAGTACAGAGAAAAGTAGGTCCTTGCTACTGTATCATTAAAGGTCCTTCCTCACCCTAATGTGACTGGTTTAATGTGAGAGGGAGAATCTCCAGGCACCCAGTGGTGAGGAATAACAATTTGCACTTTGCAGTGAAATAAAAACAATGCAATGGGAGGTTTAAACCTACAATTTGTAAGTGCACAATAACAATCTGGGGCTAATTCTTGCCTACCGACTGGACGATGCAGGCTAAAGATCTGCAAGGGGCATTGCACTGTTGTTACACTGGTGTCAGAAGTGGGATGGTACTTCCTTACATAGGAACAGAGTGAGGCTGGGCGCTCAGAAAAACATTTAGAAAAGTGGTTTAAGCTATACTGTAATGTTCCACTCTCATGATCTTCCATTACCTGCAGCTCATATTTTTTATCTAACCAAGACAAAAGGCAATTATCTGAGTAAAATAATCAGGACCCCATACTGCTGTGCTTAATTACTCTGATTAAACAACAAATTAACTTGAAAAACCTCATCTTTTCATAGTGTAGTGGTAGGAAAGTATGAAGCGAGCACACAGTGCAAACTTATTTCACAGAGGAGCTGATACAGAGCTTAGTCAAATTTAAAAGGTTGAGGCACGGACAATTAAACAAATATTGTGTGATATCATGATGCCTTACTGACAGAGAAAGCTACACCCAAGCCTGAATCCACAGGGCACATCAGGTCATCTCACTCCCACACATACAGATTCCTACAAAGCTCCTTTTATCCCTCAGCATCCTATGTTATACCGTTTACTGACACTGGCCACATTCAACGAGTGCTGAGCGTCCTTAAATTCATCCTTTATTCTGCACTCTGGCACACTCTGACGAGAGCGCTCTCAAATCAGAGTAGATAGCCAGAGTGAATTTACGAACGCACCCAATACTAGGACAATCATTATCAATAGTGCTGATCACAGTGTTACTATAGATACTGTACCTGTGCAACAATGGCACCTATTCCAATTTGTAGGACTGCCACAGAGTCAGAAGGGTACAACGCTACGTCTCTCCACTCGTAATTACACATCTTGATCTAATAAATAGTTTGGGTCAGGGTTTTTTCCTGACTAAGTGGCCAGACCTGGAAAAACTCTGGGACCCAAGTATAAGCTACAACTAGTCAGGCCATACAGTCAGTAAGCTCCTGGTCCTATCAAGTCTGGGATAAAACTGAAGTCCTGGCCCTATCTATTTGTGGGTAGTACTGTTAAATTAAACTAAAATGTTTTACATACTCTATAGCCATATAAGAGCTCTATTTTGATTTGTTTAGAGGAATTTGTGGTTCTCTCTGTGGCCGCTGTTGTGCTTACAGGACTTGAAATTGAGGAAATGGCCTCCTAATTAAGCCTCCAAATAGGCTTAAAACAGTTGACCTCCATGTACAAATTTACTGTCATGCATTTTTTATGGTAATAGGGACTGGCTGCAATCCCACAGATTGTGTCTGACACACACACACACACACACACACACACACACACACACACACACACACACACACACACACACACACACACACACACACACACACACACACACAGCTGAGGAAATACTTAAAAAAAAAAATAGTAATAGCAAATCATACAATTTTCTTATGTGGACAATACTATGTGTATTGTTGTACTGTATCAGTACTAGAGTGTTTTCTATGTCTCACATAACTCCAACCAGTCTTGATATAACACACCCACTTGATATGGCCTCCACACAATATCTGTCCATTGACAGTAATAGAAAGCTCTGACACAGTATGCCATCCATTGTGTGGCAGGCCCTTTCAGCCAGTTGATTGGCGCTATCCGATCTCCCCGTATTTCCTTTTAGAAATGCAATCATGTGCACTAAGCTAGCTAACTGGGGATAGCTAATGAGGATCTGTATGCTGAGGCAGAGGCACACGCCCAGTCACACCTGCCACATCTCAGCTGCTCCATCATGTTGATTTACCATATACCATTTCAACAGCAAAACACTTCCATTCCCTAACATCTTAATTTCACCATGGGTATATTATTCAAATGATCTACTCTCCCGGAGACAAAGACATTTAACAGGAGGGGCCCACGGTTCAACTTGACATTGTGCTTTTACATAATGCTATTGAGAACCGATGATTTCCTGTCAGCCAAGAAGAAGGGGATTAGGTAAATATGACATGAATATCTCCAAAGTAGACATTTTAATAATTACCAGTCGTTATTCAAGCCATAGCGACAACATTGTCCTTCTCCGAAAACCGCAGTTCAGCAGTATTCAGTACTACTCTGTCACTATGTATTATTTACAGAGCAGGATGTGTTTGTCTTTTCAAGTTCTTCACCTCTGCTAGGTGCTGCATTTACTACAGAGGCATTTCTTTGTGTGCCTCTGTATACAGTATATAGATATTATCACCCTGTGTTTTAACATCTAAGGGAGTTTACACAACCTAACTCAAGGTTACAGGGCTGTAATAATGAACAAACAGCAGCAATATCAGGAAGTTTGTCTGCTTCTCTGCCTGTGTGTATCAAATATATTTTATATTTGAGATTCTTCAAATAGCCACCCTTTGACTTGATGACAGCTTTGCACACTCTTGGCATTCTCTTAAACAGCTTCACCTGGAATGCTTTTCCAACAGCCTTGAAGGAGTTCCTACAAAGGATGAGCACTTGTTGGCTGCTTTTCCTTCACTCTGTAGTCCTTTCATCCCAAACCATCTCAATTTGGTTGAGGACAGGGGATTGTGGAGGCCAACATTTCTGAGGCTGGTAACTATAATGAACTTATCCTCTGCAGCAGAGGTAACTCTGGGTCTTCCATTCCTGTGACGGTCCTCATGAGAGCGAGTGTCATCATATTTTTTGCGACTGCACTTGAAATTGTACGTATTGAATGACCTTCATATCTTAAAAGCAGGTATTCCCAAATTCCCAAACGTACCACCTGACGGCAATGCCGGTCTGTATGTAGCCAAACATAGCTGCTTGTCATGTTGGTATCTGCACTGATGGCACAAAAGCCATGACAGGGAGACATAGTGGAGTGGTAACGCGCGTGCAAGCAGTTGCTCCCGATGCCACTTGGGTACACTGCAGCATCCAAAAAGAGGCTCTTGCTGCCTATTGAATGCCTGACAGCTTGAAAGACGTTTTGGACACTACAGTGAAAATGGTTAACTTTGTTAAAGCAAGGCTCCTGAACTCTCGTGTATTTTTTGCACAATGCAATGATATGGGCAGCGACCATGTAACGCTTTTACAACATACAGAAGTGCGCTGGTTATCAAAGGGCAAAGTATTGACACATTTTTTTAAATTGAGAGATGAGCTTAAAGTTCTTTACTGTCCATAATTGTCACTTGTCTGACCGCTTGCATGATGACGAGTTTCTCACACGGCTGACCTGAGTGAGTGATGTTTTTTCTTGCCTGAATGATCTGAATCTAGGATTACAGGGACTCTCCGCAACTATATTCAATGTGCGGGACAAAATTGAGGCTATGATTAAGAAGTTGGAACTCGTCTCTGTCTGCGTTAACAAGGACAACACACAGATCTTTCCATCATTGTATGATTTTTTTGTGCGCAGATGAACTCACGCTTGCGTACAATGTCAAATGTGATATAGCGAGGCACCTGAGTTGGGTGCACAATTACGCAGGTACTTTCCCGAAACGAATAACACAAACAACTGGATTCGTTATCCTTTTCATGCCCTGCCTCCAGTCAACTGACCGATATCTGAACAAGAGAGCCTCATCGAAATTGCAACAAGTGGTTCTGTGAAAATTTAATTTAATCAGAAGCCACTGCCAGATTTCTGGATTGGGCTGCGCTCAGAGCATCCAGCCTTGGTAAATCGCGCCTTTAAGACACTGATGCCCTTTGCAACCACGTACCTATGTGAGAGTGGATTCTCGGCCCTCCCTAGCATGAAAACTAAATACAGTCACAGACTGTGTGTGGAAAATGATTTAAGACTGAGACTCTTTCCAATACAACCTAACATTGCAGAGTTATGTGCATCCTTTCAAGCACACCCTTCTCATTAACCTGTGGTGAATTATTCACAATTTTCAATGAATAAATAAAGTTTTATATGTAAGATGGCTATATAAAGAGCAAAGTTATTGATTATTATTACGAGCCGGATTGTGACAAAAACTCACACTCATTCTTATGTTTAATCGTATAGTGTGTGTGTGGCAGGCTTACAATGATGGCAAAAAAACAACATTTGAGAGTGCGCTGACCCTGGTGCTAGAGGGGGTACCCAGCTGGAGGTTGAATGTTTGAAGGGGTAAGGGACTATAAAAACTTTGGGAACCACTGTCTTAAAGTAATGATGGACTGTCGTTTCTCTTTAATTGTTTGAGCTGTTCTCGCCATGATATAGACTTGGTCTTTTATCAAATAGGGCTATCTTCTGTAAACCACCCCAACTTGTCACAAAACAACAGATTGGCTCAAACGCATTAAGAAGGAAAGAAATTCCACAAATTAACTTTTAAGAAGGCACAGCTGTTAATTGAAATCCATTCCTGGTGACTACCTCATGAAGCTGGTTGAGAAAATGCCAAGAGTGTGCAAAGCTGTCATCAAGGCAAAGGGTGGCTATTTGAAGTATCTCAAATATAAAATATATTTTGATTTGTTTAACACTTTTTTGGTTACTACATGAGGGGCCAGAGTGGTGCTGTTTCGCTCGCTCTGATTCTTTTCCAGTGAGATACATTCAGCCTCTTGCAAATTGAAAGAAATTTATGAAGCACAGAGAGACGAAAGAAAAATTATTTTATGGGGAAGCCTGGCTTCCCTTGGCATCCATGAATACATGCCATTACAGATCTCAAACAAATATACTGTCCTGTAGATAGAAGGCAGTTTACATTTTACTACAAAATGAGGCAGTGTCACTTTTTAATCTAGGAATGCTTGTAGGCCTCCCACCTTGACCTCGTCTCCTCTATGAGCATGGTTTAATGTAGGTGTGCCAAACTCATTCCATGGAGAGCCTAGTGTCTGCTGTTTTTTTAGTTATTTCCTTTCAATTAAGTCCTAGACAACCAGGTGAGAGGAGTTTGTTACTAATTAGTGACCTTAAATCATCAATCAAGTACAAGGGAGGAGTGAAAATAGGCAGACACACGGCGCTCCGTGAAATGAGTTTGACACATGATTTAATGGTCTCCTTTCAATATGTTTCGGAAACTAAACAGGATAAAACATAGTCACTTTCTTAGCTAGAGTACTCATATTAGCAGGAGAAATCTAATGAAGGTGTAACAAGTTACTCAATGTTTTTGTTATCACCCTTCACATCAACTCCAAAGTGGGGCGTCAGTCCCACATTAAAATCCTCAATTCAATGACAAATGTGAGTCAGTTAATAGCATCACTTTAATGTCTTTATCTGCTGTCATTATCACTCTTTCTGGTTGTGTGTACTCATTACCTCTGAATTGAAGATCAGGACTAATCCTGGGAAACTATTAGGAGAAAACACAAACCTTTTTTTTATCCAAAGGAACTTTTAGCCTGCCTTAAATGAGTGTGTTGATTTTCTTGATGTTCATTTACAGACATCCATTGCCGCTCACTAAATAAAGGTGCGTAAACAGAGTTTACATGTGTTTACCCTCTAATACACCGCTGGTGGTGATACAGTCATTTCACGGAGACTGGTAATATGTGATTATCGCTGAAGAAAGGCCCATGGAGTTTGTGGAATCGTCCTTTAATTCATGGCCACTTGCTCAGCTGAGCCAGGGGAGCTTTAATTAGGTCAGGTGGAAAGGTCCGACAGATCTCCACTCATTAAAAGGAGGAAATCGCCATCGCCCGACCTTGCTGCTTTCGCTGCCTCAACTCCGTCTAATCTAGACATCCTGTGCGTCCATGAATCAATGTAAGTCCACCAAATCTGTTCCCTTTCATCTGAACTATCTGTTGCGATCGGGAGAGTGGACCATCAGTTATTGTATATAGTTATTACCGCGGAGCGCGGCTTGGAGCGCACGCTTCAAACCTATTGGGTTATGGCAATTGACAATGATCATGGCCCTACATATCACAGGTCAATTATGCCATTGATGTATGGTTTATATGTAATGAAATTACATGTACACATGAAGACAAACCTGAAAAGATGAAACGTAATTATTGTTTGCTGAACTGATCAATTGGGATATCAACTGATGGAGATTATAGACTGAATAACTGATAGATGTATATGTGTTATCCTTCTCATGATTATGATGAATGGTTATGATACTAAATGACTCCATTCTGCTTCATATTGAATTACTATGGAACCTTATTGCTGAATTACCTCATTCTGTTAATAATTTGTGGCCTGCTGGAGGTCATTTTGCAGGGCTCTGGCAGTGCTCCTCCTTGCACAAAGGCGGAGGTAGCGGTCCTGCTGCTGGGTTGTTGCCCTCCTACGGCCTCCTCCACGTCTCCCGATGTACTGGCCTGTCTCCTGGTAGCGCCTCCATGCTCTGGACACTACGCTGACAGACACAGCAAACCTTCTTGCCACAGCTCGCATTGATGTGCCATCCTGGATGAGCTGCACTACCTGAGCCACTTGTGTGGGTTGTAGACTCCGTCTCATGCTACCACTAGAGTGAAAGCACCGCCAGCATTCAAAAGTGACCAAAACATCAGCCAGGAAGCATAGGAACTGAGAAGTGGTCTGTGGTCACCACCTGCAGAACCACTCCTTTATTGGGGGTGTCTTGCTAATTGCCTATAATTTCCACCTTTTGTCTATTCCATTTTCACAACAGCATGTGAAATTTATTGTCAATCAGTGTTGCTTCCTAAGTGGACAGTTTGATTTCACAGAAGTGTGATTGACTTGGAGTTACATTGTGTTGTTTAAGTGTTCCCTTTATTTTTTTGAGCAGTGTATTTGATTTAATTCAGTTTAAAATAAGGCTGTAACAAAATGTGGAAAAAGTCACGGGTCTGAATACTTTCCAAATGCACTGTATACTACAGAAGACCAGTTATATAGAACATTTTACTGTAACCGTAACTAATGTCAGCTTAGGTGACTATGTTAGTGGTACACAGAAAAGTAATGACATAACCAGCTGCCTGCAAAGCTTGAGACTCATTTGTTTTCCCTAAATCCCTTAAAATCATAATCAGCAAAGAGCTATATCCAATGAACAGCGACCAGAATTGTGAATATAATATAATCATCACTGTATTTGGAGCCACATGGAATAATCTGATATTGAAAGTGCCAGAGTGCTTCCCAGCCAACAACTTCAGTGAACTGTAATGCCACTTGAAATGTCAGTTTTTCTCTCTGCATTTCCAGTAAGCTTTGAACATTGCAAGAAAATATCAGTATCAATATTAGGAATCACCTCAATGACTCAAATATATATTTTTTTAATGGCACTTGAGAAACCTGTCTTATTCGCGCCCATCTCAGTGAACTAATCCGTTGCGGAAGCCGAGACTAATCCATTGCGGAGGCCGAGACGAATCCATTGCGGAGGCCACAGGGATAGCACAGTACAAGAAGAGGAGTGTGGCAGCACAATGCACTCCCACCAATTTGTGCACACTCATTGTTTCAAACTTCATTGTATGAATTGTTTGCGTTTGATTGTTAGTGTCTATTAATTCCCCATTACATACAGTACCAGTCAAAAGTTTGGACACACCTACTAATTCAAGGGTTTTTCTTTATTTTTACTATTTTCTTCATTGTAGTATAATAGTGAAGACATCAAAACTATGCAATAACACATATAGAATCATGCAGTAACCAAAAAAGGTTAAATCAAAATATATTTCAAAGTAGATTCTTCAAAGTAGCTACCCTTTCCCTTGATGACAGCTTTGCACACTCCTGCTATTCTGTCAACCAGCTTCACCTGGAATGCTTTTCCAACAGTCTTGAAGGAGTTCCCACATATGCTGAGCACTTGTTGGCTGTTTTTCCTTCACTCTGCGGTCCAACTCATCCCAAACCATCTCAATTGGGTTGAGATCGGGTGTTTGTAGAGGCCAGGTCATCTGATGCAACACTCCATCACTCTCCTTCTTGGTCAAATAGCCCGGAGGTGTGTTGGGTCATTGTCCTGTTAAAAAACAAATTATAGTCCCACTAAGCGCAAACCAGATGGGATGGAGAATCGCTGCAGAATGCTGTGGTAGCCATGCTGGTTATGTGTGCCTTGAATTCTAAATAAGTCATTGACAGTGTCACTAGCATAGCACCATCACACCTCCTCCATGCTTCACGGTGGGAACCACACATGCGGAGATCACCCGTTCACCTACTCGGCGTCTCACAAAGACAAGGTGGTTGGAACCAAAGGACAGATTTCCACCGGTCTAATGTCCATTGCTCGTGTTTCTTGGCCCAAGCAAGTCTCTTCTTCTTATTGGTGTCCTTTAGTAGTGGTTTCTTCGCAGCAATTCGACCATGAAGGCCTGATTCACGCGGTCTCTGAACAGTTGATGTTGAGATGTGTCTGTTACTTGAACTCAGTGAAGCATTTATTTGGGCTGCAATTTCTGAAGCTGTTGACTCATGAATGTATCCTCTGCAGCAGAGGTAACTCTGGGTCTTCCTTTCCTGAGGCGGTCCTCATGAGAGCCAGTTTCATTATAGCGCTTGATGGTTTTTGCGACTGCATTTGAAGAAACCTTCAAAGTTCTTGACATTTTCCAATTGACTGACCTTCATGTCTTAAAGTAATGATGGACTGTTGTTTTTCTTTGCTTATTTGAGCTGTTCCTGCCATAATATGGACTTTACCAAATAGGGCTATCTTCTGTATACCACCCCTACCTTGTCACAACACAAATGATTGGCTCAAATGCATTAAGAAGGAAAGAAATTCCACCAATTAACTTTTAACAAGGCACAAATGTTAATTGAAATGCATTCCAGGTGACTATCTCATGAAGCTGGTTGAGAGAATGCCAAAAGTGTGCAAAGCTGTCATCAAGGCAAAGGGTGGCTACTTTGAAGAATCTCAAATATAACATATATTTTGATTTGTTTTACACTTTTTTGATTACTACATGATTCCATGTGTTACTTCATAGTTTTTATGTCTTCACTATTATTCTACATTGTAGAAAATAGTAGAAATAAAGAAAAACCCTGGAATGATTAGGTGTGTCCAAACTTTTGACAGGTACTATATATCACCAGTAGTACATTAACTGTTAATTCTTATCATTTCTAATCTATAATGTTTGTTTGGTTACGGTAATGTGTGTTAATGCATTCAATATATTATTATTCCAGTCTTTTGCCATTCTCATTGTCGGAGTTGACACATTGTTTGCAGAGCGCACAACCTATACTACACTATTTCATTGCATTTGAGTTTTGTCAATTTAGTCATTGTCCTTTTGTTTAGAGCGCTCCTATTAATGTTGAGTAAAGACGTGCACCTGATTACGCATATAAGTAGGCCTATAGGCTACCTGGCCTGCGCACAAATGTAGGCATATAAATGTGCCCATTTGAGGATCTGATAGTATTTCTGATTGGCTTAATGAACCATCACTAATGAGCAGTGGCTTAAAGTACTTAAGCAGAAATACTTCAAAGTACTACTGTTTATTTTATTTAACCTTTATTTAACTAGGCAAGTCAGTTAAGAACAAATTTGTATTTATCTACTTAATCTACTTAAGTATTTTTTGGGGGGTATCTGTACTTTACTATTTATATTTTTGACAACTTTTATTTTTAGTTCACTACATTCTTAAAGAAAATAATGTACTTTTTACTCCATACATTTTCCCTGACCCCCAAAAGTACTCCTTACATTTTTAATGCTTAACAGGACAGGAAAATGGTCCAATTCACTCACTAATCAAGAGAACATCCCTGGTCATCCCTACTGCCTCTTATCTGGCGGACTCAAAAAACACGAATGCTTCATTTGTAAATTAAATTGGAGCATGCCCCTGGCTATATGTAAATTTAAAAAAAAAATCTGGTTTGCTTAATATATACGGAATTTGGAAGGATTTATACATTTACTTTTGATGCTTAAGTATATTTAAAACCAAATACTTTTAGAATTTTACTCAAGTATTATTTTACTGGGTGACTTTCACTTTTACTTGAGTCATTTTCTATGAAGATATCTTTACTTTTACTCAGGTATGAAATTGGTTACTTGTTCCACTATTGCTAATGAGTTGTGGAGCTTCTCAAAGTAATGTTTTCTTCCCCTCAAACAGCAAGCCAAACAAAGTCTTTTTTTAAATATTGAGAATGACATTAATTCCTCAATGCATAAAAAAAAAATCCAGCTCTCTCCCTTTCGATAACCACTCAGCATGGAAGGGAAGCATGTCATGCTCGGATCCAGTGGAAACAGTCATAAAATAGGTCTAATACCTGGGGCGGCAGGTAGCCTAGCGGTTAGAGTGTTGGACTAGTAACCGAAAGGTCACAAGATCAAATCCCTGAGTTGGCAAGGTAAAAATTTGTTGTTCTTCCCATGAACAAGGCAGTTAACCCACTGTTCCTAGGCCGTCATTGAAAATAAGAATTTGTTCTTAACCGACTTGCCTAGTAAAAAAATAAAATTAAAAAATTCTTATCCCTTCTGCAAACATACTACAGCTGTGTCTGTCCTAAACTCAAAATAGCCTACAGCTGTGTCTGGCCCAAGGGGAAATAATATTTTATACAATGCTGCAAGGAGCTTTAGGCCGCACCCAGGTTAATAGTTGATACAATGTTTCAAGTTTGTTGCAGACAGTCCATACGTAGTCAATGTGATTTACAGGATATTTTCTACTTGCAGGCTGCAATGTTTTTATTTGTTGGCTTTATATGCTATTTTTACATAGTTGGCAATAGAAGTGAATTGTTTGGTTTGTATCATTTTCATTTTGATTAACCACATGACAAAGATTCTGAGATACGAAGACGTTATTAGAAATTACATGAAACTGTCCCACGACAATGTGCATATGAAAACCATAACTGGCAAGCAGATTGGTAGAAATGGTGAGATAAATTGGCATTCCACATGAGAAAGTTTGCCGACTCATGTAGCCTATTACCGACAATTTCAAGAGAGTAACGTCAGAATCTGGGAAAGCCAGTAGGAGCAGGAAAGGGGTGGTCTGGACAGGTTATCTTGATCCTTGGCTTCCTCTTGAATAAGTTGTGTCTTACATTATCAAAGAGAGCACTTAAAGCATCAGACAAGCTCAATGCATATATAGTTACATTTTAAAATAGGTTGTGTTTATATAAGGAAAAATACACGCGTTAAAATAGACTACTTTCGGTCGACCCAAAAAATATTTTACGGGGACAGCCCTAATCAATATATCAATGCAGCATAGCCTGTTTGTTGACCAATTGTTTTCTAGCTATTGAAAATGGAATTCATGAGCAAAAATCTGAAAACAAGCTTTTGTTAACGTTATGTTGTATTGATAAAGCTTTGGGAAAGTGATACAAATAACTATATGGTAGCCTATATTCTATTTGTAATTTTTCTCCCAATTTCGTGATATCCAATTGTGATCCAATAACGATCTTGTCTCATTGCTGCAACTCCCCAACGAGCACGGGAGAGGCGAAAGTCGAGTCATGCGTCCCCCGAAACATGAAACGCCAAGCCTTCCTTCCTAACACCCGCTCGCTTAACCCGAGAAACCAATGTGTCGGAGGAAATGTGTCAAAGGAAACACTGATCAACTGACGACCAAAGACAGCCTACAGGCTCCCGGACCGCCACAAGGAGCCGCTAGAGTGCGATGAGCCAAGTAAAGACCCCCCGGACAAACCGTCCCATTTACATTTACATTTAAGTCATTTAGCAGACGCTCTTATCCAGAGCGACTTACAATTACATACATTCATATTATTTTTTTTGTACTGGCCCCCCGTGGGAAACGAACCCACAACCCTGGCGTTGCAAGCGCCGTGCTCTACCAACTGAGCCACACGTCCCCTAACCCGGACGACGCTGAGCCAATTGTGTGCCACCCTATGGGACTCCCGGTCATCGGATCGAATCCCAGGCTGCAGTGACGCCGCAACACAGCGATGCAGTGCCTTAGTCCGCTGCGCCACTCAGGAGACTGGTAGCCTAGATTCTAATCCTTTTCAATATTAGATTAAATGCCACACTTTTGCTTCATATTATCAGCACATGGGTAACTCCATAATTATTTAAATGTACAGTTTGCTGTGAAGGTGGTCATGGTGTCGGGGGTGTTTGTGACAACGAACCCCCCAGATACAGTCAACAGAGATTGACAGTTTGTTATCAGCTGAATTTACATGGACATTAAGACTGCGGCACGAGGCAACAACAGGGGAAAAGCAGGCATCATTAAGCACTTTGACAGCATGCATCTGTGATGTGTTATGCAGTCTTGCAGGAGGCTGGCTAACACACCTGTCTATCTGTTAGAACATCATTGCCTCGCTTCCTTTGATCGTACCCTCCTCTTTATTGACAGAAGGTTTAACAGCTAAACTGTGTGTGTGTGTGTGTGGCCTCAATATGGATGGGGAGGGGGGGGGGGGGACCAGAGCTCCAGGGAGCCGCTCCTTCTAGAGAGACAGGGTTAATGCCTGAGCCCCCATCCCAGCGGAGTCCCATACCCCAGGGCCTGCTTGCCTGCTGGGCTGGGAGAGGGAAAACTGAGCCCTGGGTGGATGTCTGTCACAATGAAAAGTCTCCTCTCTGTGTCTTGGCCACACAGCTTCACTCTCTTCAAAGCCTCCTCCTGGGCATTAAAATATCCTCCTATCTACCTCAAACGTGCCTGGGACTGAAGCACATATTATAGACACCATATTTTACATAGGTAATTGGAAAATGACCGATTTTTCCATATTACAATAATTCTCAAAGACAGTGTGATATAGGCACTTGGCATAGGACGATTCAGTTTAAAATTCAACAATACTGAATCCCACAATATCCAACCCAGGGAAGCAACACCGGCTTTAACATGTATTCAGATGCAAAGTACAACTGGATGGGCCAGAACTTATTTCATACTATCAGCCAGTCCAGATATTCTAGAGCAGCGGTATTCAACTCTTACCCTACGAGGTCCAGAGCCTGCTGGTTTTCTTACCCAGGTCTAAAGCAGTTCCTGATTAGAGATCTGCCGAGCAGCACAAATCGTCTGTGCTCCGCAACTTTTACAGTTTTACCGCGCCGGGATTGCAACGTGGCAACGGGCCAAGTGAACAATAAGACAATTAAAGACATGTGTTTCAGAGGCTAACAAGCCATTGGCCCTACAACATGGGCTTTGGACTGTCGATACAAAATCATATACAAGCCAACATGACAGAGATACAAATAGTTGTGGCCAGTGAGGCCCTCCTAACTCCTATGGAATATAATAAGGTCTGTAACAAACCACTGTCACTGTTGTAGAAGCCACAAACATGTACTGTAAATCATTTTAACACTGTTCTTTTGTTGGTTAATTTTAGCAATAGGCACCGTATTCTTACCGCTGGATATTACCCAGGTTTTCAGGTCGAGACACTAAGTGATGATGACAGAGGAAATTAGCCATGACATCTCAAATGCCTTAACTCTCGAAGGGTATTTTTCAAGAACATTTACCAAAACGCCATCTATGTTTCGTTGATTGTGAGCTGGGATCAGAATGACTTAAATCTATCTAGCTTGTACAAGCCATTGCAAAGAGTTCTTTTGTTGTTCAGCTTTTTTTATACATAGTCGGTACAGTGAGTGTAAAAGAATGGGATGTTTTTTCATCCATGACAAACCTAGTCCAAGGACAGAGCGGTGCAGCTTTGCCACAGTGTTGTGTGTCTCCTGGTGAAAGGGATTCTGCTCTCCACTGCTTTGCTTTCACACAATAGAATGCCAGCACTACAGGGGACCCCAAGCGCTGGGCCGAGCCAAGGACATTTGCGCAGTAAAAGTAAACAACTGCACCATCCCACAGATTGAGATGCCTTCCATTTCTGGCATCATGTGGCTGTGTGATCAATGCCTGGCAAAGTCCCTCCACCCCCTTCCTCCGTCCCCCCCTTCCAATGTGTGTGGTCGGCCACTTTACCTGCCAAGAATGTAATCTTTCCTCTGTTTTGCATAAAGCCAGTGTGGCTCTCATCAATGCGATGGACACACCAGGGAACAGCTCCTGTCATTGATCACAGATGTCCACTCGCAGATTTCGATTGGATTCTGGATGCCACATGGCGACGAGGAGCTCCAAAACACTCACTCCAAATCAACAATCATTCACAAAGGGACAGAGACTAGGTCTAAACCAAATAGCACTGGAACCAAGAAGAAAGTCATCCAACCCAATGTACCACTGTATATTAGTAAGACCACACAAAACTCAGACCAATAGATTAACATATTTTGGGCTATGATGCCACTAAAAGGGAATACTGTAGGTTAGATTGGGTAACTAAATCTTCTGACAACAGGATCCAATACTGCAGTATGTTTGAATCATAGATCATCATGATTGAATGTAATATGATAAAGGATTCTCATGTTAAAGCAGATCGCCTGGTGACTGTCATCGCTGCTTGCAGCCATATTCATCATCTGATAATGTACCAATTTCAAATCTCCACAGTCAAATGAATGCTTCCCGGAAAACATGATGCTAATTTGGCTGTTAAGTGACAAAATCCTGATAAAAGACCATGATGGAGTCATATTAGTCCCTGATTCTCATGTTGATTGACATTTCAAAGCCCAGGGTTTGTTAGTGTCACATAGGGAGGCTGCTATTAAGAGTTTCCCATAAACAAGTCAGTAAATTATTCAAGACTAAAATCACGCTGGCTCATGGTGACATAATTTCTGCGAATGCTCAAAACTAATTTTAATATGATGAGAATAATACGAGCAAAACTTGTGTTTGAACACCAAAGCAAGCTAGACCAGCCAGAGGACAGTGTTAGATGTGGGGAAGATAGCATGATTAAATGTGATAGATCGTCTTTTGTATTTCTCTGGACATATACAGTACAAAGTAGAGACAAATTACCCCCAAGAGTCTTTAGAAAATGCTTTGTGTTATGTGGTACGTATTTACCCCTTTAATAATGGTAATTAAATTCTTTGACTGACAAACAACAAAAAAATGTCATGGCTGGTACTCAAATGAATGACCTCTAATGCGCAATGCTTGTCTTTGACCCAAACATAGGGGCTCATGGTAAAAGCCAAGCACATCATAGGAGAAACTATGGCTGTCTGAAAACGTTCCTAGCTGTCAAATCCTTGCTTCCTCTGTCCTTGTTCCTCAATTCCTCTCAAAGTTTGAAATTGGAAAAAAAAGGAGGCAAGAAGTTGACAGCTAATAACGCTTTCAGACAAAGACTATGTAGTCTATTGTAATGTCTGCTTTGTTGCACTCTCCACTTGTCTGGTTTGCTTAATTAATATAATAATTTTACTTTTAATACTTCAGTATATTTAAAACCAAATACTTTGACTTTTACTCAAGTAGTATTTTACTGGGTGACTTTCACTGCTACTTGATTCATTTTCTATTAAGGTATCTTTACTTTTACTCAAGCATGACAATTGGGTACTTTTTCCACCACTGCCAAGGGTGTTCTCTCTTAGTAGATGCACATCGCTCATTGAGGCACTGCAAAGCAGTATCAAATATACAGGAAGAAAAGGACCAGCGAATGTGTCTCATAACAACTGTCCCTACATGGGGTGGAAGCCTCATTTAGATTGTTGTGATAACTGGGGGAGGAAGAAGAAAACTGGGCTGCGTCTTTATTTTGCATGTGGTTCCAAATGCCTTTTCAAGTCTCTCTTTTTATTTCCATTTTGGCTCCTGAAGGAGGAGTGCTGGGCACAATGTCATCCAAGCTCACCCAGAATTTCCTTACAAACTAATTAAGGATTCCTTCCGCGTTCCCGCTGCCAGCTCTCTGCTCCCACTCCCCGCTCCCTGTAGGAATGAGCAGAAGTAGGAGCAGGTCCGAAGCAGTCATGCCTGGGAAATATAATAAACCTCAAATGTGTTATTAGTGGCTGTCATAATGAAGAAATGAAGAACATCAGACCGCCGAACGCAATGACAGACTGGCTGAGCAGTTCTTAATCAGTATGCTGACACGGTGATCCTGTTAAGAACGAGAGAGATTAACACCCCATAATTCTTGTCAGAAGAAGAACGTCTTTCCTTCAGCACCCAAACAACAGTACTCTACAAAATGTGTTTATGCAGTTGTAATAATGTAATAAAGCTCATAGATTCTTGATCCTTCTCAGACGTACTGCTCTGTTGTCAGGTTACCTCATATTGTGCTACTTTGATAAACTAACCTGTTTGGAAGACTGAAGAGATCTACAGTCATACCTTCTGGATATTGCTGTTGTTGAAGGAGTAGCTAATGATATCCCATCTGTGTGTTGATCTTACATTGGCAAACACACATACAGTACATCTAAACCAGCTAAAATCTTCACTCCATAACATTATCAATGATTTATCTTCAGTCAATTAGCTGACCTGACAAAGGGATCACGTCATTACATGAATTGATACAAGAGGTCGACCGATTAATTAGGGCCGATTTCAAGTTTTCATAACAATTGGTAATCGGCATTTTTGGACACCGATCACATTGCACTTCACGGAGACTGCGTGGCAGGCTGACTACCTGTTATGCGAGTGCAGCAAGGAGCCAAGGTAAGGTGCTAGCTAGCATTAAATGTATCTTATAAAAACGTATCTTATAAAAAACAATCTTAACATAATCACTAGTTAACTACACATGGTTGATGATATTACGATTTTATCTAGCTTGTCCTGCGTTGAATATAATCGATGCGGTGCCTGTTAATTTATCATTGAATCACAGCCTACTTCGCCAAACGGGTGATTTAACAAGCACATTCGCGAAAAAAGCACTGTCGTTGCACCAATGTGTACCTAACCATAAACATCAATGCCTTTCTTAAAATCAACACACAAGTATGTATTTTTAAACCTGCATATTTAGTTAATATTGCCTGCTAACATGAATTTCTTTTAACTAGGGAAATTGTCACTCCTCTTGCGTTCTGTGCAACAGAGTCAGGGTATATGCAGCAGTTTGGGCCGCCTGGCTCGATGCAAACTGTGAAGACTATCTTCGCCAAACTGGTGATTAACAAGCGCATTCGCGAAAAAAGCACTCGTTGCACCAATGTGTACCTAACCATAAACATCAATGCCTTTCTTAAAATCAATACACAGAAGTATATATTTTTAAACCTGCATATTTAGTTAAAATAAATTAATGTTAGCAGGCAATATTAAACACGGAAAATTGTATCACTTCTCTTGCGTTCATTGCACGCAGAGTCAGGGTATATGCAACAGTTTGGGCCGCCTGGCTCGTTGCGAACTAATTTGGCAGAATTTTACGTAATTATGACATAACAGGAATATTTAGACTTATGGATGCCAACCGTTAGATAAAATACAGAATGGTTCGGTATTTCACTGAAAGAAAAAACGTTTTATTTTCGAAATTATAGTTTCTGGATTTGACCATATTAATGACCTAAGGCTCGTATTTCTGTGTTATTATGTTATAATTAAGTCTATGATTTGATATTTGATAGAGCAGTCTGAGCGGTGGTAAGCAGCAGCAGGCTCATAAGCAATCATTCAAACAGCACTTTTGTGCGTTTGCCAGCAGCTCTTCGCAATGCTTCAAGCATTGCGCTGTTTATGCCTATCAACTCCCGAGATTCGGCTGGTGTAACCGATGTGAAATGGCTAGCTAGTTAGCTGGGTGCGCTCTAATAGCGTTTCAAACGTCACTCGCTCTGAGACTTGGAGTAGTTGTTCCCCTTGCTCTGCAAGGGCAGCGGCTTTTGTGGAGCGATAGGTAACGATGCTTCGAGGGTGGCTGTTGTCGATGTGTTCCTGGTTCGAGCCCAGGTAGGGGCGAGGAGAGGGACGGAAGCTATACTGTTACACTGGCAATACTAAAGTGCCTATAAGAACATCCAATAGTCAAAGGTATATGAAATACAAATGGTATAGAGAGAAATAGTCCTATAATTCCTTTAATAACCTTAACCTAAAACTTCTTACCTGGGAATATTGAAGACTCATGTTAAAAGGAACCCCCAGCTTTCATATGTTCTCATTTTCTGAGCAAGGAACTTAAACGTTAGCTTTCTTACATGGCACATATTGCACTTCTCCAACACTTTGTTTTTGCATTATTTAAACCAAATTGAACATGTTTCATTATTTATTTGAGGCTAAATTGATTTGATTAAGTTAAAATAAGTGTTCATTCAGTATTGTTGTAATTGTCATTATTACAAATAAAATTTAAAAAACGGCCGATTAATCGGTATCGGCTTTTTTTGTCCTCCAATAATCAGTATCGGTATTGAAAAATCATAATCGGTCGACCTCTAATTGATACCGTATCAATCATCACCTGAGCCAGAAAGGGTTATGATCAGAATGAATTGCCATTACAGGTGCTGTGTAGTACCTAGAGATATCTGGGCAATCATAATTATGTTCCCCTGTGTGCAACTCTATATTGTTAATAGTCCAGGTAGGCCTCTGTGCTTCAACAAACAAGGGACATAGGAGGGTTGCTCAACAATGACAATAATCCAGTGATAGAGCTTACCCAAGGAAAACATCCCATAATGACTAATTCCTGGTAAACAACTTAGAGCACTCAGGAAACAGGCAGAGATCTTAACTCAGACGTTATTCTAGGATCAGACATGTACAGGTACTGACGTTTAGACGTCACTTGACTTCTTTCTGAGAGATCCATTTTTAATGTCTCACTAGCATTCCAATGTGGGGACCAGATTACCACAGCTCAGGTCCCTTTACAATGGCAGGCAGTGTGTGTCTCACTGTTCTTTACGCAATAGTCATGTAATTCCATTAGTGCATTGGGATTTGGTGATTCATTATCGGTCTGGTAACAAGATCAAGTTTGAGGAAAACAGAGCTAACCACCGTTTTTTCTACAACTGAACTCAAAGCGGAAAAGCTACTAATGAAAATTACGAAGTGTAATTTCCTCTAATTAAATCTGAAATCTCCAGAGAATAGGTTAGGCACCTTGATAAACAAGAAAATAGAAAACACTCCCTGCTGAACTCATGTCAAACTAACATGCTGTCTGGCTGGTGGAAAGACTGGATACAGAACTAAAACTAAAAGCCTCAGGTTCATTATAACTCTCTAAAGCTCAGAGGCTAAATATTGCAAACAGAACACTCACCAAGACAGCACTGTCTGTCTGTCAGTGGTTGTTTCTTATAGTATATAACGAGGGAAACCGTGGTCTGAAATGGTTCAATTGTTACATTTATGAAGCCAATCTTAATTACAGAGCTTTGGGAAAACAGTTAAGGGTCTGGATTCCAGAGGAGAAGGATGGCAGTGGATATTAAAAGAGAACATGACAAATTGCTTCCCTGCAAGGTTCGCCACACCCTAAAATGTCTTGAGACAATTTGTATGGTTAATAATCTAGAGATTAATAACAATTGTGACTGACCGGCTCAAATCGGTTTTATGTGGCAACATTTGAAATCGTTTTTTTTTTTACATTGGATAAAAGTAGAGACTCAGAGCTACAAAATGGTTTATCATATATAGCATTTTTGAGGAACAATGGGAAAGTAATTCTGCTTTGAATGTTGATAAACTTGTAAACTCACTTTTCAGAAAAGGACCTTTGAGTGTTCTGGTACCTACTGGAGAGCTCCCCTTTGTCTACACCCATTCAGCATTGTTCACACCCTCTTAAACCAGCCCCACCCATCTCTTTAATGATTCACGTTAGGTCATGTGCTAAACAGTGAGTAGTTTAGTAAAGATTAAGACTAAAAGTGATAGTAACCTACAATAAGGAAAAATTCCAGGTAAACAGTGTCCAGATAAAAATATTTTATAAATATTAGATGACACTTATCCAGAAACACTAAATTGATGGGTCCTGTGAAACAAATGCTATAACCCCAGCCACATCCAGTGGTGGAAAAAGTACTAAATTGTTATACTTGAGTATAAGTACAAATCATTTCAAATTCCTTATATTAAACCAGACGGCACAATTTTGTTTTGTACTTTTTTTTTTTTTTTTTACAGATGAATAGCCAGGGGCACACTCCAACACTCAGACATAATTTACAAATGAAGCATTTGTGTTTAGTGAGTCTGCCAGATCAAATGGAGTAGGGATGACCAGGGATGTTCTCTTGATACCTAAGTGTGTGAATTGGACAATTGTCCTGTCAAAAATGTAACGAGTACTTTTGGGTGTCTGGGAAAATGTATGGAGTAGAAAGTACATTATTTTCATTCAGAATGTAGTGAAGAAAAAGTTGCGAAAAATAGTAAAGTACAGATACCCCAAAAAAAGTAAGTAGTACTTTACAAATACTTTAAAGTACTTTACACTACTGCCCAAATGCCTTCACACCAGTACATTAGCATACTTTATATACTGTTACACACACACTTATCAAAAAGTATTCAATACATACAGTTGAATTCGGAAGTTTACATACACTTAGGTCATTAAAACTTGTTTTTCAACCACTCCACACATTTCTTGTTAACAAACTATAGTTTTGGTAAGTCGGTTAGGACATCTACTTTGTGCATGACAAGTCATTTTTACAACAATTGTTTACAGACAGATTATTTCACTGTATCACAATTCCAGTGGGTCAGAAGTTGACATACACTAAGTTGACTGTGCCTTTAATTAAACAGCTTGGAAAATTCCAGAAAATGATGTCATGGCTTTAGAAGCTTCTGATTGACATTATTTGACTCAATTGAAGGTGTATCTGTGGATGTATTTCAAGGCCTACCTTCAAACTCAGTGCCTCTTTGCTTGAAATTATGGGAAAATCAAAAGAAATCAGCCAAGACCTCAGAAAAAAAATTGTAGACCTCCACAAGTCTGATTCATCCTTGGGAGCAATTTCCAAATCCCTGAAGGTACCACGTTCATCTGTACAAACAATAGTACGCAAGTATAAACACCATGGGACCACGCAGCCGTCGTACCGCTCAGGAAGCAGACACATTCTGTCTCCTAGAGATGAACGTACTTTGGTGTGCGAAAAGTGCAAATCAATCCCAGAACAACAGCAAAAGACCTTGTGAAGATGCTGGAGGAAACAGGTACAAAAGTATCTATATCCACAGTAAAACGAGTCTTATATCGACATAACCTGAAAGGCCGCTCAGCAAGGAAGAAGCCACTGCTCCAAAACCGCCCTAAAAAAGCCAGACTACGGTTTGCAACTGCACAGGGGTCACAAAGACCTTACTTTTTGGAGAAATGTCCTCTGGTCTGATGAAACAAAAATAGAACTATTTGGCCATAATGACGATCGTTATGTTTGGAGGAAAATGGGGGAGGCTTGCAAGCCGAAGAACACCATCCCAACCGTGAAGCACTGTGGTGGCAGCATCATGTTGTGAGGGTGCTTTGCTGCAGGAGGGACTGGTGCACTTCACAAAATAGATGACATCATGAGATAGGAAAATTGTGTGGATATATTGAAGCAACATCTCAAGACATCAGTCAGGAAGATAAAGCTTGGTCGCAAATGGGTCTTCCAAATGGACAATGACCCCAAGCATACTTCCAAAGTTGTGGCAAAATGGCTTAAGGACAACAACGTCAAGGTATTGGGGTGGCCATCACAAAGCCCTGACCTCAATCCTATAGAACATTTGTGGGCAGAACTGAAAAAGCGTGTGAGAGCAAGGAGGCCTACATGCCTGACTCAGTTACACCAGCACTGTCAGGAGGAATGGACCAAAATTCACCCAACTTGTGGAAGGCTACCCGAAACGGATAACCCAAGTTAAACAATTTAAAGGCAATGCTACCAAATACTAATTGAGTGTATGTAAACTTCTGACCCACTGGGAATGAAATAGAAAAATAGTTGAGAGAATTATTTGACATTTCATTCTTAAAATAAAGTGGTGATCCTAACTGGATTTTTACTAGGATTAAATGTCAGGAATTGTGAAAAACTGAGTTTAAATGTATTTGGCTAAGGTGTATGTAAACTTCCGACTTCAACTGTACGTTAAGGCCATTCAACCTGAGTTGAAACCTGAGTGAGGTGCACATGTACAGTACATAAACAGATGCATGCGCCATATATTTATGTGGTGGACACTTGAAACGGTCACATGATATTGTTGTGGTATGTCACAAAATCATGTTACGACCACACATAGCAAAATATTGATACGTCTTGCTAAGTGGACGGGTCTCTACATAAGGTGTAAATGGTACCTTGCATAGTAGCAATATCAGAAATAGATAGTGTCAATATAAATAAAATCATATACAGTATGTACAAGAAGAATATCAATAACGATAGTGATAGACGAGGTAGTTACATGCATACAATCAGTGTAAAGTGGCTGAGCAGCAGGATAATTAAAATAATTAATAGTAGCAGCAACGTATGCCATGTGTATTAGGAGAGAGCCTGTTTCTGTCCTGCCGTTGACTTTGGTGCAGGGCATGTTATGTCCATAGCCTCTTCATTGCAAAACTCCCTGATCTTCTCAAAAAGTTAAGTTTGTCTATCTGTGTCAGTCCAGGTGGTGCTTGTACAGGCAGACCATCTATGGGAGGAAGGATGTCAGCGTTGCGGAGCAGCTGAAACCTGGTCCCGACAGTCCAAATGCTCCTTGGTGACAACACCAGGCTCCAAAGCACCGAAGCTGTAAAACAGGGAATAACAACAACAACCTGAAGACATTACAACCTTGCACAACATCAATTCACCTCCCAAGTTTAGATAAGAAGAATAACCTCATACAATGCAATGAAAAGTATTTTTACCTGAAGTGCTGGTACTGCTTGATCTGTACGGAGTACGGAGTCAGGTGTTGTTGCCAGCCATAGCTTTCCACCAGCACCGTACCATCCTCCAGTCCAACCAGCTGTGGGATGTTGACCCCTGTCACTGTGCTGTCCTTCACAACACCAACCATCTCAGACAAAGTGTTCACTCTGGTCTTTCTGGAACGCTGCTTGATGAGGCCGAAGCACCAGTCGGGGGCAAACTTGGTGTGGCCTGTGATCAGGAAGTGAAGGCCCATACTGTGGTGGAGCTTGTGCATGGTCCACCAGGCACAATACCAGAGCACACATTTGTTCTTGTTTTGGCCACTGCAGTTATCACAATTCAGGTCCACACATGTTTCCCCAACTCCGTAGTTGATGAAGAAATGGTGCATAAAGTTGTTGACTGCGCTGCTGCATTTGCATGCTTGGGCCAGCTCTCTTTTTGATGGGATGCATGAGACCATTGTCCTTGTATGACTGGTGGAGGAGAGTCAGTCGTGTTCTACTGATGCTGAAAGACAAATTACAGATACAAATATTTTAGAATTATACAATAAATGCGAAATGGCATTCAGAGATATCACTACACACAGTTCATACACGTAATGTTATCTAGCTAGCCAGCCATCTAACAGCAAGCTTTAACTAGCAATACAAACCGATTGTCATAGCTAACTAAAGTTCAAATAGGTTCAATGTTAGCTAGCAAGCCAGCCATCTAAGCTCAGCTAACGTTAGCTAGCTAACAGCAAGCTTTAACTAGCAATACAAACCGATTGTCATAGCTAGCTAAAGTTCAAATAGGTTCAATGTTAGCTAGCAAGCCAGCCATCTAACCTCAGCTAACGTTAGCTAGTTAACAGCAAGCTTTAACTTTGGGTCTTTTGTTTAGACATGTCACATTAACTAGCTAGCTAAAAAATGAACTATAATCCCAATCCATAGAGTAATGTTACTATCGATACAAACTGATTGTCATAGCTAGCTAACGTTAACCAAATAGGTTCAATGTTAGCTAGCAAGCCAGCCACCGAACTCCAGCTGGCTAGCTAACAGCAAGCTTTAACTTGCAATGAAAACAACTTTGACAAAATTAGAAACGTATAATATTTGAAACTGTAGCTAGATTCTTACCCGTATACATGGATGAAAGCTTCACGGCAGACTGCAACCCCTTTCATTAAATAAGACGTCCTGTGTCGTTTCCATTTAGTTTGCACAGCTTGTTTGGCCCGTTGTGTTCCACCGATTTCAAAACTCAGTCAAGTTCTTCGGTGACAACACTGTTGATTGCCGTTTCTTCCCCATCACTGTCATCAGAAGACTCTACAATGTCTTCTTCAATTAAAATGTTTTACCTAAAATCAGGGATTTCCTCATCGTCTGATTCCTTTTTCAGTGTCAGAGAGAGTCAGCATGGCACAATCGTCCTCCAGAACGTACTCCATCACAACTTTTTCCCACTGATAAATTCAGGGCAGCAATATTATTGAGAGCAGTAGCAACATATTTGCAGTTCTCCATGGCTAACGTGGAGCATAACGAGCAGCTGATTTTATAGACACAAGATGCTACACCGCAGACCAATCTGAAACTCATCTCTCGGCATGTCCAGCCCGCTCACTATCTCAGCCAATCAAGGCTAGCGGGAAGGTTCCTGACTTTTTCTTTGGCTAAATCAACTAGGCTCGTAATTTAACAACTTTATTTGTATTTACAAATGGCATAAAGGTTTGTTATTAAGGCACATGAAAGTTCACATGTTCAAGAAGGCATTTCTGCCAGAAAACGCATTTTTTTAATGTTCAAACGGCTCTCCTGTGAAGTCATGACTTGCGACATACGCCTAGTTTCCTGAATCGGGTCACTGACATTTACTAGCTACACATGGATAAAAATAGCTTTAGTGTGCCAGAATCAATTCCAGTTTGAATGATCACCCATCGCTGGAAAAAATTGATCACTGTCTTCCGGGAATGTTGGAGATGTGCATCTGCCAGTAAAGCCAAGATGAAACCAGAAGACTTGAAACACAAGAAATGGAGCCAAGGAAGTGTTTGTGAAACATTATAAAGAGACAAAATGGAGTATGTGGTCCGGGAAACAAGCGGTGTTTTAAGTCCTCCATTGTAAGAGTGTTTTGATATCTTAACGTTGTAAAAACTACACTCTGGTAGTGAGCTGGAACCTGACAGATGAAACATGTTTCCCACCCTATTCTGGAGTCACTGAAGCACACTGTTAAGTATGCCAGGTGTTGTAGAGAGGACTGGTAAAACAAAGGCTGAGAGAAAGGAACATATTAGAACAGGTACCAAACAGAAACATATGTCCTTTCTCCTGATGAAACCTAAGTGCCAGTGACACACCAACAACATCTTCACCCAGCCAGACAGCAAACAGCTGGGCAAAAATGTACTTAGCATTGCGTTGATGAAAAATGCAGCGGAGTGGCTGAGTAGGCCAGTTATAGTGGTCAGGAATCAGGAACAGACGGGCTTGAATAAGACACACACAGAAGGAGTATTGCTGTCTTAATTACAACAGTGGTACACTACTTCTATACAAGCAAGTGAAAGATGAAAGGAAGAAAAACCTTTTTAGTTGGACTTCAATATAAACATAAGTAGTACAGTATCTATCTGCCGAAATCCAACATTGTGTATGAAGATAAATGTATTAGATTTTTGCATGGGGTATATTTTGCCTTCCCTCTACGCATTCATATAGCTTCTCCATGATAGAACAGATAAAAACGAAATATGTGGAATTCAACTGCATGATAGTTATAGTGATTATGGAAGAGGATTCTCAATGGAAGAGGAGTGTTCTACACCTGCATTGCTTGCTCTTTGGGGTTTAGTCTCGGTTTGTTATATTTTTGTACTTTTTACACCTTTTTCTCCCCAATTTCGTTATTTCCAATTGTTAGTTACAGTCTTGTTCCATCGCTGCAACTCCTGTACGGACTCGGGAGAGGCGAAGGTCGAGAGCCTCCGAAACATGACCCTGCCAAGGCGCACTGCTTCTTAACACACTGCTCGATAAACCAGGAAGCTAGCCGTACCAATATGTCGGGAGGAAACACCGTACAACTGGCGACCAAAGTCAGTGTGCATGCCCCTGGCCCGCCACAAGGAGGCACTAGAGTGCAATGGGACAATGACATCCCGGCCGACCAAACTCTTCCCTACTTCATCGGTCTTAAAGTTATTGAAGGAAGCCCTCAAATTGAATAAACGTCCTTGTAGACCGCTCACAGCATGGCGGAAAACCATGCGTCCTTGTGGCTAAACTACACTACTATCAGGATTGTATTGATGTTCTTTGTCGTGCCAGAGAATTTATCCCACTTCGACGCAAGGGTGAACCCATCTCTATTGTCCCAGACTATGCCCCCAGCATTGGTCGTAACCGTGCCACTTTCAACGTTGTCAAGAGTCTGCTCCATGCTCTTTTGACCCCTCTCGTTTAAAAGGAGTGTGGATCGGTCAATCATATCATTCCAATTTTCATTGTAAAACTATAGTAGCATCCATTTTAATTAGTAAAAACATACCTTTCGCAATGTCGAGTGAAGAGGCAGACTCAGCAGGCCGAACAAAAGTCTATATTCATAGATCCTATTTCTTTAGATACCTGCAATTGCGTAGTTTTGTATTATCTTCATACTTACTTCATACTTTAGCCACTTCCCATCATGCCCACCTACCTCCCATCTAGATTATATTTTTTAAAGTGAACCCTTATATCAGAAGGGGGCATAAGCATGATCTATACGGTATTAAACTCGCACAGATCTGGATTCCCTGACCTCTTAAGAACCAATGGGAAGAGGATTTAGGTGAACAACTTTCAGACGTAACTTGGCAGAGTATGCTTCAGAGAATACATTCTTCATCTAT
This sequence comes from Salvelinus namaycush, assembly GCF_016432855.1. Classification (NCBI taxonomy): domain Eukaryota; kingdom Metazoa; phylum Chordata; class Actinopteri; order Salmoniformes; family Salmonidae; genus Salvelinus; species Salvelinus namaycush. The sequence goes on along the minus strand of NC_052340.1, from coordinate 10,852,397 downwards.
ATGTCCAAGACATGCTGTAATTACATTTAAAATAGTTCATCAGCTGCATTAGTCAAAAGCAGAATTATCCAAGATTAGACCAGAAATAGATGCCACTTGTGACTGATATAAGCAGGCTCATACTACTTTATTACACATGTTTTGGAAATGCCCGAAATTGACAATTCTGGATATCAATTTTTGAGACGTTTTCTAAGATACTGGAGAGACCTTTACTGCATTATTTGGAGTGGCACCACAGGAGGCCCCTCTAAACAGTTATATGAGCAAAATGCTGGCATGTACTACTCTTCTAGCTAGACATCTTATAACATTTAAGTGGAAGGATCAGTTTCCTACTACGTTTAACCAGTGGATAAAGGAAGTTATGCAACATCTCAAGCTACTCTGATAGGGGATCAGCAATTACATTTTATAATATCTGGCAACCTTTCCTATTCTTTCTAGAATACATGGACCCAGCTAATTTCACAACTTCATAAACCAACCCAAATAAGAATTTGTATCATAATGTTTTTGTTTTTTTTAACTTTATCTTTGTGTTTATTATTTGATTATATTACTCATTGCATATCATGCCTGCTTTAATTCTGGTTTTGGGGTGGGGCTCTGTTAGAGCATGGGGGGGGGTTAGGGGGGTTGATTTGGTAGGGGATCTGTGTGTGTTGTACCCTTTAATCTGTTCTGTTCTACCTGTATAATCATACAAAAATGGCAAATAAAAAAAACTGGATTTTTAAATATTTTTTTATCAACAACAAAAAGACCAAAGATGGCCTCGGTGGAGTATATAAAAAATAATATTTGCGAGAGCTTGAAATTGATGTAACCTCTTGGAATTATTTGTCTAGGAGTTCGACATTTCAGTTGCTTTCATGTGTTTCAACCTTCTGATGAAACGGCTACATGCTTTGGTGTGCTGCTCAACAGCATTGTATTATATTGTCTACATTGTCTACATGAATAGGCAGTTTGTTTGCCATTGATCTTTGTAGCTTGTGAGCAGGGCCGTAGCTACATATGGAGGACAACGAAGTACAGACCTCTGTAATAAAAATATTATTAATAAATAGTCAGGATCTCAACTTACTGTTGAATAGTAGAATGCACAACACGCAATTTGTAAACTTGGCTGTGCATAAGCAGTTTTCTTCTTGTTATGTCACTCACTGACATTTACCCAATACTGTAAGTCCATGTCAGTGTAATTTACCAATCTAAAATAAATTGTCTAGCCAGCTATTTAAACTTGTAGTAATCATGGCCGATTTACTGACCGGACACGCTGGGCACGTGCCCAGGGGCCCTGACCTCCAGGGGGCCTCCATTGATTTTGTTAGTCCCCCTCACTCAGATATCATATTAAAATGGCAAAAACTCGTTGTTGGAAATTGTTGGAAATGAGCTATTAAAACTGCTAAAATATCACCCCCACTGGAACTCACTAAAACTCAGATACTGGCTACGGCCCTTGTGAATTCACGGTGAGTCTTACGTGTTATATGCTTTCATTTTGTGAAGGAAATGTCAGCTAAATTCAGTGTACTAACAATAAAATGTGATAGTAATAGACCTAAATACAGTCAACAACACTGCCCTATATGCCAAAGGTCAGGGGGTATGTAGCCCCAGTATAAAGTGGTTTTCATTTCCAAACCTCTTCAAAGTGCACAGATTCTTCTCCTGTGCCCACCTAGCCTGCACTCTGGAAAACCAACAACCCCACTGAGCACATCAAGGTCCTGTAGTGCTAACCTGGAGGGATGAGGAGAGAAGCCCCTCCAACACACACCATGCTTACGGTTAGCGATCCATGTTTCACACTAAAGTACCGGAGGATCACAGGCACCAGAAGCCTTGTACAGGGAACACAGAGCTAATTGCAATGTTCCTGGTACGAGGCTCTGAGTAGTGGAGCTTTGCAGACATTAAAGAGGACGAAAGCGAGGTGGCACGGAGGGAGTATAAAGGTGTATTGCGGTGGTTCCGCTCTATTGGGTTTTATTCCAGACCCAAGTCAGAACCTGTCTCTGCCTCCCTCTCTCCCTTCCTGTGGCCACAGCACAGTATTTACATAATTCACAAGCCCAGCACATCCTGCCTACCACCAACCACAGAGACATGGTTGGAATACAGGAAGACCCAACAAAACAGACTGGAGTCAATTCAGTTGGATCAGTTTAAATAGAGGGAGTCTGTGGACTCCACAGTGAGGAGGAAAATCACTAGTCCCCAAAGAGAGATCATCGTGGACTCCAGTGAAAAGCCCGGCGAGAGAGAGCATCAATACAAATCCTCCAATTTAATTAATTAATCGGACTGTTCAGATCAGTCTTTCCAATTCATTTCTGAATGAGGGTGTATTCCCTATGCGCCTGACATTCTGAAGGAGGTTTATTTCATGGGTATTGGGTACTTAGTTCTCCGTCCAAGGCTGTTTTGGGGACAGCCCTAGAGGCCAATCCAAACAGATTTTATTTAAGGCTCATTCTCTTGTTTCTGATGGCACTATTTTCCTTTAAATAAGCATATTTCAAAATCGTGTTCCTCCCAGGGGCCTAGTGTGCATTGATCACCACATGAAAGGCAATTATTTGTATTACTGGAAAAAGATGAAGAAATCAATTCTATCCACAGCTATCCTACTCCATTTCTGCTGTGCCATCTCTTTTCCTCAGAAAAGATTAACAGCATCTACACCATTAAACAACTCTGTACCTCAAGGTTCCTAATACTTTCCATCAGAAAAAGATGAACAAGAAAGAAAGACAGACAACGCATGGAAAAAGGCCAAACTGTTATTTTCTTCCTATTTTTTCAACTGTAAAGTCATGTTTCTTTTCAATGTATAGTATGTAAGGGGACAATCTACTTTAGTATAATACGTGCTATGGCAGCCCCAAACAGTATATGTGCTCTATGAAGAGCAAACATAGTACACGCGCTATATGAAGCAGCCATACTAAAAACGTGACTCTCCTGACTAAGATAGTAATCTACGGTGCAGTTTCATTACTAGTTAACCGTGTTGGCTGCACTGCACTCAGAAGGGGCTCCATCTCCACAGAGAAATGAACAGTTGGCATTTAGAGCAGCATGTTGCCCTGCCTACCCCAATTCATTAAACAAATAAGCATTATGTTAATACACTAATAAGGGTAATTTAAAGTTAGACGAAGAGGAAAATGGGCCAGCGAGGTGGGCCCTATGTGGTCGACGCCACCGACCTGTGACACCGCCCCAGGGCGTGAGACATGGCCAGACTGGTTAAGCATACAGGGTTCTGTTGGAGATCAATGTCAAAATGCTGCTGTGTCTCTCCTGCTGTGGTTAAATGTAGACAGACCTAGTGAGGGCTCAACGCTGACCTTTATTACAAGGAGCACATGTACGCCTAAGTTGAAAAGCGGGGCCGCACACAAAGAAAATGTAAAGGAGTACAATGAAAAATATTTGAGATATTAAAGCTAGAATCTTTCATTTTTCCAGGCGCACTGTTGCTTCTAAATAAAATGACACGTCGCACAGCTAAATATTTAGGCAGATATGCGAGTAAAAGGGTTGCACTGTAGAGTCCTGCTAGAGTTAGGAAGACCTCACATCACAGCCCCTGGCAGTTGCTTATAACATTCTGCTGTCATGATAAGGCTGAATCATGCATTGCATTTCATAGAGAATATATTACACATTTCATAAGTTAGTGCTGGAAGCCCCTAATGTTGTGGTTTCATTCAAAGCCATTTTCGAATTAAGCCCCATTGAGTTGTTTATTGACTACTGCGCTGGGTTTGACAGCACACCATAACGGCACACACAACTCCTTTTAGAATCACCCAATTTACCTAATTATTTCACTAGCCATGTCACAATGGCAATATTTGACCAAATTAGAATTAGTCTGCACACAGGGGTCATTGGTCATCATCAGGAACACCCAAAAGAACACTGAACCTCTTGACAACAGCATGAAAAGGAGTTGGACTGAGAGCCACAAGGTAGTAGGTTCAAATCCTGTGGAGGCCAACCATCGAATTTGCTACATTAGTGTTAGTAGTGGGATGCTGCCATGAGGCCATCAGAGATGTGCCCAGGCATGAGTCACATTACCTTAGTACAACCCCAGAAATATGTTAAATGGAGGCCTATTGGTGTTATGTGAAGATGTTGTATTGCACATACCAACACAAGAAGCTGTCTGAAACCAGGCAGGGATGGGCCTGGTTGATCCCTGTATGGGAGATGGAAAGCTACTGAAAGTGGGTTGGAGGGCCAGTAGGGGAAACTCTTCCCTCTGGTCTAAAGGAGACCCAAATGCCCCAGGGCAGTGATTGGGGTGAGATCACTGCCTTCAAATGGTTCCATCCCTCAAATGAGACATAGCGCCCAAGATCTGACTCTGTGAAAATAGGGGTCCTGGCTTAATTCCCAATACCATCATACTATTTGGGGATGAATTAACTAGCTCCCACTTGGTTCATTCAACCCCTCCACTGTCCTCCGCTCAGCAACTCTTCCCCAGGGTCGTTGTTATTTAATTTAAAATTGTTTTCAGATTTTTTTTAAAATTACCTTTATAAAACTAGGCAAGTCAGTTATTAAGAACAAATTATTTTTTACATTGAAGGCCGACACCGGCCAAACCCTGACGACGTTATAGCCTAATTGTATTCTCAGGCAACTGCCCTTGTAAACTAAAGCTTGAATAAATTAATATTAGACACTTATGTATCATTTAGGTTACTGTATCAATTAAGTCACTTGACAATGCACCACGTTGCAACTTCAACCAACCTGTCTGATACGTGAGCTACAATGAGATCTCCCCACAAAGTAGAATTTTCAGTAGCGAACAGTGACAGATGAAGCCATCAGCCTCGAAAGCTAGTAAAATCCGACAGACATGAGTGTCATTAATTATACAACCACAAAGCGGTGCACAGAAAAATATTGCAACAAGATTCAAACTCAGCTGGGACATCGCAGACATGTCACTTAAGAAATAATTTAATAACTTGTGGCTTGAGCAATTTCCCATGAACTCTCGCCACTGAATGTGTCCTCCGCCACCTCACTCACTTTGAATCGTATTGCTGTCAAGTACTTTTGAATATCTCCCCCTCTGCGTGTGTGTAAGTGTAGCCTAGTTCTCTGTGTGTGCATAACTACACTATGTGTCAAGTTAGCAATAAATAGGCAAGGATGAAAGTCATAAGTACGCGGGATAAATAATAAGTAGTAGAAGACACCAGATGTAGCCGATCAACGCTTCAAAAGCAGAAGCTCAGCAGGCGTAAGAACACAAAAGGGATTCCTCTGTAACTCCAAACTGAAAAGAGTAATGTGACTGGTAATCTAAAGCAACATAATTATATTAAAAAATAACTAGAATGCAACCCGTACCTTGAAAGCCAAAGAATAAAAAGAAGCCCGGTATCCAAATTGTGTGTATCCAGAAGGAATTCATGTTGTCCTCGTCAGCTTCAAAACCTCTCCTGATAGTCAACGTATTTCAAGTGCAGGTCTCTTGCAATAATTTCGTGAGCAGGCAGTATCGTTTTTTGGTAGAAATGATGCTCAGAGGGCGTATAGCTCGAAGGCTATGTCCTAATGCTGCAGAGCACTACTATACTATACATCCCAAGTGCTCGTGTGCTAAACGCAGCCTTTTTTGAAATCACGAATAGTTGTGCGCTTCAGCGCTTGCCTCTGCTGGTCGTCACTGTCACCTAGTGGTTAAGCAAGTACCTAGAAAAACACAAATTGGACATCATATTCTGATACGTACTCATGCTGAACGGGGGAGTCACCAGTCAGCCTATGTTCCATCTGTGTTTATTGTTCAATTGAATTACAACAAAATCAAGAAAATAAATCAGGACAAATGCACACAATTACAGTTATTTCAACAACTTAATCCAGATTGATTCTCTCATTCCATGTGATATGCAACCTGTGACAACAATACCATTATTTTCAAAATAACCCTTCGACACCTCACCAGCCACACAGCAGTCCTCAAGAGAGGAATGACCTTTAGCTACCCTCTGTAAACCAATGAAAAAGGTCTGTGGAATACTAATAGTGACATTTGGTAAGAAACGTCTTCATTCAGCCTGCAGGCAAGGTGAGGGCAGGCTGTTTGTGAAGACACAAGACTAATCAAAGTCTAGGGGCCCTACTCACTAGAAAATGGCCTGTGAGAGAGAGGACTGAGAGGGAGAAAGGGACAGGGAGGGAAGGAAAGTGTTTCCTCTTTAATGTGCTCTATTCCTCGCTCTCTACTGCCAGCCCAACACAGCCCTCTCATCTACCGTTGTACATGTTCACGACTGACAGCAAGGTTAATCCAGACAAATCCTGCATATTCATTCAGCGTGGCAACCCTGTCTTTTTTTGTAATCAAGCATTGTTTTTTCTTCCTGAATCTTACTGGATTTTATTGTGATGGCAATGAAAGCAGATGCTGCCTGAACGTGTCGTTGTATTCCCGCTTCCACAGCTCAGTCTCCTCTTGTAAACCCTGGTGAGCTGAATGACTGGTGTTGCTGAATTCAATTATGCTCAGATCCTAGTCATTTGTTAAGTATGAATGCCAAAGACATTACAGCTTCAATAATTGACGAGAAAAACAAAAGTGGCTCAGGAGGAAGGGATGTCTGGATGAGATGCGTAACACCTTATTGAATATTGTTCTCTACCTGTTATACACCACCATGTGAACCACAAGCTTTTGATTATGCATGTTCTGCTAGAGAATCATTAAGATCTCTGCAGTCTAGCATCCAAAGCCAAACAGTATCCCATTAGAATCTATGTAAGAGCAGCATGTAAGAGCAAAGGGCCAAGGACTGCTGTCAATTGTCATAATGTTTTTTCTCAGTTGTCAGTAGAAATAATTTATTTCAACAACACCTCTCATGTGTAGACTATCTCTATGACTCACATGGTTTGTCATTTCATTTGGATATTTAATTGAAGACGTGCAGGTCGACAGTGAATAACCATGAGGCCACCACAGCTCGCTTGCTCAACCCAAACATGCCACGTGACACAATGTGAAACGTGTGAAATAGTGTGTTTCTCATGGCAATGCCTGTTATCTGTGTGCAGATAAAAGTATAAACTTCCATTCATTTGTATAGGTTACCTTCGGACGAGTCCCGTGACACATGTTGGGGTCGTTGAGCAAAAGGGAAAACACATGTGACACATCCCCTTTCCAAAGTGGGGTATTAGTTTGTAGCCCAAATGTTTCTGACACCACAGACAGAAGTTGGCACATCTGCGTTACCGACTTCAGGCCAAACCGTTCGGACGGTACAGACGTTTTCGTGAGAAGACCGATTTTCGAGATGTCTCATGGTCTGACAAACATCGCTATAGCTCGGCACCTTCCACTGCAGATGTGGAAGACCGACATAGGCGGATGTAGTGAATTGAGACGCAGCCCATGCAAAGAAACAGATATCTCTAGTTTAACCTGACGGATTTTGTTATGTTACACGGGTGAGTCAATAGACTTTTAAGGATTAAGTAGTTATACTCGTTAAGAGTATATCTTGGGCTAATATAGTGCCTGCCTTAAAAAGCTAAATATTTGTTTTATATAATCTGTGTACTCTGTTGTTTGGAAGAAAGCTGATTTTGAAAACTCATCGAAATACCCAAACCTTTTCTTCGAACGCAAATAGGACCGAAGAATCTAAAAATAATCTGCCATGATTGGGATATTCTCAAAAACGCAGGACAATATTTGTTTAGCCCCTCCCACGATTACCCCTCTAAGGCCGGGGACCTAGCTGCAGGAAAACAGATGGACACATTCAGATGAGCTGCATCCGTCAAATGACAGACTGTTTGTGTGTTTTTTGTGGGACAATCATCTCCGTTGTCGTTCCTCCGGCAGTGGATGACTCCCATTGGAAAAGCATTAGCTCCATCCGAAAATGTCGGACACAAAATCCCAGTGTCTACTATTTTTTTTTTGGTCCCTCCACATTTCTTCCGTTCACAACAATAAATACTATGGGCGGTCTCCCACAAGTCCAAGTGTGACGAACGCCTGAAGGCAATTTGAGTGGCAACTTTTTGAGGGGGTGTGAACAAAATGCTTGGACTTGTGGGAGACTGCCCATAGTGCAGGGGTCCAGAGTATTGCTGGTTTTCTGTTCTACCTGATAATTAATTCTACACACCTGGTGTCCCAGGTCTAAATCAGTCCCTGATTAGGTGAAGAATCTGAAAAGCAGTGGAACTGGCTTTCGAAGGTACAGATTAGAATTTGATGGCCATAGTGAGTCTACTCAAAGGAACACTCAATAGAGGGTTAAGGCCTTTTTTCTTTCAGACCATTTCTCCTAAGACTTTTTCACTGACTATGCTTCCCCAAATATTCATCTTTGAGTAATTACAGTAGGTTTTTCCATATTATAATTGCCTTCAGCAGCAATTGCTTCATAGCCTACTTCAATCATTGGAATAAGGATAGCCTGAAACTGCATGCAGACAATTCCACCAAGTTAGCCATTAAGGAAAAACGAATTAACGTGGAGTCAGTCGAGCACTACATGTTAGTCTAGAGTAGATCGATAGCCTTGATGAACTCTGTTTGAGTTGACTATTCAGTGCTTTTTGAAAGACATTTGGAAAAACATGCCACTGGATTTCTGCACATTGAAATCACATTCCTTCTGTCAGAACTAGCGGCACTAAACATAAAAGGCTACTGTGATCAGGCTAGATCTTTCCCACAGACACCCCTTCAGAGAGCAATGAGGAAGAGACACATGTAAGTCGTCTGAGGCTCTTTCAAAGACACTTTGTTCTTCCTAGGACTGGGATAGTGTCTCTGACAGGCCTGTAATCCTCCTATCATTCATCTTTGGAAAGGGACATGTCAATTCAAATAATAAATAACTAGAAGGATTGTTATTATGGATCACAATTAGAATATTCACATCATCTAGCCATGACACATACAGTGTCACGTTCCTGACCTGTTTTCTGTTGTTTGGTATGTGTTTATTGGTCAGGGCGTGAGTTTTGGGTGGGCAGTCTATGTTTTCTGTTTCTATGTTGGTTTTGGGTTGCCTGGTATGGCTCTCAATTAGAGGCAGGTGTTTGACGTTTCCTCTGATTGAGAGTCATATTAAGGTAGGTTGTTCTCACTGTTTGTTTGTGGGTGATTGTCGTCCTTGTCAGTGTATGTTCGCACCACATGGGACTGTTTCGTTGTCGTTAGTATATGTAGTCTGTTCCTGTTCTTGCGTCCTTCGTCTATATGTAAGTTCGTTTGTTTCAGGTCTGTTGACTTCGTTTATTGTTTTGTAGTTTGTTCTAGTGTTTTGTCAGTGTTTCGTCTGTTTGTAATAAATCGTTATGTATTCATCACCCGCTGCGCCTTGGTCCGTTCATACACCACCAGAAGAACGTTACAGAATCACCCACCAAACCCAGATCAAGCAGCGGGTTAACGGACAGCAACGACAGCGCAAGAAGGAGGAATGGACATGGGAGGATGTTTTGGACGGTAAGGGTTGCTACACATGGGAGGAGATCCTGGCTGGAAAGGATCGCCTCCCATGGGAACAGCTGAAGGCAGCTCGGAGAGCGGAGGAAACCGGAGAGAGGAACCGGCGTTATGAGGGGACGCGTCTAGCACGGAAGCCCGAAAAGCCCGTGAGTACTACCCAACAATTTCTTGGGGGGGGGGGCTAAGAGGTAGTGGGCCGAGGGCAGGTAGGAGACCTGCGCCCACTTCCCAGGCTAACCGTGGAGAGCGGGAGTACGGGCAGACACCGTGTTACGCAGTAGAGCGCACGGTGTCTCCTGTACGTGTGCATAGCCCGGTGCGGGTTATTCCACCTCCCCGCACTGGTAGGGCTAGAGTGAGCATTGAGCCAAGTGCCATGAAGCCGGCTCAACATATCTGGCCTCCAGTACGTCTCCTCGGGCCGGTGTACATGGCACCAGCCTTACGCATGGTGTCCCCGGTTCGCCAACACAGCCCAGTGCGGGTTATTCCACCTCCCCGCACTGGACGGGCTACGGGGAGCATGCAACCAGGTAAGGTTGGGCAGGCTCAGTGCTCAAGGGAGCCAGTACGCTTGCACGGTCCGGTATGTCCGGCGCCACCTTCCCGCCCCAGTTCAGTACCACCAGTGCCTGCACCACGCAGCAAGCCTCCTGTGCGTCTCCAGAGCCCTGTACGCACTGTTCCTTCTCCCCGCACTCGCCCTGAGGTGCGTGCCCTCAGCCCGGTACCTCCAGTTCCGGCACCACGCACCAGGCCTACTGTGCGCCTCAGCGGGTCAGAGTCGGCCGTCTGCCCAACGCCTTCTGCACTGCCTGTCTGCCCAGCTCCGTCTGAGCCATCCGTCTGCCCAGCTCCGTCTGAGCCATCCGTCTGCCCAGCTCCGTCTGAGCCATCCGTCTGCCCAGCGCTGTCTGAGCCATCTGTCTGCCCAGCGCCGTCTGAGCCATCTGTCTGCCCAGCGCCGTCTGAGCCATCTGTCTGCCCAGCGCCATCTGAGCCATCTGTCTGCCCAGCGCCTTCTGAGCCATCCGTCTGCCCAGCGCCTTCTGAGCCATCCGTCTGCCCAGCGCCTTCTGAGCCATCCGTCTGCCCAGCGCCTTCTGAGCCATCCGTCTGCCCAGCGCCTTCTGAGCCATCCGTCTGCCCAGCGCCTTCTGAGCCATCCGTCTGCCCAGCGCCTTCTGAGCCATCCGTCTGCCCAGCGCCTTCTGAGCCATCCGTCTGCCCAGCGCCTTCTGAGCCATCCGTCTGCCCAGCGCCTTCTGAGCCATCCGTCTGCCCAGCGCCTTCTGAGCCATCCGTCTGTCCCGAGCCATTAGAGCCGTCCGTCAGTCAGGAGCCGCTAGAGCCGTCCGTCAGTCAGGAGCCGCTAGAGCCGCCAGCCAGTCAGGAGCCGCCAGAGCCGCCAGCCAGTCAGGAGCCGCCAGAGCCGCCAGCCAGTCAGGAGCCGCCAGAGCCGCCAGCCAGTCAGGAGCCGCCAGAGCCGCCAGCCAGTCAGGAGCCGCCAGAGCCGCCAGCCAGTCAGGAGCCGCCAGAGCCGCCAGCCAGTCAGGAGCCGCCAGAGCCGCCAGCCAGTCAGGAGCCGCCAGAGCCGCCAGCCAGTCAGGAGCCGCCAGAGCCGCCAGCCAGTCAGGAGCCGCCAGAGCCGCCAGCCAGTCAGGAGCCGCCAGAGCCGCCAGCCAGTCAGGAGCCGCCAGAGCCGCCAGCCAGTCAGGAGCTGCCAGAGCCGCCAGCCAGTCAGGAGCTGCCAGAGCCGCCAGCCAGTCAGGAGCTGCCAGAGCTGCCCTACAGTCATGAGCTGCCCTACAGTCATGAGCTGCCCTTCAGTCATGAGCTGCCCTTCAGTCATGAGCTGCCCTTCGGTCATGAGCTGCCCTCCAGTCATGAGCTGCCCTCCAGTCATGAGCTGCCCTCCAGTCATGAGCTGCCCTCCAGTCATGAGCTGCCACTCAGTCCGGAGCTGCCACCCAGTCCGGAGCTGCCATTAGTACAGAGTTGTCCCTCTGTCCTAAGCTACCTCTCTGTCCGGAGCTACCTCTCTGTCCGGAGCTACCTCTCTGTCCGGAGCTACCTCTCTGTCCTGAGCTACCTCTCTGTCCTGAGCTACCTCTCTGTCCTGAGCTACCTCTCTGTCCTGAGCTGTCTCCTCTATGTAGGAGGGGCCTTAGTGAAGGTTCCTGGACCATGGTCGGGGGCGAGGGTCGCCACTCAAAGGACGCTAAGGAGGGGGACAAAGACAGTGGTGGAGTGGTGTCCTCGTCCGCCGCCGGAGCCGCCACCGCGGACAGATGCCCACCCAGACCCTCCCCTTGAGTTGTAGGGGTGCGCCCGGAGTTCGCACCTTGAGGGGGGGGGGGTTCTGTCACGTTCCTGACCTGTTTTCTGTTGTTTGGTATGTGTTTATTGGTCAGGGCGTGAGTTTTGGGTGGGCAGTCTATGTTTTCTGTTTCTATGTTGGTTTTGGGTTGCCTGGTATGGCTCTCAATTAGAGGCAGGTGTTTGACGTTTCCTCTGATTGAGAGTCATATTAAGGTAGGTTGTTCTCACTGTTTGTGGGTGATTGTCGTCCGTGTCAGTGTATGTTCGCACCACACGGGACTGTTTCGTTGTCGTTAGTATATGTAGTCTGTTCCTGTTCTTGCGTCCTTCGTCTATATGTAAGTTCGTTTGTTTCAGGTCTGTTGACTTCGTTTATTGTTTTGTAGTTTGTTCTAGTGTTTTGTCAGTGTTTCGTCTGTTTGTAATAAATCGTTATGTATTCATCACCCGCTGCGCCTTGGTCCGTTCATACACCACCAGAAGAACGTTACATACAGGACTTACTCCGGATAGTCTTTTGATTGAAAGCAGTATAAATGAGACAGACTCACAGGAGCATCTAATCCCAATTCAGTCTGGTGAATATCTGATGGTATTTCCAATTCTAATGTGTATGTTTTATCAACAAAATTTTTTTTAGGATGGATCTTAATTCATGCCATTACTGTATGAGACCTGTGTCATATTCATAATGATTTGGGGTGCTATGATTACGACAAACTACACAGCTTGCCATCAAATTATACTGCAGGAAACAGCGATTTAGGTTAGATTTGACATGAAATGGCACCCTAACCTGGGTAACTGTCTGTTTGTGCCATCATGCCACTACTTGCCATTCCTTGTCATACCAAGTTCAGGTGCTGTACACAACAACACCCTAATGCATCACACTAACGTTGGGTACAACTGAACAATAAAGATTCCATGGGTTTCATTAGCCAGGTCCCATATCGGTTTGTGCTATCAGCCTGGTACCCATGTTTGGCATGACAAGGAGTTGACATTTCATAGTATTTTATTTATCCATTATTTTACCAGGTAAGTTGACTGAGAACACATTCTAATTTATAGCAACAACCTGGGGAATAGTTACAGAGGAGAGGAGGGGGTTGAATGAGCCAATTGGAAGCTGGGGATGATTAGGTGGCCATGATGGTATGAGGGACAGATTGGAAATTTAGCCAGGACACCAGGGTTAACACACCTACTCTTACAACAACTGCCTTGGGACCTTTTAGTGACCACAGTTAATCAGGACACCCGTTTAACGTCCCATCCGAAAGACGGCACCCTACACAAGGTAATGTCCCTAATCTGTGCCCTGGGGCATTGGGATATTATACTTTTTAGACCAGAGGAAATAGTGCCTCCTACTGGCCCTGCAACACCACTTCCAGCAGCATCTGGTTTCCCAACCAAACAACCCTGCTTAGCTTTAGAGGCAAGCCAACAGAGGGATGTAGAGTGGTATGTTGCTGAAATATATATATATTTTTAACCTTTATTTAACTAGGCAAGTCAGTTAAGAACAAATTCTTATTTACAATGACGACCTACCCCGACCCAACCCGGACGACGCTGGGTCAGTTGTGCACCGCCCTTTGGGACTCCCAATCACAGCCAGACGTGATACAGCCTGGATTTGAACCAGGGACAGTAGTGACGCCTCTTGCACAGAGATGCAGTGCCTTAGACCGCTGCGCCACTCGGGAGCACAAACTGATCTGGGACCAGGCTAATGGCACCCAGGGGCCAGGGCATCCATATTGTTCTTCATACCCAATAGTAGTGTGATACATTAGTGTGTCCTTGCATACGGTACCCATAGGAAATCAAATCCAATTAACCAACTGAAAAAAATACACACCACATTGGAATGATCAAATGCTCAAATGTTTTCCTCTCATGAGGTCTTAGGGAGGAACAGTAGGCCTAGAAGACCTCTGCTTCAATTTCCACATTTCACAAAAGCTCACTTTTAAATTCTCTCTGACATCTGATCAATAATCCATCTGTAAAACCATCAAACTGTCTTCAAAACGGTAAATATTACAGCAGATGTGTCAAGCCAGGATCGTATCTGTCACAATGACAAAACGTGACTTTGTATGTGAGCAAAAATAATACATTTAATACACTTTTTATTTTAGGGAGAATGTTCATGGGCTGATTTTACTCTAACAAGGGATTGCTTTGGGCTTTGAGATGAAGAGCGAAGTCAAAAAAACTATAATTCAAAGTTTAGAAATATACTCTCAAGGACGTACACTGTAAATACAGACAATATTTCCAGTTTGCGTGTAAATGTGACAGTTTAATTATTCAAGCCTATAAAGTGTTTGTCAGTCTGTTGTGACTGTGAGCGTACACACATGTAACCAATTCGCTGTGGTACCAAGACACAGAGGGAGTTTGTGCTTCTCCATACTGCCTTCTTTGCACAGCAATGTAGTTCATCTAAATCAATCATCTGCTCTTTTCCACTGAGCTATGGCGGCAGTCTGGGTTGATATGGAAAGCTGGTCATTAGAGAGAAAGTAGTTTAACCGAATTACTGCTAAACTCACTTCTTACAGTGGGAGAGGGGGAGGAGGACCGGGGAGTTGGAATCACATGTTTATAGAAAAACTCTCTTTGTCAGTGCTGAAATGTACAGGAACATTTGGTACAAACATATAGGAACGTTCTGTGGTTCAAACGAATCCCAGTTTACCATGACGAGGTGATGAGAGAGTACAGTTTACACAACACATCAAAACAAGGATCTAAAAATACCTCATGTATTATGAATTTTGTATATTGCGAAGAAGATGCAAGATTTACATGACCAAAGAAATGCCACGTTTCTCTTTGAGTCAGAATATAGACCCAAAGAACACTTCTTCTGAATTCAATGTAAATGATGCCTGGCCTAGCAAATATGCTTTCATGAACAATTCATGAGTCGACTTGGAATCTGATTGAGAGAGCATATGCATGCAGTGTAAGACAATGTTCAGGTTATCTTGACGTACACAGTGACGAGATACTCCACAGAGGGCTGTGGAATGGGAGCGGTATCACATTCTCTGAGCCACCTGTGTACAGTCCAATAATACTACCTTTAATCACATTATAAGACCTGCTGTTAGACCTCCATAACATCTCATTGCTCCCTATAAAAGCATTGATGGATGCACCATATGAGACGTGAGATGTGCAAGGTTCTTCGAGTGTGAATTCTTACATTCTAGCCGCCATCCATTTTACCATAGCAATACTTTGAGTAATGTGTAGCATCTTTTCTTCAGTAATTTCTCTCTAGCCAAGGTTCTTCAAGTCTGAATTCCTAGCAAACAGACAGTCATATATTTTACCATAGCAATGCCATGTGCATTCTTCTCTTTCATTTAGCTAACATTGTGTCTGTAGCCTATAGCCAAGGTTTGTCAAAACCCTAATCCTCCTGCTATTGAAACCCTTTTGAGCTAATTATGTTTAAACCCGCCATTAGACGAAGCTTTTGTAACAGAAAACATTTGTATTTCAGTGAAACCATAATCCCATGGTTGGTTGTAGAGTGTGGGATGCATTTGGACAGGTAATTCGTCATGACCAGGATGCATTGAGACTACCGCTGTCCTTAGGGGTTGGACACTGGACTGGAACACTTTAGTTTCCTCCAGATTGGGCCTCAGCCCCTCATCAGAGAGAGAGCGAGTGAGAGAGAGAGAGAGAGAGTGAGTGAGAGGAGAGAGAAAGAACAGTGAG
This sequence comes from Salvelinus namaycush, assembly GCF_016432855.1. NCBI lineage: Eukaryota > Metazoa > Chordata > Actinopteri > Salmoniformes > Salmonidae > Salvelinus > Salvelinus namaycush. The sequence goes on along the minus strand of NC_052340.1, from coordinate 10,836,790 downwards.
AGGGATAGAGAGAGAGAGAGAGATGCATGCTAGCCCACATTCTGAACTGCTGTGTCTCCAGATCAGTCATGCTCGTGCTGGAGACACACAGCTCTGATTCTGTCATGTCTTATGGAAGATGTTTCCTTTGTGACCTCGTATGGAGTATCCTGAAACAAGGGTGTTTTTCCTCAGTGCTTCTAGTCAATTTGTGCCTATTGGGATACAGTAGTCAATAGAGACACTATTGCTAATAAAGTATAACATTTGGGGTCCTCCCGAGGGGCGCAGCGGTCTACGGCACTGCAGTGCTTGAGGCATCACTAAAGATCCAGGGTCAATCCCGGGCTATGTCGCAGCCGGCTGCGACTGGGAGACACATGAGGTGATGCACAATTACGCCAGCGTCGTCCGGGTTAGGGGAGGGTTTGGCCAGCCAGGATGTCCTTGTCCCATCGGGCTCTAGCGACTACTGTGGCGGGCCAGGTGCATGCACGCTGACACGGTTGCCAGTTGTACGGTCTTTCCGCCGAAACATTGGTATGGCTGGCTTCTGGGTTAAGTGAGCAGTGTGTCAAGAAGCAGTGCGGCTTGGCAGGGTCGTGTTTCGGAGGATGCATGGCTCTCGACCTTCGCCTCTCCCAAGTTCATACGGGAGTTGCAGCGATGGGACAAGACTGTAACTACCAATTGGATATAACGAAGAGGGGTAAACATTTTAAAAAATCAGGTACAACAGTTGCCATTATAAAATGTTCATTACATTAACAAATAAACCCAGCCTCAATGTGATCCTGGAAACATTTAAAATAACATCTCTCTTTCAGGGACACACAGTGACATAGTCCAGACAGATATAAACATATCTCTCATACAAATTATAAAATGTTCATTACATTAACAAATAAACCCAGCATCAATGTGAACCTTGAAACATTTAAAATAACATCTCTCTTTCAGGGACACACAGTGACATAGTCCAGACAGATATAAACATATCTCTCGTACTTTACAACATGACAGTAAGGGTTAAGGGTTAACCTATCTTGATCTGCAGCGGATGATAGACAATCATTGTATCACAAGTAGCATACTGTTTAAGGAGATTTTGTTTTTCACAAGAATGTTGTTTTTCCACAATGGACGACATAGACAATGGACTGCAAAACGGATATCTGGCTAAGCTAAGCCAGAGAAGGACTTCCTCTTCTGCTCCCTATGCTATTGAACATTTATGATTGTTTATAGTGGTAGAATACACCAAACTAAACGGTCTCTCCTTGACCCCACTGCTAGGCACCACCTTAGTCCAGATTCTGTATATGTAGAGGGTGTCGATCAACATGCAGAGAAGTCAAGCTGTCTGTTCAGCACCACCAGAAGAAAGAGGATAGAGAAGTCAGGACCCTGGACAGCTCTCAAGCAGCCTTGCCTATGCTAGCCATATTCCCCAGCCGAGTGGGATTGCGCAATCATTCTAGTGTATCAAGGCAAATTGGAAGAGAAGTTTTGAGTTCTAACAAGCAAACCTTAGAGAATACCCCAAATATATGCTCAAAGTTAAAAGTCCAACTGTTAGAAACCTAGTTCCACCAATTAAAACGGTTGTCCTGGCTGTCTCTAACCCTTGCCCCATCCAGTTGAATGTTTTGCAGTGTCTTGTTGCTTTAGTCTAAAGTATGAGCCACTGTAAGGTGCATAGCCCGTTGTGAAACATAGTCGACTTCTAGCAACACAATTTTCCATCACGACAATTGATCAACAACCTTACTGTATCTCAGCCAATCAACTTGAGCTGCTGTAACAAGCACAATAGAGGGAACATTATTAGAATTCTCCCCCTGTAATAGCACCCCTTACACCTTTTTCCTCACTGACAGATAAAGTGCTGTTTTCTGTAAATTGATAAGGTGTCAGAGGGGATCAGACCTTAGCCATTTTATTCAATCATCCCATTGTCCTTGTTCTCTGCCAGGAAGGAAGTCAATGGCTTCTGAAATGAACCTCTAAAAGGAAGAGTGCATCCTGTGATTTGTAAGATTGAGACTTCTCACTTATAACAGCTATACAGAATATCAACTCAAAGGAAAAGAAGATGGTGGGTGTAATATGAAATGTAATTCAATAATGTGCGTAACCATATTTCATAAGGTAGCTACTTCATAGCATTTCTCCAGACTATTTCCCTGGCTCAATTTCCACACTCACTATATTATAAATTAGGGTTATTTTTTCAACTTAATAGCTGTTCCTGAAAGGTATACTGTGGAGAGGAATAGTTACCATTTCAAAACTATGTCAAATCCCTTTCCTTTATTGACATTGCAGAGCTAAAATGTCATTATGAAAATATTTTTTCAATACAATCGCTCTCTATCTGTGGAAGATCACAAAACGAATACTAAAAGGTTTTGAAATGGATTCTGGGACGGATTGTGTACATGACTGAAACTCCATCTCAGGAATTGGCAGCTGAGAACTGAAACTCTACACCTCATCTTATTTCATTTTTGCAGATGTGCGATTGAGACCAAAGCAAGGAAAATGCATAACTGCTCAACAGGAGAAGCATGCGAATAAAAAACAAGCTGTAGAATTATATGGGAACTAGGGAGCCCAGCCTGAAGAGGAACACTCAGACTTGACAGAGGGAAAAGATAGAGACTGAGAAGGCAGAGACTTGCATCTTTAGATCTATCTTATTTTTGAAAAGACAAAAAAAAGAAACATAAAATTCAATAAAGAATGTCTTTTGGCTACAGCAGTGAGGGACATAACAAAAAAAGCATTGGCATTTAAAGAACAAAAAGCACAGAGGGAGACTCGTGTCAATCATAATTGTTTTTTTATGTTCACAATTTGCTCTCTATACTTGGGTCATCAAAATATATTACTTCTGCTATTTTGTCTGTACACAGCGCATTGCAGCATCAATATAGTGAAACACAATTCCACTGACTGTGCCACAGTATTTTTGTTCAATGGTGGGTTTCAATCGTAAACCATACCTCCTGGAACTGGTCATCTTGATCCACGAAAACATTTTTTTAAATCCTTGAGTTTCATTGTATGTTTGTGACCAGTGCCTGTGTCAGTCAATGACAATGCTTATAATTGCAGCTTTTTACAGCCTTAACATAACGACCACGTTTCAGAGACCTTCCATTATCTACTGTCAGCCAGATGAAGACTCCTAAGTGTTCCTAAGTCTGTATCTCTAATCAGTATTTAACCATCATAGACATCAGTGTGTAAAGAAATAGAAATTTAAATCTCATCTCAGAGAGGAAAAGGATAGAGGAAAGTAACAGTCAGATTTGACATAATCAGTAGAGATGTGATTTTTTCAAATATGCTCTTTTTTCTCATCGTTTAGTCTTTCAAGGTCGGCTCACCTGAAATCTCAGACAACCCAGAAAAGTGGTTGTGGGGGATCATGGGAGGATGTAAATGATCCGCCCACGCATTCTCAAACAAAACCAAGATTTAATTTGTGTTCATCTACATCTCCCTGCAGCAAACAAACACCTAATCCTTTAAAATAGACTAGTATGCAAAGGCAAAAACGTATCTCTATCTCTATCCAATGTTTTTCAATTACTCTTTCCTGATATAGAGATATATTGTATGTTGGATGTGGATAGGAATATAATGTTACCTACATGAGGATCCATGTAATATAAAGATATTATAAAGATATTCTCTATACAATCCTGTCTTCAAGTGGTACAAGGGTGTAGTGTATAGGGCTTACCATTGAAGTATAGAAACAAGGTGAACACAAACAGGAAATGAACTCCACTGGAGTGGCTCCCATACAACCAGGAGACGCCATTATCCCACACAGCTGTTTGACTGATTGGAATTGCCGGGCACAATGGGCCTGTAAAGATGTCAGCCCAATGAATGAAGACATTGATAGATAGATAGAGATAGACAGATGTACCTGTGCTGGTTGTGAATGTGACTGAGAACTTCCCTTCAGAGTTAGATTCTAGCTCTATCAAAGACATGATTTCCCTCCAGGACAGTCAGGGGTTGAAGGTAATCAAGTAGACGTCTTTAAGAAGTTAATGTAAGGTATCATTATGTTCCTCAGGGGGGGAAAGCTTCTCAACATCAATTGTGTACCCTCTCTATATCTGTCTGTCACAGCTGAATGTGAATGTGCCGTCTTATACTGGCACAATGCGGACAATTAAAATGAATGATTCAATAAGTATTACAGGTATAGTAGTTGACTATTTCTGATGAAAAGGTGGTGGTAAAAAAATACTCAATGTAGTCTGTTGTTTTTACTTTGAAAAGTCAAGACCTTGGTGAGTCTGGACTCTAAACAAACTGTTCGGGAAACATGCTGTTTGCTGTCTGACGCATTTGAATGTGAAAGCTGTTAAATTCAGCAATTTACAGCAGCTACATGTCTGCCCCTCAGTGATAAACAACAATGAACACTGAACCTCAGACAGGATCTGTAAGATTGTACTTGGTAAGACTTTGTACAGGGATTCCTATCCAGAACACTTACATTTTCCTATACACACTTAATTTACCAAGCATAACTCAAACAATATGATACAAACCCATAAAGCTTCACTAATATAGCCTCGCATTTGGAGAGTTTATTATTATCTAGCTTGTTCTATCTATATGATGAAACATTCCATATTCATGAAAAATGTATAGATGACGATATTATGTAGTGTTTTTTCTTGGAAAACTGCCAAACAGAAATGCAGTCTCATCTCGTAAGTTTGGAGGGAAAGTTGAATTCAATGCAAGAATCAAGGTAGTGAATCATAGCAAATACTGGGCTAAACATCCCAACAACACTGACAAATGTTAGATGGCCCATTTCTCTTTTAATATACAATCAAAGTGGAATTTTGTCTATTTGCAATTTTGTCTACTTCCTGTGAAAGAAATATAAATTAGCTAACAGTTACCACAACGTTAAAGAGTACACCCACATACTGTATGATATATCACTGGAGTTGAGAAGATTGAACATTCTCTCATCATTCTCAAATCTTGTAAAAAGATTCATGAGAGAAACACTTTCAGGTGAAAAGCAATGGGTATGGGGTGGATTGTATTTAATGATACAATGAAAGAAAATAGAAGCTGAAGAAATCCATGTGGGAGATAAAGTGACCAATCTGTTTGACCCAGCAGCTGTGATTTTGTTTTTGACTGAATGGAGTTTCACTTCAGATTCCTCTGAGGGAAGTGGGGAATGGATTACAGGGACATGGATAGGGTGGGACCCAGGGCAGATTGACTATAGCTATAGGTCACGTCCTAAGGCGAAGAGGTGAGCAGACTAAAAGTCTATGTGCAGACAACTGTGTTTTCCTCCATAGCTTTAATGATTTAACCCTTTCACAATGTTAACTGTCAAGATAGAACCCTACGAACTGTCTCCCTTTGAATGGTCTATCGCAATTTTATTGTGACATAAGTAATATCTCACCATAAGTAATACAGTAACTACATACAGTAACTACAATGGTTAAATATCACTAATGATACCATGTTGGCTAAGAGCTACCTGTAGTTATTTTAGTGATATCTTAATATGCAATATGATTACATGTCACTTTTAACTATTTCAGTTCTCTTAGACAGATAAAAGTCAACTTAACTTCCTCATTACCGATTGCTGTAAAATGTAATAAACCATATCAACCATTTGATCTGTTCCAGGAATTTGATCTGATTCAGATATAGGGAAATGTGCCATTTCAGATGCAGCCAGTGTTTCTTAGGTCACTCTGCAGCGGTAGATATATGATGAATTATTATATATATATTTTTTTATTATAATACATTTTTTCTCCCCTTTTTCTCCCCAATTTCATGGTATCCAATTGTTAGTAGTTACTGTCTTGTCTCATCGCTACAACTCCCGTACGGGCTCGGGAGAGATGAAGGCCGAGAGCCATGCGTCCTCCGAAACACAACCCAACCAAGCCGCACTGCTTCTTAACACAGCGCGCATCCAACCCGCAAGCCAGCCGCACCAATGTGTCATAAGAAACACAGTACACCTAGCGACCTGGTCAGCGTGCACTGCGCCCGGCCCGCCACAGGAGTCGCTGGTGCGCGATGAGACAAGGATATCCCTACCGGCCAAACCCTTCCTAACCCGGACGACGCTAAGCCAATTGTGCGTCGCCCCATGGACCTCCCGGTCGCGGCCGGCTGCTCGAACCCAGAGTCTCTGGTGGCACAGCTAGCACTGCGATGCAGTGCCTTAGACCACTGCGCCACTCGGGAGGCATATGATGAATTATTACGTAACTAGTCTTCCACGTAACGGTCATCTGCAATTCAAATCTCTGTGAAGAGCAACGATAGAATTATTCCAAAGATCCTTGTTGCACAGTGTTGAATAGTTCTAGTGACATCTCAGAGGCAATCTCTCCAAACCTACAGTCTTGTTCATTCCTGCTCTGAATTTGTTCATCCCATCTAATTGTACTCCATTCCATTTCATCTCAGACAGACTTCAGATGGACTTTCTTGACCTCTGCTCTCAGGTTAACAACCTGTTCAAACCTCTCCGCCTGAGCTCCTTTGTACACAAGGGAAACCTGGGGACATTATCTGGTGGCCCAAAAGACTGTTGTAAATATTCAAACTGTTTCTAGTCTCAATGCATCCATAGTGTCAAGGACTTCAGCTCATTCTGAATGCACAAAGGTAGTTTGACACAGAGTTGAAATCATCAGACTGAATTTCTGAAGTGGATAAACGAATGCAGCAGCTATTGTAAGTACTGTTATTGTAAGGCCTTGGGATACCAGAGTGTCTCGGAATGCCGATTAATCAGCAACTTTAGTTAAGTGTTGTCATTGTTAGGCCTACCCACTCGTTTTAAGACTACACTATTGTAATCAATATCCCTTACCTGTTTTTATTTTTATGCTAAATTATAACCATCACTGTGTAACAACGGGCACCCTTGTCGAGTCATATCATAATAAAAGTGTGGCTGCCTGCTCCAATGGAGAGAACTTATAAATGCAGTGATGAAGCTGTCGTTCAACTGCCTCAAGAGTTATTTAAGTACAGTCCTCCGTGTACCTTTCAGTGAAATCCAACCCTGCCTGACAAAGCAATCACTAGAATTCTGCAATCCAATATCAAACACTCCCATTGTGTCTCAGGGTGTTGCACTCCCCAACAGTCAAGATTTTCAATGAGATATTTTATGACGAGCAACAATCCGTGTGTAATCCGTGCAGTCAGCTGGTCTGCGAGCTCCTTACTCATTTCAGCTTGCATTATGCAGAACTTGCCTTAAACCCACTTTCCCAAAGAAATCTGATCCTTCAAGTCAAACGGGACTACTTAAACGGGGTAAAGAAGGTCGATTATGTTAATACGCTACGTAAAAATGTCACTAAATTCCACTGCCAGAGATAGAGACAAAAGTTTGGCCTTTCCAAATTTTCATCTAGCAATTTAATTTGTTTTTGCTTGCTGATGATAGAGCTGTCATTTAAATTACTCATGCCTCATACATTGACTGAATCGTAGATACATTTACCCAGAACTATTGCGGTCCGATATCCGATTGGCTATTTATAATTCAACCATGACTGACACATCAAGACTGCCCAGTCATTGTGTCCATTATACATATCAACCCAGACTACTCAAACACTCCCTGAATAAACTCCCAAACAGTCCTCCTCACATTTCAAACAGGGACTTGTGCAGCCAGTCAGTGTGTCTGACCTGGACCAGCTCCATTGTCCCCATTAGTCAAAGAAGCAGTAGATTGGCTGGAGAATACAGTCTGCAACATGCCACAGCAAGCATTTTATGAATTTATGCATGTTGTGTGGGGCTGAAATAGCCTGAGCAACATTCCCGCCATGTTGATTTGTGCATGAGGCTGCTTTGGCTGATCATGATTGAATTATAGTTATTGTAGTTAACCTGTACATGGCTGTTGAATGGCCATTAGGCCGCTGCCATGACAGACCCTGGGGTGTCTTCATACCATTCGGACCGAGTTCTTAGTACCTGACAATGGCCCTAATAGTGACCCAGTCCCTTGTTACACCTCATAAACCATGGGCCGCTCAAAGAGAGGAGAGAGAGAGAGGAGAGTGTCACCTCTCAGTCATCACAAGACTGTCTCCCTCAGTCTTCCCACAGAGCCACAGTGACATTAGCAATGGTTGATTTTGGCTGCAGGCGATCAGATAAATGAGCAGTATTAGCGAGGTGTAAAATACTGTAAATCCTTCTGCAGTAAAGCACCGTGTGACTAAAGGCATGGCTTACACTTCAAACTAAAATACATTTTCAGAGGTGTGTGTGTGTGTGTGTGTGTGTGTGTGTGTGTGTGTGTGTGTGTGTGTGTGTGTGTGTGTGTGTGTGTGTGTGTGTGTGTGTGTGTGTGTGTGTGTGTGTGTGTGTGTGTGCATCCAGATACAGCATGTGTTTGAGTTTGTAAGGATGTAAACACATGCCCAGAGCATGCTCCTCCTGTCAATGACAAGGTTGATTCTTTGTGTTGATGCTACAGTAGCTGTGTGTTTATTAAAGGCACACAGTGAGGCTCAAAGAGACAGGCCAGACGTCAGTCTCTCTCTGTATGGGAGACAAGGAGCCAACAGAGTCAAGTGACTAATGATAACAGACAAGCACATCACCAAGCCCTCCCACAAGTCACCCTTAATGATGCAGGCCGGCCGTGTCACTGCCTACATCAAGCGCTCAATGTGACTTTCTGAAACATGCCCGCTTTGACCACACACAGAAGGAATGGCACCCGCCACCGCTGAGCATGTCTCTTCTGCCAGTGTCAACAGTCATGCCTAGGCACCGTCTGACGTGCTAATCGCCTGGTTAAGATGGATGGCCGTTAATATCCTCCCTGGCATCCTGACAGGTTTAATTGAGGTCTCCTCTCAGTAAACAAAAGTGTCAAGGCTAACTGATGTGGATAGATCCCAGAGTGACAGATGTTTGGGGCTTTTTACAGGGGAGATCGTGTGAGCATCCATGTGTTTGACATGGACATAGATCTGAAAGGCTGTTTGTGTATGTATAGGCTGTTAGATTATGGGAGACACTAAGAGTACAAAAGTGTTAATATGTGTGTGTGTTCGTCCAGCCGCATACATATGTGTATGTAAGAAAAATGGAGCGCATACCGCTGTCAGAGGGGGCCGTTGCAGATTTGTGGCCTTGTCAGGTGGGGGAGCTCTATTCTGGTGTCATAAGTTATCAGGGTCCCTGAGGTGGCTAGCCCACATATCAGCCTCTCTGGGATCCACACACACACGGACACACACACTAGCACTAATTAGCAGGCTGTTTATGGGGACTGTAATTGGGGATGGCACTTGTCACCAGGCTTACTCTGGAGCCTGTCGTTTCCCTCAGCTGCTCTGCCATGATTACCAGCCCTTGCACCAGCACATTTCTTTGTTCACCTTCAACATCTCCTGGCTGAACTTGTTCTCCGCTCTCCTGCTGTTTATTCTCAGGCTCTGTAAAGTCGGACGGGAGTCGACCTTCCTTCAATCAGTATGCTGACTAACAGCCTATTAATATGGAAGCTTATGTAAATGGCAGACACTGTTGTCAAATATTAGTCTATACGTCTTCATTAAATTTGTCACTGTGTATTCTATCGCCGTAGATGGCGTTTGTTATTCTCTTAGAGCGCCCCATAAATCCTCATTCCAGAAGAAGTATCACAATTATTCTGATGTTAATTAGCTTTGGTTCACCACACAATGGGAAGCCAATATTTTCCAGTCAGGTTTGTAACATAACGTGTGTGGCCTCTCAGAGGCACTTTGAGGTTTACCGATTCTGCAACGTGTGAGTACTCCTAAGTCAATACTAACCATGTGTCTATAGTATTTCATTTTGAGATGCTGGGAGGTGGGGATAACGATCATTGGCTGCTTCTAACAGAATAAGAGAATATTGAATTAGTTAAGGACAAGTTAATTCAACCAATACATTTCAAGTTGTGGATGACGTGTCCAGACACACTTGACTGTATGGCTCGTTTTTACTGAGATCCCTTTTCATGTCCATCCTAACCCTGGTTCGACTTTCTCTAAACAGCCACTAACAACTTCAGCTAACATTAGGCACCGCTAGCTAAACATCAAGAGGAGTGATAGGGGCATGTGTGCAATTGTCCATTTTATGGGCAAATCAACTGAAATCAACTGAAATTAACTCCCTATTTTGTTATTTGGAAAATCATACAAACATACCCTTATCATATCATTTTTGTATGTTCACTATAGTTATGTACTTGAAAATGTATCAATTGACCGATTCAACACATTTGGGCAGACTCGATACAACATTTTGAGCAGTAATACAATGGTTCTTTGGATCAGTCTAAAACTTTGCATATACACTGCTGCCATTTAGTGGCCACAATCTAAATTGTGCCTAGACTCTTAAGTGATTTAATGGACTTTCTCTTGCATTTCAAAGATGATGAAAAAAAATGTTTTCTTTGGATTATATTCTCCAACATTAATTTCACATTTCCACAAACTTCAAAGTGTTTCCTTTCAAATGGTATCAAGAATATGCATATCATTGCTTCAGGTCCTGAGCTACATGCAGTTAGATTTGGGTATGTAATTTTAGGTGATTTTTTTTTTTTTTAAAGGGTCCGATAACTCTTTTGTCTATGCATTGGCTTGTTATTAGTCCTCATTATGGAAGACTAAATCATGTCAATATGAAACAATACTGACTCATCAACAGGTCAGCCGCTGCATTTGAAATCAGTTATTCATTTATTATTGGGCTTAAAAGCTTCTGGAGCAGACGGTGTATAATGAAGCACCTCTCCTTGGCACTCATGTGTTCCAGTAGCTAGCTGAGATGAAGCCAGAGCAGACCACTTGTGAGTTGTGATGTATTCAAATGTCACAGATGAGTAGAAACCCACAGACACCTTGAATAGCTATTAGAATAGATTTGAGACCTTCAATACAAAGCTGTGATGAACTGCTCTCCGTTTATTAATCTACTTCCCATTTATGCACATGTATCAAGGAAACAGGACATTATAAATAATAAAATGACACCAAATGGACTATATTGCCACTTCCAGGAAGGTTGTGTGGCTGCCTTACTCTGAGTAGAAACCTAGAAACCCCACTGGGCATTAAAATCAATCACAAGTTTCCAAATCAAAAACATGAAACACCATCACTTTTCCATTTGCCTTGAAATAGACGTGTACCTGACTCCCAGCCGTCTCCTGCTCGTTAACGTACAATCAAATCACTGAAAAATCTAGGTTTTGTTTGTTGTTAAGTCCATGTCATTGTGCATGTTTTGTACCCAGTTTGTTTCAAGAGACAAGGCTTTCATGGGCCTGCCATTTTAAAAACAGCCAGAAGGCAACTTCTCTTTTATCTCACTGACTTCTGTTGCTCGTACTGTGATGGTGATGATTTTTCTCACTCAACATATCATCCACCTCAAGCGAGAGCTCGCTGGAAAACTTCATGGTTGTTGCTTTCTTTTGAACCCCACTTTTTATTTTGTTTCCTCATCTTTCCCCCACTGTCAAAGTGGCGTTAAATCCTTGTGTAAAATCCAACAACTATATTTATTTGTTTAAAGATGGCTGTCTTCAAATTACTGTTTCAAATGAAAGGTTTTAGATTGGAGGTGCATGATTTCATGTAAACAATACTTGTGAATTTATACTAAATCACTGTACTAACTGTGTCAGTCTAAAACTTAAAAGGCAACATAAAATGCTTTACCTCGATGCCCTAAAAGTAGGTTTCAGCTGCCTTTGGTTTGACATTGGCTTTTAGTCTCCTGTCTAGCTGATGGATCTCTAGATCCTCCTCTTCGTCATTGTAATTCTGGAATTTGATTTAAATACTGGGTATGTGAAATGCATTGCTAATATAGCAACCTCATCAATAAACACAAAAGTCATGGTTAAATTGTATCACAAAGGTTAAACAAATGTGCTTTAGAACAACTAGAAACTAGTAACTTTTAGAGCCTGAGAAACACATGACCTAGAATCATACTTATACATTCAGCATATGTGTTGGATGACTGTTGGAGCTCCAGTTTGGGTTGCAACACTTATTCTATGTCGTCCATAAAGCATTCCTTTGTCTATTTTCAGTGACGCTACCCTGTGGGCTCGGTCACATGGTCCCCAGTCCCCAGTCCAGTTGATTATTTCTGACTCTTTTGAGAGCATTTGATTAATGAATGTTTTGCTCTCGTTATACTTGGACACTTTGCCTCTGGTCTCAGCAACGGTCCCATGTAGCAGCTCCGACAGTTTCACTCGGCTCTCCAGGCTCAGTCAATGCCCCATTACACAGAGAACGCTACTTGGCGGCCATTTCGGCTCCCTGTTTTAAGTGAAGTCACAGAGCTGTGTTTCCTGTCACCATGCTTTAGACTATAGGGATTTTTCTGCTCTTCTCCCGCCTGGAATGAAAAGCAATCAGGCTAAGGGGAAGAAATAAGCCAGAGAGAGGGAGAATTACAAGAGTTAGTTCAAGAAGAGTAATTATAAAGCGCTCTTTCTGCTCTACTGGTTTTTCAATACAGAAAATTATTACATTTCACTGAATAAATGCAGCTGGATTCCTTATTTATAGAGGAGGCACAAGGTAATGAAGAGTTGATCAATTGTGAGTTAAAGAGGAGTAGGCTGTGATGTCTCTCACAGTGTTGTACCTTGTATCCAGGATACTCGGAATGCATATATTGAATACTGTATATAAAACAGTTGTTCTCTCAATGCTGCCTTCAAAGAAAACCATTGTGTCTGGATTCAGGAAGGTGGAAGTTGGACATTAGTTCCTACTTCACAGTAGGGCCGTTTAAATATATATTATTATTTTTGTTGTTGCAGAAATGCCTTCATGAACATGTGAACTTCATGAACATGTGCCTTAATAACAAACTGGTATGTGATCTGTAAATAAAAAGGAGAAAGCACTGAGCTATAGGGAGAAAGACAGGATCCTTCCTCGCTTCCTTTTCAGCTCATTTATCACCTGATTTACTTAACAAAAGGCACATCTCAATAGGTGGTCCAGGTATGTCATGACATTGCACAAGTCAGCCTTTCCTAATTTGTTCTCCATTGCTCCTCTATTGTCCATCAAGCAATGGGGGAGGCCGATGACATCACGAATCCCCATCAGACCAACTCATTGAATGCCATACTTCTTTAAGTTTGCAGTTCTGTCTAAACGCACAATTTTATAAAAATAAAGAGTAGTAAAAACACTATTTTATTCAAGACATTTTAGTTTACCCTTTTGTGTGTGAACTTTACTGTATTTATACATAGGATATCGCTTTTCAACAGTACCAGTTTTAAAAAATCGCTGGAGGAGGTCTTTAAAGATATGGTTGAGGTTATGGCTTAAGAGCGTGTCAATGATGCTGAATGGGCGTACACAAAGAAGAGCTCTTCAGCAAGTCAAAAAATCTTTGACAAAACTTCAGGACTTTCTCAAAACTGTGTTAACAAGTATATAAACTTCCATAGCAGCTCCGAGTCTGTTCTTTTACAAACTAAAGAACAGTTTTTGTCAAAAATTACAATAAGCCTACGATCTTGTAACCAGTCACATTTGTATAAAGCATTGTATTATTACATATTATGATATGCCAGCTGGCACTTAAACTGAAGAAATATATTTTTCACCCAAGCAAACAATTTATACTTTGTATGCACCTTACTGTTTAATGTATGTGGGTTGCATCGTGGGTTGATGAGGTATTCAGAGAGTGCATTCTTATATGAAAATTTCATTTAGAGGCCAATTATTTTGCCCCTGCATCACCAAGCACCAGGCAGCAGTCTTCCTCTGCATCCCCAAGTCATGAATAACAAAGGCCTAAATAGGGCCATAGCAGACAAGATAATAAAAATGGAACCCTAGCTCTGGGAGGCTATTATGTTCTGGGTGTTCTGTAGATACACCACTGCTGCTAGCAGAAATCAATTCGGATTTGGGCATATAATGGATGTTCAAGTGCTTTCCTGAGAGAACCACTGTGCATTCAAATTGAAACGCGAGGCCCTTTGATGGTCTAAATTTGCTCACCTCATCCCTGGTTACCCATTTGTCTTTGAGATCATGTGATGGATGAAGATGGGGTGTGTTGCTTTGGGGGTAGTGTTTAGGGAATGTTGCAATGTTCCACTGTCAACATGACACTAGTTACCTTACTGCAATTAGGAGTTGGGCATATTTTGACTTCCCACATGGCAATGCACAGTATTACAGTAAGTATTACGGTATTAACTTGTCTCCGCAAGTTCCTGTGGTATTGGGATTCTCTTGGCTCCAGTGACGCAATCCCTCTATTGACTGGGCTACTGGTGCCATCATGCGCTGGACCCCGTGCTGCCACACTCAAAGCCTGAAGTCAGCATTGCATGCCCCGGGACGTCTTCCTGGGGCTTGGAAATTGCCCAGAACTTCCACGCCAGCCCCGCAGAGTACCAGGACCGCCGGTATCCAAGAAGGCCAAGCCAGATACACTGGCATGCTGCTTTAGACCCGCGACCGAGACCTTTCTCCCCAGCTCCAAAATTGTACCCTCCGTATACTTCCTACCCTTCCTGTGTCTAGAATTAAAACCAGGTCTTACAGCCATTTGTCTCCTGTTTCCAGGCCCACCCCTCTCCCCAGTCTCATCGATGGCCAACTGGCGTACATGGTGAGGCGTCTGCTGAGGGTTCGAACTGGTTGACTGGGAGGGTTATGGCCCAGAGGAGAGGTGCTGGGTCTCTGCTAGGGACATCCTGGACCCAGGCCTCATGTCCCAGTTCCAACGCCGGCACCCCGCTCAACCAGGTATGTGCCCAGGTGTCCCTAGAGGGGGGGGGGGGGGGGGGTCGGTACTGTCACACCCTGATCTGTTTCACCTGTCTTTGTGGTTGTCTCCACCCCCTTACAGGTGTCACCCATCTTCCCCATTATCCCCTGTGTATTTATACCTGTGTTCTCTGTTTCTGTTACCAGTTAGTTTTGTTTAGTCAAGCCTACCAGCAATTTCCCCCTCTGCTCCTGTTGATTGTTCCTGTTTCCTAGTTTCATCGGTGTTGACCATTCTGCCTATCCTGACCCTGAGCCTAACTGTCATCCTGTACCTTTGCCCCACCTATCTGGATTACTGACCTCTGCCTGCCCTTGACCCGTCTTTGGCCTGCCCCTGTTTGATTAATAAACTGTTGTTACCTCGACGTTGTCTGCATCTGGGTCTTACCTGAAACGTGATAATAACAGTGGCACATTTATCTAATGTAAAACTCTGTATGTCCATGGCCAGGCATATAGCATGGCCATGCTCTGACAGTTTAATAAAGTTAAAAGGTTTCTGCAGTGATCAACAGTGGCAGGTGCTTAAAATATATACTCCAGATTGTCATTCCTGGCAGTAAAGACATCTATCAGGGGTAAGAAGAAAGATCAGGGAGACCAAGGATAAAAACAAAGCCAGAGCCAACCCTTTTAGAGCCATGGTCCAGTGTGGAGGTTGACAATATGTAGTGTTAACTATTTCAAATTCCTGCTACCCAAGTCCTAGAGAGAAGGTTGTTAAACACAATACATTGTTTTACCCCATATCCCCCACTAAAGCCCACACCGCCTGTCTCAAGCACAAATTCACTACTTTTAATTTTTCTAAGAATACCAATCTCAATTTCTCTTATCACAGCAGAAGAGCAAGTACGTCTGTTACATATCATTCCATGTAGGATTCCTTTGGAGGAGGTAGAAAAACACTAATGATATAAACTCAGCAAAAAAATACATGTCCTCTCACCGTCAAATGTGTGTATTTTTAGCAAACTTAACATTTGTAAATATTTGTATGAACATAAAAAGATTCAACAACTGAGACATAAACTGAACAAGTTCCACAGACATGTGACTAACAGAAATGGAATAATGTGTCCCTGAACAAAAGGGGGGTCAAAGTCAGTATCTGGTGTGGCCAACAGCTGCATTAAGTACTGCAGTGCATTCTCCTCCTCATGGACTGCACCAGATTTGCCAGGTCTTGCTGTGAGATATTACCCCACTCTTCCACCAAGGCACCTGCAAGTTCACCTGCAAGGGCCCTAGCCCTCACCCTCCAATCCAACAGGTCCCAGATGTGCTCAAGGGGATTGAGATCCGGGCTCTTCGCTGGCCATGGCAGAACACTGACATTCCTGTCTTGCAGGAAATCACACACAGAATGAGAAGTATAGCTGGTGGCATTGTCATTCTGGAGGGCCATGTCAGGATGAGCCTGCAGGAAGGGTACCACATGAGGGAGGAGGATGTCTTCCCTGTAACACACAGCATTGAGATTGCTTGCAATTTCAACAAGCTCAGTCCGATGATGCTGTGACACACAGTTCCAGACCATGACAGACCCTCCACCTCCAAATCGATCCCGCTCCAGAGTACAGGCCTCAGTGTAACGCTCATTCCTTCGATGATAAACGCGAATCCGACCATCACCCCCTGTAAGACAAAACTGCGACGCGTCAGAGAAGAGCACTTTTTGGCAGTCGTGTCTGGTCCAGCGACGGTGGGTTTGTGCGTGTTGTTGCCAGTGATGTCTGGTGAGGACCTGCCTTACAACAGGCCTACAAGCCCTCATTCCAGCCTCTCTCAGCCTATTGCAAACAGTCTGAGCACTGATGGAGGGATTGTGCGTTCCTGGTGTAACTCGGGCAGTTGTTGTTGCCATCCTGTACCTGTCCCGCAGGTGTGATGTTCGGATGTACTGATCCTGTGCAGGTGTTGTTACAAGTGGTCTGCCACTATGAGGATGATCAGCTGTCCGTCCTGTCTCCCTGTAGTGCTGTCTTAGGCGTCTTACAGTACGGACATTGCAATTTATTGCCCTGACCACATCTGCAGTCCTCATGCCTCATTTTAGCATGCCTAAGGCACATTCACGCAGATTAGCAGGGACCCTGGGCATCTTTCTTTTGGTGTTTTTCAGAGTCAGTAGAAAGGCCTCTTTAGTGTCCTAAGTTTTCATAACTGTGACCTTAATTGCTTACCATCTGTAAGCTGTTAGTGTCTTAACGACTGTTCCACAGGTACATGTTCATTCATTGTTTATGGTTCATTGAACAAGCATGGGAAACAGTGTTTAAACCCTTTACAATGAAGATCTGTGAAGTTATTTGGATTTTACGAATTATCTTTGAAAGAGGGACGTTTTTTGTTGTTGCTGAGTTTAGTATATGTGGAGCAACATCTTGAGGATTGTTATGATTAAAATATGCTTATTGCCATTGCTCCAATATATGAATATAGTTGATTACTCAAAGTAACTGCAGAGTGTTCAGCAACTCTAAATCCATCAGCAACAACCATTCAAACCCAGAAAGTCCATTAACACAGAATAAGCATATTGGTCCATTTGAATGACCAATTTCTCTGTTTAAGAGAATTCACTTGCAGGTTGAGATTAATTTGCAATTATTCTTTGTTTATGATTTACTTGTTTTTTGTCCAACCGGCTCATATTGGATAAGGACAATATTTTCTTTTTTTTGGAAGAGCAGCTTTGCAGAGGAGGAAATAGCTTACCTCTCAAATAAGTTTGGATGGGGCATGGATCAGTGAGTTGCCTCTGTCTCCCAATGGGTTGTTGAAGTATTTCATTTCAAATCAAATTGTATTTGTCACATTCTTCGTGAACAACAGGTGCAGACTAAAAGTGAAATGTTACTTATGGGTCCTTTTCCAAAAATGCAGAGTTAAAGATGAAAAATAAATAAAAAACAATAATGAGTGAAAATAGCATGGCTATATACAGGGAGTACCAGTACCGAGTCGATGTGCAGGGATGCGAGGTAATTGAGGTAGCTATGTACATATATGTAGGGTTATAGTAACTAGGCAACAGTATAGATATTAGACAGTAGCAGCAGTGTATGTGGTGAGTGTGAAAGTGTGTGTGTGTGTGTGTGTGTGTGTCATTGGAGGCTCCGCAGAGGAGGAAGGGGAGGACCATCCTAGCCAGTGAATTTCATAAAAATACAAATATTGAAACATTAAAAAAGTTATAATTATTAGATAAAACTATACTAATTATATTCACATCACCAAACAACTACCGGAGGACATCCCCTAACCTATCAGAGCTCCTGCAGCATGAACTGACATGCCCACCCAATCAAAGGATCAGAGAATGAATCTAGTAGGGAAAGCATAAGCTACAGCTAGTTAGCACTGCAGTGCATAAAATGTGGTGAGTAGTTGACTCAAAGAGAGAGAAAGACAACATTTGAACAGTTTTGAACAAATGTATTTATAAAAAAATGAAGGAGAAGCAAGAGAGAGAGATAGCTATATTTCATTGTATTATATGTTCACTTATCCAGTTTAGTCTACTCAAACAAAGAGGGATGCTCTGTTAACTAGCTGGCTATGGCTATTCAACACTGGAACTCTTCCAAGTCAATGTAAGCTTTTGGTTTTATTAATGTATTGCAATAGGAGCCCAACGGTGTAACTGCTAAACTGCTTACACCCTAGATCAGTTAGATGCAAGCAAAAGTGTGCAAGGCAGTATTGAATGTGTCACTGTCTGTCACCTTGATTACTCAAATTTCTCTCGACCTGTGCACCTACGTTGTAAACTTTTATTCATAGACTAGTTTGAAGCAACCTCCTGATTGGTATAGGGAAAATGTGAGTATCATGTAGTAGGCTTAACCTATCGATGTACATTGAGTTGGGTGAATGGAATATAAATGACAGTCATCCTATACGCTGTAATAGAAATAAGGCCATGCTCATTAGAAAAATGTATCGTCCTCCCAACTGCCACTGCCCCATAGTGACCTCCCCATTCCATTTGTGCTTTACACACTCTTGTGGGTCAGTGGTTAGGTTTAATAGTGCTCTGCTTCAGCCTCTCCAACATAATTTGTGTGTGTGTATCGGGGGGTTGGATAATAGCAGAAGACACATTTCCATCTCGTGTGGACTAATAAAGTATAACTTAAAATCTTATTGAATCATTTTCATGTCCAGGAAAAGCCGTA
This sequence comes from Salvelinus namaycush, assembly GCF_016432855.1. Taxonomy (NCBI): domain Eukaryota; kingdom Metazoa; phylum Chordata; class Actinopteri; order Salmoniformes; family Salmonidae; genus Salvelinus; species Salvelinus namaycush. The sequence goes on along the minus strand of NC_052340.1, from coordinate 10,817,733 downwards.
ATGGTGTGCAACATCTACCTGTTATGGAGGTCTGGGAGAAGGACCTACAAAGTGCATGGTTTGAATGGGATAAGACCACGATATGGGGCAATATTTCTGCCTTTTCTAAGAACCTCGCCAGTCAATTTATTAATTTCAAATATGCTCACAGGTTTTATTTTACCACAGAGCAAAAGCTCAAGATGAAGCTTGTGGATAGGGATATATTTAATAGATGCACCCAATCTGAGGTGGGCAATTATATGCATATGTTTTGGAGCTGTGTACTTTCTCTTTGGGTTCATGTTAATATTTGAAATACTATTCTTGGCAGCAGCCTACCTGTTTGTCTATCACTCCTCCTGCTAGGTTGTAGCCCTAGCCTTTCCTTATCTTATCAAGAAAAGGCGGATTGTAACGGCTGCAATAACAGCAGACAAAAAACTATTCTGACGAGTTGGTTTGAACCCTTTGCAGATTTTGGTTGCTTATGTACTTGGAAAGATCCACTGCCAGACTGTGTGGGGCCAAGTCTGAAACTCTGGTCAATAGATCTCCCACTTTTAAGAGCTAATTTAACAACAGTGTTTGGTCTTGCGGATGGGAGAGAGCATTAACCTGCTCTGTCTTTTTTCTGTTTTCCTATGTGGCTCTGGGTTGGTAGCCTTTGAGAAAGACATTTGAATACTGAAAAATATTCGTTATTAATCTCTTTAGTTTTTTCCTTTGTATGGTGTTCTTTTTGTTTTTACATTTATCTTGTTTCTCCCTATTTAAACTGTATATATTTGTATGTATTATATCTTGAGACTGTCTCGGATGGCTATTCCCAAACTGGGGTATGCGCAATGCCGTCGGGGTACGCCAAATAAAAATATGATTCACATTTTCAAACAGTCAGCTTATATTTTCCAATGGGGCTATACATTTGGGTGTTGTTTTTTTCTCGCCTGAGTAGCCTCATTTCACTGCCAAATTTTTATTAAACCATCTATGTAACGGTCGTCGGATGAAGAAGGATCGGACCACAGCGCAGCGTGGTAAGTGTTCATGATAATTTATTTAAACTGAACACTTAGACAAAATAACAAAATGGATCAACACGAAACAGTTCTGTCTGGTGCAGACACAAAACAGAAAACACCTACCTACAAAACACAGGTGGGAAAAGCTGCCTAAGTATGATTCTCAATCAGAGACAACGATAGACAACTGCCTCTGATTGAGAACCACACCCGGCAAAACACAAAGAAATACGAAACATAGAAAATGAACATAGAGTGCCCACCCAAATCACACCCTGACCAAACCAAAATAGAGACATAAAAAGCTCTCTACGGTCAGGGCGTGACAATCTAGTGTTCAGCGAAATAACAACACAATGTCATATACATGTAGCCTCAACAAATAATGAACATCCAATCACATTAACCGTTACGCTCTCGCGGGAATTCCACTAACTATGATTAAGAAGTTGGAGCTCTTCTCTGTCTGCATTAATAAGGACAACACACAGGTCTTTTCATCATTGTATGATTTTTTGTTTGCAAATGAACTCAAGTTTACGGACAATGTCAAATGTGATATAGCAAAGCACCGGAGTGAGCTGGGTGCTCAATTACGCAGGTACTTTCCCGAAACGCACGACAGAAACAACTGGATTCGTTATCCCTTTCATGCCCTGTCTCCAGTTCACTAACCGATATCTGAACAAGAGCCTCATCGAAATTGCAACAAGCGGTTCTGGGAAAATTGAATTTAATCAGAAGCCAATGCCAGATTTCTGAATAGGGCTGCGCTCAGAGTACCCTGCCTTGGCAAATCGCGCTGTTAAGACACTGATACTGTCACATCCTGCTCTTAGTTCCTTTGTTATGTCTTTATTTTAGTTTGGTCAGGGCGTGAGTTGGGGTGGGCATTCTATGTTGTTTTTCTATGTTTTGTTCTATGGTTATATTTCTATGTATTTGGCCTAGTATTGTTCCCAATCAGAGGCAGGTGTCAGTCGTTGTCTCTGATTGGGAGCCATATTTAGGTAGCCTGTTTTCCTTTGTGTTTTGTGGGTGGTTGTTTTCCTGTGTCTGTGTTTTCACCATACGGGACTGTTTCGTTTTCGTTTTGTATCATTCACGTTGTTATGTTTGTATTCTTAGTGTCCAGTTATTAAATTGAATATGGACACTTACCACGCTGCGCTTTGGTCCTCACCTCATTCCAACGACGAGTGTTACAGATACCCATTGTAACCACGTACCTATGTGAGAGTGGATTCTCGGCCCTCACTAGCATGAAAACTAAATACAGGCACAGACTGTGTGTGGAAAATGATTTAAGACTGAGACGCTTTCCAATACAACCTAAGATTGCAGAATTATGTGCATCCTTTCAAGCACACCTTCTCATTAACCTGTGGTGAGTTATTCACAATTTTTGATAAACAAATACGGTTTTATATGTAAGATGGCTATATAAAGAGAACAATTATTGATTATTATTATATTATTATTTGTGCCCTGGTCCTACAAGAGCTCTTTGTCACTTCCCACAACCCGGGTTGTGACAAACTCACACTCATTCTTATGCTTAATAAATGTATTGTATAGTGTGTGTGTGGCAGGCTTACAATGATGGCAAAACACAACACTTGAGAGTGCGCTGACCCTGGTGCTAGAGGGGGTACGCAGCTGGAGGTAGAATGTTTGAAGGGGTACGGAACTATAAAAAGTTTGGGAACCACTGGTCTAGGACATGCAAGAAAAACAGTCTCAATTTCACAAGTGCCACTAAACATATGACTAGAAAAATTCATGGTTCACAGAGACAGCTCACAAATATCTCATTTTCTACCTATCAGACAGTGAGTCATAGTCGAATGGGCGTAATCACCGTTTTTGCTTTGGATACAACAATAAGGACATTTGGAAAAAAGATTAACTATTTCACTGCTCAAATGAAAGTAAATCAATAGGTTAATAGTGCTTAACAAAAGCCCTACGTTGGACAGAGTGATATTCTGTTGTAGGTCCAGACCATTTATGAAAAGGCTTGAAGAAATAAACCCAGTCTCACAGAAGTAAAAATACAGCACAAAACAGTCAAATATACAGCTCTAAAAACAGGAACTCTGTATTTTTAGTTTAAAGAGACTTCTGCAGATTGGTTGCAGGCATTACACATTTCACATCTGTCTCACATTAATATGACTAATTAAAAACGAATAAGCCTGATTTAATGCTAAATATTGCAAAACTGCACAACTAGAGTATCAAGTTGGTCCCTGATTTAAATGGCCCCTGTTTTGACTCTCCATATAAAATACATTGCCACCTTTAGCCCATCTGTAATCAGGGCATCTCTGAGCATCTGTCTGATAACAGTGGATTATTGGCTTGGAATATCTGGGAGGGGATGCTGAAATGTCCTTAGGGCAACACTAGCCTAGCGGTATGGAGGATGGAGGAGAAACTCCCCATAATAACCCACTCTGTAGCATCCACTAAAGAAAGAGAAGATAGAGAGGAGAGAGTGCAGATTACAACTCCCACTAAATAAATCCACCCATCACTGCCACATAGAGAAGCAAAATACCACTAGAAACTGTGTCCTGAGACTGTAAAAGAAAGAGAGGGAAGGAAAAGAGAGAGAGAAGGAGGGAGAGAGAAGGGAGGGAGCGGGAGAGACAGGGAGAGGGAGAGGAAAGGTATTCACAAAAGACACTCTCCAACATCATGGGAAGAACGATAGTGGTGTCTAAAACAAATAGTATGTTGCAGTTGCACACTGTTCTCTCGTCTCCTTCCATCCAGAACTTTCCACCAGGCAACCAGTGAAAAGGATGGGGAGCAGTAAACCACTTATAACACCATGTCTCTCAAATTACTGTAAGCCCATTGATGCCAAGGTCATTCATTTCAAGAAGCAGTGCAGCTTGTCTGGGTTGTGTTTCGGAGGACGCATGGCTATCGACTTTCGCCTCTCCCAGGTCCGTACGGGAGTTGCAGCAATGAGACAAGACTGTAACTACCAATTGGATTCCAGAAAATTGTACCAGACTGCATTTAGCACAAGCTGACATAATCACGTCATGGCACAGATCCACAACGGAATGGAATGACTGTATCAAGCCACTAGTCAAATGAATATTGAGCGATTAATGGCGAATTGTTAAAAGACATTCTGAAACTGACATATTGAGGTTTGTCTGACATTAATGATGAAATACTGTATCATCTAATTTGTTTACCATTTCTGTTTATATGTCCCTCACTTGATAATATTATTATATATTTTATAGCTACTCGTTTTGAAAAACAAGGTTGGAAGGTGAGAGGTTTTGGGGTGTATAGTGATACCTGTGATAGCCACTGTGGAAGAGGCATGCATGGTGTCTGTGTGATTGTATTCCTTCCAGCACAAGCCAGCCAGCCAGCCAACCAACCAGAGCCCTGCATGCACACGCACATGCACACACAGACTCTAATGCCACAGATGAGGCTTTTGAACTGTGGTTCTAGCTGTGACTTCACTTTGAGTGCCCTCTGGAGTGCAGTAAGCACGGCGACAGCCTCCATAACGACTTCCACGTGAACAGAATAACACCTAAACCGCTGCCATAAAGAGTGGGAAGTGCTGATTAAAATTCTCCAGCTATTGTTGGTGTTGATAGTTACTGCTCTGATCTGTCTGGTCCCTGTGACTGGACACTGTAGTCGTCTGTCACTGGCAGCCACAGCTCTGATTAGATGTGTCTTTCCTCTAGTTAACAGTCCCCCCCCCCCCCCCATATGACCCTGTTTAATGCAACCCTGGCACTGTGATTTACTGCAAAGTCAATTCACAGTTAAATCCAATGCAGTGCGAGTCAATATAACACAATACACTGGCCAAACGCCTCTTGAACCAAAATTGGTGTGGCAAAATGGTAAATACTGCGAGTAATTTTGAAACGTCTTGATATGTAATTATGGTGAACAAAAGGGAAAAGTGGGCAGAAGCCTATTCTGCTGTGATTTATGAGTGATGGGTTTCCATTCATCTGTTGATAAACTGGTCTCAGGTTATAATGCGTTCCTGTTGGAAATATTAAACAGATGGTTAGGAAACACACACTGTTTCAAGTCCACCATGAACATCAACTGTAGTTTACAATGATAGCAATTGTAACGATGTACGCTGAGAGTCGGGAAGCAAGTTCAGGGAGTGAATACATGTAATTAATAAATGAACAAAACAAGAAACACAAACAGCGCATCGACATGAAACAGCAACAATGACGACTGGGGAAGAAACCAAAGGGAGTGACATATAAAGGGCAGGTAATCAAGGAGGTGATGGAGTCCAGGTGAGTGTCATTATGTGCGTAACGCTGGTGACAGGTGTGCGCCCTAACAAGCAGCCTGGTGACCTAGAGGCCAGATAGGGAGCACACTTGACAGCAATGAACGAAAAACAGCCATTTTTACTGATTATGTAGCAAAAGAAACGCTTAGTAAATCAGCCACTGAGCCTGCTGGACACTAAGAATATCTAAGATCAGGGTCTCTGGGGAGCAGAGAGGTCTTGTTCAAGTCTCGGAAATATCTGATAAGGGGGTGCAGCTTGACCAGGTCAAAATGTTATCAATAAGGGGATGGACCTTGTGTAACGATCGTCGTGGGCTGAAGGAGTGGACCAAGGTGCAGCGTGGTACGTGTTCATGATATTTATTTAACTCAGAACACTAAGAAAAAATAACAAAAATAGACCAACACGAAACAGTTCTGTCTGGTGCAGACACAAAGACAGAAAACAACTACCCACAAAACCCATGTGGGCAAGAGCTACCTAAGTATGGTTCTCAATCAGAGACAACGATAGACAGCTGCCTCTGATTGAGAACCACACCCGGCCAACCAACAAAGAAATACAAAACATAGAACACAGAACATAGAATGCCCACCCCAACTCACGCCCTGACCAAACCAAACTAGAGACATAAAAAGGATCTCTAAGGTCAGGGAGTGACACCTTGAGATCGATTTAGAGTGCAACAGGAAGCCGAAGCGGAAAATGTGAGATGAGGTGGAGTGTTAAACTCCTTTAATGGTAATGATAACTCCGTGCAAGCCTGCATTTATAGAAGCATCACAACTGTTGGAGGATCACATCATATAGGCGTTTAAATGAAGCAGTTGACAGAAGCGTGAGGATTTTATGAGTTGAATCTTCATTTGATATCTGTGTGCTTATCTAAGACATTTGCATAAATCAATACCAATGGAGGATTAGCAAGAAACTACTGTATGAGTTGTGTGTAGATGTCAAGTCAGGACTCAAAACATCATCACAGGACCAAGAACAAACTTGAACTTGATGGCTAAAGGGTTGCAATGGTGCTAGGTAATGGACAGGTAAAGCATTGTCATTGTTGAAATGTGAAATATAGGCCAGTCTGTCTGTGGATGGACTGCTAAACTGCCATTTGTCAGCATTCTAGGCTAACTAATGCTATTCATGGTTTGCACATTTCATCAAAATATTATTTTGAACGTTCGCTCTGGACTGATGCATTGTCATTGAGCGCTGATGAAGATTTAATCAAAAGTGCATTACAGGCCTCCCGGGTAGCGCAGTGGTCTAGGGCACTGCATCGCAGCGCCATAGCTGCGCCACCAGAGTCTCTGGGTTCGCGCCCAGGCTCTGTCGCAGCCGGCCGCAACCGGGAGGTCTGTGGGGCGACGCACAATTGGCCTAGCGTCGTCCGGGTTAGGGAGGGTTTGGCCGGTAGGGATATCCTTGTCTCATCGCGCTCCAGCGACTCCTGTGGCGGGCTGGGCGCAGTGCGCGCTAACCAAGGGGGCCAGGTGCACGGTGTTTCCTCCCACACATTGGTGCGGCTGGCTTCCGGGTTGGAGGCGCGCTGTGTTAAGAAGCAGTGGTTGGGTTGTGCTTCGGAGGACGCATGGCTTTCGACCTTCGTCTCTCCCGAGCCCGTACGGGAGTTGTAGCGATGAGACAAGATAGTAATTACTAGCGATTGGATACCACGAAAATTGGGGAGAAAAGGGGGTAAAATAAAAATAATTTAAAAAAATGATTTAAAAAAGTGCATTACAGTGGCTTGGAAATACAATGACATTTCAAAAGGAGGCAAATAATTAGTAAGAAAACCTTTTGTCATCACTATGATGTCGCCAGATTGACTAGATGCAGTATAACGTTAGCTAGCTAGCTAACTAAGATTGAGAGACCACCAGATTTTAGCTAGCTCATGTTATCGTTGCCAGCTACTTTTGATGAACATTGTTAGCTAATGACAATATTGCCATTTGTCTAAAGAAGGAATTTGATGACATGATAATGATGGCAAAGTTGTTTCCTACTACATATTTGCCGACATGATAATGATGGCAAAGTTGTTTCCTACTACATATTCGCCGACTTTGTATTTCCAGGTGTCACGATCGTCGTCAGGGTGGAAATGACAGGACCAAGGTGCAGCGTGGTGAGCGTACATTTCTTTTTATTTTGAATGTCGCCAACAAAAACAAGAAATACCAAAAACGAACGTGAAGCTGACTAGGGCTATACAGGCCACTAACACAGACAACTACCCACAACTAAGGTGGCAAAACAGGCTGCCTAAGTATGATTCCCAATCAGAGATAACGATAGACAGCTGTCCCTGATTGAGAACCATACCCGGCAAAAACAGAGAAACAGAAAAATAAAGAAACTAGAATGCCCACCCTAGTCACACCCTGCCCTAACCAAAATAGAGAATAAAAGCCTCTCTATGGCCAGAGCGTGACACCAGGGCACTATAGTGTAATTTACTCGTTAGACTCCGTCTAGAATGACTGGACTTATCATGACTTTTGGGCCCCACTATAGCGCCGCTGGCAGAGGGCGGCTTGAGAATTTTGATAACAATGGCATGACGCAACCGATCATTTTGAATAATGGGATAATTAGGAGTACAGCGCCCTCTCCCATCCCTGGATTGAGGTACTTCTTCTGAGCCATATCTTGCACCAGCTCTGTGGTGTCCTGATCACGGCAGTCTGTCATTCAGAACTTACAGTGAAGTGGTAATTACAGCGACCGTAAGGTCTGAATCTTTAGGCTAGCCAAGGACTGAACCCTGGAGGAGAGAGATTTATCCTCTGGCTGGATACAAAAAAGTGAGTTTGAAGTGTCACAAAGTAAAGGGACAAGTGAGATGCCTCACTTACATCACAGGTCTATTTCAGATATGCCTCCAAAATATCACAAAGTGAGTAACTGCAAAGGATTCTGGAAAGTTTCACTGACAACAAATCAATCCCAATATGGTGGTAGGTAGTAGTCTGGTTGTTGTAGGTCTGTGGTGGTTAAGTGGACCATGATGTTATAGTGAATATATGTACTAGTCAAAGTATAGTAAATGTTGTACATGTTACTTAGTAAATGTCAACATAATGAACATCGTGTACATATTGCTCATATTTAAAAAATAAACTCAGTCACAATGGAGATCATTTTCTAATGTGGACAATCATATTAGGGTGAGGGGTACTACAGTTGTAAGGACTATATAACAATACCTTCACTGTAATGACAATGTGCATGCCTATAAAGTACACTTCACTTAATATAAAGTGGGACTGCAAAATTACATGACCAACATCTTTTCTATTCTGGAGAGTAAAACAGAATGCCAGTGGTTATACACTCTTTAAAATGATGCCCACATGTACATGTTCCAAAAAAACATTTATTTCACTGAGTAAAATATGCATTAACAATGTCTCTCTCTTCTCTGAATACATATCTGTAGGCGGTAGTTTCGGTCCTTAATTGACGAGAACATTTCCAATGGCCTGAATCAGCATAACTAAGTGTAATTAACACAAAAGTGAATGCTTGGTGTAAAAAGTAAAGGCTATATAATTTCTAATTATCAGATGATTTAATGTTAATTTCCTCCATTATAAACGGTCATCTGGCTCCATCTGCTCCACTCCAGTGTTTATCAGTGGTGGAGACGAGGAGCAGTATAATGGATCAGACAGGCGTGGGTACATTACTACACCCAAGGTACGAAGTTACTGCCAACAAATCTGCCTAGCTACACAGCCCTGTATGTCGAAGTAAACATCCCACCGCACCATCCATATAGACACAAACATACACCAACAGAACATACAGAACAAGTCATTCAATTACTCAGAGCATGTTTTAGGAGACCTTGATATTTCCTATGAATCGCTGAGATCTTGGTATAATTTTGTACAGTTAGACTGCTGACCAGGAAGGTTAGATAGGTATAGAATATAAGTCTTAAAATGAACACTAAAACAGAACTCTTCATGACCTTAATCATGCTGAACTCAATAGAATTACCACGTATTGAATAATCCCAACAAAAACACAAGAATACACACATCATTTAATTTACCTATTTTCCAAATACCTTTTTGACCAACATGTTAATATTAGTCTCCTTGAATTCTAAACAGGGCTGTTCGAAGAATGTCAAAACACTTCAAAGTTGTGTTTCAATGAATGCTTTCAGAGAGATTGCTTCACAGGGGTGAGATTGCAGACTTTCTTAACAGTAGTTTTCTCCTGCAAACTGCAAGGAAAGATCAGCTTTGATGTCTGGAGCTAATCTCATTTTAGCTGTCATGGCCAAAAACATTCAGTACTCAGCTTAGGATGGTACATTTTAGTCATACTCTGGATACCCTGCACACTGGCTCTACTAAAGGATTAGAACTGAGTGCAGTGTAAATTACAAACAGGGTAACCAGTACTTAGCCAGACTCTGATTCATTCGTCCATTAACTTGAATACTTTAAATGCCAGTGCAGTGAACATTCTTTGTATGGTTTTGTACAACAACTGATGAAACTAACAGTGTAAAAGTGTGAAAAAATATGATCAGTGTATTTTCCTGACAGTTGCTGGTTGAAAATACAATCTACATAGGATCTTCTATTTAGCAGGCTTTGCATGGGTGGAGTTTCGGCTAGCCTCGTGACATCACAAGGCAGTTTTTAAGCAATGATGCCCGAGGGGGTGTGGTATGTGGCCAATATACCACGGCTAAGGGCTGTTCTTATGTACAACGCAACGCAGAGTGCCTGAATACAGCCCTTAGCCATATAACAGTATATTGGCCATATACCACAAACCCCCAAGGTGCCTCATTGCTATTATAAACTGGTCACCAACGTAATTAGAGCAGCAAAAATAAATGTTTTGTCATTCCTGTGGTATACAGTTTTTATAAAATGGCTTTCAGCCAATCAGCATTCAGGGCTCGAATCACCCAGTTTAAAATAGTTAGTATACTGTTGACCAATAACAAAGAGAGTTCCAAACCCAATTGCGAATAAAAGCTAGTTTTCAGGTTACATACCCCTCCCACTAGGCTCCTCCGCTCTGGTCCCTTCCCACGCCACTCAGACCGCTCACAGACAGACAGCACTAGCAAAATGATTGCTTGAAAATGTGTTTATTGCTAAAAAGCTTATTATTATTTATATATTTTTGACCATTTTAATGGAAAACTATTTTATTTATTTATTTATTTATTCTTAAGGGGTGGATCAGCTTAGTATTGCAGAAAGATTGTTGCTTCCATCAAAGTAATTGTCTGCATCGTTTCCAATCCCCCATATATTTTGGGGGGTAAATATATATATCCATATACATACACATATGCAGATATATACATACACATACCAATATAGACATACGTACTTTTTTTCTCCACAAACCCTACCACCATTCCCCCAATTGGAGTAAACTAATAAACAATAACACTTAGGCTTCTACCTTCAGTTTATACATCTTATACACATTTTACAGACACAATCTATTTTACAATAGTTATATTTTGTTTGTTTTTAGTCCTTCCTCTATTTCTGATGTCCATCCAGTTTGATTTCTATTTGTAACTGTGTTATTTCCCAAAAGTTTTGTATACTTCCACTGGTATGCTATCCAGCCCTGGAGTTTTCCCAGCCTTAAAGGCTTTAATTGCATCAAATCAAATCAAAGTTTACTTGTCACGTGTGCTGAATACAACAGGTGTAGATCTTACAGTGAAATGCTTACTTACAGGCTCTAACCAGTAGTGCAAAAAAGGTATTAGGTGAACAATAGGTAGGTAAAGAAATAAAACAACAGTAAACAGACAGGCTATATACAGTAGCGAGGCTATAAAAGTAGCGAGGCTACATACAGACACCGGTTAGTCAGGCTGATTGAGGTAGTATGTAGATGTAGATATGGTTAAAGTGACTATGCATATATGATGAACAGAGACTAGCAGTAGCGTAAAAGAGGGGTTGGCGGGTGATGGGTGGGACACAATGCAGATAGTCCGGTTAGCCAATGTGCGGGAGCACTGGTTGGTCGGGCCAATTGAGGTAGTATGTACATGAATGTATAGTTAAAGTGACAATGCATATATGATAAACAGAGAGTTCCTCCTCTTTAATTTGGCCTTCACATGAGTCTTTCTGTATAAATGTTAATTGTACATTATTATTTGGAAAAAATCCATACACTTAGTTTCAGTTAGTGGAGACGGAAGAGACTGAAACGAAAACATATTCTTAAAGTACTTTACTTCCTCTTTCAAAATATAATTTGGTGAATCATGCGTGACTCCATTATTTGTAACAAGTTTCAAAACATTTTTGGGGGGTAGCATTTCTATATTGAAGTTTGAAAAGGAATTTGGTGTATTTCTCCCCATATTCCATCTAGTTCGCTTTATATTTATAATATATTACACTGGATCTTTCTTGAATAAGTTCCTCCATTTCTTTTTGTTTTTCCTCTAACTTATTCTGTGCCTCTATGGTACATTTTTTTTTTCTATCTAACTGTACTGTTAGTCCTTAAATTTCCCTTGTTAATATGGACTCTTTTGATCTAAATTGCTTTTGTTTTATAGATGAATACTGAATTGCATGGCCTCTAAAGGCACATTTAAAAGTGTTCCATACAATAAGGGGATCTGCAGTACCTATGTTATGTCTGAAAAAGTCAGTTATAAATTCTTCTGTCCTAGTTCTAAACAATTTATCATCTAGTAGGCTTTGATTCAATTTCCAATATCCTCGCCCACGTGCAAATTCTGTAAGAGTAATATATATGCCAATTATTTGATGATCCGACCGCATTCTGTCCCCTATCAACACTTTTTAAACTTTTGATGCCAGAGAGAATGGCATAAGAAAGTAGTCAAAACAACTAGCTTGATTAAGCCTCCGCCATGTACATATATATATATATATATATATATATATATATATATATATATATATAATACAAATTGAGGTGAGGGCCTGTTTCTTAATTTCCATAATCAGCTATTAATATTTGTGGTAATGTAGGCAATTTATGCAAAGGATTTTATCTCTCACCAGTCTCGCCATTACCAAAATTACATTATTGCAAGCAATTATTATATTAGCAAATAATTCTTGTGAATCATCCTATATTGTCCCTAACAACTTTTACTCCATCGCAACAATTGTGGGATACACACATACACACTCAACCCTTTCCCCCCACACAACCATAGGCTCACATTCTCAACAGTTGCACCATCCCAGAGCCCAACTCAAGAAAGGTCTTGATTTACAAATGCATATACAGTTGCAGCTGTATGAGAAGGCCTGCAAGACTTACAAAAATAAATAAAAAAATGGTCAGAAATGGAGAGATTTTGTCAACCATTGTCACTTCCTAGATGATGGAGGTCAAATGTACACCTTTTTCCTGAAACACCCACAACACAGTTCCCCGTATTTACCATACTCGCAAGCATCTCCATGCAGTCAGACTTTTGATTTTGTCCCACCAGGGCCACAATAATATACCCCCTCTCTGAATGCCCGAGTGTGACCTCCTCCCCATGGGTTACTGCAGCTAGTGTTGCCAGCACTGCCACTGCCTGGGTGAGGGCACCTCACCGGAATCCCCACCGGCTAGGTACAAGATCGTCAAGGTTCTCATTAGCAGCTTTTAGAATGCTCTCCCATTAGGGGGCTTTGGCTTTGCAGGACCAACCCTGCCAAGCAGGCTCAGAATCTTGAGGGGGCAGTGCTGCTCTAGGTCTCTGACCGCATTTTGGCCGCTTACATCAGGCCCATAAAACAGTTAGGGACTTCTCCTTAGTATCTGGGTCATTCAGGTGGGTGTCTATGGTATAGTGTTGTGGACCGTTCCATCAATATAGGATCATAAATTAAAAAATTTGATATATAATTTATTTAAAAATGTGTAGTTCCCCATGATAGGACAGTAAATAAATCAAATGTATAATTTATTTTAAAACAGTTCCACCATGTTAGGACAATAAATATATAAATAAATAAGACGTATAATTCATTATAAAAAGTATATCCATCATCTGAACAACATTGACAGCTCTCTCACACTCCCGCTCACAGCAATACATTGGTTCTGGGATATGAAAACATTTCCTTTCTCACTAAACGCCACACTTTCCCAAAGATAAAAAAACACACACCCCACCATCCACATATACTGTGCCTTCTGTTTACTGAGTTTTTATCTTCACCATGTTGAATTAGTGCTTTTGTGTTCCAATTAGTTATATTTGAATATATATAGAAAAGCTATATTTTTTATTGTATTGTTACAATCCGTAACCGGGCTAGAATTGTGTTTAATTATTTTCCTCGTCAGTAAGAACTTTGTAATTTATAAAATAGCCATCGAGGAGTCTTTGTGTCTCTGAACAACTGGTTATCAATATATAGTTTATTGACAACGAGAGCTACTCGTTTCCTTTTTAATCTATTTTCCTTGAACATTGGATACAGAACTTTACACTGCTCTGCAATTTCCTTCGGGAACTGGTCATTCATGCCAATTTTAGTCCCAGCAAGTATTTTACCTAGGCTTTTAACCATTATTTTATCTTTAAATGAAGCAAACTTGGCAACGATTGGGCGTTCATACCTCTGCCCTCTCTGTCTGAAGCGGTGTACGCGTTCGAGTTGGATTGTGTCGCGCTGTAAGTAATCTGCAGAGCTGTAAGGAGGAACTCTAACTACGGATTCAGGAACTTCTCCTTCTTTCTCTTGGATACCTGTAAGTACCAGATTCTCTCTCATGGATCTAGTCTCTATGTCAAGTAAGGCTTCTCTCAGAACGGTGTTCTCCTTTTTAAGTTCATTCACTTCGGTTTTAATCTTATTGACTGTCACTTTTAGCTTGTTTGTTTCCTTCTCCAATGTCGCAGCTTTTTCATCACTCATCTCGAGGCTTGCCTTCAACTCTTTTATATCCTTACTGACTAATTCAAGTATACCCAGTTTGTCATTTATTGATTTTAACAGATCGGTTTCAAACTTTACCATTCCGGGTGGTAAAAATATTAAATCGTCTGTGTCTGTAGAAGAGTCACGTTTTTGTTTTGAAATCGGTTCCCCTGTCTTACTCTCCGTCAGGTTTGGGTGATGCTTGTTTTCGTAACATTTGTCGATAAATGTCTCTAGTCTTAAGATTTGTTTTGTGTAGTTATCCAGATTGAAGGTTATCACCCACCAGATTGTGTAGTGCTAATATTTAGTCTAACTTGCCGATATTGAATATTACGTTTTTATCTTGAGGTGCTCTACATAACTACGTTCAGTCCGCCATTACCTCCATTACCGCCATTAACTCCATTACCTGTCTCAGTCCCGCCCCTTCTCAGTCCTGAAAATAGAAAACTATTACAGTAAGTATTGTTACCCAGAAATTATTTGATATTGATGTAAAAAAAAAAAAAGTCTGCATGGGCTTTTAAGCCTTACCAATTATGAGTTACACAAGACTAGATGTATGAATAGCTAACAAAATGTATGAATATCTAACAAAATGTCTACACGGAGTATCTGCATTGACCATTTTATTTTATGTACATTTTTGCACTGACACTATGCACAATCACAGGACTCTACACAATCACTCACACACACTCACAATGACACTCCAGCACACACACAAACCTAATTTGCTCACCCACACACAACACGCACACACATTCATACTGACTCTACACACACACACTCAGATAAAATCATCATATACGCTGCCACTACTCTGTTGATCATATATCCTGAGACCTAGTCACTGTTCCATTACACATATCTACCCCTACCACTCCATTATCCCTGCACATTGTAAACATGGTATTGGCACTGAACCTGGAACTGACCATGTGCTGTGTTTCGCTTACTTACTTTCTTGTGTTCTTCTTACTTCTATTTCTCATGTGTTTTGTTCTACTTTACTATACAGTATAATATTTTTACTACTCATATTGATTACTATATTGTTAGGAAACTTGTGCATATGACAAAATGTGAAACTTGAGATGCACTCTGTAACCCAGTTTCAATCCAACTGTTTCCATGTGAATACAATCCTATTGGGGGAAAAGTTCACAACAGAAGCATTGGAAACAACAAAGGTTTTGCATTGCATTTTGCCTGGAGCAGTAGTGGAAAAAGTACCCAATGGTCATACTTGAATAAAAGTAAAGATACCTTAATAGAAAATGACTCAAGTAAAAGTGAAAGTCACCCAGTAAAATACTACTTGATTAAAAGTGTAAAAGTATTTGGTTCTAAATATACTTAAGTATCAAAAGTAAATGTAATTGCAAAAATATACTTAAGTATCAAAAGTAAAAGTATAAATAATTTCAAATTCCTTATAATAAGCAAAGCAGAAGGCACCATTTTCTTGTTTTTAACATTTATGGATAGCCAGGGGCACACTACAACTTACTTTACATACGATGCATGTGTTTAATGAGTCCGCCTGATCAGAGGCAGTAGGGATGACCACGTGTTTCTTGATAAGTGTGTGAATTTTACCATTTTCCTGTCCTGCTAAACATTCAAAATGTAACAAGTACTTTTGGTTTTCTGGAAAAATGTAGGGAGTAAAAAGTACATTATTTTCATTAGGAATGTAGTGAAGTAAAAGTAAAAGTTGTGAAAAATATAAATAGTAAAGTAAAGTACAGATACCCCAAAAATCTACTTAAGTAGTACTTAATTACACCACTGGCCGAGAGTGTATCCTTGAAAGAATAGCACAAAGACTGTCATAGATGAGAATTCATATTATTCACTCTTTTTATTGAAGATCCCTCCTGACAAGAAAGGTTGATAGGGTTTTCAAGTATACTGTCCCTTATGGAGTGCTACAATCAGTGTGTACCTGTTGCACTGGATGGGAGACTGACCTGTGGAGACTTGACACCTGTTCAGTGACTCACAGATGAATAACATTGAACGGGGTCAATAAGGGGTTAAAGTCCTTTTCGCAAAACACCAGATTCAATTCAATTTTCAGGGTTTGCACTTTTGCATGACAAATCTTGTAATTTTTAAGGGAAATTGAAATTGAGCACGAGGAACAATTGCTATTGTATAGTTGTAGGATAACCACGCCTGTTTTCTCACTGTCTTTTACCAGAATGCTGTGGTGTGCAATGTGAAATTAGAGAGCCATCTATTGCTACAGTTTCCTGAACATTCTAATTAAGATTAAACATAATCAAAAGACAAGATTCATTGTAATTATAGTACTACAATAGGTTTATACAATTTTTTGCAATAAGTAGGCCTAAGCATTGGGTATTTTTTTTTTTAAAGCATTCTAATGTGCTCAGCTTGATACCTTTTGGACAATGTAAGAGGACACATTATATTAACTTGCACACACTTAGTAGTTATTACCTTGATAAATCAAAGCAATATCCTCCTCTGGTAGATTCAAACAAAGCAACATTGTAAAAGTGAGTGGAACCTATTTTCTTTGGACACAGAGAAGCCATCCTGTTTCCCTCTACTTCATAAATGTTGTATTGGGTCTTTGCTTTGAAGCCTTGGTGGTGGTACAAGATAAGAAGTGCCAACCTTAAAAATAAACGTAAGAGTGGTTGCCTCATACCATACAGCGGTCAACACCAAACACGGCAAACATTGGGGAAGCACCTTGTACCTTGAAGTGAATACCAACTCTGTATGTTGTTATATTACTGAATATGTCTGGAATTAACATCTTCACAGCGGCCTTGTGTAGAAATGTTTAATATTGCAATATTTATGCAAATGTAGATTTTTGAATGGTGGACATAACGAGGATTTCAGACACATTGGGTAGTAAACATAGTGGTTGCTGTTGTTGTGGAAATATCAGATGGAAAGGGGAAATGGAGACTGACTAGAACCTGGGGATATTTGAAAATTGTGGTTTATAATGATATAGGTAAATACGATTTATGAGTGACATGGATATTCACTTGCAAAGTTAACCCAGCATATGGAGCATTAGTGTGCTGTTGATGGAAACTGATCATCATTTGTCAGATAAATGCCACAAAATGAAATGTAATAACTTGAAATGAATCAATTACATTTATTCCACGCAACAGTGTTCCCATTTTTCATTCATCACCTCTCAGTAAGAATAATGTCTATTTTCAGCCACCCACCCAAGTGAGTACTTTTTACAGTGTGTGATTTTGTTCAATATACAGTAAATGTACTATATTTAAAAGTGGCTTTCCAAATGCAATATTATATATTGGTTCTGGTCAAACCCTTCATATTACCTGACTGTCCCCACTCCCATTGGATGGGTCAAATCAAAGATGATGATGTATCATTGTCCCCGGGGAATGTGAGGCTAGTCTCTTTACCATGACATTCTCCAGTCACACCGGAACCCTCAGAGTTGGTTCACGTCAAGGAGAATTACACAATCTGCAAATGCTTCAATAGGCTCCGTGTCTATGAAAAATGGAAGTGATTACTGAAAATGATTGGCTTTTCTCCCCTCGTTACTTGCGACTCTGGGTGCCACATCAACTCTACATAATAATGTGTGTTAGAGGTTAGAGATCTATTTACTAAACCTGGAGGGTTTTGCATATTCAGATCATGGCAAACAGTCTGGACTGTGAATTAGGACCGGGAAAATATTTGAGTCTAAATAAGCAGGAGTGAGTACATTCTTGAAGAACTCAGTTGAATGGCTCCACTGAGTGCTGGCTTTCCACTTGAGTATGTCCATCAAATAGATTATTCCAGATTGGGTTTAGCGTGATGGAGAGTACTAATTGAGTGTTTGAAGGGTATGCACAAGCACTTCAGAGCCATTTCTGCTTCAAATCAGGGGATAAACACGTCAAAATCCTCTCCAACAAAACAGACATACCCAAGTCAATTAGAGAGGAAAACCAACCGGTTCATGTTCTTCTCTTCAGACAATGGAACACACAGCCTCCAACTACCAGTGGGTTTGGAAAACATCACATGCTAAAACCTAGGTCTCAAACAAACACTTCAAATCAACTTACACATTTTCAAATATTGATTATGATTCAGGGCTATAAATCATTATCATTGTAATGCTCATCACAATGTAATGTATTTTAGTATGGCAATTTCAATCCTAATAAAATACACACTCCAAAATTACATGGAATAACAGCTGACAGTCTGAACTCAACAAACAGTACAAACGATCAATATTCTTCTGTAAAAAATAATTGTGGTTTTCTCATTAAAACATTTTTTTATTCATTTTATTTAACCACACGGTATCTTGAGGTGTGAGCCTTTCCCCCAAGAGAGCTGGCAAGACAACCAGGATGCTTTACACAATGACAATACATCAACATTGATTTGTTAGATTTGAATCCAGCCCACTGTGCTTGATATAGTTATGCACATCTAAGTGAGTGATGTAATTGTCACGAGTTGACGCTGGAGAGACACGGAACGAGACGGTAACAGCGTCAGCAAACAGATAACACAGACAAAAAAACTATGAATGCAGCAGTGGGGAACAGAGCTGGGGAACTGACAAATATAGGGGAGGTAATAAACAGATGATGAGTGAGTCCAGGTGAGTCCAATATCACTGAAGCGCGTGACGAGGGAAGGCAGGTGTGCGTAATAGATGATAGGCGTGAGTGATGCAGGGCAACCTGGCGCCCTCAAGCGCCGGGGGGGTAAGAGCGGGAGCAGACGTGACAGTAATAGCAAGGTTCAAGTCACAGCACCCTGGATCAAACAGTTCTCACACGCTCTGGACGGTCAAATGTTAACCCTGTGAAAATACTAGTGTAGACTCTCATACATTACTTGGTCATAGCAGCAGCTCAGGTGTACGGTACCGTGTGCGTCATGTAACGTGTGTCATGCTGTGAGAGCAGATGTCCAGGACACATTGTACTCATCATGGAAAAGCTCTACACTTCAGTGCCTGTAAGGGATTTTTACCCTATGTGCACACACGAGACCACAGGAAACTTGTTTGATCAGAGGTTAGTTTGTTTAATAAGGATTGCAGCACGTATTGCAACCCGGAGTATACACTTACAGTAATTTGTAAGTAACACACTCAGTTCTCAAGATGGTGTTTTCCCTTTTTATCCCCTACTATGGTTCAACCCACCCAGGGTGATGTCCCTTAACTTGAATACCATATAAGTTCATTATCAGTTGCTAATACAAAGTTGTCTCTGCTAAGTGGAGTTCAGCTTATTGTGTTATTGGCAGTTCATTTCCCAATCCTTATTCCTCTTATTGCTATCATGTGCTAGCAGAAGTAAGACTGGAACATAGCATCAACAGGAACTCTTAGTTCCCTTTATCTATCTGTTTCCGAAAGTATAGTTTTAACGAACAGGCATATGACTTTGTACAGTTGACCTCTTCATGCACTTGCAAGGTGTCTACCACTGATTCTTAATCTCAAGCTAAAGCAAAACCTCAATCATTGTACTTTTTCAATCACAGGTGTTCCTATAATGTACAGATATTATAAAATTCCTTTCATGCCTTCATAGGACACTGAACAGCGGGGAGTGAGGAGACTGCTATTGTAAAGCAATGGAGAAAATCCCCCTTGAGGATTGATCTCTTTGTCTCCCAAGAACACATAGATGGAGCTGCTGAACTGACTTCCACACACATAGTTGGCCTCTTGATGGGCTAACCCTACACATGCTGTGTAAGAAATTACAGGACAATAGTGAATCCTGTACCACATCATTCAACATGCACTCTGATGGGGATGCTAAACACATAGGTGGATTGAGGTTGGGCCAAGGCAAGATGGAGATTATTCACTTTACCACCACTGGATGTACCATAGTAAAATTAAATCAATACAGAAAACATGCAAAGATCTGACTGGAATTCAGAATGAACAGCATCCATTTTCTTTTGCCAGGTGGTCTCGTTAACACCCTGATCATGTTGTATACGTCAAACCCAATCTATATAGTATTTCAAACCCCCTTTTTAACACAAGTGCTTAAATTTCATGAATAAATATACAGGCTATCTCAACCCTGACACTGTAGACGCTTCCAGAATGCAAGAGATACAGGGGCTCATCTTCGAACACAAGTTAGGTTAATAATTTCTGCCAGACAACACAAGTGGAATGAGGTGATTACTCTGACACTGGCAGGGCCCTAGATAGCATTTGTGTCTCTGAGGTGTTATTGAAGTCTCAAAGTCAGGTCTGCATCCTAGGCAGGCTAAATGATTCCTGTTACTATGTCTAGTAAATTTGAGGCCTATTTTTGTAAGACAGAAAAATATGATTTTATTTTATTTCTTTGACATTGTATAGTAATGGTTGCTTCATGTTACATTGCACTGTTTCATAAAACTAGGGTTCCGCATGACTTCACAAGTCATTATCTTCTAGAGTTAATGGGATTTCTGCGGGGAACACAGACAGGATGAGAGAAATTCTCATTTCGGGTAGTTTTATAAGAAACATACAGAACTCGTCCAGATTGAAAGGTAGTGCCGAGATTCTTGGTGATGTTTTGAGTTGAAACACTTTATACACACTTATTTTTATAGACCACACACTTGAAATGACAACTAAGTGATAGAACTCCTATCAAATAATAGACTCAGAAGAGATTAGACAATGCATGATATTACATGTTCTATTTTCTATCTCCCCCTCCCCCCGTTCTCTGAGCTTTTTAGCCTACTTGAGTATTTCATATCTATTGCTTCTGACATTGTTATGTAGCCCAGACTGTTATATTTGACATTTTAATTGTCTATTTTTGATTCTCTTCATATATTCCTTGTTAATATGCATTGACTCCCGATTCACCAGTCTCTAATCAACCATCTTCCTGCACCTGTTGTGCCTGTTACGCACAGCAGGTGTGTCTTCTTAAGTACCTGTCTTCTTAATTTGTTTGTACAGCACTGATGAAGGCATAAGGCCGAAACGTATGCGCCTTTACTTTTGTATTATATTTTTATATAGCACCTTGCACTTTCACTTGAGGTATTCTTTCAAGCATGGATTCAATGTATTATATTATTTTTGCGTCTCGGCCTCCATGGGTTATTCCTTTTCATGGTTTTGAGAGTACTTTTTGAACTCTACAGATATTTTCTCTACCACGCACCGGCCGCCTTTCATTGTAGCCTGAGCGTAAACCCCCATACTGAGTTTCTATCATACAAGTCCACATAAGCTCCTTCAAAAATATCACAGATTGATTGGTATCTTTTAACACAACAAGTCTCTCCACTGCATGTACAGCACATGTAACGAACAGTCCAGAGTGACCATGACCCCATAATACTACACCATCGTGGTCCAATTACTGTTTACGTTTCATCAAATCAGGTTATGACTGGCCTTTACAGAGCCCTTATCAAAATGTAAAAAATCCACATACGTGTTACCTCCATAACCACCCCATTCTTAGTGAGGGCTGTAGAAAGAGGTTTGATAAAGAAGAACAATATGCCATTAAATGTCTAAGAGATTATTATTATTATTATCTATTGTGGGGGAAACCACATAACATATTTGATATGTCAGAGAAACACAGTGGTGACATAATCAGGTCTTAGTTGATATAAATAAAACAGGGAGACAAATTGATTTGTCTCCCTGTTGTGCCTCGTTTGTCTGGAGGACACACTCAGTCTTCTCCCCCTCACTGACAGAGTGATCAAAGAGCTCACGGGGAGCAGACACAAACTCGGAGGAGTTGCGGCGAAGAGCTTGGTGCCAAGATTAAACAAAACCCTCCCTGTTTTAAACGCAAGGTGAGCCCAGGTACTAATCAAAGGAAATCTTGTGAAATGTACAGTCTGTTATGCCTATTACATATTAACAGCAGGGGATAAATGCTCTCCAACCGGCAGGGCTGACGTATACAGAACACAGTCTGGTGGAGCTGACCTCATACTCTGTATGACTAATCTGGTTCAACAATCAAGCTAGTTTCTGCTATATTATACATTCAACAGTTAAAATGGCCGACTGCTATGAGGTTACAGTAGTCTACTCCCACCACTAGGACTTAAAGGACTGTGCACTCTACAGTCATTTGGTAACTTACTGTAGCCCTCTAAAGATGTCTGATGCAGTTTTTATTATGAAAAGTCCCTCTATGGTTTTAATAAGGGTTTTCATTATTACAAATTAAATAAACCTTCAAGATGATTGATCTCATCGTATAGAGACGCTTTACATTAATAAAGGCATACTGTAACTCATGTTGATTAATCGTAGAGATTCTGAACAGCAAGTGGAACTACGTCAGTGTCAAAGCCAACGTGCCAACTGTTCAAAGCCTGTTCACTCTTAAGGGGGTATATTGTATTATATAGAAGAGACAGACTGGCAGTCCTTTAATAAACCACGGTTTCTCTGTTCAGCTGTCAGTGAAATTGTACCTCTCGTCCGGCCATCCCACTAATCACATCCTATTGAAACAGAAAAGACACACAGGTCATCTTATAGTGAGGCAGGTCGCGCACACACACACACACACACACACACACACACACACACACACACACACACACACACACACACACACACACACACACACACACACACACACACACACACACACACACACACACACACACACACACACACACACACACACACACAGAGAGAGGGAAAGCATTTCATCCACACTTCTCTATCTTGGAGCCACACAGCAGCCCGAAATAGTCTGAGCAAAATCTTTGCAACGGTCTGATATTACTTCGTAGCATCCATTACAGGAAACAATCTATCACCTCCACTTTTTAGACTTGGCTCCATTTTGACTAGCTGAAATATATGATTGACTGTGAGGCTATTCTGCATTACAGGTCCTAGAGGGCATTGTAGGAGTGTACCAATCAGGTCACAAGAAGAATGTCACCTGTGCTTCAGCAGTCATTATATCACAGGCTCTTCTCTTTTGAGTACCAGCTCACTGTCATAGCCATTACCAGTGACTATTATGAAGGATACAGTGGCTTTGGAACTACCATCAAACTCAAAATACCAGAGAGCGTTTTCTGGATCCGCAATATTCCAATATTCCATCGATCGCGGTCGACAAGTCGATGTAACGCTCGTCCTCCTCCTCGTCTGAGGATGAGCAAGGATCGGACCAATATGCAGCGTGGTATGTATCCATAGTATATTTATTTGTGAAAGACGAACACGAAAAACACTTGACAAAATGACGTGAAGAGACCTGTACTTGAGAACATAAAACAAGAACACACGAACAGG
Source organism: Salvelinus namaycush (assembly GCF_016432855.1). Lineage (NCBI taxonomy): Eukaryota > Metazoa > Chordata > Actinopteri > Salmoniformes > Salmonidae > Salvelinus > Salvelinus namaycush. The sequence goes on along the minus strand of NC_052340.1, from coordinate 10,794,156 downwards.
AAGGAACACACTAACGAACGAACCAGTCCCGTGTGGCACTGACACAGGAACAATCACCCACAAACAAACAGTGAGAACAGCCTACCTTAATATGGTTCTCAATCAGAGGAAACGTAAAACACCTGCCCCTGATTGAGAACCATATCAGGCTAATTGAAAATGAACCCAACATAGAAACACATAACATAGAATGCCCACCCCAACTCACGCCCTGACCATACTAAACAAAGACAAAACAAAGGAAATAAGGTCAGGAACGTGACAGTCGATCTTGGAAGCATTTCAAGTCGACCGTGAGGAGTTTTCAAAATCAGAGGGAAAAAAATCATAAATGGCTAAATCTTTTAATTTAATTTCAAATGCGCCATGTGTGAGTCCTGTGTGTAGTGATGGGGGTTGAGGGGCGGGGGAAGGGTATAACTGGCCAATCAAATACAGTTTCTAGGTTTAACGTCTGACAAATTACGTGCCTGACTCCCGCCTTAACTAGCTCAGGCACTTGTTATAACGCTCACAAGCTATCAAGCAAACGATACGCAAGCTAACAAAACGATGGCAGAGCCACAATGGAAAAAGCGAAAATCGTATCATTTTCATGTAGAATGGGAACACTATTTTCTGTTCACCATAGTTAAGGACAAAAAGGATTTGCTTGATTTGTCACCAGGCAGTAGCGCTCGCAAAAAGGTGTAACGTGAAGCGGCACCAAAAACCCAATCCTCCCCAAGTTCAAAGAAACCTACCCGCTAAAGAGCAAGCTTTGTTCAAAGAGAGTTGACGAGTCTGTATTGAAAGCAGAGCTGTCTCTTTTAACAGAGGCATCCTTCCATGTCAGCCATCTCTTGGCTGAATATAAGAAACCGTTCACCGATGGAGAACTATACAAGGAGGCAATGGACATTGCTGCCAAGACATTATTCAAAGAATTCAAAAACAAAGAGGACATTAAAAATGCTATCGAAGTGTGCCACTTGGCCCAGCCACTGTGACAAGAAAGGTAGAGTCGTTATCGGAGGACGTGAATACACAAGTGCTCAAGAATTTATCACTTTGGGAGTGCTTATCGCTGCAATTTGACAAATCCCAGGATATGACAGACACTGTACTGCTGATGGTGTTTGTTCGCATGGCTTTTAATGATTCAACTACTAAGGAGGCTTTTCTCAATCTTTTACCATTAAAAGGGAGGACAAGAGGTGAGGACATTTACAACAAGTTTAAACTTTATGTGCATGATAACAGCATTCCTATTCATAAGCTGGTAGCGATCACGACAGACGGGGCACCGGCAATTCGTGGGGTGCATTTGGGCTTCGTTGCACTGTGCCGTCGGGATCCCGATTTCCTAGAGTTTTTGAACTATCACTGTGTGATTCATCAGCAAGCACTAGAAAGTAAAGTAATTCACTTGTCTCATGCCATGACACTTGTTAATTTGATTCGCGCAAAAGGACTTCAGCACCGCTTGTTTAAATCTTTATTAGATGAGCTTGATGCCTCATACGGTGACTTGATTCTTCACGCTTGCGTAAGGTGGTTGAGTCGCGGGAAAGTACTGCAGTGGTTTGTTGACTTGCTGCCCGAGTTCAAATCATTTCTGGAGTCACGAAATGAGGAACATGAGGTAACTGTCTGATGATGCATGGCTGCTAGATTTAGGTTTCCTCATGGACATAACAGCAAAACTGAACGAGCTCAACTATGAGCTTCAGGGAAAAGACAAAGACGTGGTATACATGATCAGCGCTGTCAATGCCTTTAAGGCCAAGGCGGGAGTGTGGGCCTCTCAGCTGAGGAATGGAAGGCTGGTGCACTTCCCAAACCTGGAGAAAATTTTGCAAAACATTACATAGGGGAGGATGTTGCATTTATCTCAAACCCTCTCCTCCCCATTGAGATAGAAGAAGTGTCTGCCAGATTCCAGCAAGTATTTTCTTTACCAAACGAAGTTGACATGGAGATAATTGAATTGCAAAATGACATCGGGTTGAAAGCAAGACCAAGAGTCATTTGGGGTCTTGTAAAAACTGAAAAGTTTGCCCTCCTTTTATCCTGCGCACTTAAGGTGAAGGCCTACTTAGGATCAACATATCTCTGTGAGAGGGCCTTTTCACAGATGAAAAGAATCAAGTCAAAGAACAGGTCTTGTCTAACTAATAGACATCTCACAGACAGTGTCAGACTTGCTGTCGAACTATGAGACAGACTACAGAGCACTTGCTGATAGTGTGCAATCACAGCCATCACATGAATGTGTGTGGGAGGGGAGGGAATCTCATCCACAGCCATCAGAGTGAGTGAGTATTGTCAGTTTGAAATCTGTTGTAGGCTATATTGTTTACAAAGGATATGATCTGTGTTGTGTGTTGTTCAAAAAGGGAAAGTAATTAAAAGAATACTTTGCTTGTGACTGACAGGTAACAAAATAAAGAATGTCAAAATGGAACTACATTGTGGCCTTGTTTTGCCGCCATTTTTTGCAAGTGGTAGATCTTGGTTTACATTTGGACTTGGGATGTGATCTTAGGCTTGAAAAGGTTGGTGACCACTGGTCTAGTGTAACCAGCTATATTCTGCTTCTGGTGATGGCCAGATAACAAAGCATGACAGTGACCTTTTCCTGACACACTAGACTTTTTATCTCATCAGTTTTGTTCTTTATACCTTTACCCTCTACCCTTATCTCTCTCTGTTCAACTTCAAGTGTACCTTAGATTTGGAGGTGTCAGACGACATGTCTGTTTCATGCCCCTTAGATCTCCATAGATTTAAAAAGCTGTGAGCGTCTCTTCTTCAGAAACACTCTTGATTGACAGATTTTTGACCTACTTTACCCATGGGTAGCTCAGCATGCAAAGACGAATGTGGCAGACATAACAAGCATAGCGTAATTTTAAAACCTGTTTCACAGATCTGAGATTAAGCCTTGACTGTCTTTGGGCAAAGAGATAATGTGTACGTTCACACTTTATAACTGATCATCTGATTCAACACTGCTCTAATTTCTACCCAAACACTGCAGATTATTTACCTTTGATAGCAGGATTAACCTCCCTGCACACACACACACACACACACACACACACACACACACACACACACACACACACACACACACACACACACACACACACACACACACACACACACACACACACACACACACACACACACACACACACACACACACACACACACACACACACACACACACACACGTGGAGAGCAATACTGAGCAATGATAATGGATTCTTATCTCTTGCCAATATATAGGGTCTTGGACATCTATTCTCATCAATGGAAAAAAATAATGTTTGTATCATCCCAGCTCCAAGGCTTTTTGATCTGATCCTCATGTCAATTGCAATTAAAATATAATAGGTTTTCTTACAGTGAAAAAATGGGACTGTCATTTCCTGTCTGTCATCTCAAGAATTCCTCTGCCCATTGAAGTCACTTACCAAAGGAGTTTTGTGTTCCCCTCGCTGAATCTGTCTGGCTAATATTATGGAATATGTTATGACAAAGCCCATGTAGAGGTTCTTCTTTACATCTGAAGACAACAATGGAAGTGTACTTTCAGAGGGCTGTCTAAACTGATGTAGTGGCTATTGAGGAAAAGCTGATAAGTTGTGTCCATTATTGGAGCCAGACTGACCCAGAACTGCTTCTTCTCTCTGCTCTCTGGGCCTGTCATGCCGAATAGTGTCCCTCGGCCAAGTAGTGTCCCCCTCTACATCACAATAGGATTTGATGAGCGGATTACGTAATGAACCAAAGCATCCGTTGCTATGCTGGTTGCTTGGCTCTATTTGACCTCGTAGGAGGACGCGGGCAGTTCTAGTTCTATTTCATGGCATAAACGCTTGCTCAGTCCACGCAAAATGGTGTATTTGACGGTGACTCCCTGCTGCTTCAGAGGACTGAAAAGACTGGAAAGAGAACACCTTCTTTACCATGTATTTGTACATATTGTTAAATAGGAATAAATCATTTAAGCTGTTTTTATAGACTGACGTTGCTTGCTACTGTACTTATATACCTCACCCTGCCTAGCCAGATAGTTGTATTTATCTAATGTTAGCTAGCTAACAAGCAAGCTACTGTAACTGTTGTTGCAGCTTTCTGTTTGTATGTAGCTTGCACTTGAATGGCATCCCAAAATGAGATTTTATTTTATCTTTCCAACCTGGCGAAGTACTATGAAGACACCACTGATCTCGACAAGAGGCGCAATAATCAGAGAAATTCACAATTCAGGGTAACGTTAAGCAGTTAACTTCAGTTAGATAACTGGACGGATTTAGCTATGAACAACCATTTTCCATCTAACGTTAGCTATAATAGTTGCTTGCTATACATATAGTTCAGTGTAGGCTGTTGAGGCGAGGATGGCTCATAATAATGTTTGGAATGGAATACATGGAATGGTATCAAACATGTGCTTTCCATGTGGTTGATACCATTCAATTGACTCCATTCCAGCCATTTTTATGAGCCGTCCTCCCCTCAGCAGCCTCCACTGATATAGTTATATGTCTGTCATATTGAGGTGTCTAGCTATAAGTTAAACCTGATCAATCAAATGGATAGGTTTAAACTAGGTGTCTATGCTAAATAGACACAGAAGGGGGGGGGGGAGAAAGGATGAAAGTGAGAGAGGGAGCGAGAGGTGGGAAGAGAGTGGAAAACAGAAAGAGAGAGAGATGGAAAGAGAAAGACAGCAGTGCAAATATATTAAGACTTGAGTATTTCATCACCTCTTCTCTTCCAACTTGTTAGGCAATCATATCTACCTAAGGGGGAAGGATGGCCAGCCACACAGGACGGTGATTTTTACTAAGGAGGAGAAGGAGGCCGTGCTGACAGAGATGCATGCTGGACATTTCGGAGTGAAGTGCATGAATGCCAAAATCAACCTACGCTTCTTCTGATGGGGAATTGTCAAGGAGGTGGACAGCTGGGCAAGTGAAATAACCTTTTGTTAATCAATCACATTCTATTATGTCTGAAATTATTATGATTTCAATTAATGTCATATCAGAGAGCACACAATGTTCAATTTGTCACTTTTTGACAAATTGGTCAGTACCCTGTCTAGCCTGCCAGAAGTTTGAGAGGGCAAAGACTGTGGCACCGGAGTTGAAACCCATCAAAGTTGTTTCACCACGGCACATGATCGGTAAGTGTCCCAAGTCAAATCTTGCCTTGATAAGTTGTTTTGTAATGGTTTCTTTATTTGACCACAGCAGAGTTCAATATTATAGAATGTGTGTCTCAGTATCCTTACAAATATGAAAATCTGCAGACTGTATGGCACAGATATGGGTAAGAATAAAGTAATCTTCTCACTAAAACTTTAAATGTTAGGGGTGGACCTCATCGGACCCTTCACGAAATCCAGGAATGTCAACAGCTGGTGTCTGACGGCGACCAATCACTTTACCAAGTGGGTGGAGGCAATACCCATTATGGTCAGTAAAGGAAGAGTACGCGCTTAACTCTGAATTCCCTTCTGTAACCCATTAAAAAGGGTGCTTGGAACCAAAAAATCGAGTTTCGTTTTTGTATGATACCCATCAAGGACGAGACTAGCGAAGCCACCTCCAAGGCGATGGGGGAGTATCTTCAACAACCGCGGTTCTCCTGAGGTCATCTTGAGTGACCGAGGTCATGAACATTGGAACAAGGTACAGATGTTATAGGTTATATTCTGTCACCGATGGTTTGTTTTATTTTATTTTTTTACAATTTGTTTTTCCATGGGACATAATCAGACATATTTCAATATCTTACAGTGTCAATAGATATCGCTTTCCTTCCCCCTCCTCCAGGTTTGGTAAATGGACCAACCAGACCCTCAAGACTGCCATGGGCAAGTCCCTTGATACCAGGTAGGGTGGTAGAACAACCTGAAGGTAATTCTCTTTGCACACAACAGCAGCATCCAGGCCGAGTACGGACGGAGCCGCAGCTGTTGACTGAGGTAAACAATGCAGTTGCATATACAATTATTGCATATACTGTAGTCTTTCAAATGTGCGATTGACTTAGTGTTGTTTGTCTATTGCTATTTTTGTATAACGTACTTTCAGATCACTAAAACCCCACCTGATGTGGTGTAAGTCGTCGAACCAGATCAGAACACCTTTGTGTACTACATTCAGGCACGGACTGAGAAGGATGTGGCAGTTTTTGACCAGGTAAAAATGATTGCCCGCTGTTAATTTATTTTATAACACTGCACTAATCCATCAGATTTTCTCACAGTGAAGTGTAAGCTGTGTGTTTGCTTGTTTACGTCTCTGTCTCCTACCCTGTTTCCTTTAACTCTGCTCCTGTTCTCCAGAACCTAGGGGTTCTGTTCAACACCCAGACGTGGATCCACCTGATGTCCTCCACTACCTGTTCTCCAGGACCTAGGGGTTCTGCCCAACACCCAGACGTGGATCCACCTGATGTCCTCCATTACCAACCATCCTCCAACTTCTCATTACATCAGCTATTGTTATTGTCATGTTGTCATTATCTGCCAAGAAAGTGTCTTGCTCTATCATACTGAGCACATAATATGTGAGATACACAGATGAACTACTGCAAACACTCAGAACAAAGAGAGCAGCAGTCTCCCTCTTCAAGTTCCCCTTCTGAGATTGGCTGCCTGTTGAGAACAAGTGACAGGCAGAATTCCACACACTAGAATTCAGTATTTTAGTCTATGATATCCATGTGAGTGTACAACAAATCTGTGAAAATAAATTAATGACACAAGTGTACCAAAAACGATCAAAGTTTATGTATTAAAATCTTAAATATTGCCAGGTTGGTTTTCACAGCTGTTTTACAAGGTGTTCATTATTGTAGGTTGTAAGGTATCCTTTGATAGAATGTATTTGTTCTACATTATTCATTGTTGTATCTTAGGACTTACAATAGATACATATGAGCTCTGCGAGATACATTTAAAAAAAATCATAATAGAGGACTACTGAAATTATATTATTTCAGTGTAGATAAGGGAAGGGCAGTTTAAAATAAAAACATGACAGCCAGACAAGCCAGTGTATGAATCAAACGGATTTGCATATGAATGGAGTGGAAATTAGCTGACTTCCTGGTCTGTAAATTAAGTAACTTTAATGTGTCAAGCAGATTACACACATTTTCTTTGCCATTTCCGAAACGTAGCAGCGTTTAAGACATGGATTTCATGTTTTAATGTTAACAAGGTACCCAAAAGTAGTTCAAATTAATGTTTTCATTTTATTAGCTAAACAGCGAAAATTTCGCGGAAATCAGCCTTGTTGGCATAGCGATGATGAAAAGAACGTCATTTAGTCTGTAATGATCTCCAAAATTCTAATCATTAAGTCATCACACCGTTGATATAGAAATGGGCGCTAATAGTTTATCGAATCCCATTGGGATGTAGAGGGGGACATTATTTGGCATGACAGGCCCGGCAGTTCTGGCTTTGTGAGAACTCTCCCTCGCTTTCTCCATCGGTGTCATGATAAGCCAGAGTGCCATGAGATCCCCTCAGACCTGTCTGATAAACAAGTCCTCAGAGAGTCCTAGACCGTGCCTCATATAAGATCATATATCCTGACCAGAATCATGAATGATAACTGTAGCTGTATGAGCATGAATTATATCATATCAGCAGACAGCAATGCTTCAAAAGGCCAACATCCGTCCTTTATAGGGTTTGATTATAGGGTTTGATTATAGGGTTTGATTCTCACAATCCTAGGCTACCACTTACTGTAAGTCAGCCATTGCTACACGTGAAAGGAATGAATGTTTAACCATCTCATATCATGAGATCATATCATACTAACGAGCCTGACGTGTCTGCACTTCCATGATATAACATGCATGCTAAAGTTCAACTGAAACCCAAAGGTGCACTTGAGTTGGGTTTTTAGCTGTAAATGTTTCAGACAGAACATCTGGGAAGTGCAGCTGACTGAAGCTGGTGGTCAACAAACCCTCTGTCCCTGCAGCGATGTGGTGGAAAGAGTCTGGCCTTCAACACAGGAGGTCCTCCTATAGCTGGTCACAGTCAGAATACAGAACACAGCCCCCAGGAATCAGCAAGACCTGCCAGTTAGCCACCACTTCCCAGAGGGCTAACTGCTATCAAAGGTGATCTAGCTATCTAGGCTATAAGCCTGCTTTCATTTTGGTCTGAGACAGATCCACTGGAAAGTATCTGGACATGTTGCATCTTCGATCAATTCAATTCCATTCAACGGATGTCATTAGAATGTACGTTATTTCACAAGGTAATCATCATTCTTCAAGACACATAATTTCAGTGTAAATATTGACTAAACATTATTATGTGTTAGAATGCTATGAAACTCATGGATAGACTATTGAAAAGGAAAACAGTTCAGCTTTTTCTCATTAGAGTTGTGTAGCATATATTTATCATTCCCTGACAGGAATGATCTCAGTCGCTGGAGTAGTCATTTTCATTGCTGGGTGATGCACGGATCTCCGAGACACTCACAGCTGAACTTAATCAAATGTGTGGCGCTGAGCAAGGGGCTGCTCTGAGCTTTCATTGAGAGGAATTATTTCCACTGAATGACTAGTTTCAATCATCACTTGCAGACCCATCACTTCTTTCCAAATGTACACATGGACCTTACACTACCTACCTCCAGTTAAATCAAACAGTTCCATCTACATTTTAGACTCTGATCTGTTTGATTTAGCTTGGGGGAGTCTTGCTGAAATTCTGATATGATTGTACTATTTTTTATCAGATGGGATTCCAGCAACTAAACCCGCATTTATAATTGATGGTTCTTGCAAGGAGGATGTAATAGGTCTTACACTTCTCAGAGGAAACAACAAGAACAGTTTGCTCAGCTCATGACCTGCCCATCTTAGCCAGAGGGTTAGTGATAGCAGAACTGCCTTCCCAGGCATTAGCAATTCTTTCAGCTATTATATTTGGCAGAATTGTTTTGTGCCAAAAATCTAAGGAAATCAGACAGAAGCTTTTTGAGGAGCATTGCAATATTCAACCCATTACATGACCAATGATGTTCGCCATGTTCTATTTATACAGACAAATCTACAGGCCCTCATTTACCGTTGGTTAACCCTCTGAGTACTATTGAGAGTGATTCATTGAAATGTGAAGTCTGTATTCTGCATTTGCTTAATAGGAGAGGAGATGGAGGGGGAACATACTTCAATACGTTCAAAAGAAAGAAGTAAAATTGCAGAAGCATTTAAAACACAAGACGAACACGATCCTCAAGGGTACAGATAAGACTAGCGGTAGTCCGTCTCTAACTGTTTATCTACGTTAGCCAGCCGGAACGCTTCCCTGCTACACCCACAATGCATCACAGGGAGAGAACAACCCCACAGCAACTATACCTCAGTGTTCACAGGGTGAGTTATCGGGCCAGTGATCCTACTCTAGGGCTGTAACGTACACACACACAAGCTTGCGCGCGCACACACACACACACACACACACACACACACACACACACACACACACACACACACACACACACACACACACACACACACACACACACACACACACACACACACACACACACACACACACACACACACATCACACTCATCACACACAGGAGTCTCAAAGCACACTGAGTGTGCTATAAGCCCATCAAACACCAGCACAATCAGCATAGATCCAACCTGGTATATTGCCATAGGGCCTTCATACATACACAAGCACAGTGCCCAATTGGGGCTTCTGTGTTTCAGCCCTAGGGCCTCTGTATTATACATGAACCTAACTACTATAGCTCACAACATAGCCTGTGACTTATAGGGCCATCATGAAAACAGAAATGCAGTTAACTTAATTCTACTAGAGGGTAATTAAAAAGCACACCTCCATACAACCTATGAACAACTAGGTCATCATGCCTCTGTAGGCGTACACAGATATAGGAGAAGAAGTCCATTGAGGAGTGAATAATGCTAATCAAGTTGAGGTGTTTTGTGTTGGTGTGTGACATCATGGAGGGGGAATAATGCTGTGATTACATCTGCTCTCCAACCCTGTCGATGGCAGATACACAAGTACAACTGTTGTCACCGACACAACACACAGGAAATAGTGGCTCTTTACAGAGAGGAGCCTGGGATTTCAATCAGGAAGCATGTCTCAGCAAGGGTGTTACTGTCGACGGTAACGCACTCACTCCCAACGTTCACCTTTTGATGGATAGGAAGCCATTGAGAGCTTTACAGAGGCCTCAGCCCCTGACGACAGCCAAGCCATTCCTCACTGTCTTCTCCTTAAAGGTTGTTAGCAGCACTGACTTACCTGAAAGAAAAGAGAAAGAACAGGAAGTGGCATTAGATGGTGAAGTTCACACAGTCATACATTATTACTGTGATTTGAACCAAATTGTTCAACATCATATTTTTCATTTATTTTAAACAGGAGAACAAGATGAGAGATGCACAGTAGCTCTAAGCCTGTCCATAAACTGTCTAATTACTTTTGACACACTCTCACTTCTCCCGATTTCACATTCCACAAAGGTAGTGGAAGGTGACACAGAAACGTCCTTGACAACAGCTCTCCCTTTGTGGAATAATTTGTTTCAGATATCGCCTTTGAAGGTCTATAAAAGCTGTAGTCCCTCAGAGGACATCAATGATCTGTCAAATCACCTCGTAGTCTGGAGGGCAATTAAAAATCAACTTTATTATCATTGTAAATAGCAATAAGGATCTCAAAACCACGTTGACATCCTATTTGAAGAGGAAAATGATCCCAGTGGGTGTATGACAGTTAAAATACAGCTAACAAGACATGTCTATATTTCAGTCCCTTTGATGTTTTTCCTATGACACTTTAGGTGAAAAAGCGTTGGTGTATCAAACTGATTTGAATCTGGTCAGATATGAAATAATTCCATACACTTTCTATTATCCCTCATAGAAACAGCAGACAGAGCATTCATTTCACAGTTCATTTTCCAAATAACCTTTCTCTACAGAGTGAGGGATACTTTGTCAGCTTAGAGACAGACCCATTACCTTCTTTGAGGGGCCACATGCACTGTTAATCAAAATGTATTAGGCCCATACGTTCTCTTTTATATACCTATGTATCCTGCATGTGAAAGGACTGTATTTGTCATTTTGCCAAAACATGACAACGCCAAAATAAATAAATAAACTTAGTAAACAATTATTTGAATGAATTCTGCATTTAAAAAGTCAACCTAACCTGAAACCTATTCATGTTCAGAATCTCAAATTTGACTGAATAATTGACCAGAAGCAGTCAAGTGACATTGTCTTCAGGCAGTTACTCTTAATGAAAGAGCTCAGTCTACAGACATGTGCAAATACTTTCCATCATATTTCTTTAACAAAGATCCATTGGGCGCTGTTGAGCTTAAGAGCAAGTATGAACGTCTTGGTGCCACATTTGATTGAAGAGATACATGAATATATTCACCATATAAACTACAGTTTCAGCAGAATATGACTTTTTCCCCTCATAAACGGTCAGTGCTGCCACATAAAAAGAGCCTAGTAGTCCAATTTGCATTTAGAGTACAGCTCCGTCCACGTTTCTTTGGGGGGAAAAACGCAGCATAAAGTCATTTACTCCTGACTGCTTTGACTAAGGGGTCATGAATAGGTCCAGAGGGTTTTAGTGGAGTGACATGAGGTCAGCCTTGTACAACTAAATTGCTGTCAAGCATGCCAACAGAAGTGGCATGGATGAAAAAAAATTCACCTCCCACTCTCAAGGTAATTACACATCATTAATGGCTAGAGTGCTTAAAATCTGGAAAATATGAAAGTGTTTCAGCAAGAATGAGACAGGGTTAAGAGAGGTTGATGGACACATCTCTGACAAATATATGCATCAGGTTGAAAAAAAGTAAAAACGGTGTATTTTTTGTTCTGTGAGTTATTCAGTCCAGTCTTTATACGTCATAGTATTACAAATGGATAACTCCCAAAACAGTTGTCATTTTTGTAAATCTGTTGCTATAAGGAATCATCTTGAACAGGGGTTGGAACCGGTTCAGGGAACAGAACAGAAAACCTGAAAAAAACTACATTTTACGAGGAACAGAATCAAAAGGCTACCTGGGGCGGCAGGCTACCAGGGGCGGCAGGTAGCCTAGTGGTTAGAGTGTTAGACTAGTAACTGAAAGGTTGCAATATCAAATCCCTGAGCTGACAAGGTAAAGATCTGTCATTCTGCACCTGAACAAGGCAGTTAACCCACTGATCCTAGGCTGTCATTGAAAATAAGAGTTTGTTCTTTTAACTGACTTGACTAGTTAAATAAAGGTAAAAAAAACATGGAATGAATGTGATCTATACTGTTCCGGAACAGAACTGTTATTTTTAAAAGCATTTGGAACTGGTTAATAATGACATTTTATGTTGCGGGCATTTTTTCCAGTCGCACAAAAACCAAAAAGCCCTCACTTTTATTCCTGTGTCTGCCTTCCTGCCAGCTGAAAATCTTTGCCACTGTGTGTGCGCGTGTAGGCTACCTGCCCCTCCACTTCCAAAGCGTATTCTACTACTGACATTACAAGCGTGATTCAGAAAGGGAGAGAGATTTTTAATTAGAGAAGAATGGATTAACTTTTTAAACTCTTCTTAAGGATACTATAGTTATCACGTTTCGCACTGGATTTATTCATTTAAAAAAATGAAGACCTGTTTTTATTTTAATTCTGGTGCCGCTCTGCACACACAAGCTTGTTAGCTAGCTAGCTATCCATTTTTTGGTTCAACAATAAACCAACTCTGAAGTTCAAAGACGTTCAAAGTTCCTTCAGAGAAGCTAGTCCTCCGTAGGTATATATCTGTGGGTCTAATTCAGATAATGCATGTCATAACAACAAGGGTGCCAAGCGATTCAAAGCAAGCTTCCTCCTCAAACCTCTGTCGCTCTCTCCCCACCCGCAAAATTTCAGTCGCATCTAGCACCCTATACATACATGTAAATAGCTATAGCTCTTGCCTGCTCCATATCAAGCTGCTCTATTCGCATTGATTGGTGAAGTAATTTCATTTAAAGCTAAATGTAAAAAATATACATTTCAGGGGTTTAAAAAGGAACCCGAAACGGAAAGAATAATATAAGCAGATACTTTTTGGGGGGTTTGAACTGGTTCAGAAGTTGATTTTGATTGGAAAATAATTTCAGTTCCAACCCGATCTTGAAATACATTCTCATTCTTTTAACAGCTGTGAAGTGAGTCAAAAACATCAGACATTTGATCATCTCTGACAGTGATTGATTATTGAACACAAACCCACAGTATGCTACACCAGATCTATTACACAGTGATACTCCTCTCAATTGTAGTTGTAATACGGATCACTGTTGTCGAACGATCCCCCCCTTACATTTATGACCTCAAGTTTAACTGAGGTCGTATCTGATACAATTCAAGACAAAATATAAAAACACTGATCAAAAAACACTGGATTATCTGATAGCGCTGTGAGAGATGCTGGAGAAAACTATTTTGTTAACTCATTAGAGAAAGTGGTCCCAATCCAAACTGCTGTCAACTGTTCAGAGATATCAATTTGCTGATCAGTATGCAATTAACAGCTCCTCGAGTCAAGAAGGGCTCGCCATTTTGAATACAAATAACAAACAGACAAAGGGAATCGAAAAATGTGCCTGCATTTATAAAGGAGTTCCAGACCAATGCTCTCTTTTACTTTTAGACAAGCCAAGCGCAAACTTCCTTTCTTCTTTTGATAAAACCATACAGAACAAAAGCAAACTTTTTACTTATTTTGGAACACACATTGTTATGTATGTCACTAAACTGGCACAAGTTCAGTATACTGCTGTTCAATTTAGACTATGATAGCATTTCAGTCGATGTGTAAAGTCTTTGCTCATGACCATGAGGTTGCTGTACTAGAATGATACTCTTATCAGACAGAGTTGGACCCTCTCTCGATTCACCTCTTTTCCAACTCAGTGAACATTTGGGAAAGAGGATGTTCACATTCCCTCTGTGTAAACCCCTCAAAAGGCTGGTTGGTAGAAGACTTGTATAAATAGTATGGTTTAGGGCTACGGTGGAATCTTAGATCAGTGTTTACGGAAACATTCTCTCAGAACTACTTGTGAATCTACTTGCCCCCCCCTCCCCTCTTTTACACCGTTGCTACTCTCTGTTGTTATCATCTATGCATAGTCACTTTAATAACTCTACCTACATGTACATATTACCTCAATTACCTCGACTAACCGGTGCCCCCTCACATTGACTCTGTACCGGTACCCCCCTGTATATAGTCTCGCTATTGTTATTTTACTGCTGCTCTTTAATTACTTGTTACTTTTCTTTCTTATTCACTGTCACACCTTAGCAGACATCACAGGGATTTTATGTTCCACTATTTATGGTGAAACATCAAACCTGAAGGGATGGAGTGAGCTGTAACTGCATTTCCAGGTGCATCGATTGCAAAAGTGGGACAAAGGCAATGTGTTTGGTATGAAGGTATTGTGATATCTGATATAGACCACAATAATATGGCTCACTTTACCAATGTACACCCAAGACCTAAAGAAATGTTCTATGTAAGAATTATTCCAAACTAGCAGACAGCAGCTTTATTTCAATCAAACCCGCCAATGTTTGTTTACAAATGACTGTCTTCACACACATACAAAATGAAAGCATATACATGTATCTGTGAGGGGAATCTGGGCTTATCTTATAGTTTGAGTAAGTGTTTACAGTACCCAAAACCATTCTGTCCTTTTATGTGAACATGGTTCAAAAAAACGTTACTGAATAAAAAGCAGGTTAGAATTCATTGAGCACCAACTAATTTTGCAAGCAACCATGAGTAATGAACTGACAATGGTTTTTGTCTAGAAATAGGTGCTGGTCAGAACAGATTGTGGTAGGATTTAGAAAAAAACACTAACAGTTGTTTTGAGTGTCTGCAATGGATGAATTGAACCGTGTATGACCGAGTGGTTTTTAATTAAAATGATTGAAATGATCATATATGCTTTTCCCATGATAGGAATATCAGCTGAACAAATCTCTTAGTGCTGAAATATGCATATTTGATGACACATTCTGAAATATGCCAGCTAGGCCAGTGCCAGCCATCAAACCGTGAATTTAAATTTGTATGAGGTCTCAAAGATTCAAATAATCCTCATCCGGCACTAAGCACAAGGGCTTCTGTCTGCGCTGCAGTGCCGAGCAACAAGCTGGTGGATGATAAAACATTTTTGTACCTTTATTTAACTAGGCAAGTCAGTTTAGAACAAAGTCTTATTTACAATGACGGCCTATCCTGGCCAAACCCGGACGATGCTGGGCCAATTGTGGACTGCCCTATGGGACTCCCAATCACGGACGGTTGTGATACAGCCTGGAATCAAACCAGGGTGTCTATAGTGACGCATCAAGCACTGAGATGCAGTTCCTTAGACCGCTGCACCACTCGGGAGCCCCACTAACGTACTAACAAGTGGATTGCAAATCCATAACATATAGAACATCAGTGTCATCGCATCCTTTCAGGATTCAATATTGTTGAGGCCCACTGTCATGACTACTCCCACTCCCCCTCTCCAGCGCTCAACGTCGCCGGTCTACTAACCACTGGTCCTGGCAACCCATCATTATGCAAACCTGGCAACCCTCATTATGCACATCTGCGACCCATCATGAGGCACACCTGGCCTCCATCACTACCCTGATTAATTCCCCTTTATCTAGCACTCATTTGTTATCATCCACCAGGCAATATTGTTAATTTTTCCATGTTAGACACTTCTCTTGTTTTGTATCGTTCCATGTTCTTCGTCATTAAACTCCCTAACTGCACTTGCTTCCTGACTCCCTACTCCTCTCTCTACGTTACACATATATTGGAATAAAGGAATTATTGTAACAACAGAAGGTTGAGAAATGTGCAGTGCATCTCCTTCAATGTTTCAGTACCACAACTTATGGCCGAACTAGATGCTGTCAAATGCACTTAAAAACAGAACACTCCTCCATGTTACTGGAAAGGGGTAATTATAATAACAGTCACTGATAACAACAGGAGAGAAGATAGCAGGACAGAGGTAATTTAATTATATTGTAATTTAGTGGTTTATCACTGGCAAATACAGTTCTATTCAGAGTCTGTATTTCAAATTGAGTGTGTAAAGTTGATAAAGAATGTGCTAATAAATATGGCTACACCCAAATAAAATGTGTGGTAAAGTAAGTATGAAGAAGGCACAGTGATGCTGAAACATTGGTGATTTTCCCAATAAATTACTGGGAGTTTATATATAGAGTGTGTGACTCTATTTTTATAGCTTATGGTAAAGTAAGTATGACATGATTGTGTAATAAATGCATATCCCTTCGAGCAAGGCAAGTCATTAACTGTGGAAAGGGGCTAAACAGCCATTCTCCAAGAGAGCTTACAAGAAAGAAAGACAAAACAGAGACAAAAGGCATTCCTCTTGATTCAGTAGAGCGATAGTGTAGGCCTTTATACTGCATAGGTTTTGGGTTTTGTCCACAACCAAACAAGGTGACAAATATGACAATCCAATTGCAAGTCTACACATACCATGTGTTTTTTTTCCTGGTGAGGCTTTTCCGCAGCAAATATGTTTTCCTTGCTACATTTTCGGTCACTCGCAAGCCAGAAGAAATCAATGTTAGTTCAAACGTATTAGTAACCATGGCGGACAGCCCCTGTGTTCTTGAAAAATAATTGCCGCACAATAGTTGTGCCACAGTGTAGGTTTATCTCCAACTCGCTGCTCAGATGCAGTCTGTGCTGCTGGGGCTTTCCCCAGGGGACCCCTTGGAGCCTGGGAGGGTTTATACTAACACAACTGACAAGATAGTAGTACAAAGCCTTATGCCTCAACTTAACAACAATGCACCCATTCCTGTATCATTCACAACCGCAATTTGGTTACAAACTTTTGGTCAAAATACTTTGATGTCTACATGGAAGGGTTATTCTCAGTATATTTGGCAAATCACTTTGTGTTTGTTCTAGGGCTTACCCCAATTATTCTACTGGTTGATTGTTTGGTCGATCAGTAGCAAATATATATATAATTTTTTTCATGGCACATGAAAGGCTTGTCTTATTCACGCCCATCTCAGTGAACTAATCCATTACGGAGCTCGCGGGGATAACACCGTCCAAGAAGAAGAGGAGTCTGGCTGCACAATGCACGTCTCTCTCCAGAATACACTCTCTCCCGCCAATTTCTGCGCATTCATTGTTTCATAACTTCATTGCGTGAATTGTCTGCATTTGATTGTTAGTGTCTATCAACTCCCCATTACATATAGCACCAGTAGTACATCCTCCATGAATTCCTATCATTTCTAATCTACAATGTTTGTTTGGTTACGGTAATGTCTGTTAATGCATTCAATATATTTTTATTCCAGACTTTTACCATTCTCATTGTCGGAGTGGACACGTTGTTTGCGGAGTTCACAACCTATGCTACACTCGTGAGAAACAAGTTTTGGTTTATTTTATTCCATTTACGAGTTTTGTCAATTTAGTCATATTGAGTAAGGATGCACACCTGATTACGCATAAAGTAGGCCAATAGGCTACCTGGCCTGCTCGCAAATGTAGGTGTAACAGTATAACTTTAAACCGTCCCCTCGCCCCAACACGGGCGCGAACCAGGGACCCTCTGCACACATCATCAACTGACACCCACGAAGCGTCGTTACCCATCGCTCCACAAAAGCCGCGGCCCTTGCAGAGCAAGGTGCAACACTACTTCTAGGTTTCAGAGCAAGTGACGTAACTGATTGAAACGCTAGTAGCGCGTACCCGCTAACTAGCTAGCCATTTCACATCCGTTACACTCACCCCCCTTTCAACCTCCTCCTTTTCCGCAGCAACCAGTGATCCGGGTCAACAGCATCAATGTAACAGTATAACTTTAAACCGTCCCCTCGCCCAGACACGGGCGCGAACCAGGGACCCTCTGCACACATCATCAACTGACACCCACGAAGCGTCGTTACCCATCGCTCCACAAAAGCCGCGGCCCTTGCAGAGCAAGGTGCAACACTACTTCTAGGTTTCAGAGCAAGTGACGTAACTGATTGAAACGCTAGTAGCGCGTACCCGCTAACTAGCTAGCCATTTCACATCCGTTACATAGGCATATAAATGTGCCGATTTGGGGACCTGAGAGTATTTCTGATTGGCTTAATGCACCACCACTAAAGAGTTTCTCAAAGTAATGTTTTCTTCACCTCAAACAGCAAGCAAATTAAGTCTGTTTTTACATATATTGAGAATGACAATAAATCCTGAAAGTATTTAAAAAATCTTTCCAGCTCTCTCCCTTTCGATAGCCACTCAGCATGAAAAGTAAAAATGTCATGCTCTGATCGAGTGGAAACATCATAAAATAGGCCTACCTGATTACTTCTTATCCCTTGAGCAAATAGCTTACAGCTGTGTCTGTTCCGAACTCACTGGCACAGGAAAGGGGCCCAGAATATTTTATAAAGTGTTTCAAGTAGCTTCAGGCCAGACCCGTTAATATCAAATCAAATGTATTCAAATCAAATCAAATTGATTTATAAAGCCCTTCTTACATCAGCTGATATCTCAAAGTGCTGTACAGAAACCCAGCCTAAAACCCCAAACAGTAAGCAATGCAGGTGTAGAAGCACGGTGGCTAGGAAAAACTCCCTCGCTAATAGTCGATACAATGTTCCAAGTTTGTTGCAGATAGGCCATGCGTAGCCAATGTGAATTATAGGATATTTATTTTTATCAGGATATTTTCCGACTGCAGGCTGCAATGTTTTTATTTGTTGGCTTTATAGGCTATTTTTACATAGTTGGCCATGTCAATAGAAGTAACTTTTTAGGTTTATATAATCTTTATTTAAATTTGGAAAGAATTTTGATGAACCATATGACAATTATTTTGAGATACGAAGACCTTATTATAAATTAAATGAAACTGACCCACGAAAATGTGCATATGAAAATCATACCTGGCATGCAGATCAGTAGAAATGTTAAGATAAATTGGAATTCCACATGAGAAAGTTTGCAGACTCCTCGTGTAGCCTATTACTGGCAACTTCAGGAGAGTAACTGCAGAATCTGTGAAAGCCAGTAGGAGGGGGAGGAGGATGGTTGGGACAGGTTAAAAAAATGTCCTCCTGATTATTTTGATCTCTGCCTCCCTCTTGAGTCATTTGTGTTTTATTTCATCAAACAGTGAGCTTAAAGCATCAGAAAAGCTCAATGCATATATAGTTGATTTTATTAAAACACATAGGATGTGTCTATATAGAAAAATACAGGCTTAAACATTTTGACCAATCAAACAGACAACTTTCGGTCGACCAACATTTTTTTAGTCGGGAACAGCCCTAGTTTGTTCTTTAGAGATGTCATTTTCTGATAACCTGCCATCAGGGATATACACACAGCGTTACAGTTTAACTCGTCGTTCTATTTGCTTCATATATCACACTATGCAAATGAGCGACCAGAGACTGAACAAGAGGTGATTGGCACATTTCCACTGACAGTATCACCGGGTGGATCTGCATCAGATAAGGAAGGCATCAAGGACTCAATGTAATGTACCTATTAAATATAACTGAGGGGCTGCAATATCCTATCTGCTCTAGTGTTCTTCACAGAATGTGCCTTCGTGTCATGAAATTTTGATTATAACAATACCAAGTAAAAACAGAGAAATGTATGAAAAGTGCTCGTGGCAGAATAAGCTCAGAGTGTTAATTTATTAAATATATTTTACACTCTAGTGAAAAGCATGAGCTGGAGCACCAAAAAATACCCTGAAGAAGGCACAGTGATTCCGAAACGTTGGTGGTTTACCCAATAAATTACTGGAAGCTTACATACAGTTGAAGTCGGAAGTTTACGTACACTTAGGTTGGAGTCATTAAAACTCATTTTTCAACCACTCCACAAATTTCGTGTTAACAAACTATAGTTTTGGCAAGTCGGTTAGGACATCTACTTTGTGCATGACACAAGTCATTTTTCCAACAATTGTTTACAGACAGATTATTTCCCTTATAATTCACTGTATCACAATTCCAGTGGGTCAGAAGTTTACATACACTAAGTTGACTGTGCCTTTAAACAGCTTGGAAAATTCCAGAAAATTATGTCATGGCTTTAGAAGCTTCTGATAGGCTAATTTACATAATTTGAGTCAATTTGAGGTGTACCTGTGGATGTATTTCAAGGCCTACCTTCAAACTCAGCGCCTCTTTGCTTTAAATTATGGGAAAATCAAAAGAAATCAGCCAAGACCTCAGAAAAAAAATGGTCTGATGAAACAAAAATATAACTGTTTGGCCATAATGACCATTGTTACTAACAACAACACTGAAGGTCAGAGCATTCACCTGAGAACACACACACAGTGACTGGGATTATTAAATTATAACTGCTAACGTAATTGTGGAAAAAATGGAATTAATCACCCTTTTCAAAAACAGGGAAACACCACCGGTTGATCTCTTCAGATTCATTGATTTTAATGAGAGGAAATGGCTACCTCCTTCATAAAAAGAGAACGGAGAAAGAGGGAGAGGGAAGGGCCCTAAGAATTGATATTCAAGAGCAGGACCTCAGTACACCCATTTAGAAACACTCATAAGACTGAAAAAGACATAAAAGCCAAATGGAAAATGACAACTAATACAGAACAGAATTAAGGCTTTTATGTGCCCTGACTGCTGAGAATCTCCCCTTGACTTGTGAAAGACAATAACCTAAACCATGTCCTGGTTCATTCTCTAGACCTGCATTTAAAATTAATTTTTAATTTTTAATTTCACCTTTATTTAACCAGGTAGGCAAATTGAGAACAAGTTCTCATCCACAATTGCAACCTGGCCAAGATAAAGCAAAGCAGTTCGACACATACAACAACACAGAGTTACACATGGAGTAAAACAAACATACAGTCAATAATACAGTAGAAAAATAAGTATATATATACAATGTGAGCAAATGAGGTGAGATAAGGGAGGTAAAGGCAAAAAAAGGCCATGGTGGCGAAGTAAATACAATATAGCAAGTAAAACACTGGAATGGTAGATTTGCAGTGGAAGAATGTGCAAAGTAGAAATAGAAATAATGGGGTGCAAAGGAGCAAAATAAATAAATAAATAAATGCAGTAGGGGAAGAGGTAGTTGTTTGGGTGAAATTATAGATTGGCTTTGTACAGGTGCAGTAATCTGTGAGCTGCTCTGACAGCTGGTGCTTAAAGCTAGTGAGTGAGATAAGTGTTTCCAGAATCAGAGATTTTTGTAGTTCGTTCCATAACACAGTCACAATGTCAGGATCCCCAAGCTGCAGACCCCACACAGACACGGATTGATATGGGATTTTGTTGGGCACGCGCCAATTTAAATCTACAGCGGTGGCACGCACAGGTTCACAAACAGTATTAAAAAAAATACATTATATCAAATATGACTGTTGAAATGTCAGCTCAAGTGTCAAATCAACATAAGCGGATTGCACAAAGGCACTCAACTGTATATCATCAACGGTAGCTGTCAGAAAATCACAAATGACAACAACCATGTTAAACACATAGATAACACAGATCATTTTGCAAAACAGATGGTAAGTGTGACATTTTATTAAAAACTCAAAATAGAAGAAGACTAAAGAAGAAAAAGGTAATTTGGCTACACATCTTGAGACCCCCCACACGTTTGTCAGAACAACCTTCTCTCTAAGCCTCTGTTTCTTTACTGGGCTAATGAGTGATATGTATGTGTAAAAACCCATTATATTATTACCATGACAACACGATAGGATCAAAGAATAACCACAAGGTTTGTTAAAACCTCATTACACTAGGCTTGGGGCTTTAAAATGAAGAGTATACTATGTCATACCGGTGGTAATCCTTGCATATTTACAATGCCCTCTTCTCTAATTACCCATCTCCACCCCAGGATGTGGAGCTAAAGCACTGCAGGAACTATGCAGAATTACCTCTAGATCTATCATCATGATCAACGTGCACCCACTTTCGCACTTTCATCACCAGCAGAAAAATGTAAAATTAGATGAATAGGCAATATGTGTGTAACTGCATGCTGCAGTCTGTGCCGTATAGTGTCTGAAAATTATATCTGATGAAGTCCAGAGAGTTATCCCCTAGTAGAATTGAACTGTAAAAGCTCATTGAGTATGTCTAAATATATGTAATCCAACGGAGCCCTGGGGTAGCCAAATTATTATAGTAACCTACAAACCCTGCCGTAATTCACCTGGGTCCATGGTAACAGCAAATACTAACAAGTCATATGTCACGGCCGTCAAAGGAACAGGACCAAAGCGCAGTGAGCGTACATTTCTCTTTTATTTAGAAAATGACGCCGACAAAAACAATAAACACTACCAAAACAACCGTGAAGCTTAAGGTTATGTGCCACAAACAAAGTCAACTTCCCACAAAGACAGGTGGGAAAAAGGGCTACCTAAGTATGGTTCTCAATCAGAGACAACGATAGACAGCTGTCTCTGATTGAGAACAATACCCGGCCAAAACATAGAAATACAAATAATAGAACATAGAATACCCACCCCAAATCACACCCTGACCAAACCAAATAGAGACATAAAAAGGATCTCTAAGGTCAGGGCGTGACATCATAGCAATAATCTGTTCCAGATGCAGAAACTACAAAGATTCTTAGTGAGTGACATGGTTTCCCCCACTCTCCATGTGACAAAAAATGACAAAAAGTGTCCTTTCTTCAGACATTTCTTGCAGCGGAATTTGTATTTCTGTTTCTGAAATCAAGTCTGAAACCTATTTCCATGAAGTCAAGAATGAACAGTGTGTGTAGCTGAATGTGTCATTTCTGTGCCACTGATGTTTTTTGATCTACTCAGTGACATCACATGAAAGACCCCAGTAGAGAGAATACACTAACCATCTAAGAGTCTTTCTGCAGTGCGCCCCTACAACAGTACACGTATGAATTGAAAAGAGGAAGTTAGTACACGGATGGTTAATAACCCTAGTTCGAATGATCACCCTATTTGAGTCATCAATCTGCATGATTTACACCAGTGGTTCCCAAACTATTTTGCATTGCGACCCACAAAACCTCACATTTTCTGGAGACCCAGATGAAGCCATGTTTCTAACCACAACCCAGGCTTCAGCTGTAGCCCAACAGAGACTGGCTGTGAACTACTATTTGTCAAACACCCATGTTTGCATACCAACGTAAAATATATCACTGGTACTTAATTTATTTGTACAGTATAGTCTGTTCTTAAAACATAACACAGCTTATTGTAGTTTACATTAGTGGATATGGTTAAATGGCTAGTTATTCTTGCTTAAATGTTACTATAAACAGCCTATATTGTTTTCCATTAGAGAATACAAACACAACCATTGTGACTGTGGCTTGAAGGTCCCTGAGCTACAGTAGCAAAGGCCAAACAACAACAACAGTGTTCCAGCCGTGCTCGATCTGCTATGATTCAGTCTCCTCCTGCCCTATTATGTTTTGCTAATCTAACAGCAGCCCACATAAACCAGTAGTCTGAAACATTGCATCTAGAGGGTAGTGTTATGAAAATATAAATATTAGAACATGCATCCTCATTCAAATCAATGAGGCCTTATTCTTGGTGTTTAGAGAGGAAATGTTTCATGGGTTAAAGCTAGAATCCGTAGTGGTGAAATGGCCACATCTGTTTGTGATGTTGTGGAAATGCACCACCAAGGACTCAAATCAAAGTAAATAAAGCAATCTTTATTATCACAGCCGGGGAGGTTCACGAACTCAATACAAGATTCATGAAAACTCAGAAGGGGGGCGTTCCCCTTCAGTCCTTTTATACTGCTACTCAGACAAGTCATATAAGCATGGTTGGTTCCTGTATGTGAATGACTAATACCACACCAGGCTTTTTACCTGAAAACTGAGATATTGTATCACTCCTAGTTCCCAAAGCAATGTTATTGGCGTACTGCCAAATTGCTTATGAGTGATAGTGTGGTTTACTCCTTTGTGCAGTCAACTCGTCACTCGCATGAACCCAACCAAGACAGGTTATTACAAAAGCAGCACTGTGCTAAACTTACGATTACATACACACAATGACATTTCCATCACAGTGATATTACAACAACAAACATGTCATTTCAAACAACGGACACCGTTTTTGTCCCTCAGACATCATTACACACGTGATAGAGCAGCAGAGTATGTACTACTGTGCAGGATGCTCCTCTGCCCCATTTAAAAAACAAAACAAAAACAATAATACCTGTGCCTGGGGTGACCAGTGGCGCTGTTTCACCTCATGTGGATTTCAGCTTTAAGATACTCAATTAGGCCTGCTTTTGAAGAGTTCCTCTGGAAATTGATTTGGCTCCAGGCGGTGAAAGTTTGTGTTTTTCAGAATTAAAATAGAACGTCTGGTTGAGGCCCTTGCCCTGAATGAGCTCTCATCTGGAGTACAACAAACAA
Organism: Salvelinus namaycush; assembly: GCF_016432855.1. Classification (NCBI taxonomy): domain Eukaryota; kingdom Metazoa; phylum Chordata; class Actinopteri; order Salmoniformes; family Salmonidae; genus Salvelinus; species Salvelinus namaycush. The sequence goes on along the minus strand of NC_052340.1, from coordinate 10,769,589 downwards.
CCACACTATCTCTGCCTTTGTTTGCCTAGCACTCATTTTAATAACTTTATCAGGACCAAACCACATTTATAGGTCATGCATTAGCATGTAGTAATTAACACAATTTTCACTCGAGACGAAAGGCTAATGTCTGAGAAAAACACCTGTTCAAAGTCCATTCCCTCAGTTATTTTACAAATGATTGTTTTCAGCCTGGGGTGATAAGGAGAAACAGATTGAGCTGCCTTTATATAGGAGGTAGAGAGAATGTTTCTCCAACACTGCAGATTAGACTGTGTTAACACTGTCGGGAATCCAGCTAGACCCATGTTCTCAACACAGCTGTGCCTCATCTGGTAGTTTGTGTCCTCAGAATAGAACATCCTTTAATCATAACTCAAATCATCTGACCAACGCCAGAGAAGTTCGTGTCCTCAGAATAGAACATCCTTTAGTCATAACTCAAATCATCCTCCTAGCACATATCTTCAATTTAACAGAATTCAACTGACAGTAAAATGATCACAACGTCCCATCCCCTAAACAAATTTGTATGATGCATCAACAGAATATGAGGTTAAAGTAGCCTCTTTCACAAAGCACTCAGACTCCAGTAATTTGGGTGCTACTTCCTCCCTGTTACAATATTCTTTGTCGATTTCAGCCGTACTCTCTAACACCTGCCGACTGAGAAATAGAACATGCAGTTAGAAATCATGTAGTTTATGGACATAATGTTCACCCCTCATTGTCATGATCTTTTTCATTGACGAATGCCTGGTAACTTGAACACAGGGTGAATTCTGTGGTAATTTGCAGTTAGGTAGTAATGATTGATTTTTCTTGCATTCACAGCACTCAGTATGCATAGGGACATCCGCTAGTTTGGAAAAACCACCATTGCCATCAGTTCTTTACAAGCACCATTATATGGGCCATTGACTTCATCCTATGTCAGTCCAACCGAACACTCCCAGTGGTTTCATTTTTACAAGCTACAGTAGAAGTCGGAAGTTTACATACTCTTAGGTTGGAGTCCTTAAAACTCGTTTTTCAAGTCGGTTAGGACATCTACTTTGTGCGTGACACAAGTCATTTTTCCAACAATTGTTTACAGACATATTATTTCACTTATAATTCACGGTATCACAATTCCAGTGGGTCAGAAGTTTACATACACTAAGCAGACTGTGCCTTTAAACAGCTTGGAAAATTCCAGAAAATGATGTCATGGCTTTAGAAGCATCTGAAAGGCTAATTTACATAATTTGAGTCAATTGGAGGTGTACCTGTGGATGTATTTCAAGGCCTACCTTCAAACCCCAGGGTCTCTTTGCTTGAAATCATGGGAAACTCAAAAGAAATCAAAAGAAAATAAATTGTAGACCTCCACAAGTCTGGTTCATCCTTGGGAGCAATTTTCAAATGCCTGAAGGTACCACATTCATCTGTACAAGCAATAGTACGCAAGTATAAACACCATGGGACCACGCAGCCGTCATACCAATCAGGAAGGAGAGGCGTTCTGTCTCCTAGAGATGAACGTACTTTGGTGCGAAAAGTGCAAATCAATCCCAGAACAACAGCAAAGGACCTTGTGAAGATGCTGGAGGAAACAGGTACAAAAGTATCTATATCCACAGTAAAACGAGTCCTATATCGACATAACCTGAAAGGCTGCTCAGCAAGGAGGAAGCCACTGCTCCAAAACCGCCATAAAAAAGCCAGACTACGGTTTGCAACTGCACATGGGGACAAAGATTGTACTTTTTGGAGAAATGTCCTCTGGTATGATGAAACAAAAATGGAACTGTTTGGCCATAATGACCATCGTTATGTTTGGAGGAAAAAGAGGGAGGCTTGCAAGCCAAAGAACACCATTTCAACCGTGAGGCACGGGGGTGGCAGCATCATGTTGTGGGGGTGCTTTGCTGCAGGAGGGACTGGTATGACTTAAAGATTGCTGTACACCAGCGGAACCCATCCAACTTGAAGGAGCTGGAGCTGTTTTGCCTTGAAGAATGGGCAAAAATCCCAGTGGCTAGATGTGCCAAGCTTATGGAGACATACCCCAGGAGACTTGCAGCTGTAATTGCTGCAAAAGGTGGCTCTACAAAGTATTGACTTTGGGGGGGTGTATAGTTATGCACGCTGAAGTTTTCTGTTTTTTGTCTTATTTCTTGTTTGTTTCACAATAAAAATATTTTGCATCTTCAAAGTGGTAGTCATGTTGTGTAAACAAATGATACAACCCCCCAAAAATCTATTTTAATTCCAGGTTGTAAGGCAACAAAATAAGAAAAATGCCAAGGGGGGTGAATACTTTCGCAAGCCACTGTATATCAGACCGTGTACCACGGGTATGACAAAACATACATTTTTACTGCTCTAATTATGTTCATAACCAGTTTATAATAGCAATAAGGCACCTATGGGGTTTGTGCTATATGACCAATACACCATAGCTAAGGGCTATATCCAGGCACTCCGTGTTGCCATACCATGGCCATGGTATATTGGCTATTATACCACACCCCCTCAGGCCTTATTGCTTAAATAGCTCCCTGTAGAACTATAAAAGTTACTGTTTTACAACGCTGGCGGAATAATAATGGGACTTGTTTCTCAATGGCTACACACCATTTAACTAAACCAGAAATCAGTTCTGGAAGAAGAAGAAACAAAACAAAGGCAACTTGTTTGAAGTAAATGGACTGCATGGTGGAGGATGTTCAAAGAGAAAGGAGATTGACACACAATAGTATATCAGATGAGGCACAACCGCAGGTCTTAAAGATATCCTGATCAGTAAAGTTGAATCATTGAAAGACGGAAAATAAATAACCCACTAGATGATGCCATGCCGTGTATTAGAAAAAAACGAATCAAATTGTGAAACTCATGAATTATTTAATTGCACAAAGCTGGATTTCCAGTTTCTTAAACTCTGAAAAGCCATATTTCTGAATGGTATTAGACAATCACGATTCAGTTGAAAGCAAGCCCATCTTGCTATAATGGTCTGTCTTTCTTTCTTTTCCAGGAAACATAAGACGTTCAGACATTAGCTAGCTGAGCACCTGTCATCAATACCTAGTAAATAGAGCTCTGTAGACTGAGAGACTGTTATAGGCTGGAGCACCTCTTCACATTTTTACATCTTTATCCCCTAAAGTATCCCCTAAAACATGTCCTGATTTGTTCTTCTCCCTCTCCTCCAGTCCAGTCATCCCCCTCCCACTGTGTCTCTCTAGAGTGGACCATGTGTTGCACATTACAATGTGCCACTTTTCACACAATGCAATGTGTTACACCCTGGGAGATGCAGCATGCACAACTCCAATATCTACCATATGTCCCAGCGTGATGTCAGGTTGTCTCAAAAATACACATTGTCCCTTAAAGGGGAAACAAAGGTGATATCTGGTGGAGAACCCATATTAGGTCACTGAAGCATAAACCCAAGCCTTGCATACTGAGCAGGAGTTATGGTAGCCTTGGCTGTTGCCACGCAGGAATGAGTATTTAGTGAGGCTGGTGAATCATTGATATGCTGGATATGTTCTCTTTGCATAAAGTGTAACCCAGGTGTGTTGGGCTTTGCCTGCTTTGCTCAAGGGCATCCTCCTAGTTTCCAGGCCACTTAACCTTGCATGACCCCGAATGAATCTAACTCACGTCTGAAGAGTAGGATGCCGTTCTCCTACTTGGCGCCTTTTTTTGCACAGATCCAAATTACATTTTGTAATTATAAAAGCACATTATTCAAATGTGTTCATTAATATTTATTGTGAGATGCGAGTGAGGGAGCGGTATTCTACTACACTTCCACCCCTCGGTCATGGAAATTATGCAATACAAGATCTGAATAGCAACTATTTTTGCCGGAAACCAGGGGGTTCAGCTGAAAACAGGTGACAACAGGTCAGAAATGGAAAGGGGCCAGAGGCCAGGATTTTGTTGTGCTTGAAGCACTGCTGGCCTAGGTCACATGTGGGCTGGTTCACACTAGCCTGCTCCACTCATGGCTGCCTGGGTCCTGGGTTGGAGTGCAGGCCCTCCCTTTCTCCCACTCTGCTCTGCCTGATGCCAGTGATAAAGCTTCTTGTTTGACCGTCGTCAGGTCCAGTACATCTGCCAGTCTCTGTGCCAGGCTGGCAGTGCCCAGCCAGGAGAGTCTGGGGGGGAGTCACAAGGCAGATTCACCACAATGTCTTTTTGTACTTGACACATGTGAAGGCTGTGACATATTCCCTGTAAGAGAGTGAATTACCACAACCTTCAGTGGTTAGAAACAGTTAGCGTTTGGTTCTATTGTGTTGGACACGAAGGACCATTTTATATTATATAATATTATGCATTTGCTTCTTATACACTGATGTTTGGAGGTGTGGCTAACAATACAGTCATGTCTGATTGGAAGTATTTATACAGTCAAAGGTTTTTACAGAATACAGCCCATTTGGTGACTGCATAAAACAGAATTTGAATCAAAGAGTCTCTGATTAATTGACCGTTCTTTCATTATTTCTTAATACAATTAGGGTGAATTGAAAAATTATAATAATCTCTAAAGACGAAATGGCTCTATTCCATCAAATCCTTATTAATGCTGCCACAGTGATTTCCGGCACAGCTGCCACTGTGTTAATGTGAGGAACATACTGTGGGTGTTTGGGTACGGAAGCAGTGTTTTTGACTCCCATTTCAGTCCCCCAACAGCCCTTTACAAGGTGCTGACTATTTTACCATTACTGTTCACATACAGTAGAAAGTGCTATTGGATTTGCTGTTCCGACAGACCAGTTTTTTTGTGCAGTAGGATAATATTGATTGGTATCCTTAAGACTCATTGTCAATTCATTTGTCCGTTTTCCCCCTCTGCCTAAGATTCTGACACCTTTAACATGACAAAAAGTGCGATATTATTCTGTGCATGTACCATACGTGTTCGGGCATAAGTTTCATAGCCGGGTGTAGAAATATGAAAAAAAATCTTGAGTGGCTGAGCCCAGCTTTGCTATTTTGTTCACTTGTCAAGTTATTCATTATTTATAACCCACCTGTCACTCTGAAGCTTCTCCTGAGACACTGACACAGGAAACAGGAGGGCTCCAAAATATTTCCAACACCTCTGTGTGTTCCACCTCAGAGCTCACAGCTCCATCTCTGGCTCAAGTGCAACATGCGCCAGCCAAGCTATTCACCTATGGGGGCAGAGTCAAGTCATTGGTGCCAGGTTGGCTTCTACTGCTTAACATCCTCTCTATGCCAGCCTGTTATCCATCTTATGGGACAGATGTGTCGTGCCACCTATGCAAATTCCTTTTAGGGCTTGTGTGGCAGAGCCTGCCTGGTTCTTTTTCCTTGGGCAGTCCTGCTTGTCCTTGTATGCCAGTTGATTGGTTCGTCCCCTCTTACAGCATGCTATTTCACCTCTGGCAGGAAGCAGTGTTCTGTGCGGCTGATGGCTCACCTCTGGCAGTCAATTGTCCTGGTGCTGGAAGTCAGTGTCTCTGCCTACTATGTTCCAATTAACTCTCCACTCTCCTCACCAGAGTTTCGTATCTATCCCCCAGAACCACCTGTGACCCTCTGGCAGGCGCCAATCCAACAACAAAGCCATCACAGCTCTTATGATTACTAGAATAGAACATTTTATAGATCTACCACTGTCATTGTGCCTGGTGTGTTTCGGCCTTGCTCCCAGTCACATGTAGCTCCGTATCACAGCACCATGCATGTAAATGAACCCCTAAAACGAGTGTCCAATCACAATGTCTGCTCTATATTTGGACTTTTATTTTATTTTATGAGCTTTCTATCCTCGCTGTATATTCGACAGTTTAGTTTGACTTTTATTTTGAAAGTTGTTTTTTTACCTTCTCTGTTTTACGTGCCAAGGTTATATGGGAAACGGGCGCGAGAGGAAAAGGAAAATACGTTCTTGTTAAGGTTGTTCAAGCACCCAAGAAACAACGTCAAACTTAGCACCTAGCTGGAAAGAGAACAGGGTATTTACTGTCTTTCAATATTGGTCTTGTTTCAGATATCTTTCAAACTATTTTGAACATGTACTGAACAGATATTTGTGTTATAATCGATGTTCGGAAGTCTGCTAGCAATATGACGTTATTAGCTGTAGCCTAGCTCCACTGTGTGCTGGCTAATATTAGTTAACTTCTCTTATCTACGGATACCGGATGCGGGTTTGAATTCGACAACATACGGTGATTGCCACAAATAGTCATATTAAACATTCCTGAAAATACAAGTGTCTCACATGCTTCAAAAGCCTAGAATCTTGCTAATCCAACTGCGTTGTCAGATTTAAAAAAGGATTTACTGCGAAAGAATACGATTATCTGAGCACAGAGCCCCATACCAAACTACTTTTTCAACCAGCACAGGCGTAACAAAATCACAGATAGCAATGAAATAAATCGTTTACCTTTGAAGTTCTTGCTCTGTTTGCAATCCCAAGGCTCATTGTTACACAATGAATGGTCTTTTGTTCGGTTAAATCCATTTTTATAGCCTAACACGAAACATTTTGTGAACGCTTATCTCGTTGAATTTTGTGTCATTCAATTTTCGACGAAACATTCGACGTAAATACACAGACTAAACCTGACTTTATCCAGTCATGTTTGGTTTCCTTGCAATCAACTGTTTGTTTGTAACACAACCAAACTTGATGGGTCATTTCGCGGGACGTATTGACCCGAAAAAAACGATTGGAAGACAACAAGTAACGACCTCATTGTGCACCAATTATATGACCGCTGTTTCGTTGATTGAATGTATTTTAACCTAATGACCACTGATCGTCTTGAAATCTAGCTGGGTAGATAGCCAATGAGCAGAGGTAAACGGCAATATCTAATGTTTGTGTTTTGGAAGACCAACCCATGTAGTAAACTCCGGCGTAAAGATCGTCGTTCGCCATTGAAGTTTCATACTGGAAGTAGCCAAACTCATTACGCACAGCACTGTTTCGGTAACAAGCATCTTCAGATGTTTATATATCGAAAATCATGGCGAATAAGTCAGGGAAAGCTAAATCTAAGACTAGATATAAGAATGTAGACAAAATTATAGAGGAAATTGATCGTGAAAGTGAAACATATGCTTTTGGAAGACGACTCAGTTAGCGACCATGACTCAAATGGAAGCATATTTTTGGAACGGAGAGGACATTGTTTTGGACTGGTAAGTTATTCTCATGCTAATGCCGTTGTTTGAAATTAATAATATAAAATATTATTTGTGATTGTTTTTACATTTTATTTGCAATATATAAAAATGTAATGAAATGTGTAAAGTACACATTGGCTATACTTCCTCCAGCGCATGCTTCCTCAACTCAGTCTACATATTATGGATTAGAGGGAGCATGGTCGAGATGCTTGTGTCTGCCGCCAACGTGTCCATCCCCAACATGTGTCCATACCCCTCTGAAGCTGGTTCATCCAGCTGGACCCCTGCTGTTTCTGGCTCCACACCTCCCGGGCCATCAAGAGGTAAACTGTTCATATTTACTCTTGAGGGCTATATAAATTGATTTGATTTGATAGAGGACTGAGGGTCTTCCAAATATTGAAAGTGTGTAAATAGTTACCCATGTTATTTTGTAAATGTATATAGATTTTTTCTTTATATTTTTTTTAGGGGGGGGGGGTGTGTTAGAATACCATTTTGGTATTTTGTATATAGTTATTTGTTTCAAAATGTATACCTTCACCAATTTGGCCACTTGGGTACATTTGGGCTACTTGTGTGGGACACCTGGGTGACTTCATGATAAATGTCATGTAGCACACTCATTTTGGAAGTTATCATTCTGAAACTTTGCACAAGTACTGTTGCCCTCTCATGTTTTTCACTGGAATTGTCCCCATATTCATATCTGAATGTTTGTTTTATCTTGTTCATTTTAAAGATGATGATACAACAATTAAAAAGAAAAAACGTATGTTTTTTTCATTGTATTATCTAAACCAGATCTATTGTGTTATATTCTCCTACATTCAATTCACATTTACACAAACTTCAGAGTGTTTTCTTTCAAAAGGTACCAAGAATATGCATATCCTTGCTCCTGGGCCTGAGCTAGAGGCAGTTAGATTTGGGTATGTCTTCAGGCGGAAATTGAAAGAAGGGGGGGGGGGGGGGGGGGGTAGCTGTAAGAGGTTTTTAATCTTGCACCACATTATCAAGCTATTAGCAAGTAATCAACTATTCAGGTAGAAATTCTCATGCATATTGATGCATTTGATGTATCAAGCACGCTAATGTAAAATTGTGTAAAAGTGTATTGTTTGTGGAATGTATTTTTCATATTGTACAGTGGCTTGTGAAAGTATTCACCCCCCTTGGCATTTTTCCTATTTTGTTGCATTACAACCTGGAATTAAAATAGATTTTTTCGGGGTTTGTATCATTTGATTTATTCAACATGCCTACCACTTTGAAGATGCAAAATATTTTTATTGTGAAACAAACAAGAAATAAAACAAAAAAACAGAAAACTTTAGCATGCATAACTATTCAATCCCCCAAAGTCAATACTTTGTAGAGCCACCTTTTGCAGCAATTACAGCTGCAAGCCTCCTGGGGTATGTCTCCTTAAGCTTGGCACATCTAGCCACTGGGATTTTTGCCCATTCTTGAAGGCAAAACTGCTCCAGCTCCTTCAAGTTGGATGGGTTTCGCTGGTGTACAGCAATCTTTAAGTCATACCACAAATTCTTAATTGGATTGAGGTCTAAGCTTTGACTAGGCCATTCCAAGACTTTTAAATGTTTACCCTTAAACCACACAGTGTTGCTATAGCAGTATGCTTAGGGTCATTGTCCTGCTGGAAGGTGAACCTCCATCCCAGTCTCAAATCTCTGGAAGACTGAAACAGGTTTCCCTCAAGAATTTCCCTGTATTTAGAGCCATCCATCATTCCTATAATTCTGACCAGTTTCCCAGTATCTGCCGACAAAAAACATCCCCACAGCATGATGCTGCCACCACCATGCTTCACTGTGAGGATGTTATTCTCGGGGTGATGAGAGGTGTTGGGGTTGCGCCAGACATAGCGTTTTCCTTGATGACCAAAAAGCTAAATTTTTGTTTCATCTGACCATAGTACCTTCTTCCATATGTTTGGGGAGTCTCCCACATGCCTTTTGGTTAACACCAAATGTGTTTGCTTATTTTTTTCTTTAAGCAATGGCTTTTTTCTGGACACTCTTCTGTAAAACCCAGCTCTGTGGAGTGTAGGCTTAAAGTGGTCCTATGGACAGATACTCCAATCTCCACTGTGGAGCTTTGCAGCTCCTTCAGGGTTATCTTTGGTCTCTTTGTTGCCTCTCTGATTAATTCCCTCCTTGCCTGGTCCGTGAGTTTTGGTGGGCGGCCCTCTCTTGGCAGGTTTGTTGTGGTGCTATATTCATTCCATTTTTTAATAATGGATTTAATGGTGCTCTGTGGGATGTTCAAAGTTTCAGATATTTTTTCTATAACCCAACCCTGATCTGTACTTGGTCTTCCTGGTGACGCTTGCTTGGTGGTGCCCCTCGCTTAGTGGTGTTGCAGTCTCTAGGGCCTTTCAGAGCAGGTGTACATATACTGAGATCATGTGACAGATCATGTGACACTTAGATTGCACACAGGTGGACTTTATTTAACTAATTATGTAACTTCTGAAGATAATTGGTTACACCAGATTTTATTTCGTCACTTCATAGCAATGGGGGTGAATACATATGCACGCACCAATAGGCCATAGAGGCAGAATATTTACAATTTAGCATTAACACTGGAGTGATAGATGTGCACATGATGATGTGCAAGTAGAGATACTGGGGTGCAAAAGAGCAAGAGGATAAGTAACAATATGGGGATGAGGTAGTTGGGTGTGCTATTTACAGATTGGCTGTGTACAGGTACAGTGATTGGTAAGCTGCTCTGACAGCTGATGCTTAAAGTTAGACAGGGAGATATAAGACTCCAGCTTCAGTGATTTTTGCAATTCATTCCAGTCATTGGCAGCAGAGAACTGGAAGGAAAGGCGGCCAAAGTAAGTGTTGGCATTGGGGATGACCAGTGAAATATACCTGCTGGAGTGGGTGCTGCTATGGTGACCAGTGAGCTGAGATAAGGCGGGGCTTTACCTAGCATAGACTTATAGATGACCTGGAGCCAGCCAACGAGAGCATACAGGTCGCAGTGCTGGGTAGTATATGGGGCTTTGGTGACAAAACGGATGGCACTGTGATAGATTACATCCAGTTTGCTGAGTAGAGTGTTGGAGGATATTTTGTAAATGACATCGCCGAAGTCAAGGATCGGTAGGATAGTCCGTTTTACGAGGGTATGTTTGGCAGCATGAGTGAAGGAGGCTTTGTTGCGAAATAGGAAGTCGATTCTAGATTTAATTGTGGATTGGAGATGCTCAACGTGAGTCTGGAAGCAGAGTTTACAGTCTTGCCAGACACCTAGGTATTCCCCCTCTGAAGAGGGGGAAGACCACGGCAGCTTTCCAATCTTTGGGGATCTCAGACGATACAAAGAGAGGTTGAATAGGCTAGTAATAGGGGTTGCAACAATTTTGGCAGATGATTTTAGAAAGAGAGGGTCCAGATTGTCTAGCCCAGCTGATTTGTAGGGATCCAGATTTTGCGGCTCTTTTAGAACATCAGCTGTCTGGATTTGTGTGAAGGAGAAGCGGGGGTGTGACTTATTTGGTGGTGACAGTGTTTCCTATCCTCAGTGCAGTGGGCAGCTGGGAGGAGATGCTCTTGTTCTCCATGGACATTACTGTGTCCCAAAACGTTTTGGAATTAGTGATACAGGATGCAAATTTCTGTTTGAAAAAGCTAGCCTTAGCTTTCCTAACTGTCTGAGTATATTGGTTCCGGACTTCCCTGAAAAGTTGCATATCGCGGGGGCTATTCGATGCTAATGCAGAACGCCACAGGATGTTTTTGTGATGGTCAAGGGCAGTCAAGTTTGGGGTGAACTAAGGGCTATATCTGTTCTTAGTTCAACATTTTTTGAATGGGGCATGCTTATTTAAGATGACGAGGAAAGCACTTTTAAAGAGCAACCAGGCATCCTCTACTGATGGGATGAGGTCAATAACCTTCCAGTATACCCGGGCCAGGTTGATTAGAAAAGCCTGCTCACTGAAGTGTTTAAGGGAGCGCTTGACAGTGATGAGGGGTGGTTGTTTGACCGGGGACCCATTACGCACGCAGGCAATGAGGCACTGATTGCTGAGATCCTGGTTGAAGACAGCATAGGTGTATTTAGAGGGCAAGTTGGTCAGGATGATATCTATGAGGGTGCCCATGGATACGGATTTAGGGTTATACCTGGTAGGTTCCTTGATAATTTGTGTGAGATTGAGGGCATCTAGCTTAGATTGTAGGACGGCCGGGGTGTTAAGCATGTCCCAATTTAGGTCACCTAACAGTACGAACTCTGAAGATAGATGGGGGCAATCAATTCACATATGGTGTCCAGGGCACAGCTGGGGGCTGAAGGGGGTCTATAACAAGTGGCAACTGTGAGAGACTTGTTTCTGGAAAGGTGGAATTGTTTGGGCACAGACCTGGATAGTATGACAGAACTCTGCAGGCTCTCTCTGTAGTAGATTGCAACTCCGCCCCCTTTGGCAGTTCTATCTTGTCAGAAAATGTTATAGTTAGGGATGGAAATTTCAGGATTTTTGGTGGCCTTCCTAAGCCAGGATTCAGACACGGCTAGGACATCTGGGTTGGCGGAGTGTGCTAAAGCAGTGAATAAACAAACTTAGAGAGGAGGCTTATAATGTTAACATGCATGAAACCAAGGCTTTTACGTTACAGAAGTCAACAAATGAAAGCGCCTGGGAAATGGGAGTGGTGCTGGGTGCTGCAGGGCCTGGGTTAACTTCTACATCACCAGAGGAACAGAGGAGGAGTAGGATAAGGGTACGGCTAAAGGCTATAAGAACTGGTTGTCTAGTGCGTTCGGAACAGAGAGTAAAAGGAGCAGATTTCTGGGCGAGGTAGAATAGATTCAAGGCATAATGTACAGACAAGGGTATGGTAGGATGTGAGTACAGTGGAGGTAAACCTGGGCATTGAGTGACGATGAGAGAGGTTTTGTCTCTAGAGGCACCATTTAAGCCAGGTGAGGTCACCGCATTATCTCCATGTATGACCAATGGACGATCCAAGCCCGCAAAGCAAGAGAGCAGCTAAAGTCAGACATAACAGAGAGCCAGCTGGCATTTATGATTGACACATTGGAGAAAGGAAAGGATGATGTCATGAGCAACTATCTTGAAAATTCGAGATCACATCACACCGTCAACTGAGTTAAGGCGTTGTGTTGACGCATGATAGGCAGTTACAGCAGATATTATCAAAATTGCCTATGAAAGGATATCAGGCATTGATGAAGAGTTTGATGCTTAACAGGAACAATGTTGTCTCCGTGAGCTACCTGATCACGACTACGCTCGCACCATTTACGGATCTACTGTCTCACAATTGAGTCACAAGTCCAGCCATCATTCCATGTCCTCATGTATGGCGGAGCTGTCAGCAAAGGAAGTTGAGAATGAAGTGTTGCTGGAGGAAAAGAGACAAAACGAAAGGATACAACACTTAGAAGAGCAGCGAAAGAAGGTTCTTGAAGCTCAGAAATGTGAGTTGGAACGACTACAGGCAGAGAGAGGCGTAAGGGCAGCTCGGGCCAGGTTGGAGGCCTACAACCAGGAGGTAGTACGGGAAACTAGCTTCCAAACTGCCGACAACATTACTCCAACTACCATCCAATAACCCTCCAATGCCCCAGCGTCATCATCTCATGTGGATGTTATTCTCTGGCTCAAGCCTTCCAAGATAGCATAGCCCTTATCAACTTCCAATGCCAGAGCCATTTGTTTTCAATGTGGATCCAATTCAATTCTTTGAGTGGAAAGCCTCATTGTGTCACTCATCGATCGAAGAAGTATCTTGTCAAGCTTTATTATCTTAAGAAGTATGTGGGTGGCCCAGCTGGTAAGACCCTAGATGGTACATTCTACAGAAATTATGACGAGGCCTACAAAGACGCGTGGAACAAACTCAACCATAGATATGGCCAACCATTTGTCATACAGAGAGCCTTTAGAGAAAGCCCTGCAAACTGGCCAATAATTCAACCTAGGGACAACGTAGGACTCAGAGACTTAACAGATTTTTTGAATGCCTGTCAGGATGCTATACTTCATGTTAAAGGTCTTCAGATATTAAATGACTGTGAAGAAAATCAGAAGCTAGTCCTAAAACTGCCTGACTGGGCAGCTTCTCGCTGGAACGGAGAAGTTACACAAACCTTGAACAATAGTCAAGAATTCCCCAGTTTCCAGGACTTTGCTACCTTTATGACGATGGAAGCAGAGATTGCCTGCAATCCGATAACTTCTTTCTATGCTCACCGTTCCTCCGAATGTACCACTGAGAAACAAAATGTCAGGGAGACCAATAGGAACAAGGCAAGTGTTCTCAGCACTCAAACAATCACAGAGAGTGAGAATCAAAAGTCAGCCAAAGGAAGTGCAAGGCCTTCGTGTATGTTTTGCCAGGACAACAAGCCACAGCTCCATGGCTGTTCTAAATTCATGACCAAGTCTCTAGAGGAGCGACGGAAATATGTGAAAGAAAATAAGCTTTGCTATGGGTGCATGATACCTGGTCACAGTGCAAAGGACTGTCGTCATCACCAGACCTGTGACAGCTGCAAAGGAAAGCATCCCACGTGTCTCCACGATGACAGTTACGTAAAACTTCCCAAAATAACATGGACGAGGCAGAAACTGCATTGTCACTCCACGTAGATGGAGAAGGACAATCTACCAACACTTCCATGATCGTACCAGTGTGGGTGTCATCAAAGAACAACTCAGGTGCTAAAAACGTGTCTACGCCCTGCTTGACACTCAGAGTGATACCTCATTAATTGACCAGGAAGTGAGCAACGCTTTACAAGCAGACAGGTATCCAGTGAAACTGAAATTAACTACTATGATAGGACGTGACACAGTTGTGAAAAGCGAAAGTCTCAGGGCTTCGTGTGAAGGTTACAGCTCCACTATCCATATCGATCTTCCTCCAACCTACACCAAGGATTGCATACCTGTAAACCGCACCCACATTCCGACCTGTGAAACAGCCAAGAACTGGAATCATCTCTTCACAGTAGTAGATGAAATACCACCACTGAAGGATTGTGAGGTTGGCCTTCTGATAGTCTACAACTGCTCAAGGGCAATGGCACCAAAACAAATGATTTTAGGTGGGAATGATGAACCCTACGCTGTTCGAACTGACTTAGGATGGAGCATTGTGGGGCGCTCATCACCGTTCCTCGATACACCAAGCATCGCTAGTCTGTGGCACTGGGAAATTGTCAAAGAGATCCCCCTCAGTAACCCCTGCAGATGCTATTCACATTCTGGAGTCCGATTTCAAGGACGCCAGTGAAGATGGCAAGACAGTCTCAGGATGACATCCTCTTCTTGAACAAGCTGAATGATGGCATAAGGAAAAATTGTCATGGCCATTACGAAATGCCCTTGCCTTTTAAGGAGAGACCCAATCTACCCAACAACAAACAACTCGCCATTGTACGGCTAAGCCATCTCAAAAGGAAACTTTTTAAGGATGAAAGGTATAAGGAACATTATGTCAAGTTCATGGATGAGGTCAATGAAAATAGTGACGCGGAAGAAGTTGAAGGTGATGGAAATGTAGCTGAGAAATGGTATATTGCTCATCATGGTGTCTATCATCTTAAGAAGCCAGATAAGCTACGCATAGTATTTGATTGCTCTGCCAAGTACAAGGGAACCAGTTTAAATGACCATCGGCTTCCAGGGCCTGATTTGATAACAAGCTTCTCATGCGTTTTCGGCAGCACCCTATTGCATTGATGTGTGACATTGAGAGGATGTTTCACCAGTTCCATGTACCTGAGACTGACCAAAACTACCTATGCTTCCTTTGGTGGATAAAGGGAGACATTACTGCACAGCCACAAGAGTTCCGCATGAAGGTGCATCTGTTTAGCGCTGCATCATCTCCTGGACGTGCAAACTATGGGCTGAATCATCTAGCTAAGGAGAACAGAGACCTATACCCTCTGGGCTCACAATTCATCATGAGCGACTTTTACGTAGATGACGGGGTCACAAGCATAGACAGTACGGTACGTGCTTTTCAGTTTGCACGTGAGGCTCGAGAACCTTGTGCGATGGGTGGTCTTTGACTGCACAAGTTTGTATCCAATGACAGAGCTGTCCTAGAAAGCATACCGCCATCTGAACGTGCATCCGACATTAAGGACCTTAACCTTGCATTTGATGACTTGCCATCAGAAAGAGCACTAGGGATTCAGTTGCACGTTGAGTCTGACTGCTTCAAGTTCAATGTCAATCTCAAGGACCAACCTGCAACGCATTGAGGTGTACTGTCTACAGTTGCCTCCTTGTATTATCCTTTAGGGTTTGTAGCTCCATTCCTGCTCAACGGAAAAAGAGTACTGCAGGAAATGTTTAGGCATGGCACAGGTTGGGATGACCCTCTGACTGATGAACTTCAAACAAAGTGGGAATGTTAGAAAAACGATCTTGTTCATTTGGAGACGGTGAACATACCCCGTAGTTATGCACCTGCTGACTTTGGAAGGGTTACCAAAACAGAGCTACATAATTTCTCTGATGCAAGCACGAGTGGATATGGTCAGTGTTCATATTTGAGACTCAAGAATGAAGAGGGAGACATTCATTGTGCTTTAGTCATGGGAAAATCTCCTGTCACTCCCACAAAGGTCACAACTATTCCCAGACTAAAACTCACCGCTGCAGTTGTCTCAGTAAAAGCAAGCAATGTGCTCAAGGAGGAACTTATATAAGCTGATGTGGAAGAGTTCTTCTGGACCGACTCCAAAGTAGTTCTAGGGTACATTAACAATGAGGCACGACGACTCCACACATTTGTAGCCAACCGAGTGCAGAAAATACATTTCAGCACGACTCCCCAGCAATGGAGATACGTCCCGACTGATTAAAATCCCGCGGATCACGTGTCCAGAGGCCTAACTGTCAATGGACTGCTATCATCTGATTGGTTCACAGGACCCAAGTTTTATGGAAGAAATAAATATTTTTCACAGAAGATGTGGTCTCAGAGTTGCAAGGGAGACCTGGGAGTCAGAAAGGCTCAAACACTAAACACGAGAACCACAGAACAAGTAAGTCTTGCAGATCGTCTGTCTAACCTCTCATCCTGGTCTCGGGCTTCTCAAGCTGTTGCATGTATTCTTCGAAGAATCAGTAAGGACAGATCAAATGGTCTCTCGACAGTAATGGAACGGGAGAACGCAGAGTGTCTCATAATCGAAGATGTGCAGGGACAGGAATATCAAGATGATCTTAAGTTGCTAAGTAAAGGGACTCAGCTGACACTCCAAAATGAGATGTACCGCCTCAATGCCTTCCTAGACAAAAATGGTGTGCTCAGGGTGGGAGGAAGACTTTGTGATTCGTCTCTTCCTAACCCAGTCAAACACCCTGCAATCATTCCCAAGGAACACCACATCACAAAAATGAGAATTGCTCACTACCATGAAAAGGTCAAAAACCAGGGTAAAGGCCTCAGCTTTAATGAGATCAGGTCAAATGGCTACTGGATCCCAGGTATCAATAGCATCTTATCTTCGCCAATGTGCGACTTGTAGAAAGCTCAGGAGAACCACAGAAGAGCAAAAGATGGCTGATCTCCCTCCAGAGCGTGTGGACTCATCACCTCCCCTTTACATACTGCAGTATGGATTGTTTTGGCCCATTTGTCATTAAGCAAGGACGAAAAGTGCACAAAAGGTATGGTCTTCTCTTAACCTGCTTTTGCTCTTGTGCCATTCATATTGAAATGTTAGATGACATGTCAACAGATGCCTTCATTAATGGTCTGCGTTGCTTCATAGCCATATGTGGCGCAGTTCGTCAGATTAAATGTGACCAAGGAAGCAACTTTGTGGGAGCCAAAAATGAACTGAAGGAAGCGCTCAAGGAAGTTGACATGGACAGGATGACTGCGTATCTTGTTGAGAAACAGTGTGACTTCAGCATGAATGCTCCCCATTCAAGTCACGTGGGTGGCGTCTGGGAGCGACAGATCAGGACAGTGAGAAGCATTTGACACGTTTAACATGACAGAAAGTGTGATATTATTCTGTGCATGTACCATACGTGTTCTGGAATAAGTTTCATAGCCGGGCAAAAAAGTATGAAACAAAATCATGAGTGGCTGAGCCCAGCTTTGCTATTTTGTTCACTTGTCAAGTTATTCATTATTTATAACCCACATGTCACTCTGAAGCTTCTCCTGAGGCATTGACACAGGAAACAGGAGGGCTCCATAATATTCCCTCCACCTCAGAGCTCACAGCTCTATCTCTGGCTCAACTCACAGAGCAGTGCAACATGCGCCAGCCAAACTATTCACCTATAGGGGCAGAGTCAAGTCATTGGTGCCAGGTTGGCTTCTACTGCCTAACATCCTCTCTATGCCAGCCTGTTATCCATCTTATGGGACAGATTGTTGTTGCATGTGTCGTGTCACCCTGTCAACTTCCTTTTAGGGCTTGTGTGGCAGTGCCAGCCTGGTTCTTTTTCCTTGGGCAGTCCAGCTTGTCCTTGTATGCCAGTTGAGTGGTTCGTCCCCTTTGACAGCATGCTATTTCACCTCTGGCAGGAAGCAGCGTTCTGTGCGGCTGATGGCTCACCTCTGGCAGTCAATTTTCCTGGTGCTGGAAGTCAATGTCTCTGCTTACTACGTTCCAATTAAAACTTCTTCAGGCTAGGGTCCTTTTTTCTCAATTTCTGCCAGACTGATGTGCCCAAAGTAAACTGCCTGTTGCTCAGCCCCTGAAGCCAGGATATGCATATAATTGGTACCATTGGAAAGAAGACATGTTATAGTTCGTAGAAGTGTTAAAATGATGTAGGAGACTATAACACAATAGAGATGGTAGGAGAGAGCCCATGCTCTTACAATGGAAAGTATAGGGGAATAATTAAATCTAGCTCCCAGTATGCAATTCCTATGGCTTCCACTGGGTGTCAGCACTCATTGTTCAAGGTTTCAGGCTTGTTTATTCCAAAACGAGTAAGAATAATGAGTTTTAGTACTGGGACACACTATTGGAAATTTGAGTATGCGCGCGCGATGAAGAGAAGATGCAGATTTTCAAAAAGTAAGTGAATATTTATGAAACGTGTGCCGGTGGAAAAATATTTTGATGTGGGGCGCCGTACCCAAACAATCGCATGGCATGCTTTCGCTGTAATGGCCACTGTAAATCGGACAGTGCAGTTAGATTAACTTCTCTACGCTACGGATCCCTTTTACGGGATCATTTTCCTAAACAACCGCTGAATTGCAGGGCGCAAAATATTACTAAAAATATTTATAATCATGCAATCACAAGTGAAATATACCAAAACACAGGTTAGCTTGTTGTTAATCCACCTATCGTGTCAGATTTTGAAATTATGCTTTACAGAGAAAGAAATCCAAGCTTTTGTGAGTGTATAAATCAATGCTAGAACAGCTAGCCCCAAATTAGCATGATCACGAAAGTCAGAAAAGGAATAAAATTAATCGCTTACCTTTGATAATCTTCGGATGTTTGCACTCATGAGACTCCCAGTTACACAATAAATGTTATTTTTGTTCGATAAATATTACTTTTATAACAAAAAAATGCCATTTGGGTTGCGCGTTATGTTCAGAAAACCAAAGCCTCGTTCCGTTCGACGAAAATTCCAAAAAGTATCCGTAATGGTCGTAGAAACATGTCAAATGTTTTTTATAATCAATCCTCAGGTTGTTTTTAACAAACATAATCGATAATATTTCAACCGGACCGTAACCTACTCAATAAGAGAGAAAAAGAAAATGGAGCGCTACCCTCTCGCGCGCAGGAACAAATCTGAGGACACCTGACTACTTTTGAAAAATCGCTAATTTAAAAAAATAAAAGCCTGAAACTATGTCTAAAGCCTGGTCACAGCCTGAGGAAGCCATTGGAAAAGGAATCTGGTTGATACCCCTTTAAAATGGAAGAAAGACGGGCCAGGAAACACAGATAAAAAATTTAAAAATCACTTCCGGGTTAGATTTTCTCAGGTTTTCGCCTGCAGAATCAGTTTTGTTACACTCACAGACAATATTTTGACAGTTTTGGAAACTTTGGAGTGTTTTCTATCCTAATCTATAAATTATATGCATATTCTACGATCTGGACCTGAGAAATAGTCCGTTTACCTTGGGAACGTTATTTAAAAAATAAAATAAAAATCTGACCCCTAGCGTCAAGAGGTTAACAAGAATTTAAGTTTTCAACCGATATAAGACACTTGTATGTACATAAATGTTTAATATCCATAATTTTTATGATTATTTATTTGAATTGCGCGCCCTCCAGTTTCACCGGAAGTTGTCCCGCTAGTGGGACCCCTATCCCAGAGTTCACTCTCCACTCTCCTCACCAGAGTTTCATATCCATCCCACAGAACCACCTGTGACCCTCTGGCAGGCGCCAGCCAAACAACAAAGCCATCAGAGCTCTTATGATTACTAGAATAGAACATTTCTTAGATCTACCACTGTCATCGTGCCTGGTGTGTTTCGGCCTTGCTCTCACAATGTCTGCTCTATATTTGGACTTTTATTTTATGAGCTTTCTATCCTCTCTGTATATTCGACAGTTTAGTGTGACTTTTATTTTGAAAGCAGGTTTTTTGCCCTCTCTGTTTTACCACCACGGGTATATGGGAAACGGGCGCGAGAGGAAAAGGAAAATACGTTCTTGTTAAGGTTGTTCAAGCACCCAAGAAACAACGTCAAACTTAGCACCTAGCTGGAAAGAGAACAATGTATTTTCTGTCTTTCAATATTGGTCTTGTTTCAGATATCTTTCTAATTATTTTGAACATGTACTGAACAGATATTTGTGTTGTAATTGATGTTAAGAAGTCTGCTAGCAATATGACGTTATTAGCAGTAGCCTAGCTCCACTGTGTGCTGGCTAATATTAGTTAATCTTGCACCACATTATCAAGCTATTAGCAAGTAATCAACTATTCGGGTAGAAATTCTCATGCATATTGATGCATTTGATGTATCAAGCACGCTAATGTAAAGTTGTGTAAAAGTGTATTGTTTGTGGAATGTATTGTTCATATTGTAAGAGCATTTTTGTTTTGTTTCTCCATCAGCTCTTACGTATGTTTATGGAAATGGTACCGCATTAAAAACTTTCATGAAATATCAGTTTGAGAGTTGACCATTCATTCAGCTGGGGATGCTACAATGCAAGCTGGGGGGATAGAGTCCACAAAAGAGCCTTCTCCTCATAAAACATAGAAATACAAAACAAATGCTTAACAGAGCATTATTATCATAATATGGCATTTAAAACTTTCTAATGATCCCTAAATCCAAGAGTGATGATGTAGGCCTATTTCTATAGAGGCAATATGTAACCCGTTTCAGGAAACTAGGTGTATTGTCGCTGGTCACTACTTCACAGGAGAGCCGTTTGAACGTAAGCTTTTTTAAAAATCAAAATCCATTTTTTGGTGGAAATGCCTTCTCGAACATGTGAACTTTTATGTTCTTTAATAACAAAATTGTATGCCTTTTGTAAATACGAATAAAATTGTTAAATTACGAGCCTAGTTGGTTTAGCGCCAGAAAAAGTAAGGAACCTTCCCACTAGCCACGATTGGCTAAGATAATGAGTGGGCTGGGCATGCCGAGAGTTTGGATTGGTCTGCCATATGAGTTTGGATTGGTCTGCCATATAGCACGCTTCTTTCTACACCACAGCTTTTTTTTTACGTATTGTGTAGTAAAACTTCATAAGTGTTGATCTCCACTTTCTGTAGGACTGTTTTGAAATCAGTGGAATTGGAGCATGATAGCTAAGGAGATGGAGAAAACACCTGTCTCCGGATTACATCTTCCAACTAAGGGCAACCATGACGATTTCATCTATTATGTATACGGGTAAAAGAGTTTAGCTAGCTACATTTTCAAATTTTGACAGAAAGTGGTTTCATTTTAAGTTCAAGTGTACTGTTAGCTAGCTAATGTTAGCTGGCTGGCTCGCTAGCTAATGTTATGTGTATGATCTTATTATTAAAGAGAGGAATCAAAGCCGTGCAGGATTTTTAAACACGTGTTGTATTTGGAAAGAAGAAGCTTCTCATATTTGGGCAGTATTTTGTGGACAGCAGGGAGTATATATATTTATAAAAATTCCTGCGTGGCTTTGATTCCTCTCTTCATTGCTTAGGCATAACACGTACGCCATGGGGTTAATATGATGATATATGATGTTCTACTTGTCCAATTTCCTTGGGAAATCAATGACCCCTGTTAACCAAATGGCAACCCTGGAAAGTAATGGTTTAATGGTAATGGTTTTAGCAGGACTCTGGGGTAAGGGCGAGAGTGCACTGGCTTTAAATCCTATCCTGAGGCCTCTGATAAACTAACCTACAGTATGGACACCCCTGATTTGAACAGTGTTTCCTGACATTTTCACTGAAATAAGCCCATCCCTGGTGATGCATAGTATTTAGTATATATTTGGGTTTCATGTGAAAATTCTAGAAAATTCCTTAATAGAAAATGACTCAAGTGAAAGTCACCCAGTAAAATCCTACTTGAGTAAATGTAAAAAAGTATTTGGTTTTAAATATACTTAAGTATCAAAAGTAAAAGTAAAAGCATAAACCATTTCTTATTCCTTATATTAGACAAACCAGAAGGCACGATTTTCTTGTTTTTTTAAATTGACAGTTAGTCAGGGGCACACTAACACTCGGACATAATTTACATACAAAGCATTTGTTTTTAGTGAGTCCGCCAGATCAGATGCAGTAGGGAAAAAGTATAAATAGTAACGTACAAATACCCCCAAAAACTACTTAAGAAGTACTTTAAAGTACTGGTCATATGGCCAACAACCACGTTGTATTTTCATTTATAAAAGAAAAATGGGTCAATATAGCGTTCAGAGGGGCAAAGGAAATCCATTCTTACAATTCATAAATCTATTGAAAATGTG
The DNA here is from genome assembly GCF_016432855.1 of Salvelinus namaycush. Classification (NCBI taxonomy): domain Eukaryota; kingdom Metazoa; phylum Chordata; class Actinopteri; order Salmoniformes; family Salmonidae; genus Salvelinus; species Salvelinus namaycush. Next base: position 10,747,443 of record NC_052340.1, on the reverse strand, counting down.
CTTTTGAGGGCATTAAAACAGGAATACTGTACTTCACGGGTGAAGTCCAGATATAAAACATGTACAGTACCAGTCAAAAGTTTGGACACACCACCTCATTCAAGGGTTTTTATTTTTACTATTTTCTACATTATAAAATAATAGGGAAGACATGAAAACGATTAAATAACTCATATGACCATGTAGTAACCAAAAAAGTGTTAAACAAATTAAAATAGATTTTAGATCCTTCAAACCCTTTGATTTGATGACAGCTTTGCACACTCTTGGCATTCTCTCACCCAGCTTCATGAGGTAGCCACCTGGAATATTTTTCCAACAGCCTTGAAGGAGTTCCCACATATGCTGAGCATGCTTTTCCGTCACTCTGCAGTCCAACTCATCCCAAACCATCTCAATTGGGTTGAGGTCGGGTGATTGAAGAGGCCATATCATCTGATGCAGCACTCCATCACTCTCCTTGATCAAATAGCCCTTACACAGCCTGGATGTGTGTTTTGAGTCATTGAAAAACAAATGATAGTCCCACTAAGCGCAAATCAGATGGGATGGCGTATCGCTGCAGAATGCTGTGGTAGCCATGCTGGTTAAGTGTGCCTTGAATTCTAAATAAATCAGCGACAGTGTCACCAGCAAAGCACCCTCACACCTCCTCCTCCATGCTTCACGTTGGGAACCACACATGCGGAGATCATCCGTTCACCTACTCTGCATCTCACAAAGATACGGCGGTTGGAACCAACAATCTCAAATTTGGAGTCATCAGACCAAAGGACAGATTTCCACTGGTCTAATGTACATTGCTTGTGTTTCTTGGCCCAAGCAAGTCTCGTCTTATTATTGGTGTCCTTTAGTAGTGGTTTCTTTGCAGCAATTCGACCATGAAGGCCTGATTCACGCAGTCTCCTCTGAACAGTTGATGTTGAGATGTGTCTGTTACTTGAACTCTGTGAAGCATTTATAAGGGATACTATCTGAGGTGCAGTTAATTGCCGATTTCTGAGGCTGGCAACTCTAATGAATTTATCCTCTGTAGCAGAGGTAACTGGGTCTTCCTTTCCTGTGGCGGTCCTCATGAGAGCCAGCGCCATCATAGCGCTTGGTGGTTTTTGCGACTGCACTTGAAGAAACTTTCAAAGTTCTTGAAATTTTCCGGATTGACTGGCCTTCATGTCTTAAAGTAATGATGGATTGTCGATTCTCTTTGCTTATTTGAGCTGTTCTTGCCATAATATGGACTTGGTCTTAAAATCAAATCAAAGTTTATTTGTCACGTGTGCCGAATACAACAGGTATAGATCTTACAGTGAAATGCTTACTTACAGGCTCTAACTAATAGTGCAAAAAAGGTATTAGGTGAACAATAGGTAAGTAAAGAAATAAAACAACAGTAAAAAGACAGGCTATATACAGTAGCGAGGCTATAAAAGTAGCGAGGCTACATACAGACACCGGTTAGTCAGGCTGATTGCGGTAGTATGTACATGTAGATATGGTTAAAGTGACTATGCATATATGATGAACAGAGAGTAGCAGTAGCGTAAAAGAGGGGTTGGCGGGTGGTGGGTGGCGGGACACAATGCAGATAGCCCGGTTAGCCAATGTGAGGGAGCACTGGTTGGTCGGCCCAATTGAGGTAGTATGTACATGAATGTATAGTTAAAGTGACTATGCATATATGATAAACAGAGACTAGCAGCAGCGTAAAAGAGGGGTTGGGAGGTCACACAATGCAAATAGTCCAGGTAGCCATTTGATTACCTGTTCAGGAGTCTTATGGCTTGGGGATGAAAACTGTTGAGAAGCCTTTTTGTCCTAGACTTGGCACTCCGGTACTACTTGCCATGTGGTAGTAGAGAGAACAGTCTATGACTGGGGTGGCTGGGGCCTTTGACAATTTTTAGGACCTTCCTCTGACACCGCCTGGTGTAGTGGTCCTGGAATTTTATTTCACCGTTATTTAACCAGGTAGGCTAGTTGATAACAAGTTGTCACGCCCTGACCTTAGAGATCCTTTTTATGTCTCTATTTTGGTTTGGTCAGGGCGTGAGTTGGGGTGGGCATTCTATGTTGTGTGTTCTAAGTTTTCTATTTCTGTGTGTTTGGCCGGGTGTGGTTCTCAATCAGAGGCAGCTGTCTATCGTTGTCTCTGATTGAGAACCATACTTAGGTAGCCTTTTCCCACCTGTGTTTTGTGGGTAGTTGTTTTCTGTTTTGTGTCTGCACCAGACAGAACTGTTTCGCTTTCGTTCTCCTGTTTGTTGTTTTTGTTCAATTTGTTTTTTTGGATTAAATCATGAACACTTTAAACGCTGCACCTTGGTCCACTCTTCCTTCAGCCCACGAGAAGCGTTACACAAGTTCTCATTTACAACTGCGACCTGGCCAAAAATAAACAAACATACAATCAATAATACAGTAGAAAAAATCTATATACATTGTGTGCAAATGTGGTAAGATAAGGAAGGTAAGGCAATAAATGATTGATGTGCAGAAGATAAATGTGCAAGTAGAGATACTGGGGTGCAAAGGAGCAAGATAAATAAATAAATACAGTATGGGGATGAGGTAGTTGGGATGGGCTATATTACAGATGAGCTATGTACAGGTGCAGTGATCTGTGAGCTGCTTAAATCTAGTGAGGGAGATATGAGTCTCCAGCTTCAGTGATTTTTGCAGTTCGTTCCAGTCATTGGCAGTAGAGAACATGGAAGGAAAGGCGGCCAAAGGAGGTTTGGGGGTGACTAGTGAGATATACCTGCTGGAGCGCGTGCTACGGGTGGGTGCTGCTATGGTGAGTGAGCTGAGTGAGCTGAGATAAGGCGGGGCATTACCTAGCAGAGACTTGTAGATGACTTGGAGCCAGTGGGTTTGGCAACGAGTATGAAGCGAGGGTCAGCCAACAAGAGCGTACAAGTCGCAATGGTGGGTAGTATGTGGGGCTTTGGTGACCAAACGGATGGCACTGTGATAGACTGCATCCAATTTGTTGAGTAGAGTGTTGGAGTCTATTTTCTAAATGAAATCACCGAAGTCGAGGATCGGTAGGATGGTCAGTTTCACGAGGGTATGTTTGGCAGCATGAATGAAGGATGCTTTGTTGCGAAATAGGAAGCCGATTCTAGATTTATTTTGGATTGGAGATGCTTAATTTGAGTCTGGAAGGAGAGTTTACAGTCTAACCAGACACCTAGGTATTTATAGTTGTCCACATATTCTAAGTCAGAGTAGTGATGCTGGACGGGTGGGCAGGTGCGGGCTGCGATCGGTTGAAGAGCATGCATTTAGTTTTACTTGCATTAAAGAGCAGTTGGAGGCAACGGAAGGAGAGTTGTATGGCATTGAAGCTCGTCTGGACGTTAGTTAACACAGTGTCCAAAGAAGGGCCTGAAGTATACAGAATGGTGTCGTCTGCGTAGAGGTGGATGAGAGAATCACCAACAGCAAGAGCGACATTGATGTATACAGAGAAGAAAGTCGGCCCGAGTATTGAACCCTGTGTCACCTCCATAGAGGCAGGCAGCTGGATGGCAGGCAGCTTAGCCCTGTAATGTACTGGGCCGTACGCACTACCCTCTGTAGTGCCTTGCGTTCAGAGGCCAAGCTAATTGCCGTACCAGGCAGTGATGCAACCAGTCAGGATGCTCTCGATGTTACAGCTGTGGAACCTTTTGAGGATCTCAGGACCCATGCCAAATCTTTTTAGTTTCCTGAGGGGGAATAGGCTTTGTCGTGCCCTCTTCACGACTGTCTTGGTGACCATTTCTAGTTTGTTGTTAATGTGGAGACCAAGGAACTTGAAGCCCTCAACCTGCTCCACTACAGCCCCGTCGATGAGAATGGGGGCGTGCTCGGTCCTCCTTTTCCTGTTGTCCACAATCATCTCCTTAGTCTTGGTTACGTTGAGGGATAGGTTGTTATTCTGGCACCACCCGGCCAGGTCTCTGACCTCCTCCCTATAGGCTGTCTCGTCGTTGTCGGTGATCAGGCCATCATTGTGTCGCCTGCAAACTTGATGGTGTTGGAGTCGTGCCTGGCCATGCAGTCATGGGTGAACAGGGAGTACAGGAGGGGCCTGAGCACGCACCCCTGGGGAGCTCCAGTGTTGAGGATCAGCGTGGCAGATGTGTTGCTACCTACCCTCACCAACCTGGGGGTGGCCCGTCAGGAAGGCCAGGATCCAGTTGCAGAGGGAGGTGTTAAGTCCCAGGATCCTTAGCTTAGTGATGATCTTTGAGGGTACTATGGTGTTGAACGCTGAGCTGTAGTCAATGAATAGCATTCTCACATAAGTGTTCCTTTTGTCCAGGTGGGAAATGGCAGTGTGGAGTGCAATATAGATTGCATCATCTGTGGATCTGTTTGGGCGGTTTGCAAATTGGAGTGGGTCTACGGTTTCTGGGATAATGGTGTTGATGTGAGCCATTACCAACCTTTGAAAGCACTTCATGGCTATGGACGTGAGTGCTACGGGTCTGTAGTCATTTAGGCAGGTTGCCTTTGTGTTCTTGGGCACAGGGACTATGGTGGTCTGCTTGAAACATGTTGGTATTACAGACTCAATCAGGGACATGTTGAAAATGTCAGTGAAGACACCTGCCAGTTGGTCAGCACATGCCCGGAGCACATGTCCTGGTAATCCGTCTGGCCCCTCAGCCTTGTGTATGTTGACCTGTTTAATGGTCTTACTCACGTCGGCTACGGAGAGCGTGATCACACAGTCGTCCGGAACAGCTGATGCTCTCATGCATGCCTCAGTGTTGCTTGCCTCGAAGCGAGCATAGAAGTGATTTAGCTCGTCTGGTAGGCTCGTGTCACTGGGCAGCTTGCTGCTGTGCTTCCCTTTTGTAGTCTGTAATAGTTTGCAAGCCCTGTCACATAAGATCGAGCGTCGGAGCCGGTGTAGTATGATTCAATCTTAGTCCTGTATTAACGCTTTACCTGTTTGATGGTTCGTCGCAGGGCATAGCAGGATTTCTTGTAAGCTTCCGGGTTAGAGTCCCGCACCTTGAAGCGGAAGCTCTACACTTTAGCTCAGTGCGAATGTTGCCTGTAATCCATGGCTTCTGGTTGGGGTATGTACGTACAGTCACTCTGGGGATGACGTCCTCGATCCACTTATTGATAAAGCCAGTGACTGATGTGGTGTACTCCTCAATGCCATCGGAAGAATCCTGGAACATGTTCCAGGAGGGCAAATAGCAAAACAGTCCTGTGATAGCAAAACAGTCCTGTAGTTTAGCGTCTGCTTCATCTGACCACTTTTTTCTAGACCGAGTCACTGGTGCTTCCTGCTTTAATTTTTGCTTGTAAGCAGGAAGCAGAAGGATAGAATTGTGGTCGGATTTACCAAGTGGAAGGCGAGGGAGAGCTTTGTAAGCGTCTCTGTGTGTGGAGTACAGGTGATCTAGAATTTTTTCCCCTCTGGTTGCACATTTTGCACAACATGTTGATAGAAATTTGGTCGAACTGATTTAAGTTTCCCTGCATTAAAGTCTCCGGCCACTAGGAGCGCTGCCTCTGGGTGAGTGGTTTCCTGTTTGCTTATTTCCTTATACAGCTGACTGAGTGCGGTCTTAGTGCCAGCATCCGTCTGTGGTGGTAAATAAACATCCACGAAAAGTATAGCTGAAAACTCTCGAGGCAAGTAGTGTGGCCTGCAATTTATCACAATATACTCTACTTCAGGTGAGCAAAATCTAGAGACTTCCTTAGATTTTGTGCACAAATATGCACAGACCGCCCCCCCTCGTCTTACCGAAGTGTGCTGTTCTATCTTGCTGGTGCAGCGTATATCCCGCTAGCTGAATATCCATGTCGTCATTCAGCCACGATTCCGTGAAACATAGGGTATTACAGTTTTGATGTTCCGTTGGTAAGATATTTGTGATCGTACCTCGTCTAATTTATTGTCCAATGATTGCACGTTGGCGAGTAGTATTGATGGTAACGGCAGCTTTCCCACTCGCCTTCTCCGGGTCCTGACCAGGCATCCGGCTCTTTGTCCTCTGTACCTGCGTCGCTTCCTCTTGTAAATAACGGGGATGTCGGCCCCGTGGGCTGTTTGGAGAATGTCTTGTGCGTCCTCCTTTTGTAGAAAAAATATTTGTCTAATCCGAGGTGAGTGATCACTGTCCTGATATCCAGAAGCTCTTTTTTTGCCATAGGATACGGTTGCAGAAACATAATGTACAAAATAAGTTACAAATAACGCGAAAAAAAGTGAACTGCCTGTTGCTCAGGCCCTGAAGCCAGGATATGCATATAATTGGTACCATTGGAAAGAAAACACTTTGAAGTTTGTAGAAATGTTAAAATAACGTAGGAGACTATAACACAATAGATATGGTAGGAGAAAATCCAAAGAAAAACCAACCAGAATTTTGTTTTTGTTGAGAGACCGTGCTCTTACAATGGAAAGTATTCTAGCTCCCAGGATGCAATTCCTATGGCTTTCACAAGGTGTCAGCAGTCTATGTTCAAGGTTTAAGGCTTGTAACTTCCAAAACGAATAAAAAATATCAGTTTTAGTACAGGGACACAGTCTTGGAAATTCATGTTTGGGCGCGCTATGAAGACAAGACACACCTGCTAAAATCGGTTTCCTATTGAACATACTTCTTTCCGTAAGAAATATTATAGTTTGATTACATTTTAGGGTATCTATCTGAGGAGTAAATAGAAACATATTATGACTTGTTGAAACAAAGATTTTTGGATGCATGCTCTGCACGTTGAACGAGTGGATTACTTAAATCGATGGAGCCAACTAAACTGACTTTTTGGGATATAAAGAATGATTTTGTTTAACAACATGACACTACATGATATAGCTGGGACCCTTTGGATGACAAATCAGAGGAAGATTTTCAAAAAGTAAGGGAATATTTATTTGTGAATTTATGAAACCTGTGCCGGTGGAAAAATATTTTGATGTGGGGCACCGTCCTCAAACAATCGCATGGCATGCTTTCGCTGTAAAAGCTACTGTAAATTGGACAGTGCAGTTAGATTAACAAGAATTTAAGCTTTCAACCGATATAAGACACTTGTATGTACCTAAGTGTTTAATATCCACAATTGTTATTATTATTTATTTGAATTGCGTGCCCTCCAGTTTCACCGGAAGTTGTCCCGCTAGCAGGACGCCTATCCCTGAGAGGTTTTTAAGCTGGTTGAGAGAATGCCAAGAGTGTGCAAAGCTGTCATCAAGGCAAAAAGTGGCTACTCTGAAGAATCTCAAATATATAATATATTTTAATTTGTTTAACACTGTTTTTGGTTACTACATGATTCCATATGTGTTATTTAATTGTTTTGATGTCTTCACTATTATTCTACTATGTAGAAAAGAGTAAAAATAAAGAAAAACCTAGGAATGAGTAGGTGTGTCCAAACTTATGACTGGTACTGTATGTAATAGACTATGTACCTCACACATAGTTCATAGAGCTTTAAGAATTAAACCTGTTAATACAGAACCAACCTGAATGGCTGACAAGTGGCTTACTGCCTTTGATGAGATCTACTATGTACACAATGACATTATCCGTGTGTGATGAGCTATTACTAATGCATGACCTATGGTAACTAACTACACCGTCCTTTTCCAGGTGTCTCAGAACTCTGTTAGAAGTCTGTATTCAGTAAGCCAGTCAGCGGCAGTCACTTAGACGCCTCTCTCACAGTAGACTGCTTCCTCAGTCTTTTTTGGTATCAGCAGTTTGATGGTATTTAAAGTGAGCAGCCATCCACCGTTTTTTGGTTATTTTATTGGTCGCTCTTTGAGTGGAGAGTATAACATGTTGTTGTTCATCTAAGGGATTGTGTACTGTGCACAGAGCTTGGCAGTCAAAATCATCCTTTAGGATATTTCATTGTTTTATCCTTTGATTTGATAATGGCGCAGTTTTTTTCTCTCCAGCCCACATGTACAGTACATTAGTGAACCAGTAATGGATTATTTAAATAGGTTTAGTTTCCCGTCCAATTTTTCTTAAAAGATGCTGAAAGGGGTGTTCTTTATCACTCTGTGAAATGCGGTTTAATGCTATTTATTTGTGGGATAGGCTTTTGTTGTGGGTGTGGAGGGAGATTGAGAGAGAGAGCACAACTTCACAGTAGCTGAACATAGCCTGTTAAGTTCACAATGGCATGTTTCTCCAGCACCTTGTATCCAGGCTAATCTAAGGGATGTCTCTAAAATAGGTTACTAAACCGCACTATGCAATTACATTTCCAGACTAATGGGGAGATCTATCAGTGTTTACAACCCTAAGTAGTTAAATGCTAGAGGAATTAGCTTGGATAATTAATTTACCTTTCCCTGCAAACATAATACTGGTAATTCTGTAATTCCACGAGGTCAATCGTCAATAAGATCGATGTTAATGTATCTGCAGACATTGCCAGACATATTCCTCTACTGAACAACACACCTTCAGAAGAGGTGGTCTCTTCAGTTACTACACTAATTAGATAACTGCAAAACCTATGATGTGCAGTAATTTATATGCTCTGTGCATTCACGTTGCCTACAGGCCATTATGAATTGCAGTAGAGTATCACGCAGAGAAAGAGTAATAACTTTCCTGTACATTGTTAGGCCATGTAAAGGTCAGAACATCTCTTTCTAGTCCAGTCATATAGGCATAAAATCGGATTCAAATTCACAAAAACAGATTCATCAAGCCATCTAATGAATAACAACTCCATCAAGCTATCCAGCATAACTCACTTTGAAAGCGATTGCATGTCTTTGTTTGGGGGACGTTCCATCTAATGAATAGCTTACTCAACGCACACACCCATCATGGCACACCGGGAGTTTGAGTTCCTGTTGTTCCTCTTTAAGAAGAAGAAGCGTTTGTGTTTGGGGGTTAGATTTAGGGTGTGTCTGATGTGACACGGTATATGTACCTTTGATTGTATCTAAGCTTCCTGTAAGGTCTTGGCAGCACTACAGTCCCGCTGTCTGTATTGACAGCAGCTCAAGCTCCAGAAGATTATAGGGCCCCCATCTCACACTGGGTCTCATTAGGGAGGATGTGATCTCCCGCTCTGATGTTTCCTGTCACCGCCGAGCCTGTGTGTCTATCTGTCGGCAGGCAGAAAGGAGAGAAACCAGGGGGCACTTCCTCCTCCTCAGACAGAGTGGGTGAGTTCGAACGTCTTTAAGGGGACTGGGGGAAGCTGACTCTTGTTCAGTTGGACACTTCAACACATGCTGTTTCTTTACGTTCTTCTGTCAAAGAACGAGAGGCTGAATGTTCCTCGTTTAAAAGCTAAGTAAGTCTACAGGCTGGCAATGGTGCAGTAGTCACGGTCTTAACAAGGTGGGCGACTTCACATTTATACTTGAGATGGATGCACTTAGCTGAACTGAAATAGTAAATGTGACAACTTCTGTGGAAATTAAACATTGTGATGCACAATAAAGAAATAACTATTCATTTGCTAATCTTAAACATGAAGTAGTGACTGGAGCTAGCAAAGTCAGAAAGGCAGTAGGTGTTGACCTGCTCCCTCATGGTCTTACGTTCTATCAATAAGAACATTATTGAAATCATATTTTCAGAGAGAAATTCAAGACACAGCTCAGTTTGATTACAGAAACTCTCTGGCTACACTTCATCTTAGAACAACCCAGTTTGCAGCAAAAATAAACCATTCAGATTACATTTGTATTGTTACTAAGCATAAATGTTGAATGTTTCAAAATGGACACAACTCCCAGCACTGGCCAGGTCCTCTAGGGCAGGGCAATACCGCTTTCTCTCAGCTGGTATTCACATTGTTTTGTTGAACAAAAAGCCAGAGAAATTGCTGCCAAAATACATTTGATAATCTCATTTCACAATGCTAGATAGGCATAGAATTCACAATCCATGTTAATCCACCACCATCACTGCTAATACCGCTTGAAGAAGTGGCTGTAACACAGGAAAACGAATTATAGCAACCTCCTGGAGGTGCAAATAATATATGTTATATACAATGTGACACTAAAGCAATGCACAGAGACATTTTCCTGAGTCTCATTTCCATTTTATTGAACAGCAGGTAATGCATGACGTGTTGCCTTAAGAATTAGCATATAAATAACTGCAGTGCTTATCAAGCCAATTTAAAAAGACCACAGCACAGGGAAAAGAGTTGGCTTTATATTAATGTAATGGATTTCCTTCATTCCCTTACCATCTGGGTCCTTGTGGAGCCTGATCTTTAGAGGGATGGGTTAGTGTTGGCAACAGGTGTCGATGGAATCTCTAACCATTGAACTGGGCGACCTGACCATGTGATAAAGGTATCCTCCTAAATACAACTAGATTAACAGAGCTCTACAAAAGTAAGGGGAGAGGCAGGGTGTAAACCACCGGGTCTTTCAACTCCCATTTCCCCCGTTCCCACAGTCCACCCCCACCAAAGGTACCCGCTGTTATTGACGCCTCCAAAACGGAGAGACTGAACAAATGAACCTTGCTTGTTAATTATGTGGGACAACAAGCCAGTGGTGGACATGTTTCGCTGCCCCCAGCATTAAATCCCCCATCCAATCAATAGTCAAGTGTATAAACAGCATCGCAGTGAATGAATGTTTCCATGGACTCATCGAAGTCTTCAGTGAAACTCACAGGGCTTGCCAGGGCTTTGATATGCATACAACAGCCAAGCATAGAGAGAAGAGAAAGTAAGATCAAAGGCTTCACAATGGTTTCCTCATAGACTAACTGATGAAGGGGCTCATGTAGATGGATATAATGACTTATTATTCAGGCAGCAGTTCATCCCATCCAAAGTCACCTCTGGCTCTCCTCTTTCCTTTGCTTTCACGAGGAGCACAATTAGCCTAATTAAGCACATTACAAATAAACCAGATGGATCTGTAAATGCAGTGCATCATGGCAGAGTTACTTAATATGCTATTAGGACAACTTTTCACGAGGCTATTTCAGTTATGTCACTGTTATATCTCAAATTGCTAAGGCAGTTATTTTGTTGTCAATCACATTGGTAATTTGAATGCTAGTGGTTCCCGTTATAAAGATACACCTACAGTTCACGATTACTCATTTGAATAATATACAGGCATTGTAATGGCATCATAACCTGGGGAGAGTGAATTGTTTGCTTGTCTGTCCTGAAAACACTGAACGGTGCTAATATGTTATCATGCACTCCGAAATTCTAATCATAATTATTTTAAAGCCTGCACTGGAATTCTTTCTCGATGACACTCTGAATTCCCCGACAGTCCGAATTTGATCAACCACCTCCAAAATCATTTCAAGACTGTTGCCGGTTAATAATTTGCTAGATGTGTTCATACTCAATAACCTTGATGCTTTCTGCTCTTCATCATGATGGAAATCATCTAAAATCTGCAGGCGTTCTTTCTCATCTGTGAGGACGGTGTGGTGTTTGACAAGGGTGCCCTCTCGCACCATTTCTGATTTAATGGAAGATAATATAAATAATCCTCCATGGCCTCTCAGCCCTGGCAGACCTCAGATGATGACTAATCAACAGATGCAGCACCGTCGGTCCTCCCTCTGATTGCAGCCAAACATGATTTAGGGTTATTCTATTTTGCAGCAAAAGCTGTGACTGAATGATCACCTATTGTAATGGTTTTGACTTGAGGTTATTTATAGGGGTGCCAGGTAGGTTGTGCCTACCAGAGAAAGCATTGGTTTCTCCTTTTTGTTTGGGAGGGAATGAGTCCCATCTGGTCCGTCAAGTCACACCAATACAAAGGACTTATGTAAAAGTAAGGATGGAAATATACTTTTCATAAACCCCTTAAAAAATTGGAAAGAACTTCAAACAAGTGTATTCTTTTGCGTGGTTGTATTAACAACATAAATGATCACACACACACACACACACACACAACAATATAACAAATAATGCACTTATGTTCATTTAGAAATGTCCTGTACCTCGGGCATAAAAAAAAGAGTCCAGCCCGGTAAATAAGTTCAGTGACTCAAGTGACCTTAGTCACGCAACGTTTGTCCGTAGCGTAAACCCAGTATATTCATACACTCAAAATAACACTTATTTTGCAACACAACTATAAAGCGTATCAAAGACTAACCAAAGAATAATACGTCCTCACAACTACATAAATCACAGTATACATCACCCCAAACAAATGAAATACCGTGTACAAAAAGTTGTAGTCAGTCGGTCAGTCAGACAATCCGCCAACAGATCTCCAGCGGAGAAAAGGCCACGAAAACCAACCAGAGTTGTAGTCCACAGACGCACAGAGTGGATCCAATCCTGGGTAACCTCGCTTTAAGGCTACAAAACACACTGTAAGGCAACAAAACAAACATAATGGCGAAGCTTCATGAACTGAAGGTAGTACACATCCTCATTCATGTCTCAATCCCAACTTCACCTTTGCGCAGCTGATGCTGGCTATTTAATGGGGAATTAAAGGGGAAGCGCCCTATTAGAAGGAGAAGCACTGAGACGGTTCAGAAATATTCAGGGCCGTCACACACCCCCTCCCCTGGAAAAAGCCGACCATTGCCCGGGAAGGCACATCGTGGTCGGGGAAACCGAGAAAGGTCTCCTCATCACTTTCCTCTACAAAAATATTCATTCCTTTTTGGCGCTCACGCTCCTCAGCTGAGGGGTCACAGGCATTAAGGCGTGAGACTTCTGGGTCTGGGAATCCGAGAAAAGTCTCCTTACTTTCCTCTTCAAAGATCTCCAGGACCTTGCGGCGCTCAATCTCCTCCAATTCCTCAGCCGAGGGGTAACAGGCCTTAAGGCGTGAGACATGGACAACGCGCATATCTTCACCTGTGTCCTCTTTCACCACTCGGTAGTTCAAAGGGCCCATCTGCTCCACAATCCTATATGGTCCTTGCCATTTAGGAGCGAGCTTGGCCGAGAAGAATTGTTCAGCTTTCGAGTAAGGATGAGAGCGAAGCCACACCCGATCACGAAGCTGGAACTGCATGTCTCGTCTGTTCTTATCATAATTTCTCTTCTGCTTGAGTCGAGCCTGGATCATGTTCTTTGAGACAAGAGCTCTCAAGTCGTGGAGATGGACTACCTGGTCATAGCAAGCAGCGTCTGGAGTAAGCTGCTGGGGCTGTAGCACCATATCCAAGGGTCCTCGGAGGGGACGACTTAGGTTCAGCTCGGCAGGTGTGACTCCAGTGGACTCTTGCACAGCAGAATTCAGGGCAAATCGAAACTCGTGAAGGTGCTTGTCCCAGTGTTTGTGCTGGGTCCCTACATAGGAAGCAACCATTGTCTTCAAGGTTCGATTTACTCTCTCAGTGAGGTTGGTCTGTGGGTGATAGGCCGTGGTCAACTTCTGTCTCAGGTTCCATCTTTGGCAGGTCTCCTCAAAGAGATCAGAGACAAATTGGGAACCTCGATCAGACAGGATGTAATCAGGCACTCCCCAGCGAGTCAGGATCTCTTTCGTAAGGATGTTAGAGACTGTCCTTGCTGTGGCCTGACGCAGGGCAAAGAGCTCCACCCACTTGGAATAGTAATCAACAAAAACAAGCATATACACATTCTGATTGGAGCTTCTAGGAAATGGACCCATCAAATCCACTCCTAACATTTCCCAAGGTCGGGTAACCAGCGTTTGCTGCAACTTGCCAGCAGATTTTCTACCTTCTGGTTTGTACATTTGACAAACCTGACAGTTTCGGATGTGTGACTTCACATCCATGCTCAGATGTGGCCAGTACAGTAATGCTTGCAACCGTTTGTAGGTTTTGAACCTGCCCAAATGACCAGCTAATGGGTCTTCATGAAAATGTTGAAGCAGTTGAAGGCGTAGAGTTTCAGGTATGTACATTTGGTAGAGTGTTCTGTGAGGTAGTTGTACAACTCGGTAGACTTTGTCTTCAATGATGGTCAGCTTTGTGGTAGGGTTGACCATCTTTTCTCCATCTTCCAGGATAGTCTGGTACAAAGCCTGTACTTCTGGATCATCCTGTTGGGCCTTCCAAATGACCTCATCAGAGATGGGAAAGTCAGTTTTGGGTGAGTCTCGACTGCTAGACAGGACAGTAGCACATGTAAGATGAGGGCCACCATTACCACAAGCAGGAGCTCTGGATAAGGCATCTTAGTTGGCTGGCCTGCACAAAACAGCTGTTGCCACCATTTCAATTGTTTGTCCCTGTACACATTCCCAGGGTTACTTGTGTTGATGGAAAATATCCTGTTTGTAGTGACTGAACAGCACCCCCATTAAAACATCAACACTAACTAGATTTTGTCTTCATGCAATGGTTTCATCTACACATAAAATAGTATTATCTGGCACTCGTCTCACTATAGGATCTGTCCTTTCAAAGTTCTCCAATATTTTTGTTTTGCTATATTGTCTTTACAGTTTTCAAAAGAGCCATACTAACTTCTGTTTGAATGATTGCATCCTTCAAATCATTTAATTTCACCAAAACAAGGTTCACATATGAAACAAAACAAATAGAAATTATAATTTGTGTACGAAGAGTAAATGAAGAGTATTGATCATAATGATGGACGGTTTGGATGTCTGGCTGACACGGTTTAGCAGTCTGGAAAATGACATTTCTGTCTCCTGCCTAACTATTTTGTAACACTCTGTAACAGACTGATCCCCTGGGGACATGGGCTCATCAATGGCTCCACAGTTGAGTAGAACGCAGTGCTTTTGTGGTACTATTGGGCCCCATTTTTATCCAACAAGCTCATCTGGAGTCAACACAGTTATTGACCATGCTGGTTTCTAGTTTAAGTCATTCTACCGATGGTCATAATAGGCAGTTTAGACATTAATTTAACCCATTCAGGTGTAGGAGATGTCTGTAAGTCTCAGAGATATAAAATATGCAACCGATTATGCAGGAATATTTAACAGCTATGTTCCCTCGCATTGTGCTACTGACATGTTGCCAAGCATCAGTACCGCAAATAGCAGGCTGAGCAATAATCCTTTTTTAAGGTATGACTAAATACGGGCAAGAAAATCCACCTAATATGAGTTAAGGTGACAACGATGAATCCTGTCTTATGTTGATAATAAAGAATTTCTCAAAGTGAAAGCAGCAATGTCACAGGGATTTTCCTTCCCATAATTACCACAAAAATATAGACTTCTTCAACAATTATTTGAGGTGTATGTAGGCTTCACATGCTATGTGACCTGTAGGTGGAAGAAAGTGTTGTTGATTGAGGTGCAAAGTTCTGGATCTAAAATCCATCCAAAGTCCAATGTTCCTTACTACAAGGAAGTGCTCAGCTGTGAGCTACCAACCTTGGTAACTAGGCTACAAACTGCATAAAAAAATGATATGATAATAATAATAAAAAAATACCAGCTGTTTTTTAAAGTGCATCATCTGTCTTTGGGAAGCTATTTGCCTGCTTCCACCAATTGAGTCTAGAGGCCAGTCATTTTGATTCCAAGAAGCAAGCCTGCGCTCACATTTATTTATATAAATCTTGTTAAAGATGTCAAGTCACTGGAGCAACTGTCAGCTCTGTTTCTCCCAGCCAGAGTTCCCAACGTTGAATTATAATTGAAAGGTAGGGCTGCACTTCAACTGTGTTTCCAAGACTGTATTCATATTGGAATCGATTAGGGCCAATTGATACAGTCAGAGGTCTTTATGGGTAACATGATGTTATGGAACAGCATCGAAAAGACTGCATTACACAGCATATTGTATGTGTGAGTGGGAGATATGGGGAACTTAAGCCAACCAAGATATAACCCATAACAAAATATCTTGTTTATTGGCATATCAAATAATTAAGCTAAGCTATATACGTGATTAATTGTCTGACATTAATACATGCCTTGGGGGAAGTTATCTGGGCTGAACACCACACCATCTGTCTGTGTTCTATGTTCTGTGTTGTGGATTGTAAAAAAGACTGATGCTAAAATACTGATTGTATACAGTGTATTATTGAATCCTTGAATGAAAGCCACAGCAATTCCTACCCAGCATTGCTGACCTTGCTTTAACAAATTCTTGTTTTTTCTTCATAGAAGCATCAGTGCTTGCAACTACTAAGAGAAGCAGACTAACCTCTTGCATCAAGAGTCTGGAAAGAAAAACATTAATTTATCCACGCCATTAATATACTGAGATTCTTTTTAGATAGCAGACCCTCCCTATATCCCAAAAGAATGCATCGTCCAACAATTTTATGTTTTTTTACCAACCTGGGAATGCATAACTGTTCAGCCATTCTCTCCCAGAATGCAGCATCGTTAAGTGTATGCCCAAGAAATCAATCATGGATAAATGTCATATCCCACATGGAGTGATAAAGACCAGGACGCTTCATGGGATGCTGGGCTTTGAATTTCATTCACTACCTCCCACTGTCTTCTACAGAACACTGGATACTGTAGGGATCCATGTCTCCTATTCAACTGTGAACAAAGAGCACTAAATGTACTGGTTCTTTAAGGACAGCAAGAGCAAAGTATGTATAGCAGTACTACCTGAAACATCCAACTTTGGCAGAGTTTTCCAATATGTTGCAATGCTTTGGATAATATTTGTGACAAGAATATCCCTATGAACTATACTGACTTACCAGTAGTTATGTAACTTCCGTTACCTATAGAATCCAAGAGGCTTTTAGTTACTCTCCTGGACACGTGTACTGAAGCTACCTAATGTGCACAATATAGAACTGGCCAACCATATATCACACACTTCACTCCTTCATACAGACCTGCATGTCCACGCATGAACACAGAAATCTGTAATCTATCATGCATTTTCTGTCAGAATACTCAAATGTAGCCTATTTGCTTATCCACAAGTATGACCTTCTCTTTACTGAAAGGGTGCCAACATTTAAGTACAACAGATGTGTTCTCAGTGGGAACGTCCTCTTCAATCCATAAAATGTGCATCTCTCTTATTGCCTAAATGTGAGGATATGATGCTGTCAAAATATTACATGAGATTAGGGATTATGACCATCTGTGATGGATTAAGCAGTTTATTAAGTGATATGTCACTAATATGGAATATGAAGGGAAGGTGTGCCTTTCGAAGCAAGGAAGGCCTAGAAGGCCAGCATCCCGGAGTCGCCTCTTCACTGTTGAAGTTGAGACTGGTGTTTTGCGGGTACTATTTAATGAAGCTGCCAGTTGAGGACTTGTGAGGCATCCATTTCTCAAACTAGACACTCTAATGTACTTGTCCTCTTGCTCAGTTGTGCACTGGGGTCTCCCCCTCTTCTTTCCATTCTGGTTAGAGGCAGTTTGCGCTGTTCTCTGGAGGGAGTAGTACACAGCGTTGTACGAGATCTTCAGTTTCTTGGCAATTTCTCGCATTTGAATAGCCTTCCTTTCTCAGAACAATAATAGACTGACAAGTTTCAGAAGAAAGGTCTTTGTTTCTGGACATTTTGAGCCTGTAATCGAACCCACAAATGCTGATGCTCCAGATACTCAACTAGTCTAAAGTAGGCCAGTTTTATTGCTTCTTTAATCAGAAAATCAGCTGCGCTGACATAATTGCAAAAGGGTTTTCTCATGATCAATTAGCCTTTTAAAATTATAAACTTGGATTAGCAAACACAATGTGCTATTGGAACACAGGAATGATGGTTGCTGATAATGGGCCTCTGTACACCTATGTAGATATTCCATAAAAAATCTGCCAACATTTTAAATGTTTACACTGTATTTCTGATCAATTTTTTGTAATTTTAATGGACTATTTTTTTTTGCTTTTCTTTCAAAAACAACCCCAAACTTTTGAACGTTAGTGTATATTAATCAGATTTTGTCTTTATAAGACATTCTTTGTCCTGGAAAATTGCACTTCAGTTGAATGTCCAGAGTGAGAGGAAAGAAAAGAAAGTATCTGGTACCAAAGACTGGTACCAAGGCTAAGACACTCCTTCACTGGATAAAGAACTGCTACATACAATATATTACTATTTTAAATATCTTTACATTTGTTATGAAAAGGCACTCAAACATTAACCATTGAACCTATTTCAGCACCTTTCTCATTCCATGGTAAGTATCCACACTGAATACACACTCTGCTCCACCATCGTTTCTCTCACTTCTAAGACTCTTATTTCACATTCATGGGAGGCTTCTTAGGGATGAGCCCCATTGCAATGAAATGTTCAATTATGCATCAATTACTCCTAATGTTGGGAACAGCATGGTGGCAAATGGGCTCCAAATTGGTACACAACTCCTGGATGAATTCTGCCAATAGAATGGCCTGTAAGTGTATCTAATAAGCGGTACACATTAAGAACACCTGCAGCACCAGGCCGTTGTGGCATACTAATGAATCTGCTGCTTACACACAAAGAGAACCGGGTCCCCAGATCTCCAAGTCCAACCGAACCGATGCCAACGGGGGAAAAAGGTCCTACTTTGCCTGCATGTGGTGAAAATAATTGATCAGTGGAATGAAAAGGTTTTTGTGGACGAATCGGCCTCTTTGTCACTCATGCACTGATATGATTATTCATTCTGAATGACGCAGCATGCTCTCTCAGGCTATACGATGTCGTACCCACAGCAACGATTAAAACATTCCCAAACCAGAAACCGTGGATTGATGGCAGCATTCGCGTGAAACTGAAAGCGTGAACCACTGCTTTTAACCAGGGCAAGGTGACCGGAAACATGACCGAATACAAACAGTGTAGCTATTCCCTCCGCAAGGCAATCAAACAAGCTAAGTACCAGTATAGAGACAAAGTAGAGTCGCAATTCAACAGCTCAGACACAAGAGGTATGTGGCAGGGTCTACAGTCAATCACGGATTACAAAAAGAAAACCAGCCCCATCGCGGACCAGGATGTCTTGCTCCCAGACAGACTAAATAACTTTTTTGCTCGCTTTGAGGACAATACAGCGCCACTGACACGGCCCGCTACCAAAACCTGCGGGCTCTCCTTCACTGCAGCTGAGGTGAGTAAAACATTTAAACGTGTTAACCCTCGCAAGGCTGCAGGCCCAGATGGCATTCCCAGCCGCGTCCTCAGAGCATGCGCAGACCAGCTGGCTGGTGTGTTTAAGGACATATTCAATCAATCCTTATCCCAGTCTGCTGTTCCCATATGCTTCAAGAGGGCCACCATTGTTCCTGTTCCCAAGAAAGCTAAGGTAACTGAGCTAAATGACTACCGCCCCGTTGCACTCACTTCCGTCATCATGAAGTGCTTTGAGAGACTAGTCAAGGACCATATCACCTCCACCCTACCTGACACCCTAGACCCACTCCAATTTGCTTACCGACCCAATAGGTCAACAGACGACGCAATCGCAACCACACTGCACACTGCCCTAACCCATCTGGACAAGAGGAATACCTATGTGAGAATGCTGTTCATCGACTACAGCTCAGCATTTAACACAATAGTACCCTCCAAACTCGTCGTCAAGCTCGAGACCCTGGGTCTCGACCCCGCCCTGTGCAACTGGGTCGTGGACTTCCTAACGGGCCGCCCCCCAGGTGGTGAGGGTAGGTAACAACATCTCCACCCCGCTGATCCTCAACACTGGGGCCCCACAAGGGTGCGTTCTGAGCCCTCTCCTGTACTCCCTGTTCACCCACGACTGCGTGGCCATGCACGCCTCCAACTCAATCATCAAGTTTGCGGACGACACTACAGTGGTAGGCTTGATTACCAACAACGACGAGACGGCCTACAGGGAGGAGGTGAGGGCCCTCGGAGTGTGGTGTCAGGAAAATAACCTCACACTCAACGTCAACAAAACAAAGGAGATGATTGTGGACTTCAGGAAACAGCAGAGGGAGCACCCCCCTATCCACATCGACGGGACAGTAGTGGAGAAGGTGGAAAGTTTTAAGTTCCTCGGTGTACACATCACGGACAAACTGAATTGGTCCATCCACACAGACAGCGTTGTGAAGAAGGCGCAGCAGCGCCTCTTCAACCTCAGGAGGCTGAAGAAATTCGGCTTGTCACCAAAAGCACTCACAAACTTCTACAGATGCACAATCGAGAGCATCCTGTCGGGCTGTATCACAGCCTTGTACGGCAACTGCTCCGCCCACAACCGTAAGGCTCTCCAGAGGGTAGTGAGGTCTGCACAACGCATCACCGGGGGCAAACTACCTGCCCTCCATGACACCTACACCACCCGATGTCACAGGAAGGCCATAAAGATCATCAAGGACAACAACCACCCGAGCCACTGCCTGTTCACCCCGCTATCATCCAGAAGGCGAGGTCAGTACAGGTGCATCAAAGCAGGGACCGAGAGACTGAAAAACAGCTTCTATCTCAAGGCCATCAGACTAACATTTAGTGGCCGCTGCCAACATACTGACTCAACTCCAGCCACATTAATAATGGGAATTGATGGAAATTATGTAAAAAATTATCACTAGCCACTTTAAACAATGCCACTTAATATAACGTTTACATACCCTACATTACTCATCTCATATGTATATACTGTACTCTATACCATCTACTGCATCTTGCCTATGCTGTTCTGTACCATCACTCATTCATATATCTTTATGTACATATTCTTTATCCCTTTACACTTGTGTGTATAAGGTAATAGTTGTGGAATTGTTAGGTTAGATTACTTGTTGGTTATTACTGCATTGTCGGAACTAGAGGCACAAGCATTTCGCTACACTCGCATTAACATCTCCTAACCATGTGTATGTGACAAATAAAATTTGATTTGATTTATACATCACACTGGGAAATACTATTCAACTTGTGGAGTGAATCCTTTTTAAAAAGGATTCAATCAGACACAACAATAGACAGCTGTCCCTGATTAAGAACTCTACCCAGCCAAAACATAGAAATACAAATAATAGAATATAGAATACCCACCCCAACTCACACCCTGACCTAACCAAAATAGAGACATAAACAGGATCTCTAAGGTCAGGGCGTGACAGTACTTCTTTGTCTACGCCTATTCAGCATCGTTCACACCCTCTTAAGCCCCACCCATCTCTTTAAGGCTTCACATGTGAGGCAATGTGTTAAACAGTGTGAGTAAGGTAGCGTGGTAAACAACCAAAGATTTCAAAACTAAAAGTGGTGAAAGTAGAAGCATACAATAAACTAAATATACACTTTATCTAGTCCTTGGCTTATATCTTAATCTGATTTTGGTACAGGCCATGTTGTTCTTCACAATACCGTCACTGGTAAACACACAATATATCAAATAAAATCAATGTTTATTTGTCATGCACAGGCTAAAGAAGGTGTGAACAGTGAAATTGTTACTTGCATAGTAGCAATATCAAAAATAGAAAGTGTCCAGATACAAATATTGTATCATTATTAGATGATGCTTATCCAGAGACACTTGTCTAAATTGATGGGTTATGTGAAAGAAATACTATAACCACCTCCCAGCCACATCTAGCTACGTGGATGGGTAACTCACTATTGTCTAGAGATATCCACATGTTCATGAAATACAATAGATGGCAGGCTAACTTGATGGGTCATGTATAATCATCTGGCGAAGTGGGGTCTTTTGTTTAAACATGTAGCTAGCTAAACAATGAATCAGAATCATAATCACTACCCAAAGCTACAGTACAAACGGATTGTCATAGCTAGCCACCATGCATGAAATTATGTAGTATGAATCTGTAGGTAGCTAAAGCTAACCAGCTAGGTTCAATGCTAGCTAGCTAGCTAACATTAGGTTATAACTAGCAATGCAAATTGATTTCTGACGTACTAATAATATTACTACACAGACCATACACGTAACGTTAGTTAGCGAGCCAGCAAGCTAATGTTTGCTAGCTAACAGTACGCTTTAAATTGCAATGAAAACGAATTTCTGACAAAATTAGAAACATATATTATCTGAAAATGTAGCTAAATTCTTACATTGATGAAAGCTTCACGGCAGCATGTTTTTTCCGTTTTTAGTTTTTGCCAGCTACAGCTTGTTTGGCCATTGTGTCAAGTCACTCCGGTTCACACGGATCGTGTGCAGAAAGTAGTCCATCACAACTTTTCCCCACTGATCTTTGTCGATAGCGCCCGCTAAATTCAGGGGAGCAATGTTGTTGAGAGCAGTGGCAACACTTTTACAGTTCTCCACGTTATATCTTTCAAAAGAAGCGCGCTACATGGCAGACCAATCCAAACTCATCTCTCGGCATGTCCAGCCCACCCATTATCTCAGCCAATCATGGCTAGGGGGAAGGTTCCTTGCTTTTTCCGTGGATAAACCAACTAGGCTCGTAATTTAATTGTATTCGTATTTACATGTGGCATAAAAGTTTGTAATTAAGGAACATGAAAGTTCATATATCCCTGCCAAAAAACACATTTTGATAAAAATAATAATAATTTTCAAATGCCTCTCCTGTGAAGTAGTGAAGTGCAACATATGCCTAGCTTCATGAAACGGGTTACATTTCATACTGTTTTTCCATTACAAGCCATGAAAGTCAGTGCTGTTCTCATGTGTGAAACTACTTCAGATCCTCGAGTACATTCATGCAAGAAGGGTAGTTAAATATGGAATCTGCAGAAACTGCACCACTATCGCCCCACCACCGTTGTTGTTTTTGCTGCCGAGTTGAGATGTCACACAGCATGGTTAAAATAACTGCAGTACATATTGTCCTCTTCTGTCACGCTTGCAATGATGTCCAAGGGGGATTGCGGTAACTCTTTTGATGTTGCAATATCGCAAACCGAGGTCGTGTCTACACTTGACACTTACATGCGAAACCTGCTATCAGAATACGAAGATCGCATTGAAAAGACTGTTCCAGACACAAAAGTTGCTTTGTGGTCAGATTGTGTACAGATCCGGCTGCCCACTGCAGGAGGTGTTCAGGGATGCATTGTGTGCAGATTTCTCCATAGTCTGGATGCAATCAGGCTACTGAAAGTGCATACAGTGGGAGAAGTCATCAACACTCCTCCGACAAGTGTCCAGAAAACTTGTGCTTTGGGACCAAGAGGCACCCTTTCATTATAACATTGGAGGAAATGTTATTTTAATATTTGTATTTATAAATGTAAAAAAATAAAACATGTTAACCTTTATTTAACTAGGCAAGTCAGTTAAGAAAAAAATATTATTTACAATGACCACACCCTAACTCGGGCGATGCTGGGCCAATTGTGCGCCACTCTATGGGACTCCCAATCACGGTCGGTTGTGATCGAACCAGGGTCTGTAATGACACCTCTAGCACTGAGATGCAGTGCTTTAGAGCGCTGCGCCACTTGGGAGCCCGTAAATATGTTACTAGCGTATGAGAAGCTTGTTGGCCTCAGAAATGCTAAGCAGCTAGCTAATATTTAGAAGAAAAAAACATTTGTTTGGCTAGAGTTATGCTAACCCGTTTGCAATCCCTTTAGAATTGCTTGCTAGTTTGCTGGCTAGCTACAGAGGTTAGCTGGATAGTTAGCTACAGTATTTAACTACAGTAGTTAACTACTGCCATTGGTTGTTGTTGTGTTGTTATCATATGTTGTCTATTCCACCATTTCTAAAATGCATACTGGCATTTGAATATAGCGTGGGAAAATGGATTCCGGACACACTAAACACATTTAAAACATAGGTGTAGAATACAGAGGTGGACAACTCCAGTCCTTGGGGGCCTAATTGGTGTCACACTTTTTCTCCATCCCTAGCAATCCCAGCTGAATAATCAAATTTCATTCTAAACTGAAGATCATGATCAGGTGATTATTGGAGTCAGGTGTGTTAGCTGGGGCTGGGACAAAACTGTGACACCAATCAGCCCTCGAGGACTGGAATTGCCCACCCCTGGTAGATGCATGACGCATTTGGAATTCAATGATCAGAACTATAATCAGAATACTAAAGCTGCATGAACTGTCAAGTCTAGACACGGTGTGAGGTGACTGTTTCAACATTAAGGATTTCAGCTTTAATTAAGGTCAGATATTTAGCAAGATTTTTTTTAAATGTCTGTTTAACTTTTAACCCTCAGATTCATAGGATAGACATGTTTAAATTCAGCTATTTCTCCTTTGACTGAAAAAACACCGTCTACAATTCGACCAATCCAAGCAAATATTATTTTATAGCAAATATTATTTTCTTTAGTAAACTTATATACTGCCTGTATAGACTGTGTATGTATAGCCGAACAACTGAGACCTGATAATTACTGAAGTACTTACTCCATAACAGCAACCAACTACAGTACATGTCAAAATACTATAAACATGTTAGGTCTGAAGTAAAAAAGAAAATGGTTCAGGCTACAGTTGAAGTCGGAAGTTTACATACACTTAGGTTGGAGTCATTAAAACAAATTTTTTCAACCACTCCACAAATGTCTTGTTTACAAACTATAGTTTTGGCAAGTCGGATAGGACATCTACTTTGTGCATGACACAAGTAATTTTTCCAACAATTGTTTACAGACAGATTATATCACTTATAA
Organism: Salvelinus namaycush; assembly: GCF_016432855.1. NCBI lineage: Eukaryota > Metazoa > Chordata > Actinopteri > Salmoniformes > Salmonidae > Salvelinus > Salvelinus namaycush. Next base: position 10,723,000 of record NC_052340.1, on the reverse strand, counting down.
TTCACTGTATCACAATTCCAGTGGGTCAGAAGTTTACATACACTAAGTTGACTGTGCCTTTAAACAGCTTGGAAAATGCCAGAAAATGATGTCATGGCTTTAGAAGCTTCTGGTAGGCTATTTGACATCATTTGAGTCAATTGGAGGTTTACCTGTGGATGTATTTCAAGACCTATCTTCAAACTCAGTGCCTCTTTGCTTGACATCATGGGAAAATCAAAATGAATCAGCCAAGAGCTCATGAAAAAATTGTAGACCACCACAAGTCTGGTTCATCCTTGGGAGCAATTTCCAAACACCCGAAGGTACCACGTTCATCTGTACAAACAATATTATGCAAGTATAAACACCATGGGACCACGCAGCCGTCATACCGCTCATGAAGGGGACGCTTTCTGTCTCCTAAAGATTAACGTACTTTGGTGCAAAAATTGCAAATCAATACCAGAACAACAGCAAAGGACCTTGTGAAGATGTGGGAGGAAACGGGTACAAAAGTATCAATATTCACAGTAAAACGAGTCCTATATCGACATAACCTGAAAGGCCGCTCAGCAAGGAAGAAGCCACTGCTCCAAAACCGCCAGAAAAAAGCCAGACTACGATTTACAACTGCACATGGGGACAAAGATCGTACTTTTTGGAGAAATGTCTTCTGGTCTGAGGAAACAAAAATAGAACTGTTTAGCCATAATGACCATCGTAATGTTTGGAGGAAAAAGGGGGAGGCTTGCAAGCCGAAGAACACCATCCCAACCGTGAAGCACGGGGGTGGCAGCATCATGTTGTGGGGGTGCTTTGCTGCAGGAGGGACTGGTGCACTTCACAAAATAGATGGCATCATGAGGCAGGGAAATTGTGGATATATTGAAGCAACATCCCAAGACATCAGTCAGGAAGTTAAAGCTTGGTCGCAAATGGGTTTTCCAAATGGACAATGACCCCAAGCATACTTCCAAAGTTGTGGCAAAATGGCTTAAGGACAACAACGTCAAGGTATTGGAGTGGTCATCACAAAGCCTGACCTCCATCCTATAGAAAATGTGTGGGCAGAACTGACAAAGTGTGTGCGAGAAAGGATTCCTTCAAACCTGACTCAGTTACTCCAGCTCTGTCAGGAGGAATGGGCCAAAATTCACCCAACTTATTGTGGGAAGCTTGTGGAAGGCTACCCAAAACGTTTGACCCAAGTTAAACAATTTAAAGGCAATGCTACCAAATACTAATTGAGTGTATGTAAACTTCTGACCCACTGGGAATGTGATGAAAGAAATAAAAGCTGAAATAAATCATTCTCTCTACTATTATTCTGACATTTCTAATTCTTAAAATAAAGTGGTGATCCTAACTGACCTAAGACAGTGAATTTTTACTAGGATTAATTGTTAGAAATTGTGAAAAACTGAGTTTAAATGTATTTGACTGAGGTGTATGTAAACTTCCGACTTCAACTGTATGTCAATAAACTGGTTAGATGTTACATGCTCTGACTTTGTGGAGAGTTTAGAGGGTCAAATGAGGTCAATGGATGTCAATCATGAACTCACTTAAAGATCTGGCGGCAGGTAGCCAAGTGGTTAGAGCGTTGGACTAGTTAACTGAAAGGTTGCTAGATTGAATCCCCGAGCTGACAATGTAAAAATCTGTCGTTCTGCCCCGGAACAAGGCAGTTAACCCAATGTTCCCATGCCTATTATTGAAAATAAGAATTTGTTCTTAACTGACTTGCCTAGTTAAATAAAGGTTAAAAATGTTTTGACTATCATCACTGACCAAGATCTATGGTCGTCAGCCCACACCATAAACCCAGACCTGTGTTGATTTGTCGACTTAACCCTTTGTTTTTCAGGGCAAGAAACACAGATCCACATTAAAATCCCTCATTGTTGTGAAATTAACTTTGCTATCGTTGTCACATGATCACTAGTCTGAAAACCCTTCCTTGAGCTGTCCAGAGTACATAGGCAGTAGATCAGGAAAACAAACAACAGGTTGGATGACTATTTCATTAAGATAGTTTCCCTTGGTGTGAGATCTAAGAAGGTCAAGGGGTTGCTTTGCAGTGCTGCTGAGGAGAACCAGAGCAACCTTAGAGTCACAGCTAAAAAGGTTCACAGGAGAGCTCATTATTATGGGGTAAAAGGAGACTAGCAGTGCTGGGATTATCAACCATCGACCCCTATAGATAGATGGAGGGAGCAATGGACAATTGAGGACAGGTATGGTGAAGACCATATACTGTAGAGACTTAAGGGCTGATACCAAGTAACCAAAGGAGCCGAGAAGACCTCTAACTATTGTTGTCATGCAATTCAGTTTGGCCTTGCTACATTCTCAGCAGTGGTCATAAACTATAAACAACTACAAATGGATGATATCTGTTTGGCATGACAACAATAGTCAGAGAATTTTGCTAAAGCAAAAAGCTACCTACAGATCTGGGACCAGGTTAACAAAGATGTGGCTTTATCATTTTGTTTATCATTTTGAGCCACTTTCAAAATAAATGATGATCCAGCCATTGTCGAATATCACTCAATTCACATTTAATATGTGTTTCTGCTGATTTACCATATGGGAGGAGGAGAAATTAGGTATATTGCATATTACATTTTATTTACTGAATTCAACATTAAATACAATGTTTATATTATTGTACATTTAGGAAAAGGTGTGGAAAACAATAATTTATTGTTTGTACCATCCATATGCAAACATGTGCCATCTCTTCTTAAATAAATTATATCTGTGTTTCTCTAAGTGTAGGAGCATTCTACACTATCTGCAATTACTTTGAGGCTGAGAGTAATATTAGTACATGTGAATGGATTTCTGGTGTTTACATGGCTTAGGGATTAACTCAAATGGATACCACATTGTTTATCAATCATGAGACAATTCAGAAGGTCACGTGAATCAATATGCAATATTCACACTATGAGCCTCTTATAAGCCACAATGATTACAGCTACTCTATTTTGTCAGCCAGGACCATGTAAGTACATCTCACAGTTTGTCTCTCTGGCCTCAAAAGCATGTAACAGCATGGGATTAGAAACACGTTTTTTTCCAACAAGTAAGTAAGCATAATTTAAATGGTGACCTGTAGGAAACAATTATTGAAAAATGTGTGAAAAAACAAGTTATACAGGATTTCACCAGCAATGAAACAGCTTGGTCTGAATGGTTATTATGTCCATTTAGGAGGCACAAAGTATTAGGTTTCTGTCTCGTACTAATTATTACATCACCAGAGAGAAAAGATTACTTACAAACGGCTTTATGTTAGAAGGAATTATGGGTATTAATTTGCTGCCAAAGGAGGTCTTTGCATTGTCCGTGTAATAAATTGAGAGTAATTGTTGAGTGGATGTGGGTAGCATTAAGCGCATTGATTCCCTTTGCAATGTTTCAACGCAATAAACCACGGCCACACTGTCAGATCTGCTGACACACTCGTGCCCAAGAATTATGGCATCCTCAAGAAATACAGCTTTGCGAAACTGAAATAATTTCCACAGACAGCTACATTTGGGAGATACTTGTGCCTTGTCAGGAGAAGAGAGCCTGTCTTTTATGCAGTGGACTGCAAAATGTGGCAGGCCACCATCCTCTCTACACAGCCTTATCCAGTGACATGGCTTTTCCTGAGTCGACAAATAGAAAGCGTTCTTTATCCAGTGGATATGGGATAGCTGAGAGGGAATGTATACATTGTGCATTGTGCTAGAACAAAGAAACGCCTCAAGATGGCATTACCTGACCATCCTATCAAAACAGTTCCATTTCAAGGACTGAACCCTCGTCATGATCACCCATTTGATGTTGTCCTGAGGAATTACTCTTGTCCCACACGTATGTCTTCATTAATGTTGTTCAGGCCTTTAGCCCTCTTCATAGGCATGATTTAGTGAACGAGAAAACATCCCTATGGTTGACAACACAATGTGTTGAACGAACGGCCATAACAGGTCAAATAAAGAAGGATCTGATGTGGAAGTAGTCAATAATAGTTTCCCCATCCATTGTTCTTGGCAATGCATTTTTCCCTACAAAGTGTTTGGTGGTGTATTCATTTTGCAAAGTAAATGTTTGCTAATACTAATTAATTGGGAAAGCTTATTGGGAAAGTTCACTTGTATTAAGCTTGAGCTTATTTTTCGACTTACCTAAGTTGTTGTCGTTTCATCCACATCCTAGCTTGAAAAGTGAACTATGCCTCTAAAAAGTAAAATAAAATGGAATTATTTTAATTACTCAGTTGATTATCCTACTTGTCATCTGTTTGATCCGTCTGCTCAATCATCTTGCCAGCCCCTGCCAATGTAGGCTCATTATGTTATCACCCTAACCTAACCTATTCCAGATCTACACCACCCACAGTCCCTGCTGGGCTCCAAAACCTTTTGATGGAACTTTAACTGGAGTGCGATGTCATAAATAGTAAAATAGTCCTAATTAGTATCAACATCAATGGGTGTTTCTGTTGATTAACAAAATGATGTATGATTACCAGCAACCAGATCTACATTTAAAATCAAAGTTGAAATATTTCATGCTCGATAATGGACACAGCATTGTCCAATGCTTACATTAACAGACCAACCATCTGGTATGCTGATCAAGGTGAAGAATGAAAGACAGACACTTTGAACGAACATGTTGTGCATTACCATGAGGAGAATAACTCTGAGGTATTATGAATATCCACTCAGGATCACTACTGTACAGTAAGTCCATGTCCACATTGGAAATGCCAGTGTACCATGGGGTGAGCAAGACAAAACATGTGCTCCCTGCTAGCACAAGGTTGAGTTTCCTTTCCTTTGTGTGATCTGTGTCAAGCTGTTACATCCTTTTCATGATCCCTCAGCTGTCACACAGAGACTCAGAATAAAAGGATGACAACCTGAGCTACAGTAGGCTTGTGGTAATTAACCTGTCACGTCACACCCTACACATTTAACATTGTCAAAAACCGTTGCCTTGTGTGGAGTCACTTTGATAAAATCTTGGTATTTTCCTCTTTAATTTGATTTCATTTCCAGACATGTTGCACCTTAATGCCACACATCTACAGTACAGAACACTCAGTCACAAAAGCCATTCTTTTGAATTAATCTTAGGTTGTTTTACAGGTGGAAAAAAGCACGGCCTCAATTTCTGCTGTGTGCCAAGTTGATTCAGGAAGGTAGAGGTAAAATTGCGGTCTTTATCTGTTCTGTACAGGTCAAAGTTTATCTGCTTCTCTCCGATGGAAGACTACAGGAGATGAATGAGCGCTCTCGATGAGCTGTCTGGTCTAGTCAAAACACATTTCACTAAACAACATGTGTTTTCTCTCAAAAAGGAAGAACATTGCAATTATCTTGTGAAAAGATGGTTCGGGGAAGAGCAAGGGGAGAGCGAAGAGAAAGAGACTTCACGGTTCAGCCAAGATATTGGTTCTGCTCAGAGGGAGAACTAAGGAAGTTCATTGGCCATCAAACACCACTTCTTGCAGATTAAAAAAAATCCAAATAGTTTTTTTCTGAGAGGTCTCCCATCCAAGTCCTAACCAAGCTGAACCTCACTGAGCTTCACAGGAGACCTGGCAGGATTGTATGGTATTTTTCAAAATGAGAAAACCTATAAATAACACACCACCAGCGATGTATAATTGCTAGGCTGTTTCATTTCAGGATTTCGCTCCTTTTAGCTCCCACCACTCACCTCGGATCTTCCAAAGACCTGCCCTTTCTCATGCAAAGCTGATGCAAGTCAAACTGACGGCTATTGGCTCTCACAAGATTGAACCCTGTTTAATCTTCGAGAGGCTTCATGATTAAATATTGCAGTGCAAAGCAGTGTTGTATCGTTAGTTATTTCAAGCATGCTCTTCAAGTGCCGAGTTAATGTCTTCAAGTAATCCAATGTACGGATATATGGCTAAAGCGGTTTATGGCCAGGAATAAAAAGTACAATACATTTTTTAAAGCCAAATAAATAATTATAAACCAATCATGAATGGAGAGTTAATTACTTAAGAGGGTAATCATAGACGAATGAAATGATCAAACTTTGCCTCTGATTTGATATGTTCAACATCTTTATGCTGGGTGGACACCTTTCAGATACAGGCCTATAGCAGAGGTCCCTTGTAGCTCATGGCTCTCCCTCTTGGCTGGTCACTGAGATGTGACTATACTGTATAGCTCTGGTGATTACTCTCTTACAGAGCAGCAGAGAGCTGCAGTTGACACCTTTTAATGGCCTTTTTCTACCTTACCCCCTGCAGCTTGTGTCAAATCCAATCTTCTGGATCTGGTGCAGCTTGTCTGCAGAAATGTGATAAATGTTATCGTGCACTGTAAGATTAATAGCCGGCTGCATAGCTCTAGGTGTTGGATTTAATAAATGTTTTATCTTCAAATCTTACTATTACATAAAATTACACATTTATAAACGGATGTTAACGGTTGAAATGCATTGATTTCTTTTAGATCTCCTTTGAATATGGGGACATTAATTCTCCATGGTCATTAGTGTTACCCCATACCCATGACAGCATGGTTCCCATACTGACTGAAGTCCTGTATCTGGATGTGACATGGTATCACATAGCCTGGGATTCTGCAAGATTCATACCAATAATAGTGTTTTGGTGGATGTGGGCCACAGAACTTACGCAATGCATTCATATTTTATTGGAATACTACAGTCTGAAACTAAATATGATTTTGAGGGACAATATCAAAACACCAGTGGATACCATTGCTGAATATCTGCCTGTACTGCTTTAATCATTTGCAAATGTTAAAACATTGACCTGTGTATTGGGCGAGTTTCATGTGAACAACGTTAAAGCAGATTTTTTTTTTTACAAATACTACAGGAACATTTAGACAAATCTAGTGTTCAATATGGATCTGGAGCGCTAGGCTGGGACATACACCCTCTGACTGCCCGCTATGGGAGCCTGTAGCCAAATGCACAGTCTGCAGCAAAAGAGAAAACCCAAACATATTGAAGTATTTCTATGGATATATGACAACAGACTAACTAGAAACAGACCAACCTCATTGACCCCCATAATGAGTTCTGAGGAAATGTTGACGCAATATTGTTAAGAGATTACAAGGCAAGGACAACATTATGAATTGTAGATTTTTATAAATACAACACCATTTAAGAACTTGCAAAGAAGCATGTTGAATGACCTTTACATGAGCATGCACCTATCAGACTGTAACCTTTTTATGTTCCAAACCAAGCCTAGTGGGAAAATGTCTTAAAGTGAAAATAATGGGGCTTACTCTCGCAAGCTAATGATGTAGCCTACTTATGAGAGTCTCGCTCTCACTCCTCCAATACTGACTGCTAGCCTATACCAGGTTGGCAGGGAGAGAGCATAATCAAACAGTCAGGGATGAGACAGATGTACACTGCTGCTTTGAGGATGTATTAAATATTGATTTACCAAGAGGCTAACAAAGTCCTGGTGATTTCTCTTTACATTTACTCCGTATTCGAAATATGAGTCACAATACAATGACCAATACAGTTTAAGGGAATAGCAATCATATCATTAAGACTTTGAGAAAATCCTTATTATTACTAAAGCAGACTTAACTGGAAAGCACTATTCATAATCAACACTTAGCCACAGTACCACTCAGGCAATAGCTCTGGGGCTATATTTATCTCATCTCAGCCATAAAGATTCCAACTGTAAATCTAAATTACATGATGCTAAATCACTCCACCAGTTAAACCAGCTCTACATTACAGAGAAATTGATGAGCAGGGCTACGTACAGAAGCAGTGGTTCTGCTACAAACACCTTCAAGTGGACGGCCAAAGTTCCACAATGAGGGGGAGTTAAAGCTTATGTCACTGCCATTAATCTGGAATTCAGTGTACCGTCCTTTGACACCGCAAATGGATCATTCTGACGGCCAGGTCGCTATCGTGCCATATCTCACTCCACCATTAGCAAGGATGATTTATGGATAAACTGCATTCGGTGAGATGAGCATTTCACACTTCTCTTTTTGTGAAATATGACTTGGATGGAATCCTCACAGTTGACACAAGCCAAGGCTGCAGCCACTGTTCACTGTCACCCTAGAGATTAATATTACTATGAAGAGCTTAAGAGGCTGACAGATAATGTACTACTGGCTACAGGTTTAACACATCTGCCTGTGCTCCTTAGGGGCATCAAATGATACAGATTGGTGCAGTTTGAAATTCAAAGCATACTATGAGATGGCATAATATGTGTGTGTGTGTTGTCTGGTAAACTTTTAGGCTATATTATGTTTCTGTATGAAATATACAGTGTATGGTGCATTTAAATGTTCTGTTTTGTCTTCATTAATTAATGCAGTGTACAAATTGCAGATTTTTTATAATCTAGTTGAGCTAACTTTTCTTCAAAAAAGTTATTTGAAGTTGACCAAGTTAAAGTTGAATTCAAGACACACTCACCATTTGATGATGTAAGGGCCAGTGTGGCCACAGTAATTGCAACCGCTTGTAGCAGTGGGTTCAACAAGCAGTCAAGTGTAATACTGATTAAGTAGAAGAGTGAGCTTGTAATACTTCTGAGATTGTAAAAAGGTGGATTTGCATCCCATCACAGACTTGAATATTCAATACTTTTTTCAGGGACACCACTACCTACAGTATATATTGAAGCAAGATCAAGGGTGTCGGGTTTCCACGTCAACAAGTTTACTAACAAAACAGGCACCAGTAGCACAAATAGAATGCAAATGGGAAGTTTATTAGGGATTTTCATACACGGGGAAAGGAGGAGGAAGTTACCAAGCACCTCACAGTCCACAAGTCGTTCTCTTTGTCCGTTCCGTTTTCCAGGGGTAATCCTCACACTCGGGTCCTCAGCCAATCCAGTCCGGTACACAGGGGGGTTAGTCCAACAGTCCAGGTCACAACAGGCAATCACACAGATTTTACTCTCGTTTCTCTCACCTTTCATACCTCTCTTGTCTCTCACCTCCTCTCCCCTTGGTGCAGGCTGCTTCGCCCATTATCCCCAAGCACTCCCTGACTTAATGAAAAACAGCATTTCCTCGTTGGGGCAGGAAGTCCATATAAGGCCTAGGTGTGGAGCCAGCTACCTGCAAGATATCTTTCCTCAATTACCACTCCCCTCACCTCTCCCTGCCGGTTGCCACAATATGTATATGACTCTTCTAAGGGGGTATAGTCTAGTAAACTAACGTTAGACTACTCATGTGGGGTACATTAAACATCCTCAAATAATCTCATATGCCATAGGCCTAAGCATTCAGAAAAACTAATATCTCTGTTAAACGCTATATAAACTGACAAGGACAATAAACACAGCAATGCACATACACTGCTCAAAAAAATAAAGGGAACACTAAAATAACACATCCTAGATCTGAATGAATGAAATATTCTTATTAAATACTTTTTTCTTTACATAGTTGAATGTGCTGACAACAAAATCACACAAAAATTATCAATGGAAATCAAATTTATCAACCCATGGAGGTCTGGATTTGGAGTCACACTCAAAATTAAAGTGGAAAACCACACTACATACAGGCTGATCCAACTTTGATGTAATGTCCTTAAAACAAGTCAAAATGAGGCTCAGTAGTGTGTGTGGCCTCCACGTGCCTGTATGACCTCCCTACAACACCTGGGCATGCTCCTGATGAGGTGGCGGATGGTCTCCTGAGGGATCTCCTCCCAGACCTGGACTAAAGCATCCGCCAACTCCTGGACAGTCTGTGGTGCAACGTGGCGTTGGTGGATGGAGCGAGACATGATGTCCCAGATGTGCTCAATTGGATTCAGGTCTGGGGAACGGGCGGGCCAGTCCATAGTATCAATGCCTTCCTCTTGCAGGAACTGCTGACACACTCCAGCCACATGAGGTCTAGCATTGTCTTGCATTAGGAGGAACCCAGGGCCAACCGCACCAGCATATGGTCTCACAAGGGGTCTGAGGATCTCATCTCGGTACCTAATGGCAGTCAGGCTACCTCTGGCGAGCACATGGAGGGCTGTGCGGCCCCCCAAAGAAATGCCACCCCACACCATGACTGACCCACCGCCAAACCGGTCATGCTGGAGGATGTTGCAGGCAGCAGAACGTTCTCCACGGCATCTCCAGACTCTGTCACATGTGCTCATGTGCTCAGTGTGAACCTGCTTTCATCTGTGAAGAGCACAGGGCGCCAGTGGCGAATTTGCCAATCTTGGTGTTCTCTGGCAAATGCCAAACGTCCTGCACGGTGTTGGGCTGTAAGCACAACCCCCACCTGTGGACGTCGGGCCCTCATACCACCCTCATGGAGTCTGTTTCTGACCGTTTGAGCAGACACATGCACATTTGTGGCCTGCTGGAGGTCATTTTGCAGGGCTCTGGCAGTGCTCCACCTGCTCCTCCTTGCACAAAGGCGGAGGTAGCGGTCCTGCTGCTGGGTTGTTGCCCTCCTACGGCCTCCTCCACGTCTCCTGATGTACTGGCCTGTCTCCTGGTAGCGCCTCCATGCTCTGGACACTACGCTGACAGACACAGCAAACCTTCTTGCCACAGCTCGCATTGATGTGCCATCCTGGATGAGCTGCACTACCTGAGCCACTTGTTTGGGTTGTAGACTCCGTCTCATGCTACCACTAGAGTGAAAGCACCGCCAGCATTCAAAAGTGACCAAAACATCAGCCAGGAAGCATAGGAACTGAGAAGTGGTCTGTGGTCACCACCTGCAGAATCACTCTTTTATTGGGGGTGTCTTGCTAATTGCCTATAATTTCCACCTTTTGTCTATTCCATTTGCACAACAGCATGTGACATTTATTGTCAATCAGTGTTGCTTCCTAAGTGGACAGTTTGATTTCACAGAAGTGTGATTGACTTGGAGTTACATTGTGTTGTTTAAGTGTTCCCTTTATTTTTTTGAGCAGTGTATATAAACGATTTGGTTTATTGACGTCACATGACAAGGAGGATGTCAACATGTCACATAATTGTGCCATATCTCTCCTCAATCTAACAGTATATAAATGTCACCCAGTGTTTAGACTGAAACCATATCGCTCAGACACTATATGAAAAGTGTTTTTATTCTTTTTCTGCACTTATCCTCCACTGAGTCCTCTTGGGAGCTGTGGTAATGACCCACCTTTCTTTATTTTGCATAACGACACTGTGCCCTGTGACATTGTGTGCTTCCTTCCTGCCTCCCTCCCTGGTTCCACACCATACACAGCTCCAGTTGGAGGCCCTAATTAAGTGTTTATGTGGCCCACAGTTGTATATACAGGGGTCAACAGCACCAAAACACACTCCAGGTAGCATTCTCTCTGTGTAAGCCTGTGTACTCAGTTTGTTACAAGTCACCAGTTGTAAAAGTGAAAACTGAGTATATCAAACATTAGGAACAAACAAGATTATTCATACATCACAACATATATGACCTCAGTAGGTAGGTGATAGAAATGGGAAAAGAACTCTGCAAGAAACCTTAACCTCTTTACTGTGTAGGGAGTGGGATTTGTTATTTTCTTAGACTATAACTGCATTATTTGTTGAATTCACATTCATGGCACCATGCGATTTCAGCTGAACCACTGACCTTTCAACAATATGGATGACAATGAATGCTGAATATCAAACACATTGGTAATGTACTGAGGCATATAGTGAAGTATTAAGGCTACAGTAATAGTTTGGATAACATGAGTTGATTTCATGTTAGTATCATGTTTGATTTTCAATGTTGTGATGTTTAAAAGCCATAAATTAACCTAAAAAAGAAAAGTACAACCATAAAATGCAATCAAAACCAAAAGTGCAGTTGCCAACTGCGACACATGGGAACCTGAGCTCTAGTTTACAAAATGTATTCGTTAACCATTTTCAAAAGATGTAATTGTTTCATCTGAAAAAGCCAATGATTTCCCTCATGAATAATCATGAAGGTGCTCAGTGACTGCCTCATCCTCATGAAAATTCAATAGGGCCCGGCCAAAAGTGGAGGGCCCACTGCTCTTGTCACCCTACTGCAATAAAGCATCAGTGTGTCAAACCTGAGGTAGCCATCCAACAGACACCTCTCATACGGGAGTATAGTGCATATAATTTGCTGAGATGGTCAATTATTCAAAGAGCTTTAAAACGATGCAAAGTATCAATTGAAGAAGATTTTCAGCAGCACAGTTTTGTCCAGTTGACCAAATTTTTTCCAAAGTTTTCTAGAGAAATATGAGGAGTAGTCTAAACTAAATAATACATTCTATGGTTTAACTGGGTATTGCCAGGGCGAACAGTAAAGCACAGTAATTCAAAATGTGTTTTATGCATGTCTAACACTTCAATTCTGACAGGGACAACTTAGAAGCAGAACTATCTCCAGCCTATCTAAACCCTAATGAATATTCAGCACAAAATGCATTTCTAAAGAGTTAATTCATGAAAATGATTCAGACATTAAGAAACATGTCCTTTCCTGTTGATATTTTAATGAGGACTACTGCCCAAAGCTCTCTCTCTGTGTCTCTGTAGACCTGAGAGGGACTAATATCATTTGAGATATTGAATTACCCGGTGTGGCTTGGGATCCATTTCATTAGTGATAAGGACACGTACAAAGTAATGTGTCTTTAGAGAAAGTAAAACAATCCACCTTGGAATAGCAATCGCTATAGACATAGCGGATGACCTTGAAACAACGTTTCTCTGGCTTTGGTGGATGGATTGTTCTCTGGTCAGGAGTCAGTATTTCAGTGTTAATGAAACATAAAAACACATCAGTAAAACAAGGTTATAGTGGCCACCTTGCTCAGAGAACTGATGACTCAAACCACCAGGGTGGTATTTTCTCTTTCAGGTCAGGAGGATTATCAGAGTCTGGCCCAAACACATTTCCTGTTGTGGACCTTTTTTTCCACCGTCCACCTGGGTCCACCGTCCACCTGGTCACCTTCTCCATAGCTGATAACAGAGGAGAGACATGCTCGGATTGCCCTGACATGTCTGAGAGAGGACCACAGCAGTCTTCGTAATATGTTCGCTCCGTTGTCCAACATGGGATTATAGCTAGCTAGGGCCCGGGGAGGACGGGTGTCGGGCTGCCTCTCAGACGCATGATATGATTGTATGAGCCAGATCGTAGAGCGCTGCAGATGGAGCCTGAGTGTGGCAACCCTCTAGAGAACCAGGGACCCTGTCTAGTCTTCTTAATCCCCCAGGTGGTGTAGGGGAGGGCTGGGGCTGCTAGTGACAGATGGGTATGGCTGGTTCATCTGATTCAGATGGTACGCTACAGCTGTCTCAGGACCAGCCAGGGAGCCTAGCACCGGCAGCACATAGCCCACTGTCTTACCAGGCACAGGGAGGGAGGATGATTAGTAGGACAAGCTCAGCAGTCAGCCAAGATTGACAGGCACCTGCAAGGCTTTACAGTCACTCTGTGTGTTGAGGTGGCTTGCTCCCACACAGCAGACGGCAACACACAGACTTAGTCAGAGAGGGAACCAGGGGAGAAAAAATTAAGGAAGGAAGGAAGAAGAGAGCAGGAAAGAAGGGAAATACCGAAGGAAGGAGGGCAGTTACAGTATGAAGACTACTTGGACAGGGCCAGAGAGACAGCTGGCTAATACCATGTCTGCCATGTTGAGTAGGCTCAGAGACTCTAGCCACAGGGAACCATGGAGACATAACACACCAGCCAGGAAAACCTTAGAGGAATAAGTGTCCAATCCTTCATCCTAACCACATGCTTACTGTGAATTAAACAGGTGAAGTGCACAAAACTGGCATAATATAATACTTGCAGCAGGAATCCTGTATTTCTAGCAATAAGGTCCATGAGATGGCAGTAATTGTTTACTTTAGATCTGCATAAAGCTACTGTATGTGAAATTGGTGCACTGGATCATTGGATGAATGCAATGCACGTAATGCAACTGGAAGGTGCTGTATTCCTCCAAAATTGTTTCATATAAATTACCCTTCCATCTATGTGAAATTGCATTGTTTTGGGAAGCAGACGATGTCACCCCAAAGGGAATGATAACTTGACCATCCCACCACAATGTACCTGACAAAACCACTGTTAGTTAACTTTGATCAAAGTGATAAATAGTCATCAACCTTATGAATATGAAACAAACAAATAATGTATTATTTTTGATAGATGGTCACATGGTACCAGTTTGTTTATTAATTATGTATGCTTAAGTAACTTCAAACGGATTTAATGAGGTATAGTAATTGGTCCAGCTTTATGAGAGTGGGTCAACAAAATGCATGGATTGTTTCAACAGCCACTACAGCAACTGCTTAATACAGACAACACCACATCACATCAGGCCATACAGAGGGATCATTGTATTGCAGTTTTAGTGTAATCCTTAAGTGGTGCAACATGGTCTCATTCGAATATGTCAAAAGTGATATTTAACCATTCCATTTATACAGTGCCTTCAGAAAGTAATCACACCCTTTGACTTTTTCCACATTTTGTATTGTTACAAAGTGGGATTAAAATGTATTTAATTGTCATTTTCTGTCAATGATCTACACAAAATACTCTATAATGTCAAAGTGAAGGAAACATTTTTACATTTGTAAAAAGAAAAACCCACTAATATATCTTGATTAGATAACTATTCAACCCCTTAAATCAATGCATGTTAGAACCACCTTTGGCAGCTATTACAGCTGTGAGTCTCTAAGAGCTTTGCACACCTGCATTGTACAATATTTGCATATTATTATTATTTTAATTCTTCAAGCTCTGTCAAGTTGGTTGTTGATAATAGCTTGACATCCATTTAAGTCTTGCCATAGATATTGAAGACGATTAATGTAATTAGGCCACTCAGGAACATTTAATGTCGTCTTGGTAAGCAACTCCAGTGTATATTTGGCCTTGTATTTTAAGTTATTGTCTCGCTGAAAGGTGAATTTGTCTCCCAGTTTCTGGTGTAAAGCAGACTGAACCAGGTTTTCCTCTAGGATTTTGCCTGTGCTTAGCTCTATTGTGTTTCTTTTTATCCCCCCAAATAACTCCCTTGTCAATGAAAAGCATACCCATAACATGAAGCAGCCACCACCATGTTTGAAAATATGAAGAGTGGTACTCAGTGATGTTTTAGATTTGCCCCAAACATAACGCTTTGTATTCGGGACATAAAGTTAATTGTTGAAGTTTTACTTTAGTTCGTTATTGCAAACAGGATGCCTGTTTGGGAATATTTGTATCTGTACAGGCTTCCTTCTTTTCACTATGTTATTTAGGTTAGTATTGTGGAGTAACTACACGTGTTGTTGGTCCATCCTCAGTTCTCCTATTACAGCCATTAAAAACTCTGTAACTGTTTTAAAGTCACCATTGGCCTCAAGGTCAGCTTTACGACTGATGTTGGCTACATATTGGTAATGCCTAAGTTAAAATTAAACCATACACGCACCATTTCACAACTGTTTCCTTGCTCGGTCACTAAATCAAATCAAATCATCAAATACAATTTTATTGGTCACATACACATGGTTAGCAGATGTAATTGTGAGTGTTGCGAAATGCTTGTGCTTCTAGTTCCGAAAGGAATGGAATAAGAATATATACATATAAATATATCGATGAGCAATGACCGAGCGGCATAGGAAAGATGCAATAGATGGTATAAAATAAAGTATATACATGTGAGATGAGTAATGCAAGATATGTAAACAATATTAAAGTAGCATTATTAAAGTGACTAGTGATCAATTTATTAAAGTGGCCAATGATTCCAAGTCTGTATGTAGGCAGCAGCCTCTCTGTGTTAGTGATGGCTGTTTAACAGTCTGATGGCCTTGAGATAGAAGCTGCTTTTCAGTCTTTCGGTCCCAGCTTTGATGTACCTGTACTGAACTCGCCTTCTGGATGGTAGGGGGGTGAACAGGTAGTGACTCAGGTGGTTGTTGTCCTTGATGATCTTTTTGGCCTTCTTGTGACATCGGGTGCTGTAGGTGTCCTGGAGGGAAGGCAGTTTTCCCCGGTGATGCATTGTGCAGACCGCACCACCCTCTGGAGAGTCTTGCGTTTGTGGGCGGTGCAGTTGCCATACCAGGTGGTGATACAGCTCGACAGGATGCTCTCAATTGTGCATCTGTAAATGTTTGTGAGGGTTTTAGGTGACAAGCCAAAATTCTTCAGCCTTCTGAGGTTTAAGAGGCGCTGTTGCGCCTTTTTCACCACACTGTCTGTGTGGGTGCACAATATCAGTTTGTCTGTGATGTGTATGCTGATGAACTTAAAATGTTCTACCTTCTCCACTGCTGTCGTGTCGATGAGGATAGGGGGGTGCTCCCTCTGCTGTTTCCTGAAGCCCACGATCATCTCCTTTGTTTTGTTGATGTGAAGTGAGAGGTTGTTTTCCTGACACCACACGTGAGTGCCCTCACTTCCTCCCCGTAGGCTTTCGTCACTGTTGGTAATCAAGCCTACTACTGTTGTGTTGTCTGCAAACTTGATGATTGAGTTGGAGGCGTGTCCATGGCCACGCAGTCATGGGTGAACAGGGAGTACAGGAGGGGGCTGATCACACACCCGTGTGCGGTCCCAGTGTTGAGGATCAGCAAAGTGGAGATGTTGTTTCCTACCTTCACCACCTGGGGTTGGCCCGTCAGGACGTCCAGGACCCAATTGCACAGGGCGGGGTTGAGACACAGGGCCTCAAACTTAATGATGAGCTTGGAGGGTACTATGATGTCAAATGCTGAGCTATAGTCAATGAACAGCATTCTTACACAGGTATTCCTCTTGTCCAGATGGGATAGGGCAGTGTGCAGTTCGATGTCGATTGCGTCGTCTGTGGACCTATTGGATCGGTAAGCAATTTGATGTGGGTCTAGGGCAGGCCTGGGCAACTCCAGTCCTCGGGTGTCACACTTTTTCCCCAGCTAACACACCTGACTCCAATAATCAACTAATCATGATCTTCAGTTAAAAATGCAAATTGCCCAGGCCTGGTCTAGGGTGACAGGTAAGGTGGAGGTGATATGATACTTGACTAGTCTCTCAAAGCACTTCATGATGACGGAAGTGAGTGCTACGGGGCGATAGTCACTATAGGTACTGTATGTCTTCATCTCAGAACTGACATTTCAGTCACATCCTCTACCTTCAACCTGTCACTGCTATGCCTCAGAGGCTCGTGCACGTCCATGTGTCACCTGCTTTTAGAAAATATTCCTGGGGAAAAGAGGCCAGCCTCATCGTCCTGAGCCCCACGTCCTACATCCTTGTACGGGTGACATAATAGAAGCGGACCGGTGTCAAAGACGAGGCCTAGAGCCATTTTATTTAACACAAACCCCTGACGTCTGGGGCCCAGGCAATCCCGCTAGAGAAGGTCTACTTGGCAAAAGTGAGCAATGCTCCGGGCTCCAGTGCATATTATGACCACCACAGAGTCTGGAATAAGGGAAGGTGCCCCTCTGCACAAAATCGCCTTGAGTACTACTTGTACATTGACCAAAATAAAACTTCCTGGTTTAAAGCAAAAGTTTCTGGTTCAACTTAACTACAAGGTAAGAGTGATATATAGTATGCATGAGTAACTATAGTACTGTATATGTACTTTAGATAATGTTAACCCTATCATCACATGGAACATATCATCAATATCCCAATAATTGTCACGAATCCCGCTTCCTGAGTCTGGGTTTGCCTGTGTGTCTGTCCTGGAGTGTGTTTCAGGTGTCCTGGAACGCACCCTGTCTGGTTGCCGGGCGAATTAGCTCATTGGGAGATTGATGTTCACCCGCACCTGTTTCCCATCAGTAATCTGCACACCTGTCCTGATCATCATCTCTACCCTTCAAAAGCTCTGACCTGACTTCAGTTCCCTGCCGGATCGTTAGCCATGAACAGTATGTTGTGCCTGAGTACCAGACTCCAGTTGGATAGTATTTGTTTTGTTGTTTTCATTTACGTATTGCTTGCCTTGAACTTACCTCCGTTTGTTTTGCCTTCAGTTACTCACCTGGATCATTCACTCCATTCCCGCCTGGTTGACAGAGGATTCTACTACTACATTGGACTCACCTATTTCTTCTCATCTATTCACCACCGCTGGCCGCTACGCCATCTGGATATATCTACCTTTTCACATTTTATTGTAAATAAATACTCACCTTCTTCCTACGCTCCTTGTCCTGGTCTGCTTCTGGGTTCGATCTTGAAAGATCGTGACAGAACGATCCGGCCGTGTTCCAAAGTATGGTGAATGACGTTCTGAGATATGATTGGTATTTTTGTGTTCGTTTACCTGGATGATATCCTCATCTTCTCAAAGGAGCTTTCTAGCCACGTTCTGCATGTCAAGCAGGTCCTGCAGCGGTTATTGGAGAACCGGCTGTTCGTGAAGGCTGAGAAGTGTGATTTTCACGCCCACACAACGTCCTTCCTCGGGTACATCATATCCAGGGGAGAGATCAAGATGGACCAAGAGAAGGTTCGGGCGGTTCGGGATTGGGTCCAGCCCGGTACAAGATTGCAGCTCCAGAGATTCCTGGGGTTTGCGAATTTTTATCGGAGGTTTATCCGTGACTACAGCCGGGTGGCTGCACCTTTAACTGCCCTGACGTCTTGCACCAGAAAGTTCTGTTGGACTCCTGAGGCAGACCGAGCATTTCTGGACTTGAAGAGCCGATTCACCAACGCCCCGATTCTCTCTCAACCTGACACTTCCCGTCAGTTCGTTGTGGAGGTGGATGCTTCTGATGTGGGTGTGGGCGCCATCCTGTCCCAGCGTAGCTCCACTGACGGTAAACTCCATCCCTGCGCTTTCTACTCTGGTCGTCTTTCTCCAGCTGAAAGAAACTACGATGTGGGTAACCGGGAGCTTCTCGCTGTGAAGCTTGCCTTGGAGGAGTGGCGTCACTGGTTGGAGGGAGCGGAGCAACCGTTTGTGGTTTGGACTGACCACAAGAATCTGGCTTACGTACAATCGGCTAAACGTCTCAACGCCCGTCAGGCCAGGTGGGCTTTGTTTTTTGGACGTTTCAATTTTTCCCTGACGTTCCGACCTGGGTCGAAGAACGGGAAGGCGGACGCCCTGTCCCGGATGTTCTCTAAGACGGAGGAGAGTGGGGTCAAGACTGAGACGATTCTTCCCCAGAATGTGGTCGTGGGAGCCGTTACATGGAGGATAGAGGAGGATGTGATGGCGGCCCTTCGGACGCAGCCCGGCCCCGGTAACGGTCCACCCGGTCGGTTGTTCGTACCCGAGTCGGTCCGTTCTGCTGTCCTTCAGTGGTCCCACGCCAGCAAGATAGCTTGTCACCCTGGCGTTGCTCGGACTATGGCACTACTGCGCAGACGTTTTTGGTGGCCTGCCATGGGAGAAGATACCCGGAGGTTTGTTGCCGCATGTCCTGTTTGTGCCCAGAAC
This sequence comes from Salvelinus namaycush, assembly GCF_016432855.1. NCBI lineage: Eukaryota > Metazoa > Chordata > Actinopteri > Salmoniformes > Salmonidae > Salvelinus > Salvelinus namaycush. Next base: position 10,703,572 of record NC_052340.1, on the reverse strand, counting down.
AAGAGTACCAATCGGCCCAGCTCTGGGCTTCTTCACCCCCTACCTATTCCTCGGCGACCTTGGTCGCATCTGGCCCTGGATTTTGTCACGGGATTGCCCCCTTCTGTTGGGAACACGGTCATTCTGACCATTGTGGACAGATTCAGCAAGTTTGCTCATTTTGTTCCTCTCTCCAAGCTTCCATCGGCTACGGAGACGTCCGAGATCCTGGTTAGGGAGGTTTTCAGGGTTCACGGATTGCCCAGTGACATTGTTTCTGACCGTGGTCCTCAGTTTACCTCTGCTGTCTGGAAATCCTTCTGTTTGGCCATTGGAGCTACAGTCAGTCTCACTTCTGGATTTCACCCACAATCTAATGGTCAGGCGGAGAGAGCCAACCAGAAGATGGAGTCCACACTGCGTTGTCTTGTCTCCTCTGATCCCACCTCTTGGTCATCTCAATTACCCTGGGTTGAGTATGCCCATAATACCCTTCCTTCATCTGCCACGGGGATGTCCCCCTTCCAATGCCTTTACGGATACCAACCTCCTTTGTTTCCTTCTCAGGAGAGGGATCTCTCGGTTCCCTCTGTCCAGACCCACATTCGTCGTTGCCACCGGACCTGGCATCGGGCCAGGAAGGCTCTCCTTAGAGTTTCTGACCGGTATCAGATCCAGGCGAACCGTCGCCGTATTCCTGCCCCAGCTTATACGGTTGGAGATAAGGTTTGGTTGGCTACACGGGATCTTCCTCTACGGACGGAGTCAAGGAAGTTGTCACCGAAGTTTATTGGTCCGTTTGTAGTGGAGAGAATCATAAATCCTGTGGTGGTTCGACTCAAGTTGCCTGCAACACTTAGAGTGCATCCCACTTTTCATGTCTCCTGTCTCAAGCCGGTTCACCTCAGTCCTCTGTTGCCTCCTCCTCCTCGTCCTCCTCCTCCTCGGATGATCGGAGGTGGTCCTGTCTACACGGTGCGCCGCATCATGGACTCCAGACGGCGGGGTCGAGGGTACCAGTATCTAGTGGATTGGGAAGGATATGGTCCAGAGGAGAGGAGTTGGATTCCTCGGCGTCAGATTCTGGATGACGACCTGCTTCGTGACTTCTACCGCCTCCATCCTGGCGCTCCAGGTAGTCCGCCCGGTGGCGTTCGTCGGAGGGGGGGTACTGTCACGAATCCCGCTTCCTGAGTCTGGGTTTGCCTGTGTGTCTGTCCTGGAGTGTTTCAGGTGTCCTGGAACGCACCCTGTCTGGTTGCCGGGCGAATTAGCTCATTGGGAGATTGATGTTCACCCGCACCTGTTTCCCATCAGTAATCTGCACACCTGTCCTGATCATCATCTCTACCCTTCAAAAGCTCTGACCTGACTTCAGTTCCCTGCCGGATCGTTAGCCATGAACAGTATGTTGTGCCTGAGTACCAGACTCCAGTTGGATAGTATTTGTTTTGTTGTTTTCATTTACGTATTGCTTGCCTTGAACTTACCTCCGTTTGTTTTGCCTTCAGTTACTCACCTGGATCATTCACTCCATTCCCGCCTGGTTGACAGAGGATTCTACTACTACATTGGACTCACCTATTTCTTCTCATCTATTCACCACCGCTGGCCGCTACGCCATCTGGATATATCTACCTTTTCACATTTTATTGTAAATAAATACTCACCTTCTTCCTACGCTCCTTGTCCTGGTCTGCTTCTGGGTTCGATCTTGAAAGATCGTGACAATAATAGGATCTCAAACTAAGTCTCTGCTCCTAGTTCCCCATCAAACATGACTATGTATAACACATTTGATTTGACAAAATCAATCCCAATTAAACAGCTTGAAATGCAACATACAAAGAAAATGTTCCTCTTTGTGTGAGGTACTGTACACAGGAGAGAGAAGCATAAATCAAAGAGCAGGAACGTCATGTAATGCTGAGTACAGTGAGGAGCTGTTGTCTTACTGTGTCTTTTGTGAAGTCCCTGCACACCCAGGAGGATCACGTGCCCCCATTTCCCCTCTGGCACACAAACAGGTTCAAAGAGCTCTCCCACTTACCTAGAACAAGGAAAAGGTAGAACAACATAAATGATGCTGCACTGAAACAGTGAATATTTTTTGTAAAAAAAATCTGTTCTGAGCTGGTCACGCAATAGGTACACCGGAGGCGATTCATGAATTTATACTGTGAAACTCTAGGAACTGTAAATGTTGTCACTGTACTACATAAGGATTAAAACCTTAAAGCAAGGAATTAATCTGAACATCAACCTGAATTCTGTGTTTTGGTTGTTAATTGTAAAGTACATCAGAATGCTATGTACAGTTGATATTACAGTAGAATACACAAGAAAATAACATGGTATACAATTAGTACTTAAAAGACAATTGAACAATTGGAGTAGGTCTGTTAATGAGTAGATATAAGAAAGAAAGAGAAACACCATTTTTTATGACCTATCTTTTTTTTAAAGATACATTTACTTGCGTACAGATTTCGTAAATATGCACATTCAATGACTTACAAAACCTGCATATTTCAAGTTCAATGACTTACAAAACAGTGTGACATTGAGGCATTCAACCTTCGACCTTCATTGCTTCAGTGAAAGGCAAAGAATACATGCCACTGTGGTTCTCAACAGCTGTTTGGCAAGCACGTTGACAAAAGACAGAAAAAATACTTCATATTTCATCAGAGATTGCCAAACCCCCTCAATCTCTTAACCTTACAACGTAAAATGAGTCAGCCCTATACACAGTACAGCAGTAGTGTCACGCCCTGACCTTAGAGATCCTTTTTATTCTCTATTTTGGTTAGGTCAGGGTGTGACTAGGGTGGGTAGTCTAGTTTTTTAAATTTCTATGTTGGCCTGGTATGGTTCCCAATCAGAGGCAGCTGTCTATCGTTGTCTCTGATTGGGGATCATATTTAGGCAACCTTTTCCCACTGGGTTTTTGTGGGATCTTGTCTATGTCTAGTTGCCTGCGAGCACTACATTAGTTTCACGTTTCGTTTTGCGCTTTATTGTTTTCTGTGAGTTTCATCCAATAAACCTGTGGAACTCTATGCACGCTGCGCCTTGGTCCATTAATTCAACCAACGATCGTGACAAGTAGCACCATTGAAGGTGTAACCTTTACACAGATAAAGTAGGAGAGCAAAGGTATCAGTCAATTACAAAAAGCTTTTGTCAATCGAGTGACCCCATGTGAATTTATAGTCCACAATTTAGCATCACATGTAAGCAGAAGTGTGGAGGGGCTTAATAATTCCCAAGAGCCTCAGAGGAGGGTGTAAAACCTTTAAAAAATTCATTCAGGCACAAACGCTGTTATTTTAATTGAGATTAGATGTGCCGGTATCGAAAAGCTTTATTTCACGAATAATGTGAAAAGCCCACAATGTAATCCATTAAAAGGGTTAACCCTGGGGACTTTGGCCTCAAAGAGTTCATACAGAACACAACGTCAAAAAGTGTTCAACATACAACATATAAATAACACACATACACACACTTATAGTGTAACTACACTTACAAAGGTTTGTAGAACACAAGCTGTTCCAAACTCAACCCCAAATGAGATGAAAAATGCCAAACAAACACAATGTAACAGAAAGGGAAGCATAGCATAATTGTTTTTGAAACTCAAACCTGTTAAAATAGAAACAAGACTATAGTCTAAACACATTGACCAAGCTCTCTTTCAAAAATGTATGCCTCTATACTGTATGTGAGCGACATAATCTACATTAATAAGAGAGCATCCCCTATACATTTCAAGTAGGGCTGTCCCCGACTAAAAAAATAACTCTTGGTCGACCGAGAGTCGTCTGTTCTTTCGACCAATCGATTGGTTTAAATTTTACAATGTGTATTTTTCCATATATAGACACACCCTATGTTTGGATAAAATCAACTATATGGAGGCTACTGAGCTTGTCTGATGCTTTAAGCACTGCGCTTAAAAATAAAGACACACAAATTACTAAAGAGGGAGCCAGAGATCAATATAGCCTAACCAGAAGAAAAAAACCTGATCCTGACTCTCCTCCTCTCATTGCCCACTGCTGCTGTCCTTCGCAGATTCTGCCATTATGCTCCCAAAGCTGCCGGTATAGGCTGCACCAGCGGTCGGTAACCTTTTCCATTTGGAGTGCCAAGTTATCGTATCATTTCTACTGATTTGTGTGCCAGTTATGATTTTCATATGCACATTTTTGTAGAACAGTTTCATTTTATTTATAATAAAGTCTTCATATCTCAAAATCAGTGTCGTGTTTAATCAAAATTCTATCTAAATGAAAATGATACAAATCTAAAAGTAACTTCTATTGCCATTGACAATATGTAAAAATAGCCTACATAAAGACAACAAATAAAAACATTGCAGCCTGCAGGTAGAAAATATCCTGATAAAAATAAATATCCTATCCATCACATTGGCTCTACATGGCCTGTCTGCAGGGAACTTGAAACATTGTATCAACTGTTAACATGGCCCCAAGCTGGTATTAGCAAACTTGCAACATTGTATAATATATTCCTGCCCCTCAAGAGTTTCCAGCTCCAGTGAGCTCCAGAAAGACACAGCTGTAGGCTATTTGTGCAACAGATAAGAGGTAATCAGGTAGGCATATTTTATGACGTTTCCACCGAACCGGAGCATGACATTTTTTTCCTTTCATGCTGAGTAGTTATCAAAAGGGAGAGAACTGGAAAGATTTTTCAAATAGGCTACATTGAGGAACTATTCTCATTCTCAATGGATGTAAAAACAGACTTTGTTTACTTGTTTCAGGCAAATAAAAAAAATACTTTGAGAAGCTCCACAGTGATGGTGAGTTAAGACAATCAGAAATAGTATAAAATAACTAAGTCTGCACTAATAAGTACATAATCGTATAAGAGTTTCTGCTTTGAAGGAAAATGAGAACTATAAAAAAAACAAATCCTCTTTTCAATGACTAGACAGACAGCTGCAGTCCCCATGGACTCTCAGGGTATATCTTGTGGGTGAGGCGGAGGTGGTGGATGGGTTATCCCAGGAAGATGAGAGTATCAAATGTATATTTTTATAGGTCTACCTTTGCGTGCAGACCAGGTAGCCTAACCATACTTCTACGGGTAATCAGGTGTGTGTCCTTACTCAAGATTGACAGGAGCACTCCAAGCAAAATATGTTTAATAAATTGACAACTTGTAAATGGAATTAAATACACCAGAACTTTTTTTCCTCACAAGTGTAGCCAAGGTTTTGCGCTCTGCAAACAACGTGTCCACTCCTACAATTACAACGGTAAAACTGTAATAATAATATATTGAATACATTAACAGAAATTACCATAACCAAACAAACATTGTATATTAGAAATGATGGGAATTAACGGTAGGCTAAATGTACTACTGGTGATACTGGTGTGCCATCCAGCGGCTTCCGCAATGGATTAGTCCACTCAGAAAGGCTTGAATCAGATAGGTGTGTCGTGTGGCAAAAGATTCTATATTTTCATATACTTGCCACTGCTCGACTAAAAAAAACAGCCTATCGACCAAACAATCGACCAGTCGACTAAATTTAATTTCAAGCCATTCCATTATTCAAACCCAAGGTTGATACTTTTGCAATCGTAGGCAGAAATCAATTGTTTCCAGAAGGCATTTCTATTTTGGACCTTCATTTGAATTTCCTATGACTTTGGCTGGCAGGTATCCTGGACATTTTCTCTCATTCCCCTTCCATTTTCATCTATGCATCGTCAGAAAGAGGGTTGACGTACTGCCTGCTAAGTAGGAACAGACACAGGAGCCAAATGTAAATGAGCTCACTGGGAACAAATTGAGTGGAGTGGCTATATCCCAACTGCATTCTTTCACAACATGACTACAGATCCATTTCTCCTGACAGAAATATATAACTAAGTCTCTGTAAATTAAACGCATAATTGAGTGTCAGAACAAACCTTTCTATTTGAAATGTTCTATATGTGTATCACACTTTAATATTCCATTAGGATCTGTGATTTTCTATGACACCACAACAATGACAACCAGGAAGCGATGCATTTTGCGGCTTATTATCCACCTATCAAGACAGCAAAAGCGTTCCATAGCAATTTCAAGTAATAACAGAAAATGACATAAATGTACCCAAACAAAAGCAGAGTCGTTTGTTATGTACCTTAGGGACCATGCTACAAAAATACTTCAACTTACAAGTGAGAGAGTTATTTAGCACTATGTCATATTCAGTACAATCTATACAGCAAACAGACCTTTCAAAGAAGTTGTTAAGAATGTGTCAATGGAAATACAGAGGATAACATCATATGGATTCTGGGCCCTGCCCAAGCCAGCCATCTACAGTAAGTGCTATATGCAGTAAACCACAGCTATCTGATCTGTGATCGCCAACCTTGCTCTCACTGAATACAAAATTAGCAAAAATTATAGAAATCTGTCTGAAATATATTTTCTTGCCTAAAGGTGGTAGTGATGATGATCACTGAGAATTTGAGTGCCCAGCTTGCCTCTGCTTCTCCTTTCTCTCCCCATGAGTGGACTGCGTCATTAGGACTGCATTATTAGGAAAACTCAACTATGCAATATGCCATCCACTCCAATGAGCATAACCATTTGCTGACACACACTTCCTTTAGCAGATGAGTCATGAACCGCCAAAATCAAACTCCTCAGCAGTTTCCAAATAAGACAGTAAAATGCAATTTTTCTGCCCACTCACTGCAGCAATTACATGGAAAGCGGTCGCTGAAATGCAGAAGGTCTGCTTGGATTCTAGAGGAGTCCAAGGCCACTGAACAGTATGTTATATGTTAACGTTCTGAGAATAAAATAAAAATACACTCACCTGACAGTTTGTTAGGTACACCACCCCGTTTACGAAAATGGATCTCTCCTACAGACAGTGAGTCACGTGGCCGTGGCATGCTGTATAAAGCAGGCAGACAGGCATCAAGACATTCAGTTACTGTGCTACTCAATGTTAGAATGGGCAAAACGAGTGACCTAAGCAACTTTAAACGTGGTATGATCGTCGGTGCCAGGCTCACCAGATCCAGTATCTCTGAAACAGCCAAACTTTCTGGGCTTTTCACACACGAGAGTGTCTCGGGCTTACAGAGAATGGTGCGACACAAAAAAAACATCCAGTCAATGGCAGCTAACAGGCGGCCTTACAGGCGGGCCACAAACAGACAAATAATGGCGCCGTACATCAGTGGTGTACAGAACAACATCTCAGAACACACAACTCGTTGATCCTTGCCACGAATGGGCTATTGCAGCTGGCGACCACACCAGTTTCCACTCCTATCAGTTAGAAGAAGCGGCTCCAATGGGCAATCGATCACTAACACTGGACAATTGAGGAGTGGAAAAACATCACCTGGAACATGACAGCGAGTTCAGTTAACTTGAGTCGCCTGCGTAGTCCCCAGACCTCAACCCAATAAAGCATCTTTGGGATGAGATGGAATGGGCTGTTCGCAGCTTGAATGTACAGCTGTCCAATCTACAGCAACTGCGTGATGCCATCGCGTTTACCATGGACCAACATCCCTATGGAACGTTTCCGACACCTTGTAGAGTCCCCCGAATAATTCAGGCTGTTTCGGATGCAGAGAGGGATCCGACCCAGTGTCCGGTGAGTGTGAACTGTACGGTGAGTGTATATGGTACATGTATACCAACTTGACATTCTAGATTGACAGGACAAAATATACAGTACCAGTCAAAAATTTGGAGACACTACTACATTTTTCATTATTTGACTATTTTCTACATTGTAGAATAAGACATCAAAACTACCAAAAAAGTGTTAAACAAATCAAAATATATTTTATATTTGAGATTCTTCAAAGTAGCCACCCTTTTCCTTGATGACAGCTTTGCACACTCTTGGCATTCTCTCAACCAGCTTCACCTGGAATGCTTTTCAAACAGTCTTGATGGAGTTCCCACATATGCTGTTGGCTGCTTTTCCTTCACTCTGCAGTCCAACTCATCCCAAACCATCTCAATTGGTTTGAGGTCGGGTAATTGTGAAGGCCAGGTCATCTGATGCAGCACTCCATCACTCTCCTTCTTGGTCAAATAACCCTTACACAGTCTGGATGTGTGTTTTGGGTCCTTGTCATGTTGAAAAACAAATTAAAGTCCCACTAAGCGCAAACCAGATTGGATGGCGTATCGCTGCAGAATACTGTGGTAGCCATGCTGGTTAAGTGTGCCTTGAATTCTAAATAAATCAAGGACAGTGTCACCAGCAAAGCACCCCCACACCATCACACCTCCTCCATGCTTCACGGTGGGAACGACACATGCGTAGATCATTCACCTACTCCTCGTCACACAAAGACACAGCGGTTGGAACCAAAAGTATCAAAGACCAAAGGAGAGATTTCCACCAGTCTAACTGTCCATTGCTCATGTTTCTTGGCCCAAGCAAGTCTCTTCTTCTTATTGGTGTAATTTAGTAGTGGTTTCTTTGCAGCAATTCAACCATGAAGGCCTGATTCATGCAAAGCTCTCATCAAGGCAAAGGGTGGCTACTTTGAAGAATCTCAAATATAAATGTTTAACACTTTTTTGGTTACTACATGATTCTACATGTGTTATTTCATAGTTTTGATGTCTTCACTATTAATCTACAATGTGGAACATAGTAAAAATAAAGAAAAACGCTGGAATGAGTAGGTGTGTCCAAACTTTTGATTGGCACTGTACATTTTCCTGTTTTTAAATGGTGATACTGAATGTAAAGTTTTTGTTTGATCTGATGGAAGTAAGTCAGTAAATAAGTTGTTTGGCATTGTGCACTTTACTTTAAAGTTGTATTTTACTTCATTGGGCAGGTGATTTTGAGTGAGCATATGCCAACGACTAGAGAGGATTAAGATAGCATAGAATTGGCGGTCAAGCTTGCTGATGATAATGCTTGAGAGTGTTCCCAGCAGAGTATGTGAGCGGAGCTGGAGCGGAGCGAGGAGCGGAGGATGGGGTGAGTTTCCCAAAGGCTGGAAGGTGGCCTTCTCGCCCGCTCAAATTTCGCTCCAGTAGCGCTCACTTCACAAGTTCAGGGCATGTCCGACCCAGCATGCATTTGCAGACTACTTGTGTGCTGCTATAGCCCATTGCTTTAGATACTGTCATCTAGTATGCTAAATATTTTCATAATGTTACGCCTGCTCCCGCTCTTCCCCCCTTGCGCTCGAGTGCGCCAGGCTCCCTAGCACTGGGCAATCTTGCCATCATCATTACACACACCTGCCTTCCCACCATCATGCGATTATCGGACTCACCTGTCATTTCCTTCCCTATATCTGTCTGGTTCCCCGCTCTCTTCCCTGCTTCTGCATTAATTGTTGTTTGTCGTTGTTTACCCGTGTGCTGACACTGTTCCTGTCTTGTTCCCTGTCTGTTCCATATTAAATGTTGAATCCCCGTACCTGCTTCTCTACTCCAGCGTCGGTCCTTATAAATAAAGAAACGGATAAAAAACACAAGTGAAAAATCAAGGTTACCTACAAAGATGAGGATGACCAAGAGGAAGAGAGGGAGTGCAGTGATGTAGTGTCCACAACTAAAGAATCATTGTGGAATCTGAAAAGACAGGTTTCATGAAAATATGATGGTGTACTTACTACGTGCACATGCTAACAGAAAGGAATGAGGTGGGTAGCTAGCTAAGTGTGTCATTGTAGCAAAGTATTTATAAACTAAACATCAGTTGTCTTAAAAGTTTAGTTCATTTTCATTCTATTACTGTAGGCCATCTATACAAAAGGCCATCATTGATTTTGGCCCAATAGGCAGGGCATATTAACTCTTGCAAGAAGCTTTCCATTTTGATAGTGTTATTTTACCAAGGCAGCAGGTACTCTTCCTGGGGTCTGGCAAAATTATGTCAGTTATACAATTTAAAAAACATTACAATACATTCATTACAGAATTCACAACACACTAAGTGTGTGCCCTCAGGCGCATACTCCACTACGAGACATCTACAACACAAAGTCCATGTGTACGTGTGTGTATATTGAGTATGTTATCATGTGTGTGTATGCACGTGTCTGTGCCTATGTTTGTGTTACTTCACAGTCCCCGCTGTTCCTTAAGGTGTATTTTTACCTGCTTTTTAAATCTGATTCTACTGCTTGCATCAGTTACCTGATGTGGAATAGAGTTCCTTGTAGTCATGGCTCTATGGAGTACTGTGCGCCTCCCATCGTCTGTTATGGGCTTGGGGACTGTGAAGAAACCTCTGGTGGCATGTCTTGTGGGGTATGCATGGGTGTCCGGGTATTTTAAACAGAAAGCTCGGTACCTTCAGCTTGTCAACACTTCTAACAAAAACAAGTAATGAGGAAGTCAATCTCTCCTCCACTTTGAGCCAGGAGAGATTGACATGCATATCATTAATGTTAGCTCTCTGTGTACTTTTAAGGGCCAGCCATGCTGCCCTGTTCTGAGCCAACTGCACTTTTCCTAAGTCCCTCTTTGTGGCACCTGACCACACGACTGAACAGTTGTCCAGGTGCGACAAAACCAGGGCCTGTAGGACCTGCCCTGTTGATAGTGTTATTAAGAAGGCAGAGTAGTGCTTTATTATGGACAGACTTCTCCCCATCTTAGCTACTGTTGTATCAATATGTTTTGACCATGACAGTTTACAATCCAGGGTTATTCCAAGCAGTTTAGTCACCTCAACTTGCTCAATTTCCACATTAATCATTACGAGATGTAGTTGAGGTTTAGGGTTTAGTTAATGATTTGTCCCAAATACAATACTTTTAGTTTTTTCCAATATTTAGGACTAACCTATTCCTTGCAACCCATTCCGAAACTAACTGCAGGTCTTTGTTAAATGTTGCAGTCATTTCAGTCGCTGTAGTAGCTGACGTGTATAGTGTTGAGTCATCCGCATACATAGACACACTGGCCTTACTCAAAGCCAGTGGCATGTCATTAGTAAAGATTGAAAAAAGCAAGGGGCCTAAACAGCTACCCTAGGGAATTCCTGCTTCTATCTGGATTATGTTTGAGAGGCTTCCATTAAAGAACACCCTCTTTGTTCTGTTAGACAAGTAACTCTTTATCCCCATTATAGCAGTGGGTGTAAAGCCAAAACACATTCGTTTTTCCAGCAGCAGACTATGATTGATAATGTCAAAGGCTGCACTGAAGTCTAACAAGACAGCCCCCACAATCATTTTATCATCAATTTCTCTCAGCCAATCATCAGTCATTTGTGTAAGCGCCGTGCTTGTTGAGTGTTCTTCCCTATATGAAAATCTGTTGTCAATTTGTTTACTGTAAAATAACATTGTATCTGGTCAAACACAATTCTTTCCAGAAGTTTACTAAGGGTTGGTAACAAGCTGATTGGTCGGCTATTTAAGCCAGTAAAGGGGGCTTTACTATTCTTGGGTAGCGGAATGACTTTAGCTTCCCTCCAGGCCTGAGGGAACACACTTTCTAGTAGGCTTAAATTGAAGATAGTGCAGGGTGAGCTGCACAAGGTGGTCTTCCTACTAGGGCACACCGCCTCAGTGCTAACAGTGTAACTCTGGTTCATAGGCTCATGATTACTGCATCCAATAGCTGTAGGATTGACAGAGGTATTCAGGGCAATTAGGAGGACATAAATTAAGTCTGCCTACGCCACTAGATTAATGTACATTTAATGCAGCATTATGACGACTCATTGTCACAATGGTAGGGATTAGCTGAGCTGGTCTTGGGTCATTGATAAGTCATTTTTTCAACGCAGCCTTGAAATACGTGGACAGTCCAGGAGCCAAGATGTTGCTGTGTGTTTCAACAAGCTTCCACATGACAATGTATGCAAACGAGTCTAGGGATAGTGCCACCATACTAAAGTATTTGACTTCCATATGAATGACAGCTATATGATGCTGAATAAGTGCAACATAGCAGACCCTGTAGTAGTGGGAAGGTCCCTTCTTTGCATTCTAATGGATCTACATATCTGTAATATTTACTATACAGTAAGAACACTTTGCATGGTTGACCTGACCCCCCTGATGTCATCTATTGATTCCTGCTTGTGTATAATAATGTTTATAAAATGACAAGATTGCGTGATGCTAGCTATGTCAACAAGGTTAAAAGAAGCCAATCATAATAAGGAATTAGCCTCTGAATATCTTTTTGGAGACGGGATTACTTCAAGAAGTGACTGATTCAATGTAATCTATTTAGCATTATGGTCTCTACTCCTACAGTACAGCCTGCATTGTTTATCTAATTATACAGTACCTTACATATTGAGATTGATGTATTGATTGGGTAGAGTCAAGGTGGGTAGAGTCAAGGTGGCTAAGTCAATGTGTACATCCATACAGTGAGCCTATTCATGGACATATTCTAATACTAAAAATACAGTTTATCACAGACAGTGATGCAGAGCTATTTAAATGGAAATTCTCTGCTGAGGAGAGAGTATTTCAAAAGGAAATGCCCTATCCATTTGATGAGAACTCTTCGAAACAATGACCGTCAATTACTGTGAAATTACAAGGCAGGCAGCTTTTGGGTTCCATGTAGAACCCTCTGTGGAAAGTGTTCAACATGGAACCAAAAATGGTTATTGAAAGGGTTCTCCTATGGGAACAGCCAAATAACTCTTTAGGTTCTAGATAACACCTTTTTTTCTGAGAATGAAGTCATAGGAAATTAGTCTGCTGATGGAGTACGCAATTTACAAAAGGTTAGTGATTACTTGTCTTTAGGAGGAAAGGACAGATGGAGGAAACATTTGTTTACCAGGCCCAAAGCGCTATTCATTTTCATTCAGCTTCATTTACACTATTTACCAGCAATGAGACTATGTAGTGGGGGTCTGTAAAAGGCCAAGGGAACTGACCAGAGGAAATAGAAATACTCCCATGGGATGGAAGACATGAAACATACATGGCATTGCATACACCTTTACTGATCAAATTTGTTCAAATGAGAAATATAACTCATGATAAATGTATTTCAGATATACAGTATTCATCTCTTTAATGTTAAAACAGTTCAAACTATGCATGCTCTCCCTTCTCTTCTGCTACATTCAGAAGTGTGAAGGTTCCTCAACACAAATAAGGCATTTCTCAGGATATAAAGGACATATATAGCCCTGCTTATATGGGTTTGAGGCCTTTTTCTTATGCTCTGAGTAAAAGATTCTGAAATGTGCTGGACAATAAAGCTGCACAATGAAAGAAAATAATCGGTTTTAATGAGACAAGCATGCGATTTAAACAAATGTAATATAATTTGAATGAATATTCTTCAAATATGTTTTCAAATTCATTGCTCACCTCACCAAGGAATATTGCGTCTCCGATACTGTGGGGGAGGTGGATTTCTAATCGCTCTGTCACACTTCATTTAGCCTATTAATTAACAACTAATTTCTATACTGGACACGAAACCAAATGAAGCATTTATGTTGGTTCATTTACAGGTTTGTGCCTATGCGAAGGAAGAAAACAGCTCGATAGCTATTTATTTTATTTCTCCCAACCAAATGTATAATCATGTCAATTATCCATTCAATGAACCAAGAAAATCCTAAATACTCGTTTAGATTAATCATAATAGTTTCCAGGTACAACATGACAGTTTCAATACACACTGATATATCAACAGAGATGTTAGCATGTTCCAGAGATTTCTGTAAGTCTTTAGCTAACACTCTAGGATTCTTCTTAACCTCATTGAGCATTCTGCGCTGTGCTCTTGCAGTCATCTTTGCAGGACGGCCACTCCTGGGAGAGTAGCAACAGTGCTGGACTTTCTAGATTTATAGACAATTTGTCTTACCGTGGACTGATGAACATCAAGAGAGATACCTTTTCCAGCTTTATGCAAGTCAACAATTCTTAATCTTAGGCCGTCAGATCTCTTTTGTTCGAGGCATGACTCACATAAAGCAATATTTCTTGTGAATAGCAAACTCAAATTTTGTGAGTGTTTTTTATAGGGCAAGGCAGCTCTAACCAACATTTCCAATGTGGTCTCATTGATTGGACTCCAGGTTAGCTGACTTCTGACTCCAATTAGCTTTTGGAGAAGTCATTAGCCTAGGGGTTCACATACTTTCCCCAACCTACACTGTGAATGTTTAAATGATGTATTCAATATAAACAACAAAAATAAAATAATTTGTGTGTTTTTAGTTTATCTATTGTTGTGACTTATATGAAGATCAGATCAAATTTGAAGACCAATTTATGCAGAAATCCAGGTAATTCCAAAAGGGTTCACAAACTTTTTCTTGCCACTGTATATTCAAGATATTTACCATTTTACCATTTAAATGACCAACAAAGTTCAAAATAGAGTCTCTTCTTTCTTCTTTGGCCAACGGAATAACTCCCTAAGAGACATCATATTACAGTGGCTTGTGAAAGTATTCACCCCCCATTATTACTATTTGGTTGCCTTACAACTTGGAATTAAAATAGATTTGTTGGGGGATTGTATCAATTGATTTACACAACATGCCTACCACTTCGAAGATGCAAGAAATAATACATAAAACTGAAAACTTGAGTGTGCATAACTATTCACCCCCCCAAAGTCAATACTTTGTAGAGCCACCTTTTGCAGCATCTACAGCTGCAAGTCTCTTGGGCTATGTCTCTATAAGTTTGGAACATCTAGCCACAGGGATTTTTGCCTATTCTTCAAGGCAAAACTGCTCCAGCTCCTTCAAGTTGGATGGGTTCCGCTGGTGTACAGCAATCTTTAAGCTATACCACAGATTCTTAATTGGATTGAGGTCTGGGCTTTGACTAGGCCATTCCAAGACATTTAAACGTTTCCCCTTAAACCACTCAAGTGTTGCTTTAGCAGTATGCTTAGGGTCATTGTCCTAAGCATACCTACTCCCTTGTACTTCCGGCGCCGACAGATATGGCCGCCTCGCTTCGCGTTCCTAGGAAACTATGCAGTATTTTTTACATTGGTACCCCAGGTAATCTTAGGTTTTATTACATACAGTCGGGAGGAACTACTGAATAAAAGAGCAACGTCAACTCACCATCATTACGACCAGGAATATGACTTTCCCGAAGCGGATCCTCTGTTTGGTCCACCACCCAGGACAATGGATCTGATCCCAGCCGGCGAACGTAAACAACGTTGCCGTAAAAGGGGCAGACGAAGCGGTCTTCTGGTCAGGCTCCGGAGACGGGCACATCGAGCACCACTCCCTAGCATACTACTCGCCAATGTCCAGTCTCTTGACAACAAGGTTGATGAAATCCGAGCAAGGGTTGCCTTCCAGAGAGACATCAGAGACTGTAACGTTCTTTGGAAACATGGCTCACTCGAGAGACGCTATCGGAGTCGGTGCAGCCAGCTGGTTTCTTCACGCATCGCGCCGACAGAAACAAGCATCTTTCTGGTAAGAGGAGGGGTGGGGGGGTATGCCTTATGATTAACGAGATGTGGTGTGATCATAACAACATACAGGAACTCAAGTCCTTCTGTTCACCTGACTTAGAATTCCTCACAATCAAATGTCGACCGCATTATCTACCAAGGGAATTCTCTTGGATTATAATCACAGCCGTATATATTCCCCCCCAAGCAGACACATCGATGGCCCTGAACGAACATTATTTGACTATGTAAACTGGAAACCACATATCCTGAGGCGGCATTCATTGTAGCTGGGGATTTTAACAAGGCTAATCTGAAAACAAGACCCTAAATTCTATCAGCATATCGATTGCGCAACCAGGGCTGGTAAAACCCTGGATCGTTGTTATTCTAACTTCCGCGACGCATATAAGGCCCTCCCCCACCCTCATTTCGGAAAAGCTGACCACGACTCCATTTTGTTGCTTCCAGCCTACAGACAGAAACTAAAACAAGAAGTTCCCGCGCTCAGGTCTGTTCAACGCTGGTCCGACCAATCTGATTCCACGCTTCAAGACTGCTTCGATCACGTGGATTGGGATATGTTCCGCATTGCGTCCAACAACAACATTGACAAATACGCTGATTCGGTGAGCGAGTTCATTAGAAAGTGCATCGGCGATGTCGTACCCACAGCAACTATTAAAACATTCCCAAACCAGAAACCGTGGATTGATGGCAGCATTCGCGCGAAACTGAAAGCGCAAACTACTGCTTTTAACCAGGGCAAGGTGACCGGAAACATGACCGAATACAAACAGTGTAGCTATTCCCTCCGCAAGGCAATCAAACAAGCTAAGCGTCAGTATAGAGACAAAGTAGAGTTGCAATTCAATGGCTCAGACAATCACGGATTACAAAAAGAAAACCAGCCCCGTCGCAGACCAGGATGTCTTGCTCCCAGACAGACTAAATAACTTATTTGCTCGCTTTGAGGACAATACAGTGCCACTGACATGGCCCGCTACTAAAACCTGCGGACTCTCCTTCACTGCAGCTGACGTGAGTAAAACATTTAAACGTGTTAACCCTCGCAAGGCTGCAGGCCCAGACGGCATCCCCAGCCGCGTCCTCAGAGCATGCGCAGACCAGCTGGCTGGTGTGTTTACGGACATATTCAAACAATCCTTATCCCAGTCTGCTGTTCCCACATGCTTCTAGAGGGCCACCATTGTTCATGTTCCCAAGAGAGCTAAGGTAACTGAGCTAAATGACTACCGCCCCGTAGCACTCACTTCCGTCATCATGAAGTGCTTTGAGAGACTAGTCAAGGACCATACCACCTCCACCCTACCTGACACCCTAGACCCACTCCAATTTGCTTACCGCCCCAATAGGTCCACAGACGATGCAATCGCAACCACACTGCACACTGCCCTAACCCATCTGGACAAGAGGAATACCTATGTGAGAATGCTGTTCATCGACTACAGCTCAGCATTTAACATCATAGTACCCTCCAAACTCGTCATCAAGCTCGAGACCCTGGGTCTCGACCCCGCCCTGTGCAACTGGGTACTGGACTTCATGACGGGCCGCCCCCAGGTGGTGAGGGTAGGTAACAACATCTCCACCCCGCTGATCCTCAACACTGGGGCCCCACAAGGGTGCGTTCTGAGCCCTCTCCTGTACTCCCTGTTCACCCACGACTGCGTGCCCATGCACGCCTCCAACTCAATCATCAAGTTTGCGGACGACACTACAGTGGTAGGGTTGATTACCAACAACGACGAGACGGCCTACAGGGAGGAGGTGAGGGCCCTCGGAGTGTGGTGTCAGGGAAATAACCTCACACTCAACGTCAACAAAACAAAGGAGATGATTGTGGACTTCAGGAAACAGCAGAGGGAGCACCCCCCTATCCACATCGACGGGACAATAGTGGAGAGGGTGGAAAGTTTTAAGTTCCTCGGCGTACACATCACGGACAAACTGAATTGGTCCACCCACACAGACAGCGTTGTGAAGAAGGTGCAGTAGCGCCTCTTCAACCTCAGGAGGCTGAAGAAATTTGGCTTGTCACCAAAAGCACTCACAAACTTCTACAGATGCACAATCGAGAGCATCCGGTCGGGCTGTATCACCGCCTGGTACGGCAACTGCTCCGCCCACAACCGTAAGGCTCTCCAGAGGGTAGTGAGGTCTGCACAACGCATCACTGGGGGCAAACTACCTGCCCTCTAGGACACCTACACCACCCGATGTCACAGGAAGGCCATAAAGATCATCAAGGACAACAACCACCCGAGCCACTGCCTGTTCACCCCGCTATCATCCAGAAGGCGAGGTCAGTACAGCTGCATCAAAGCAGGGACCGAGAGACTGAAAAACAGCTTCTATCTCAAGGCCATCAGACTGTTAAACAGTCACCACTAACATCGAGTGGCTGCTGCCAACATACTGACTCAACTCCAGCTCACTTTAGTAATGGAAATTGATGGTAATTGATCAAAAATGTATCACTAGCCACTTTAAACATGGCCACTTAATATAATTTATATACTGTACTCGATACCATCTACTGCATCTTGCCTATGCCGTTCTGTACCATCACTCATTCATATATCTTTATGTACATATTCTTTATCCCTTTACACTTGTGTGTGTAAGGTAATAGTTGTGGAATTGTTAGGTTAGATTACTCGTTGGTTATTACTGCATTGTCGAAACTAGAAGCACAAGCATTTCGCTACATTCGCATTAACATCTGCTAACCATGTGTATGTGACAAATAAAATTTGATTTGATTTGAGGTGAACCTCCGTCCCAGTCTCAAATCTCTGGAAGACTGATACAGGTTTCCCTCAAGAATTTCCCTGTATTTAGCACCATCCATCATTCCTTCAATTCTGACCAATTTTCCAGTCCCTGCTGATGAAAAACATCCCCACACCATGATGCTGCCACCACCATGCTTCACTGTGGGGAGGGTGTTCTCGGGGTGATGAGAGGTGTTGGGTTTGCCCCAGACATAGCGTTTTCCTTGATGGCCAAAAAGCTCAATTTTAGTTTCATCTGACCAGAGTACTTTCTTCCATATGTTTGGGGAGTTTCCCACATGCCTTTTGGCAAACACCAAACATGTTTGCTTATTTTTTTTCTTTGAGCATTAGCTTTTTTCTGGCCACTCTTCGGTAAAGCCCAGCTCTGTGGAGTGTACGGCTTAAAGTGGTCCTATGGACAGATACTCCAATCTCTGCTGTGGAGCTTTGCAGCTCCTTCAGGGTTATCTTCGGTCTCTTTGTTGCCTCTCTGATTAATGCCCTCCTTGCCTGGTCCATGGGTTTTGGTGGACGGCCCTCACTTGGCAGGTTTGTTGTGGTGCCATATTCTTTCCATTGTTTAATAATGGATTTAAGGGTGCTCTGTGGGATGTTCAAAGTTTCAGATTTTTTTTTAAATAACCCAACCCTGATCTGTACTTCTCCACAACTTTTTCCCTGACCTGTTTGGAGAGCTCCTTGGACTTTATGGTACAGCTTGCTAGGTGGTGCCCCTTGCTTAGTGGTGTTGCAGACTCTGGGGCCTTTCAGAACAGGTGTATATATACTGAGATCATGTGACAGATCATGTGACACTTAAATAAAGTCCACCTGTGTGCAATCTAACTAATTATGTGACTTCTGAAGGTAATTGGTCGCACCAGATCTTATTTAGGGGCTTCATAGCAAAGGGGGTGAATACATATGCTTTCCATTTTTTTGAATTCTTTTCATTTCACTTCACCAATTTGGACTATTTTGTGTATGTCCATTACATAAAATCCATTTAAAAATCCATTCAAATTACAGGTTGTAATGCAACATAATAGGAAAAACGCCAAGGGGGATGAATACTTTTGCAAGGCACTGTATTTCCCATGGCATGAGCCATCATGTATCAGTGCTACAGAATCCCAGCATCCCTTGCCAAAGCCAAAAAAGCTAACTTGACAAGTGTGTGGTCAGGTCTAAGCCAACATCCATACAATATATGCCGGCTAGGGTAAGAGGACTCTGGCAGAAGAAGACCTTGTTGAACGTTTCTCCAAACATGACTGAGCAATGCAGCCAATCTCAGAGATATTTTTATCAAATTACATTTTATTTGTCACATGCTCAGAATACAACAGATGTACACTTTACCGTGAAATGCTTACTTACAAGCCCTTAACCAACAATTTAGTTCAAGAAATAGAGTTAAGAAAATATTTACTAAATAAACGAAAGTTAAATATTTAATAGAAAGTAACGTAGCAATACCGAGGCTATATACAGGGGGTACCGGTACCGAGTCAATGTGTGGGGGTACAGGTTAGTCGCGGTAATTTGTACATGAAGGTAGGGGTAAAGTGACTATGCATAGATAATAAAAAGTGAGTAGCAGCAGTGTAAAAACAAATAGTCCTGAGCTACAGTAGCCCTGGCAGCAGCATGGAAGAGAGACCGCTCCATCTCCATTCCTTTTTCATAGTCAGACATTTCTATTTTCTATTCCAGGAGGGCCTCCTTAGCGCGTCGGGCCAGGGACCGGTGACAAAGCTGGGAATCAATGGACAGGGGCTTCCTTTCTCTCTGTAAATGCCAAATCACCTCGGCTGAGCAGGAGAGGCTATTGTGTATTGAGTGGGCAGGCACTATTTACAGTCAGACTGAGACAAGACGAAATGTGGAGATGGAGAATACAGAAGGCTCTTACGAAGCTGGGGGACAATTATTCAAAGGCTTGTCAAAACGACTAACCGCTACATGCAACAAATGTCTTTACTCATATGCCGTATAAGTTGCATTGTGGTCTATTACTGATTACCCTGGGAAATCCATCAAGTTATTACACCCCTACATTTCTCACTGTCCTTTGTTTTCCAAACCATTGATCCCCACTGTGAAATATATCCAAAGACACAGCCAATTCCACTGCAAGGTAAGATACCATCATGGTTTTTGTTATTTGAAATCTTGATTGTTTTTAACACAGACTCATCTCTGGTGGCTCTAATGATTTAGGCATGCTCTTTCTTTTGCTTACATATGCATGCACTTGGATAAATTCCTGAGGCTCAGTAGGCCAGTTTATTAGGTATACCCATCTAGTACCGGGTCGGACCCCCCTTCGCCTCCAGAACAGCCTGGATTCTTAGGGCAAGGTGTGGCATTCAAACGTTTCTCAATTGGTATCAAGGGACCTAACCCAGCGTGTACCATTGACACAAGGCAGGATGGGGCCATGGATTCTGCTTACTCCAAATCCTGATTCTGCCATCAGCATGATGTAAAAGGAACCGTGATTCGTCAGACCAGGCAATGTTTTTCCACTCCTCAATTGTCCAGTGTTGGTGATCCCGTGCCCACTGGAGCCGCTTCTTCTTGTTTTTAGCTGATAGGAGTGGAACCCGGTGTGGTTGTCTGCTGCAATAGCCCATCCATGACAAGGAACGGGTTGTGCATTCCGAGATGCCGTTCTGCACACCACTATTGTACTGCACCGTCATTTGCCTGTTTGTGCCCGCCTGTTAGCTAGCACGATTCTTGCCGTTCTCCTTCAATCTCTCTCATAAACAAGCTGTTTTCGCCCACAGGACTGGCTCTGACTGGATGTTTTTGTTTATTGCACCATTCTCTGTAAACCCTAGACACTGTCGTGCGGGAAAAACCCAGGAGGCCGGACGTTTCTAAAATACTGGAACCGGTGCGCCTGGCTGCTTAGGTCACTTGATTTGCCCATTCTAACATTCAATCGAACAGTAACTGGATGCCTGTCTACCTGCTTTATATAGGAAGCTACAGCCACGTGACCTACTGTCCGTAGGAGCGAATAATTTTCGTGAACATGGTGGTGTATCTAATAAACTGACCACTGAGTGCATAATAGATACAACATCAGGGTAAATCTATACGTTCTGAAACAATTACTGCTTTGCATACAAGCCAGTAAACTCTATGCGTTACAGCTGAATGAGTCAACCGACGTGGCGGGCCTGGCACAGCTCCTGGTATATGTTCGTTACGTTCATGGGGGTCAATTAAGGAAGACATCCTCTTCTGGAAACGAGGACAGGATATTTTTTAAGTACAAGACA
This sequence comes from Salvelinus namaycush, assembly GCF_016432855.1. NCBI lineage: Eukaryota > Metazoa > Chordata > Actinopteri > Salmoniformes > Salmonidae > Salvelinus > Salvelinus namaycush. The sequence continues at coordinate 10,682,082 of NC_052340.1, read as the reverse complement.
GCTTTGTGACGTCCATCAGCTTTGCAGTATTTTGTCTTTGCAGTATTTTGTTACATTGTTAGCCCAGTAAATCTTAAGTGTTATTACATACAGCCGGGAAGAACTATTGGATATTAGAGAGACGTCAACTTACCAGCACTACGACCAGGAATTTTACAAGCATTTTGCTACACTCGCAATAAAATCTGCTAACCATGTGTATGTGACCAATAAAATGTTGATTTGATTTGAAACGGACTTTGGTGGTCAAGATGTGTTGGTATCTGTACTGATGGAGCAAAAGCCATGGCAGGGAGACATAGTGGAGTGGTAACACGCGTGCAAGCAGTTGCCCCCGACGCCAATTGGGTACACTGCAGCATCCACCGAGAGGCTCTTGCTGCCAAGGGAATGCCTGACAGCTTGAAAGACCTTTTGGACACAGTGAAAATGGTTAACTTTGTTAAAGCAACGCCGCTGAATTCTCGTGTATTTTCTGCATTATGCAACGATATTTTATGTAACTTAAAAATGTTATTGAATATCCGAACCATACAACATTCTTGCAGTGAAGCCGCTCAACAACTACACCATACCAGTCATCCAATAGACTCCCATTCAGAGTGACACACAGAAGCATCCAGGGTCAATGCCCTGCTCAAGTGCACGTTGACAGATCTCCCACCAGGCCAAAAAACGTGAACCCGAACCCTCCAAGATCCCCCCCACAATTCCCCAACAGCTGCCCCTTCCTCAAACATTCGAGACCCCTCCCACAGTCCCTCCTCAAAAAGAAAAAATAATAATAAAAAAACAATTAATTCAATTTCCCACCCACAAGAACCCCCCCAATGCACCAACAACCAAGAGAATGAACTAAAGAGAAAAAAGAAAAAGACAGAAGAACAAACAATGCAAAAAAACCACAAAAAAAACAAAGGACATCAAGGACAACTAAAATCATAACAGCAATGCCAACTGGTACTTGGTACAATGGTACATTCCCAACACGGACGACAAACAACTGGATTCGTTATCCCTTTCATGCCCTGCATCCAGTCCACTTACCTATTTCTGAACAAGAGAGCCTCATCGAAATTGCAACAAGCAGTTCTGTGAAAATTGTATTTAATCAGAGGCCAATGCCAGACTTCTGGATTGGGCTGCGCTCAGAGTATCCTGCCATGGCAAATCGCACAGTTAAGACACTGATGCCCTTTGCAACCACATACCTATGTGAGAGTGGATTCTCGGCCCTCCCTAGCATGAAAACAGACTGTGTGTGGAAAACGATTTAAGACTGAGACTCTTTCCAATACAACCCAACATTGCAGAGTTATGTGCATCCTTTCAAGCACACCTTCTCATTAACCTGTGGTGAGTTATTCACCATATTTTATGAACAAATAAGGTTTTATTTGTAAGATGGCTAAATAAAAGACCAAAACTATTGATTATTGTTATATTATTATTTGTGCCCTGGTCCTTAAAGAGCTCTTTGTCACTTCCCATGAGCTGGGTTGTGACAAAAACTCACACTCATTCTTATGTTTAATAAATGTATCGTATAGTGTGTGTGTGGCAGGCTAACAGTGGGTGTGTGGCAGGCTAAAACAACATTTGAGAGTGCCCTGACCCTGGTGCTAGAGGGGGTACGCAGCAAGAGGTTGAATGTTTGAAGAGGTACGGGACTATAAAAACTTTGGGAACCACTGCCCTAGTTCCATTATCCAAACCACAGAACGAGTCTCAATAAATCATATCTACCTTCACAGGGAGGTGGGAATAATTAGCAGGCCAGGATTTGTGTACTGTATTCAAAGGAAGACGTAGAGCAGCATGGTTACCTCTTATTAATGCAGATGTTAAAACACACCCCCCTGCTTGCTTTCATTGACATAGATATTCTAGATTGTCTCTGCCAGCCCTCCTGAGGAACCTTCCTTGGTATTTGCTACTAATGCTCCAAGAATAAATAATCACTTCTCTGCAGTTTTCAAGCATGCTTCAATGATGCATAACAAAAGCTACATTTATTGTTTACCTCACTACAGTATGTCTTGATTTTTTGTGTGGAAAACTGACATGGATAAAAGCATCTGCTAAATGACTAAAATGTCAAATGTAAACTACAAAATGGTGTACAGGTATGCCATTAACGCATCACTTGTACAGTATTGTAGACCTGATGTTTTTAGGATTCATTGGAATTCTGGTTATGCTCGGTGGCAGTGCAGATATGTTTTACTGGTATGTCCACTGACACATGCAGAATGTCCAAGAAGCTGGAAGAAGGTCGGGCCATGCAAAAGCCTTAAGACACCACAGTGCTGATTGACAGAAACTAGTTGTTTGGCTTGTTAAATAGGTCAGAAAACACTTCAAAAGCCCACTTTATCTCTCTGACATTATTTCATTGTTGCATATTTGAAAATACAGGCCTAGTCAATAAGGATAAGAGGTATGCTGCTCAGTCTGAGTCGATATCATAAAGAATGGTATAAACTCCCCAAATGCATCCCAGTAGAGAGTAGATTTGAAAGATTAAATCCTAAATGTATGATGTGATTTATATAACCTGTCTGCCTGTGATCATGGTTGCCCTGACATGTATATCTACATTGACGCCCTCGGGTCATTGGGAGATTAATGACCACATTATTGGCATTCATTTTGACACTACTTTCTATAAACCATTTTCACATTTAGTGGCGCACAAGACCCTGTGAATCCCTACATTTTTGCCATAAAGATTAAAGGACCTCCACCAAAAATTAACGAATAGGATAATCTGCGGCAAGCTCTGCAATTGTAGCGACAAATACAACCGCCAGCTTCACAGGATTTCAAAAGGAATCAACACCTGCGCTGGTAAATATGTTCTTCTGTGAGTTTCCTGACTGACAACATGGCTGCTTAACTAGAATGGTGCCCACTCAGTCACCCATGCGATCCCGAGTTTGGCAGCGGACACGTTTGTACTTCCCTGTGAGTTGCTGAGCAAGACAGCATTCCCCCAGGATGTGTTCATCAGGAAGTGTGTAGTTCATGATTTGGACAAAAGGCAAGGGGACAGAGCCCTTACATAAAGCTCTGTGGCCCAGAACAGAGAACACAGAGAGAGCAGGAGAACTTAATAACGTTGTACATTTTTCTGGTTGAATAATTATTGATTACACACTCCCATAGCCAGGAGGGATGGCTAACAGGTTGACTTGTATTTCACAAGAGAAAATAACTAAAAGGCTCACACAAAAGGAAGCTGCCTCATCCAGAACCCGGGAAAATTGAGGCAGTCAAGAAAACATGGAGCCAAACAAATCTGTTATGTTAATGTGATTCTGTAGCTGATGTCCCAACAGCGAAAGGCTTTTGCAGATGTGTTGACACCACTATCAGTTGGGCAATGAAAGACTAAATAATTGCTGATTTATGCATGCATGTTTGGGGACCCTATTAAAAGTGTTGGTGAATAAATTATTCGCAACTTCACCAATGCTATTAAAAGCAGGCTCATTTATTGCAGGCAGGAGAGGTTGGTCAACAGTCCTGGATGTTGGGTTGACCAACACACTAGCCTACAGCATTGTTTATTCTCCTATTCATTTTCCATACTACTCATTGCCGTGGAATAATCATACACATTTTTACAGAAAGCTTGAATAAACCTTATTTTCTTGGCATCAGCCCCATTGCCTGGAAATATGTCTCCCAAAGTATTTGTGTTCATATACGACATGAAATGTGTGTTGCCAACAGACAGATGCACTATTTTTACTGGCTTTATTACAACCATTCAGTCCGCTGCAATCTATCCTTATGTAATTAATAACCTCTACGGGATGGGTGTCCCTAAACCGGGATGGTTGCGCTAATGTGACTAAAATGGCGACGTATACAACAGCCAACTTTCTGGGACATAGCCATGTCTTATATGGGCAAAAAGCTTAGATTCTTGTTAATGTAACTGCATTGTCCAATTTACAGTAACTATTACAGTGAAAAAATACCATGCTATTGGTTGAGGAGAGTGCACAACAACAAAAAACCTTTTTCACGGCAATTGGTTTGGTACATTCACCTCTGACAGTAAATAATGTACTTACATTCAGTAATCTTGCTCTGATTTGTCATCCTGAGCGTCCCAAAGATAAAATGTAGCACAGTTTTGTTTGATACAATCCATTTTTATGTTCAAATGTAGGAACTGGTGTCTACAGTTTGACCCCATTGCTGTCTCTGGCTCCACACCCACCCAGGCCGGCCATCTAGATGTGTGAAAGTTAGTATTTAAGCTAATGATCTATCATGTATGAAATTCCTGGGAGTGTGTAAACTTAAATGTTTTATTACCATAGCATTTTTGCATGTTCTCTATAGTTATGTACTTGAAAATGTATCAATTGACCAATTCAGCACATTTGGGCAAACTCCTGTCAGGCTTGATACAAAATATTGTGCAGTAATGTAATTCTTCACTGGATCAGTCTGAAACATTGCATACACACTGCTGCCATCTGGTGGCCAAAATCTAAATTACACATATACTCCTATTTGAAAGTAAAGCCTTTCTCTTGCATTTCAACGATGGGGGAAAAAAAGCATATTTTTTTGTTTGAATTCTCTTTTACCAGATCTAATATGTTATATTCCCCTACATTAATTTCACATTTCCACAAACTTCAAAGCGTTTCCTTTCAAATGGTATTAAGAATATGCATATCTTTGCCTCAGGTCCTGAGCTACAGGCAGTTAGATTTGGGTATGTCATTTCAGGTGAAAATGGGAAAAAAGGGTACAATCCTTAAGAGGTTTTTAAGGACACCTTCCTAATATTGAGTTGCACACCCCTCCCCCCTTTGCCCTCAGAACAGCCTCAATTTGTCAAGGATTGGACTCTACAAGGTGTTGAAAGTGATCCAAAGGGATGCTGTCCCATGTTGACTCCAATTCTTCCCAAAGTTGTGTCAAGTTGGCTGGATGTCCTTTGGATGGTGGACCATTTTTAATACACACAGAAAACTGTGTGTATCGGTACACACTGCAGTGTTGCAGTTCTTGACACAAACCAGATGCCAGGCACCTACTACCAATCTTTTGTCTTGCCTGCTCACCCTCTGAATGGCACACATGTCCATGTCTCAATTGTCTCAGGGCTTGAAAATCCTTCTTTAACCTGTCTCCTCCCCTTAACTGACTGAAGTGGATTTAACAACTGACATCAATAAAGGATCGTAGCTTTCAGCTGGATTCACCTGGTCAGTCTATGTAATGGAAAGGGTAAGTGTCCGTAATGTTTTGTACACGGTTAGAACCTTTCACTTGGTGATACTGCAAGGGCGACGAATTCAACTTCAATTGTATATGTGACACAAATAAGAGAAAACATTAAGAGATAAAGAAACACCATAAGAGAATGCAGACTTATTTCCCAACAATGAACTCAGAGACTGTGGGACTCAATGAAAGCATCCACCAACATGAGTACAACTAACATGCCAGCAGATACGACAGCTGCCACTGAAAATGTTGCAGATGACTGTGAAGTTAGACTGGAAACTGAACCGAAAGATTTAATTAAAGTTCTTAAGTATAGAGGCCAGTGCACAGAACTATAATGAGGAGATTGTATTTATATGGTCCAGCAGCCCTGATGATCTGTGGTTCCTTATGTTCCAGATTAATCTTTACATACTCTACTGTCTCATCCCTATGGAAAATATCATCATTACACTGGTTTCTGAAAAACAGCCCAACTGACAATTAGCTATTGTAGACCTATTGCATTAACTTCTATAGTTATGACCGCTTTGTCTTGGAAAGATCGTGATGAGTAATTTCTTCAGACGTATACAACTTGCTGGACCCTTTCCAATGAACTTACAAATGAAGAAACGGTAAAGATACACTGTTTGACCTAAAATGGCACATCTGATACACACAGCCATGAATATGATGAGTGATAGAAAGCTTTTGCTACAGGCAACTTTTCAGGCTATTCCAAAAATATATATTGCTTACCCCTCCCATTCAGGGGACTTGACTCTGAATACTAGCTTCCACCCTTAGGCAAGCACAGACCCAATTTTTTGTACATATGTTTTAAATGAACCCTTTATTGTCTGAGAACACACTCTCATTTACAGCAATGACCTGGATAATAGTTACAGGGGATGAATGAGCCAATTGGAAGCTGGGGATAATTAGGTAACCATGACAGTATGAGGACCAGATTGGGAATTTAGCCAGGACACCAGGGTTAACACCCCTACTCTAACAATAAGCACCATGGGATTTTCAGTGACCACAGAGAGTCAGGACACCCATTTAACTTCCTATTTGAATGTCAGCACCATACACCGGGCAAATGTCCCCAATCACTGCCCTGGGGCACTGGGATATTTCTTTTAGACTAGAGGACAGAATGCATCCTACTGGCCATCCAACACCAGTTGCATCATCTGGTCTCCCATCCAGGGCCCAACCAGGACCAACCCTGCTGAGCATCATAGACAAGCCAACAGTGAGCTGCAGGGTGGTATGCTGCTGGCTACAAAGAGCTTGAACAGAAACACACAGTATTCAACTTTTTTCAATCAAAAATATTAATGCGAATACGATAAATATACCAACAAGCTCCTGATTCACAGACTGTATTACAGTGTCTATGCTGTGCATACAGTGCCTTGCAAAAGTATTCATCACCCTTGGCATTTTTCCTATTTTGTTGCATGACAACCTGTAATTTAAATGGATTTTTATTTGGATTTCATGTAATGGACATACACAAAATAGTCTAAATGGAAAAAGACCTTGTTTCAAATAATTCAAAAAAATATAAAACTGAAAAGTGGTGCGTGCATATGTATTCACCCCCTTTGCTATGAAGCCCCTAAATAAGGTCTGGTGCGACCAATTACCTTCTGAAGTCACATAATGAGTTAAATAAAGTCCACCTGTGTGCAATCTAAATGTCACATGATCTGTCACATGATCTCATTATATATACACCTGTTCTGAAAGGCCCCAGAGTCTGCAACACCACGAAGCAGGGGCACCACCAAGCATGCGGCACCATGAAGACGGAGCTCTCTAAACAGGTCAGGGACAAAATTGTGGAGAAGTACAGACCAGGGTTGGGTTATTTAAAAAAATCTGAAACTTTGAACATCCCACGAAGCACCATTAAATCCATTATTAAACAATGGAAAGAATATGGGAACACAACAAACCTGCCAAGAGAGGGCCGCCCACCAAAACTCACAGACCAAGCAAGGAGGGCATTAACTTCTCTGCGCTACGGATCCCTTTAGCGGGATCATTCTCCTAAACAACCGCTGAATTGCAGGGCGCAAAATATTACTAATTTTTTTTATAATCATGTAATCACAAGTGAAATATACCAAAACACAGCTTAGCTTGTTGTTAATCCACCTATCGTGTCAGATTTTGAAAATATGCTTTGCAGCGAAAGCTATCCAAGCTTTTGTGAGTGTATCAATCAATGCTAGAACAGCTAGCCCCAAATTAGCATGGACACGAAAGTCAGAAAAGCAATAAAATTAATCGCTTACCTTTGATAATCTTTGGATGTTTGCACTCACGAGAATCCCAGTTACACAATACATTTTATTTTTGTTCGATAAATATTACTTTTATAACAAAAAAATGCCATTTGGGTTGCGCGTTATGTTCAGAAAACCAAAGCCTCGTTCCGTTCGACAAAAATTCCCAAAAGTATCCGTAATGTTCGTAGAAACATGTCAAATGTTTTTATAATCAATCCTCAGGTTGTTTTTAACAAACATAATCGATAATATTTCAACCGGACCGTAACCTATTCAATAAAAGAGAGAAAGAAAATGGAGAGCTAACCCTCTTGACGCTAGGGGTCAGATTCAGATCAGAGGCAACAAAGAGACCAAAGAAAACCCTGAAGGAGCTGCAAAGCTCCACAGCGGAGATTGAAGTATCTGTCCATAGGACCACTTTAAGCCGTACACTCCACAGAGCTGGGCTTTACGGAAGAGTGGCCAGAAGGAAAAGCCATTGCTTAAAGAAACAAATAAGCAGACACGTTTGATGTTCACCAAAAGTCATGTGGGAGACTCCCAAACATATGAAAGAAGGTACTCTGGTCAGATGAGACTAAAATTGAGCTTTTTGGCCATCAAGGAAAGCACTATGTCTGGCGCAAACCCGTCTCTCATCACCCCGGGAACACCCTCCCCACAGCGAAGCATGGTGGTGGCAGCATCATGGTGTGGGGATGTTTTTCATCGGCAGGGACTGGGAAACTGGTCAGAATTGAAGAAATGATGGATGGCGCTAAACACGGGGAAATTCTTGAGGGAAACCTGTTTCAGTCTTCCAGAGATTTGAGCCTGGGACGGAGGTTCACCTTCCAGCAGGACAATGACCCTAAGCATACTGCTAAAGCAACACCCGAGTGGTTTAAGGGGAAACATTTAAATGTCTTGGAATGGCCTAGTCAAAGCCCAGACCTCAATCCAATTGAGAATCTATGGTATGCCATAAAGATTGCTGTACACCAGCGGAACCCATCCAACTTGAAGGAGCTGGAGCAGTTTTGCCTTGAAAAATGGGCAAAAATCCCAGTGGCTAGATGTTCCAAGCTTATAAAGACATACCCCGAGAGACTTGCAGCTGTAATTGCTGCAGAAGGTGGCTCTACAAAGTTTTGACTTGGGGGGGGTGAATAGTTATGCACACTCAAGTTTTCAGTTTTTATTCCTTGTTTGCTTAAAAAAAAAAATTGCATCTTCAAAGTGGTAGGCATGTTGTGTAAATCAAATTATACAAACCCCCCAAAAATCCATTTTAATTCCAGGTTGTAAGGCAACAAAATAGGAAAAATGCCAAGGGGGTGAATACTTTTGCAAGCAAAATGTACATTTAAGTTATTCATCATTTTGATATAGCAGCCTTGTATGTAGGTCTACAATACCATTTTGTCCTCAGAGGCATTCCTGTTAATATCAACTTATGTTATCTGATCGTACCTCACAACGGCACTACAGATAGCAGTATTAGCAATATTGTCTTAAAAATCCAGGGCTCCTAGCACTTTAATTTAAGTGTATTAGGATCATCAATATGCTGCTGCGATGGACTCAAAGCAGACCATGCGATGTATTAGCATAACCCTCATCCCCGGCCTGGTAATTTATGTGCCTACGAAATTAGACAGCTCCAGCGCCAGGTTCTGAGTTAAATTTGTTATTGTATCTCTCTGCAGCTTATCTCAGATGATAGATGAATGCACATCTTCATTATTTCCTTCAGGGTCACAATCAAGTTGTCCCTTATTTGTCAAGGCTTTTCTCCTGTACTCTGATTGTCTTTTGTAAGCTAACTAGTTGAAAGGAGAGAAGAAAGATGAGAAACCCTCGTGGTAATTAGTTAGTGTACGGATGGGGGAGAGATAGCTTTTGTGGAGGACTCCCTTGGATGTGTGCCGTTGAAAAAAAAACTTTGCGCTTCTCCATGCATAGAATGAAACTTCCTTGCCAGTTGCCATACAAAGTATCTGGAGTATCTGGAGACAACAAAGATAAATGAACTCAGCGCTCTTTAACGACTTACTACTTTTCATTTCACTTCTTCTTTGTAATGAAATCATGTTGGAAAAAATGTTACAGTTCATCCACAATGGTTTTAGGATTACACAAATTAATATCTCAAAGTATACTCAGGGACGTTTGTTTATAATCCATCAGTGACAAAAACATAATTGGATTATAATGGTGGAATTTATTTGCGATGACATGAAGTTCATCTTGGAAACAAATAATATAAGTTCTTTACAGTCCAAAGACTGCGGTTTTATGTTCACTCTCATCCTACAAGTCATTCACACTTGCACAACAAATCAATGAAATCTGTCTATGACCTTACCTTCAATAGAACCAAGACACAGGCAAGCGAATACCCTGGAAGCATATGACCTCATGTATCTATTCTCTGCAATGAACAAAACAAGCCAAGCAAGACAAGCTGGCAAGTGACAGTGAACTGTCTTGGTAAAAAATGTATCTATGGATGAGGTCAGAGACCTCAAGAAAACGTGAGATATATGATCCTTTGGATAATTTACCGTGAGTTCTCGTAAACAAAATAAACAGCTAATATCTTCCGATGACAAGCATTCCCATAACACGATGCTGCAACCACAATACCTGAAAAAACAGAGGGTTTCACTCTGTTGTGCTGCATTGGATTTGACCCAACCCTGTCGTTTTTGATTTAGGCCAAACATTTAACTTACAGCGCCTTCGGAAAGTATTCAGACCCCTTGACTTTTTCCATATTTTGTTACGTTACAGCATTATTCTAAAATTGATTCAATAAATGTTTTCCCTCAGCAATCAACACACAATACCCAATAATGACAAAGTGAAAACAGGTTTTTAAAAATGTATTAAAAATAAAAAACAGAAATACCTTATTTACATAAGTATTCAGACCATTTGCTAACAGACTCAAAATTGAGCTCAGATGCATCCTGTTTCCATTAAGCATCCTTGAGATGTTTCTACAACTTCATTGGAGTCCACCTGTGGTAAATTCAATTGATTGGACATGATTTGGAAAGGCACACCTGTCTATATTAGGTCCCACAGTTGACAGTCAATGTCAGAGCAAAAACCAAGCCATGAGGTCGAAGGAATTGTCCGTAGAGCTCCGAGACAGGATTGCGTTGAGGCACAGATCTGGGGAAGGGTACCAAATATGTTCTGCATCATTGAAGGTCCCCAAGAACACAATGGCCTCCATTATTCTTAAATGGAAGAAGCTTGGAACCACCAAGACTCTTCCTAGAGCTGGCCACCCGGCCAAACTGAGCAATCGGGGGAGAAGGGCCTTGGCCAGGGAGGTGACCAAGAACCTGATGTTCATTCTGACAGAGCTCTAGAGTTCCTATGTGGAGATGTGAGAACCTTCCAGAAGGACAACCATCTCTGCAGCACTCCACCAATCAGGCCTTTATGGTAGAGTGGCCAGACGGAAGCCAATGAGACAAGATTATCTGGTCTGATAAAACCAAGATTGATCTCTTTGGCCTGAATGCCACTTGTCACGTATGGAGAAAACCTGGCACCACCCCTACGGTGAAGCATGGTTGTGGCAGCATCATGCTGTAGGGATGTTTATCAGCAGTAGGGACTGGGAGACTAGTCAGGCAAAGATGAACGGAGCAAATTACAGAGAGATCCTTTCTAAAAACCTGTTTTTGCTTTGTCATTATGGGGTATTCGGTATTAATTGATGAGGGATAAAACCTATTTAATCTACTTTAGAATAAGGCTGTAACGTAACAAAATGTGGGAAAAGTCAAGGGGTCTGAATACTTTCCGAATACACTCCAAGTCGTCTTGCAGTATTACTTAACAGCCTTGTTGCTAACATAATGGATGATTTGAAGTGGATGTTTTAAACACAGGCTTCTTTCTTTTCACTTTGTCATACAGACCAGTAATATGGAGTGAATGCAATGTTGTTGATGCTTTTGAATTTTCAATTATTGAGGTGGCAGCATCACGTTATGGGTATGCTTGTCACCAACAGTGACTAGGGAGTTTGTTAGGATCAAAATAAATATGTAAGGAGCAAAGCCCAGGCAAAGTGTTAGAGGAAAACCCACCTCAGGATAAGGTTTTATTTTTCGGTGGGATAATTACACAAACTTGTATGCAAAAGACACACCAGAATGGCTTTCCAATAGGTGTTGAGTGTTCCTGATTGGTCTAGTCTCAGTCCTGACCTAAATCTCTGTAAAATACCAGACGCAGACATTTGAAAAATGAATTAAAAAAAGGAGATTAAAACCTCTTACTGGTAATTACTTACCAGTAATACTAGTAATCACATTACAAACACATCATGTTGTATCCATGAGGTATTCAGTTATGGTATAGTATAACCGATATACAGTTTGTACCTCACAAGTCTGTATTACCATGAGGGTGCGTCAAATACATCTAATACACACTGCAATTTACTTCTGTTTGCGCAGAAATGGTTTGAATATATAGCTAAGATATACTGTACCAAAATGAAATAATCATGGGTGAAAACAATGTCATGCTGAAACATCTTCCTGGAAGGATTTGTGGTCCATGCTGCATTTTGTCATCAGCAGAAAGGCTAAAGCTGTACTTTAAATTAATTGAGTGGTCTAGTCTCAGTCCTGACCTAAATCTGCTTTAAAAGTCCATTAATGATCCCCAACTAAATTTACTGCGCCTGAGCAATTTTTACAAAAACAAAGGAAAAATGTTGCATAAGAGTTGTGCAAACTGCAAAGTTGGTAGAATGTTAATGAAAATGATTCACAGCTGCAATGGCTGCCAAAGATGCTTGCACCAAGTATTTAGTCAGGGGAGTGAAGACTTATCCAATTATGATATTTCATTTATTTGCCTTAATTTTAACAATTTTCTATGGTGTCTAGACTTTCTATAGGCAGTCTATCGGCAGTGAGATGCTCAGTGTGTTTCATGCTTTATAGAGATATAACAGGTAGTCACTGTATAATGTGTCAAGGAAAGCTCTGTTTTGAAGAATACAAGGTGTTCTGTTACAGTTTGGCTCTGGCAAACTTTCTTGGACCAGCTGTTAGGGGCAATTGATTTGAGTTGGTGGAAGGCTGGGCTGAACCCTTGTAGGGGTTGCCATCCACCCACTGTCTTATGCAAGTCAACCTTTTCTAAAGGAATGTTAATGACAAAGTAATAGTAATTATGAAAAAAGGGGGAGAAATAAGAAACAACACAAATCCTCAAATAGAAGACAATACTGTATTACAAAAATGTATTTGATTAAAAAACTATACGAACATTGTGATCATCCGCATTGCAAAGTGCTCATTATCAGAGCTCAACATTAAAAACAACATATTTAAAAATGAAAAGTTAATCTTATTGTTCTTTTTAAGATGAAATTATACAGTGGATAAAAAATACTGCTGTGGTGCTGCAAGATTAACAAACACACATTATAAACTGGGGGGTTAGAGCCCTGAATGCTGATTGGCTGACATATGTGGTATATCAGACCGTATACCATGGGTATGACAAAACATTTATTTGTACTGCTCTAATTACATTGATAACCAGTTTATAATAGCAATAAATGCACCTCAGGGGTCAAATACCATATACCACACCCCCTTGTGCCTTATTGCTTAAGTATATCATAGGAGGTACAGAAATGTCATTATCAAAATCACAATGGGCAAAAAGTACATGTTAATTATATCATTGCACTAGTCGGGGAGACAGTGCTCTGATTATTATGCCAGTGAGAGAGAGTTACAGAAGCTAATCAAGTCTCTAAGGTCTCATAATCTCCTTGGATGCCCTTACAGTTAGTGCTAATCTAAAACAGTATATTCTAAACACCATACAAAAACACTGACTCCCCTATACTGCATGCCGATACCTAAATACCAAACGCACACAATTGAATAATGAATTAAAAAAAGGAGATTAAAACCTCTTACTGGTAATTACTTACCAGTAATACTAGTAATAATATTACAAACACATCATGTTGTATCCATGAGGTATTCAGTTATGGTATAGTATAACCGATATACAGTTTGTACCTCACAAGTCTGTATTACCATGAGGGTGCGTCAAGTACATCTTATACACACTGCAATTAACTTCTGCTTATCTTGAGGTTATTCAAGCATATGGATATGCGCAAAATATACTGTACCTAAATGAAATAATCATGGGTCAAAACGATGCCATGCTGAATCATCATCCCTGTAGACCTGTAAGGATTTGTGGTCCATGCTAATTTTGTCATCAGGGGACATATTAAAGATAAAACAGTTGGAGCTTTGGAGTGAGGAGACGGACTAAAGCTATACTTTAAATTAATTCACTATGCTAATTTAGGCCCTCTATTCCCAGAGACGAAGCCCCAATGTAGGTGTTCTGTGTCAGGCAGGCTTAATGGCTTTGTCATTGCAGCTGCGGATTGGGGACATTATTTCCAGCATCACAAACTTCTGTGAAGTGCATCACCTGACCAAAGAAGTCAGAGCAGCCACACAAAGACACCATGTCAAACATCATTATCCTTGCCCAACAATGCGCAGGCCTGTTAGTGAGAGGAGGGACTGATTGTCTGTGTGTGGCATTCCTTTCTGAAGACATATCTCACTATCAAAACCCAGAACTACCTTCTGTTAGCCAGCTTGATGGGTATACAGCATCCATATTAGGAAGTCTTAGCCAGTTTGATGGGTATACAGCATCCATATTAGAAAGTCTTAGCCAGTTTGATGGGTATACAGCATCCATATTAGGAAGTCTTAGCCAGTTTGGTGGGTATACAGCATCCATATTAGGAAGTCTTCGCCAGTTTGATGGGTATACAGCATCCATATTAGGAGGTCTTAGCCAGCTTGATGGGTATACAGCATCCATATGAGGAAGTCTTAGCCAGTTTGATGGGTATACAGCATCCATATTAGGAGGTCTTAGCCAGCTTGATGGGTATACAGCATCCATATTAGGAAGTCTTAGCCAGCTTGATAGGTATACAGCATCCATATTAGGAGGTCTTAGCTAGCTTGTTGGGTATACAACATCCATATTAGGAAGTCTTAGCTAGCTTGTTGGGTATAATACATCCATATTAGGAAGTCTTAGCCAGCTTGGTGGGTATACAGCATCCATATTAGGAAGTTTTAGCCAGCAGAAAGAGTGAAATCGGATCGTGTCCATGCATAAATACTTTTCAGTACACCTCTGTCATTTTCACTCTCCAAACATCTAGAAGAGCCCCCCACCACATGCACTCACACACACTGCACTGGACGTTCTCCCTCAATTCCATGGAGAGATAGAGAGCTGTGAGTCAGGAGTCTGTAAAACGGACAGGTGAGTGGCAGGTCGTGGACTGACAGGTAATATGTGATTCTATGAAGCGTCCGGGAGTGCTGTGATGGAGTATCCATCATTGGTAGGAGGACTATTGATTGGACGCACAGATTCAGTTCCAGGCAGTGCAGAGATGAAGCTACCCTGTATGGCAGTGATGGATAAGGTACTCTCCTATACCGGCCTCGCTCTCTCTGGATGTGTCTGAAATGGCTCCCTATTCCCTATGTAGTGCACAAATTTTGACCAGACTTCTACGGCCCCTGGTGAAAAGTAGTGCACTATACACTATAAGGAACAGGGTGCCATTTCAGACGCACCTTCTCTCTCCTCGCTGCTTCAGGGGCTTATCCCTTCACATTTACCATCAGCAATCCCAAATACCAACTCCCACTTTCATTCCATTGGCCCAGAATGATCAACCACCAACACTCTGAAGCTCTTCCTGCAGTAGCCCCACCGGGTGACTTTTCATCAAAAGGCCATTACCGAGTCCGTTCCAATAATTAAACAACTCAAACTTATTAAAGCATGGCAATTCTTTTGCTGCGATTGAATACTGACCATTAACATTTGAGAGCATTCCCAACATTCATAGAAATAGACATTGTTATGTTGGGTGTATCAGAGAGCAGCATGGAACCAATGCACCGTCATGAAAATTCAGTGAATCTGCCGAGATGAATCCTTATGTAACCGATTGAGCTGATAAAACCACCTCTCTGTGTTATTCATTGAATTTCAGCTAATTGATATTCAGATGGAACAATAGCTGGGTGGAATAGAACGCTTCATCATTTAATTGGGCCTATAACAACCCTAATACATCACTCTTAACTTCGGGACACAGCAGTGGTCCTCCCAAGTTTACTTAGAGCATGACTGCCCTGCTAGAGGAGGACGAGGTGTGGGGTAACATGTCCACCCATTTCCTATTGAACTGGTCACAATTGCTTTTCTTGTGCAAGACAAGTCAGATACTGGATGCTCTCATTATTCACAGACTATTGGCCCTACCATACGAGGAGAGGTTGGGTATCAGATATTATACATCTGGATGCCCTACTGTTCCTGCAGTGAACATTGTTGCCTTGCCTGACAGTCTGAAACTAGTCCTCATGTCAACAGTCTGTCGAGGGAAAATTAGTGTTTTTATGAGACAAACTTCCTTCAGGTATTGAGAGAATGGTTCATCCCACAAAGCAGGAATAAACTGGCACCAAAGCTATGAAAATAGCACCACTGCCTTTAGGAAAACTATTTCAAGTCGTACGTCATTGGGGAGTTCCTTAATTAGAACACATTACTTCAGGGACAATGCATTGTTTTTCATTACCAAGAAAACTAGTCCCGTCAACAATACACAACATATCCATCTCCAAAAGGTTTCCCTCCCCCGACATATTCTTCTACTTCTGAAAGACAGTAAGCCGGCAGTATCTGCCAAAGATGAGAGTTGTATGTTGTTATAGTCAAAATGAGGGTGTTTGCTACAGCTCCCCTGCTGTAAGGACCTGTCAGAGAACACAGAAACACAAAGGCCGTCTGGCATCTCCCCTGCTGGTCCTGCTATCGTGACATTTTCACTCCTGAGCAGATGGTACAGAGCAAGGAAGTGAGGAGAAACAGAGGCCTTCAAAAAGTACCATCTGAAGAAAAAGAAAGTGAACACAAATTACAATATTGACCCCTCTGTCTTTCTATATTCCTGAAATATGGTGCACTAATAATGATAACATTGACAATACTCTACAGGCTATACCCTAATTGCGCGTGGTCATTTTCAAGCAACTTTGCCAACAAGCATTTGTGACATGCCACTCCACACAACTATAAGCCTTAATGCTCAGTGGTCTGCTTTAGTGCCATTTAATACAGAGCACTAGTGCAGTCATAGTGCAGAGATATTGATCACAAAACCATTACTTGTCATTTCACATGAACAATAACATCTCAAAGGTGATTGAAAGTGCTCTAAAAGCCAGATCAACAGATGCGGAAGAAAACATTTTTTTAACACTAGTCCATCCTCCTGGAGGCAAATAAAGAATGAGTCAAATCAAACAAGACATATTTCTTCAGGGAAATATAGGAAACCGTTTTATGTCCTTAAATAGTAAGATCCAGTTCTAACCAGTCAGCCCTTCTCTCAGCACTGACTGTCCAACATGCCTTATCCAGATGCTCTATCCAACACTGCACACCTAATAATACTGAAGTCCGTCTAGATACCCAGGACTAGAGTAGAGCTGTTTGAAAGCCGAGAACACCAGATCCTCCTTCTGCTCATAATTAGGAGAGTTGGACCTCCGTCTGAAAAAGAGGCCATAGCTCGGCTCCAAACTGCACGGCTGCTGCCATAGAGACCGGTGCACTATGAAGAAGAAAGTCCACTTCAGTATGCAACTATTTGATAAGGCAAGGGTGGAGGGGTTATGACTGTAGTTCTGTTCCTGATCAACTTGGTGTTGGTCCTCATAGCCTAGATTCCATGTTCAATAGTATTGTAACAAATATAATAGAATACACAGTAGAATAAATCATATATTGAGGAGTGATGTCACAGGCTGGTTCCAAGATCTGATTATGGATACTGACAAGTCCTCTCTGTTCGGGGTCTTACAGAGGAATACGCTACATTAGGAAAGTCAATGGGTTGTTTGTTGACATAATGTCCTTCCTTACTACAGACACCTCTGGAGTGCAAATGCCAAGCTACAAATGACTATTCATTTTGCTGTTCTGTTTTGCATATCTCTAGTCGGTAGGTCTTTGTCTCAGTACAGCACATGGCTAGAGAATGACAAGTCCCTTTGAAAGTGCATTTCATAATACTGTGTCTAAGCTACATCACTCCTCTTCAACTTAGCTTCAGGCTACTGAGGCCCCATTTGATCTAAGAAATGCAAAAAAATTACAGAAACAAACATTTATTTTTCCAAAGAAAAATCCAGTAAAATATGAGTCATATAGAAGGGGGGGTTTGACCCCCTCAACATAGACTGCAGAACACAGGCGACAATTGGAAGCAAATGCCTTGCATAATTCCTGCATTAATTCAGATCACGCTGGCAACAATTATTTTCCATGAGGGAGGCAACTATTGCAATTTGGGCTTGAGAGGCAATTTTTTTAATAAATCACACTTTGCCCATTCAACTGAATGTGACGGACAAAAGGAAAGAAGAGTTTGAGAAATGACAATGTGTCCTCTGGAAAGACAGCTATGAGACAGGGTATGTTGTCAGGAGGTCAACTCCTGGGAAGAAACATTCAGTGTCAAGGTGCGAGGGGCAGGGGCCGTCCACTGTGTGTGTGTGAGATGCACTCTGTGTTTGTCAGAACTAGACATGTGGGTTAAAGGAAGCTTGACCTCAACACATAAGATTCAGAGACAGAAATGCACTTCAGAATGGGTACATAGCAGAGAAGGTAAGATTTTTGCTCATAGCACGCAGCTTACAGTAGCAAATGTGTTTTTTAGCACATTTCAGAAACAAATCAATGGTATGTTATGCTTTAAAATTAATTAGAAGTTAAAAACAACAAACTGACCTTGAGAGAACAGAAATGTGATTGGAATAGTTAGCTACTGTATTTTTATGTGAGAATGCTAGGTGCATCATAAAAAATACAAAACATGAATACGTTTTTGAAGGAAACATTATGCAAATGCGTTTGAACAAAACAAGCAGGAGGTATAATCGCTGAATAGATTCTTCCATCATGTCTCTTTATGGTAGAGTACCTTTCCGGTACATCTACACAGAAATATGTCCCAGAGGCAATTACGGCCATATCCCCAGCCAAAGAGCTATCCTCGCTAGTCAGATGGCCATTTACCATACCTCGACTGACTCCCACTACGAATTTACATTTGCTTTAGTTGAGGTTATAAAAGGACTACAAACTATACAACTAATGTATTTTTCTGTGTTACCAGACAGTTTGATTATCTTTTCATTTTTTGCTCACTAGAGCCTGAGGCCATCTTAGTTTCTCAGGCCTTTTTCAATGGACCATTTTTAGCCTATACTGTATTGCAACTGAAATAGTCTCCCGGGTGGCGCAGTGGTCTAGGGCACTGCATCGCAGTGCTAGCTGCGCCACCAGAGTCTCTGGGTTCACGCCCAGGCTCTGTCGCAGCCGGCCGCAACCGGGAGGTCCGTGGGGCGACGCACAATTGGCATAGCGTCGTCCGGGTTAGGGAGGGTTTGGCCGGTAGGGATATCCTTGTCTCAGTATGTAAAATGTAATAAAATGTGTGCACTCTACTGTAAGTCGCTCTGGATAAGAGCATCTGCTAAATGACTAAAAAAAAAAAAAAAAAAAGAGATGTGTGCCTTTCTCATCTGCAAATAAAGTTTTGTGTTATGGTTTATGATACTATTAAATGGTATTGTATCAAATCATTAAACTGCAAATGTACTGCATGCCAAAATGCACCCTGGCCTTTTAAGAAAACAGTTTGACTCTTCATTCAGTTCAGCATGTACAAGGATTTCTGAAACCTGTAGTTTGAAATCAGTGCTGTAAAAATATCTCTGTCCCTAGTGTTACAATGATCGCACTTTACACCCCAGAGCTTCTGTTGCAAATCCCATTGTAGATAGAAAGTGCATGAAATATGTTTTCTGCTCTACATACAAATGACCTCTGACGAACGTATTGATTGGGAACGTCAACAAGATAAATGTTTGCACGAGGCGCTTCTAATTGTTAAAAACAGTGCTTGATGTCTTTATTCACCACATAGTATTCACCACATTGGCAAATACTATCCAACAGGAATGATGCAGTGCACGTAAACTTAAATAGGGATTTCATGCATGTCAATTACTTTACTTATGTCTAAAAAAAAAAAGGTTATGGACCCATGAAAATAAGCATAGTAATGAATGTGTTACTTTTGAAGCATTGTAAAGTAAGGAATTAATACTATTCTGGTGTTTTCAATTATAAAGAGACATCTTTGGTCATTCTAAATCGTTCTGTTAGAAAAGGGCTAACGAGCACTGTAATTAGAGATTACTTCTCCACCACTTTTTATGAAACAAATTAAGTTAGCATGCTGATGTGATGATAATGTATGAACTGAACAATTTTCAGATGAGCAGATGCATGGTTTGCATTCCACAACAATAATCAATGGTGGTACAATTTAGGCTTGAAGCATGAGACACAAACACCCGGGTCTGGAACCGGGGATAACAAGACTTCTTTACAAAGCCAGAGAGTACACCATCGCTTACCAAACCACTTTAATCACATAAGCTAATTTCTTTATAAGGGCAATCATTTCAAGAAAGAATAATACGCTATAATTACATTTGAGAGGCCATGGAAGTATATTAAAATACAGATGCTTCCCTTATAAATGCAAATGAAGATACATCATTCCGCTTGAGTAGATTGAAAAAATAATTTCCCTTTGTGAATAAGAGAATGAGAGCCGGCGATGGTCGGCGATATTGGAGAGGTCCTATCTGTGTAATGAAGAGATGCGTGGTAGTGATTCATCAAATGAGATGGGCAACATGATTATGTCGGCCCTAAAGGAATACAAATAAGTAATGAACGCTAGGCTGGAGGGCCAAAAGGCCACATGTTTCAGTGATTACTATATCCATGACATCTAACTGCATTAAATATAGATTGAGCTTCCTCAGGTTACGATTCATTTGGCGATCCCGAAATATACACACAAAATATAGGCTACACATTAGTACCCTCCTAGAGTTGACCTTACACAACACTTATCAATGTTGTTTGAGTTTTAGGTCTTTCAAAAGTTGTATTACAACACCTAATACATTAGCAGTCCATGCTGGTCACTTTTAGCATCTTTAAGTAGCCCTAGCTCTGACATCTCCAAGTTGGGGAATTAACTTCAAGAGCATCAAGGAGATGTACATGTGTTGGTTCCACCCACGTTCGCCTGAAAAAACAGTTGCAGACCAAAGACAGCTTGTTACAAACGATTGTCTTCTACCTCCCAGCCCAAGCCAGCAGATTGGGAGAGACTCAGAGCTGTAGTGTGACTCAAGTCTTGTAAATTAGCTGTGGATCTCAGGCAGACACCACTCTCTCCCTGCTCATCAGCACTGCCTGCAACAATTAATCACTCAGATTGGACTTTCTCGAACAAGAGCATAACTTCTAATGTGGGCTCCCGATTCAGCGAGAGGTAGAGGGGGGTTATTAAGATTCTCTCAATTAAAACCATTACAGTCAAATTAAAGCGCTGGTCATATGAGATCCCTTTCATTTTTCATGTAGGGGATTTAGCCATGCAGTGTAATTTGACGGGACATTAATAAGCTTGGCGAATACATATGTGGAGGGTCCTTAGAGGAGGAAGGGAGGACCATACTCCTCAGTGAATTTTTTTACTTTTTACCCCTTTTTCTCCCCAATTTCGTGATATCCAATTGGTAGTTACCCGTCCCTGCAACTCCCATACGGACTCGGGAGAGCCGAAGGTCGAGAGCCATGCATACTCCGAAACTCAACCCTGCCTAGCCGCACCGCTTCTTGACACACTGCTCGCTTAACCCGGAAGCCAGCCGCACCAATGTGTCAGAGGAAACACCGTACACCTGGTGACCGTGTCAGCGTGCATGCGCCCGGCCCGCCACAGAAGTCGCTAGAGCTCGATGGGACAAGGACATCCCAGTCGGCCAAACTCTCACCTAACCCGGACGACGCTGGGCCAATTGTGTGCCGCCTCATGTGTCTCCCGGTTGCGGCCGGCTGCGACAGAGTCCGGGATCGAACCCGGGTCTGTAGTGACGCCTCTGGCACTGCGATGCAGTGCTTTTTCCGCCTCAGTGAATTTCATAAAAATAGTGAAACATTAAAATCATTTTTTATAAAACTATACAAAATCTATTTAGTCAGCAAATATTTTTTTTTAAACAAACTGTTTTGCAATGAAGGTCAACAGTAGCCTCGAAAACACTCTGTAGGGTAGCACCATGGTGTAGCCGGAGGACAGCTAGCTTCCGTCCTCCTCTGGGTACATTGACTTCAACACACAACCCAGGAGGCTCATGGTTCTCACCCCCTTCCATAAACTTACGCAGTAATTATGACAACTTCCAGGGGACTTCCTCCAACCTATCCGATCTCTTGCAGCATGAGCTAACATGTTGTCAACCCAATCAAAGGATCAGAGAATGAATCTAGTACTGAAAGCATAAGCTAGCTAGCACTACAGTGCATAACATGTGTCGAGTAGTTGACTCAAAAAGAGAGAAAGACAACAGTTGAACATATATTTCAGGTTTTTTCTCTTTTTTTCTCACTTACTTTGCTAGCAAATGCAGTCTAGCTAGTTTAGCCCGCTCAAAGAGAGGGATGCTTTGATAGCTAGTTGGCCATGACATCCATCACGGTAGCTCTTCCAAGTCAAGGTAAGCTTTTAGTTTTACTAATTTATTGCCACAGGTGGGTCTAACTGCTAACTGACTGTACACTGTTCTGCATGATTGTAGCAGGTTTAGTAACGAGTTATATCTATTAAATATGATGTTACTTTAGCTATACTGAACAAAAATATAAAACGCAACATGTAACAATTTCTAGCAGTTCATATAAGGAAATCAGTAAATTGAAATAAATTCATTAGGCCCTAATCTTTGGATTTCATGACTGGGCAGGGGTGCAGCCATGGGTGGGCCTTAGAGGGCATAGGCCCACCCACTTGGCAGCCAGACTCACCAACTGGGAAACCATACCCAGCAAATCAGAGTTTTTTTCCACACAAAATGGATTTATTACAGACAGAAATACTCCTCAGCTAATTAAAAACAATTCTAAAGTGAAATATACCATTTACATAAGAATTAATACCCTTTGTTGAAGAAACTTTGGCAGTGATTACAGTCTCAAGTCTTCTTGGTATGACGCTATAAGCTTGGCACAACTGTATTTGGGGAGTTTCTCCCATTCTTCTCTGCAGATCCTCTGCAAACCTATTTTGGCTTTGTCACTATGGGGTATTGCGTGTAAAAACGATTTAATCAATTTCAGAATAAGGCTGTAATGTAACAAAATGTGGAAAAAGGGAATGGGTCTGAGCACTTACAGAAGGCACTGTATATCTAATGGTAATGAGTAACAATAATCAGGACTTTATTAACACAAGCTTATCTTCCCTTTATCACCAATAACTCATATGCCGCGAAAAGAATAGGCATTTTTTAGTTTCATTGTTCATGGCGCCTAATCAGAATGTTTTATTACGTGTTGAAGATGGGAATGGAAAAGACATGTGCACCAATGTTAATTTATTAATTATCTAACAGTGACACCATTTAGGTGAATCTGAGTGGCAAATCAGCCATGTAATTTCCTTTGGGACTTGGTTTTGTTTTATGTTTTATGCACTTGGTGAACATTATGGGTTTGGCTTTGTAGACTGTATTGGATTTCTTAACTGTGGAAGGAAGTACAAATGACTGTTCAATGCAGAGCTGTCAGTGCATTATGTTATCCAAATAGGGAAATAATCTCATTACCTCACAATTCAATTGCACAATATCATTCAAAAGGCAAAACCAAAATCTGCTCTCATCCAAACCATTGAGGCCAATATCAAATCAAAGCACTGTCTTGGTTGAATACAGACGGAATGCACGGTAATAAATGCATCTTAGACACATTCCCATGTCCTAATCCCATGTTGCGCTGCACAGCACACCATGTCCTTGATTTCTGTGACTGTGTTCCCCAGCAGGATGAGGCTGTGTGGAGTAGAGGAGCCCATTAGGCATCTAGCCATCACATGTGAGCTGCTGAGAGACGTCTGTCACTCTGTTCATCACACAGACCTGGGCCCAGGTGCTGGTATTGGGGACAGTTAGGGACAGCCCCAGTTACCCGTTATCTCCCCATTTAAAAGAAGCCTTCCTGTCACTCTGGGATGACATCACAGTCTCCACAGGGACTTCCTGGTCCTGTTGCAACTTCCTCGTAGAAACAACCAACTTCATTATCCCCCAAGTCCTGGCAATAGATGAAGAATCCTATACATCTCCACGGCTCCCATTACGCTCCAACATTATTCATGTTATTTTATTATAGATTAAAAGAAGGAAATAAATAGAGAACTAGTGGATTGATGAATGTATTCTACTTGATGCATTCCTTACACCATCTAATTATTGTGCCTTCACAATAACATGGTTCTTTTGCATGAACTTTACTAGTCACAGTTTTTTTCATATTGCAGGTCAAAACCGTATCAACAATATCAACACTAGCCATGCTTAACAACACCTATAGGGTTTAGACCAGCAGGCTAACACTGTTGTCTTGAGGTGCACCAAACACCCAGGTTTGATACCCAGTTGGTTACATTGGTGCCAGGACTCAAATGACACAGCTGATGTCCATCTTCTGCTGAGATTACCGTGTAGGAGGAGGTCAAAGGATTCACAGCCTTGACTTGTTGAGAAAGCTCAGGACTGACACCTGATCGGTTATAGGTCCAGAGAATACTGCAGGCCTATGTATGAATTCATTTGTGATTTAAATTTGGTTAACTAAAGTACAACTTAGAAATGTGTTCTGAAGGCCTACCTGCTGACACAAGCAGAATTAGCCTTTCCTTGAGGGAGGAAAAAACTTTCCACAAGCAAAGTACTTAGGCGGGCCTACGCCTAAAAGTTAATCTGTTGGTCAAGGAGAGAACAGACATTCTGTGGCAGCAGACACATTCTCTCTGAGCCATTTAGTTTGAATACCTCAAGTCTCCTCTGCTACACAAATGTACTGGCTGTAGAGCTAGGGAATGACAAGCAGTCCGTTTGTATGCCTGTCTCCAACCCAGCAAGGACATACCGTGAGGAAGAAAGGCATTTTTGGACAAACTACTTGTTCAGTGTCTCATGTTCAGCTTAATTCTCCCACTCTCTTAATGCCAAGTTCCCAGCATGCAATTATGTCCTTGCTCACCACTAGAACACAGCTAGTTGTGGGGCCAATATGGTTAGAAGACTGGCTCTGCTTTCCAGGGACTGGGCCACAGTCACTGCTGGTCATGACTAATTGTTACTCACAACGTGTGGTAGAGCTTATTGTGGTGGGAACACATCAATGTACAAATAAATTGTATATAAACGCTGACCTCAATAGAGACTGTTGTCATAGGGAGTATGTGGTATGCAGTGAGGAGTGAAATATGAATGAAATAAATATTGGTGGATGTTGAAAGATCGTGTTTGCTACCTCGCCCTTGAATCTGTGACCGTGAAATACTATAACAATGCACGCTATAAGAATTCATCAGCTGTTCCATGAATGTAACAGCATCAGTATAACAAAGCTCAGTGTTCTGTACTCAAACAGAAAGGCATAGAATTTGCTCTTTTCTGCTGATAAACTTTACAATGAAAACAGTTCAAAACCTTTTTAAACAGTACCCTTTTTTCCTGCCAGGATTTCTTCATAGTATGAATTCCAGACTGTCCATTTCATTTCAACATTCTGTACAATGGCTTTAAACTCACACTGACAGAATAGAAAGAGTTTGATTTTGGTCATGTGGAGATTTGGGAATTTTTCAGGCATATGGTCACCTTGAGAGTGCATGGGAGATGTCACTAGAGATTGGCATCCTGCTGTAGTGTCTCAGTGACCTAGAAAACAAAAGCTGCTGTAACAGCTGCCAAGAGGCCAAACAGAAAAGTTTCCTTCAAACAAAAGAGAAGCCATGTTGTGTCCTCAAGTTATCATTCATAAAAGGCTCTTGTATTTCCCCTGGTACAATGAATGAAGAGTAATTCAGAGAAATGTCATATTATTATTATTGATTGTAATTAGTTGTATGCCCAGTCATTCATCAGCAGCTAGTCTAACTAATTAGAAATAAACATATAGCTAACTAATTCAAAAACAGATCATTCTATCCTCTGCAAAAGGCCATTGGAAGCTAATTAAAAACAGGGGATCGAATTTAGTCATATGAAATATATACAACCAAGCAGTTAGCCTAGTGATTTAGAACGTTGGGCCAGTAACTGAAAAGTCACTGGTTCGAATCCCTAAGCCCACCAGGTGAAAAATCTGTTGATGTGCCCTTGAGCAAAGCACTTAACCCTAGTTGCTCCTGTAAGTCACTCTGGATAAGAGTGTCTGCTAAATGACGAAAAGCCAAACGCTGCAGGATGGTTATAATGCTGGGAGAATATACCCACTGCTTAAAGTGTATTGCGAAAAGTGCAACTTTAAAAACATCAGTATGCATTCTAGATATAGTACCAAAAGTAAACAGGCTTATGTCAGCGTGAGGAACACTCCACACTTTCCCCAATCAAAATTGTAAGATTGGAATCAGATTCATCATGTCGAAACTAATATTAAACTATTCGGCAAATATGTAAAACACATCTATTTTTTTGTTGCTAAGTAGCCATGATTGGTAACATTAGCTAGTGCCAGTTAGATAATAGCTTGTTCTCTATCTGAGAACTTCTCCAAATGGTGAGCCAACAACTTAGTGAAACCTTAAAACAGCTATTCTTTTTTATAGAACTATACTGAATATATTCACGTCACCAAATAGTTGATTTTGCAATGAAGCTCTACAGTGACCTCAACAGTACTCAGTAACCTCAACATGGTTGAAAGGATCAGAGAACAAATCTAGTACTGAAAGCATAAGCTACAGCTAGCTACTGTAGCAGTGCAGTGCATAAATTGTGGTGAGTAGTTGACACACAGAGAGAGAAAGACAATAGTTGAAAAGTTTTGAACAAATACATTTCTTCAAAAATGAAGGAGAAACGAGAGAGAGAGAGCTAACGTTAGCTAACACACTTTTGTATATCGCACTGTTCCGTACAATTGACCTGTAATAGAAATAAGGCCATGCTCATCAAATTAAACGGCACCGACCGCCACTGCTGTCCATCCTCTCCACACACGTGTGAAAGCTTTTTCCAAGCATCCAGTAATCACATCTGTCCTATATTTTGAAACGTGTTCCCAACACTTAAAACAAAACACACACACAAATATTTAGACAAAGATTTCACACAATCTAGGTTGATAAGTGGAAAGAACCAGACAACCGAGTTCCCTGCCAAAATAAATTAGGAAGCATGCAGTATAGCACTGAAAGGTGTCGTAGAAGCTGACAAAACCTTTGTTTGCCAGCTTTTTAGGGAAAATGTCTGCTCTGGTATCACATTTGTCATGGCCAACTTCAGAAGTCATTACATGGCTACTTATTCTAATGTGTTTCATAAAAGTATATAAAATATAGTCCCTGTAACAGAAATACCAGGCTAATATGAATGTGAAATTGAAGCCCATGAAGCCACAACTGATAAGAAATGTCTCAACTAAAGTGACTCCTATATTTGTTACATCTACAGAATATGCAATTCAATGCGAACATTATGTGGCAACTGTTGATAATGAATGTGTCAATGACATAAAAACCTCATGAGTGAATCGAGGAGAACTCTGTTTATTCCTTGAACACACCAAATGAAATATATAATTTCTAAACCTATACAAACTGCATGAGGCCTTCCAGGAAGATGCACAAAACAACATGCGGCTGGCAAAAAACATTTCAGCCTTACTAACCACGTCACCAGTAATCATGTTAGCTCCAGAGTCTGCTTGACTCCTCTGACTTTACTGAGTTCTGCTGTCAATGCGAGGCGCACTGGGCCAAGAACTACTGATTAAACCTCAGTGCAGACGCTCACAAGGTTGTGTCACTGCAATACATGACTAAATAGAAGGGGAAAGCATCTGACCCTGTCTACACCAGTAAAATGACATTATGTCACTTCATGTGATCGGATGAAGGTCATAAAGTGAGGTCGGAGGTATCTGGTCGAGTGCCTGCTTGTGATTGGCTGCGGTTTACCACCTCCGGAGGCGGTTGAGGAACCAATTGAAATATCAGTTGTTAAATGCAATGTAAAATTTGCATAGAGATGGATCAGCATGTACGGAAAAAGTAAGAAAAAACATGGCTACCAAGGTTAAAAATGGGAGCCATGACACAGCAAAATGAAGATGTTGAGACATCTGTTTACATCTTTTGCGAAATGACTTCAATGTATAGAGGTTGTTGGTGGTGCTGAGTAAGTAGAATTAAACGATGGGGTTTTGAGTCAGCTAGGACGTTTTTGTGCATATCCACCACATATTCAAGCAATGCTGTAGTTGGCTAAATGTACTGTAACAGGAGAGCGTAAATTGGAACAGCACTGTGGTAGACTGCACTGGGTCCAGTACTGTAGAATGTAATGGATCCTACACCCAGCCTTGAGGGACAACATGGCCCAACAGAACACAGACATGTTTTCCCTTGAGGAGCCACAACACTTATTGATGTATATATCTACCATAGAGATTTGGTTTTGAGGAAACAGCTCTGAAAAGTATAGCTCCAGGCATAATGTTTCAGGGATTGAATACATATACTGGAATTAGTTATGGCATGTTCTGATGTGAGCCCTGCACTAAACACTATCAAGCCAATTCTCATTGAACTTACATAATTCATAGCATTACATACTGTAACTTCAGTCAAGAAAGGAGCAGAACTATTCCCATGGCTAACAACAATATGCTCCGCGATGGAGGCTAACATATCCTAATTGACTGTATTGTCTCCTGATACTGCTAAAGAAAAGCAACATTCAGACAATAGGCCTACAATGCCCATTTGCGGAGAAATGAGGGTGGAATGCAGCCCGGGGTTTTGCCTTGAGGCCACACTAGTAATTAGCGAACACTGAACAACATGTTTATCTGCTTTCCCATTGACAAGTGTTCCCCAATTATTCTAGATAGCAGAAACAAGAGAGGGAGTGGGCAGATGTGTTTGGGGAGTAGGGATGTGGATAAGTGTGTGTGTGTGTGTGTGTGTGTGTGTGTGTGTGTGTGTGTGTGTGTGTGTGTGTGTGTGTGTGTGTGTGTGTGTGTGTGTGTGTGTGTGTGTGTGTGTGTGTGTTCCTGTTGAAGCAGCTTGAGTGCAAGTCCATTTCTCCCCAACATGTTGGATCACATACAAAACCAAGGTAAGTGGCAGATTTTCACTCATGGTGAAAATAGTATAGGTAAATGTAGGCATAATACTGTTTGAGCTTTCTCAGAACAGTGGGTTATCAAAATACACAGGCTTACTTCTTCCTCATCGTCACCAGCTCCCCCAGGCTCCAATGTCACAGTGAAGACGACAGTGAGGAAAATACAAGGATATTTTAAGATAATAGCCTATCCTATCGAAGTTTCCATGTTTTGTCTCTTTTTCAGTTTCGTTTTGAAAAGTTAAAACAATTCAAGCCAAGGCAAATCCCAGTATTGAGATTCTGTTGATGCTTGACAGTTATACATAATTTAAAAGCTGAAAATTACAATGTACCATAAAGTCATCTTCTTCTTCAAGTATACTACAGTAAAGACAAGTTATTCTGACGAAAAAACAAAACAAACGGCTCTCATATCTCTAAATACCTTGTGGGCAGCAGACACTGTAGGCTAAATATTCCGGAAATAACATTTGCTTCAATAATACCAGGTGTCGTGTCATTGGCATCATTAAACCGAAGATTAATATTGATCACAAATTCTCTATTATTACGCGATTAAACTAATTAATCATGTAACTGTAATTAACTAGGAAGTCGGGGCTCCAAGGAAAATATTCAGATTACAAAGTTATAATTTTCCTAATATAACTTTCAGATATTTTAATATCTACTCAATTAGTCTTCGAATTAATGAATTATTTACCTCACGTTAGTCTCATTCCAAACATCGTAAATTGTTGGTTATCTGCACGAACCCAGTCTTCACTTTGAGTCATCCATACATCAATTGTCTTACAATCATTTATTTACTAACTAAGTCATTCACAGAAATGCATAACACAAACAAACAAAATAGATATGTTTACAAAGAAATGATAGCGGATGTGCCCTAGTGGGATAAACCGGTATCACGGCTTGGTGGACAAAAAGGGAAGTGGGGGTCAACTGAGATGAGACACTACAAAGTTGATAATTATAACAATTGAAATGCTAATCCTTTGCAAATGAACGCTCACTCATTCGGGAATAATTGCAATCAATATATATTTACGCTCAGTGTGTCGTCGGGATCTCTGTTGAAAAGTTTGTGTCTGTTGGAGAGTCTGTCCGCCCTCTCTCTGTCGTGGTTAGGTTGGATAGTTCAGAGTGACATTCATTCATGTCGTTATAAAATAGATGTTTCGGCGGTTGTCGGTCTTCGCGTTCAATGATACTGAATTCCTAGCTGCAGACTAGTAATTAATATCAAAGACTTGTTCTTATTCTGTCGGTATCGATAGTCTAAGAGTTTAACCACGTGGTATGGTTAAAAGATTCAGCCATCTACTCAAACCTTAGGTTTATGGTCTCCTCTCAAACCTTGGCCGTCTCGTTATCGAGGTAAGCTGGTCTGGTGATAGAAAACCCGGGTGGGGGTTCTTATTCAGAAGAGCAGAAAAGGGCCTGTCCCAGGACGCAAGACCATAACTGTGCTCATGGGCGGTCCTCTGATTTAGTTAAACTCCAAAGGGAATTGGAGTTTCCTTCATTAAACAGTCAAAAATCACATTACACAATTTCACAAACAGTATCATCCTCACTCATTCATCTTATACAACAATTACATGTAAGCCCCATATCTGAGGCTGTTGTATAAACAGCGTTATGGTAATGTCGCCGTATTGTCTCCCATGAGTTTCACAAGATTGTACCAAATGGACCAGTTCGTAGCTGGATTCTTCACCGATCTTTTATACCTTCTCCAGAACATAAATGTTGTTCGGACCTCAAGTTCTGTGAGGTGGAAGAAATTCCTTTGTTCTCTCTATGAAAACTAACTCTCTCTTTATACTGTGGCCATGAGGAGATAATCTCCTCCAGGAATTTATGACCTCTCTGACCACAGCAGCCTGGTTGTAGGAGACAGAGAGAGGGGGATGGTGCTCGCTGTACCCAAAGAGGGCAACGTCATGACATACCCCCCCCTGGTGGTTTGGATCTTGTTTGTCCTGCACGTTACAAATCAACATAAAATCATGACCACGTGATGTCCTGTTTGTAGATCATCGTTGCAGTCCCCTTTGGTGGTTTAACTTCTTGAGCCTATGGGGGCGCCATTTCGACTTTGTTAAAATGAGTTCCCAAATTAAACTGCCTCGTACTCAATTCTTGCTCGTACAATATGCATATTATTATTACTATTGGATAGAAAACACTATCTAGTTTCTAAAACCGTTTGAATTATTTCTCTGAGTGAAACAGAACTCATTCTGCAGCACATTTCCTGTCAGGGAGTGAGATTTCAGAAATCGAGGTCCCTGTTCTGGGGTCAGTTTATAAGTCCCAATGTAAGCTATGGGGCTACATGCACTGCATACGTCTTCCTCTAGATGTCAGTAAGCGGGGAGAATTTGAATGGAGTGGATTGCGCAATCTGGGCCCTATATATAGACCGTGGAACGGAAGTACCGTCCTTTTCAACGGTGCGCTTGACGCATGAAGACATCACAATGGCGTCCTGCAAACGCTTTCGTTTTAGTAGTTCTATATCTCCGGTCATGTTTTTATTCGTTATAGGTGTTAAAGACATCATAAGGTAGTTAATTTAAACCGACTTAGCAGTTTATTGCGATTTTCTGGGATTTCTTTGCCATGCGCTTTCACGAGTTGGACACCACTCCAGTTGGCGGCTAACATTAGCGGCTATTTCGACCGGACAAGAGGACATCTTTCAACCCAAAGACGATTGTTCTGGAGAAAGGACACCTTGCCCAAGATTCTGATGGAAGCTCAGCTAATAGTAAGCAGTCTTTATGCTGTTAATTCGTACTTATGTTGACAAATGTCAGATAATAATTCCGCCATGAATTATGGTGCGGTCTCGCTTTAGCGCACGCTGTATGCTTGAAGTAACGTTAATTTTAAAAATGTAAGCCAGCGATTGCATTAAGAACTAATTTGTCTTTCAATTGCTGTCCAACCTGTATTTTTTTGTCAAGTTTTGGAATAGTTACTGATTAGAATAGGTGCCTCTTCAAAGATTTCTCCTGACATTTTCTGGGCAGCTTTGCTACTTTTCTCATTGTATAACCACGATTTGTGCCGCTAAATATGCACATTTTCGAACAAACTCTATATGCATTGTGTAATATGATGTTATAGGACTGTCATCTGAAGAATTCTGAGAAGGTTAGTGAAAAAATTAATATCTTTTGGTGGTTTATACGTAATCGCTATGTTTGGCTTGAATCAATGCGGTTGTGATGTTTGCTATTGTGGTATGCTAATATAACGCTATATTGTGTTTTCGCTGTAAAACACTTAGAAAATCTGAAATATTGTCTGGATTCACAAGATCTGTGTCTTTCAATTGCTGTACGCTGTGTATTTTTAAGAAATGTTTTATGATGAGTAATTAGGTAATACACGTTGCTCTCTGTAGTTATTCTAGTCGAGTTGTGATGGTGGCTGCAATGGTAAACTATGATTTATACCTGAAATATGCACATTTTTCTAACAAAACATATGCTATACAATAAATATGTTATCAGACTGTCATCTGATGAATTTGTTTCTTAGTTAGTGGCTATTTATATCTTTATTTGGTCGAATTTGTGAGAGCTACTGATGGAGTAAAAAACTGGTGGAGTAAAAAAAATGGTGTCTTTTGCTAACGTGGTTAGCTAATAGATTTACATATTGTGTCTTCCCTGTAAAACATTTTAAAAATCAGAAATGATGGCTGGATTCACAAGATGTGTATCTTTCATCTGGTGTCTTGGACTTGTGATTTAATGATATTTAGATGCTAGTATTTACTTGTGACGCTATGCTAGGCTATGCTAGTAGCTTTTCTACTGATGGGGGTGCTCCCGGATCCGGGTTTGGGAGGTGTTAGAGGTTAACTTGGTAGGCTTCTCTGAAAGCGGAGAAGTCCACCACAAGGATGGGCAGTTGATGTCGCCATTGCGGACCCCTCTAGTGGTTTACCTTGGTAGGTTCCCTGGAGATGCAAAGTACCCCAGGAAGTTAGGGTTGGCCATCCAACGCGTCCTCTATGTCAGCTAGGAACGTCTCAGTATCGTTTGGATGACCTGGAACGGGGTCAAAGGTGGGGAAATTCTTGACGAGTTTGTCAAGGTATTCCGCGCCAAGTGGGCGGAGAGGGTTGGCTTCATCCTGTGGAGAGATTGGGGCCAAAAGGCCAAGAGGAGAAGCCAAGCCTTGTTGTTGGCCAAGAGGCGCCATATTACTCAGTGCCGAATGGCCAAGAGGAGAAGACTGAGGGACACATGAGGGAGGCACGGTCTGAAACCTATTGTCTTTACTCTTGTGAGTACAGGGCTCCGGTTGCTTGGATTGGTAGTCACGCTGTAGAGCGTGACCATTCTGGACTTCCTCCAGATGGTACCTGAGGGTGGTATTCTGCTGCATTGCAGAGTCCACTTGAGCGCTTAGAGTACTGATTTTGGACACGTGAGTGTCACACTTGCTCCTTTCGGTCTCAAATGTATCTGTCATGGTTTGCAGATAGAGGTCTTGAGTACGGAGTGAGAGATTCAGTGATGAGATTTCCTCCGCTTGCTTAGAAATCAATATTTCCATCTTCATCACCTGAGTTCTCTCATCATTCATTTGGTCAGCGACTTCAATGAGTTCTGCTGATTTGTCATCCAACTTTGTCATTGTGTTCATTACCTGATCGTCTTTGGTCTGCAGCGTTTTGAGAAGAACCGTGTTACTTTGAGTAACATTCAACAAAACAGCATGCATGTTATCAAGTTGAGCGCCCCTGTTTGTAGATAACTCTTCAGATTTATCTAGTTTGGCGTGGACATCATAGTATTTAGTTTTGGCTAAATCGAGTTGTTCCTGTAGAATATGATTTTGTTCCTGTAGAATACGATTTTGTTGAAGAGCTTGTGCTTGTTCATCGTCATACGTTTTTGCAATTACATTTAATTGTTCAGTTTTCAAGCGCAGTTCCATAGCTAGCAGAATTTTTCCCTTTTCTGCATTTGTCATTGGTTTCCCCGTTCTCTCCACCTGTCCCTTTATGTCTACCGTTACCTGCTCGTGCTTCAGCTGTGCACTGCGGTATTGGACAAATGCCAATCTCGGATGGAAAGACATCAGGGCTAGACTGGAGAGAACCTTTACGAGGCCTGCGCACGGCGGTTGATTTTGGAAAGCGTTGTTTGCTGTTTTTCCGCTAATGGCATAATTAGGGTTGGTATCGCTGCTGAGGTCAGAGAACAATCCATTTACGGGTGGAGGTTCACTAATTAGCGGGCGAGTGGGGACTACCCCCTCTGATAGCTTGCACATTATTAGAACATTTGAAAAGAAACTATGTTTTTCCTAATTTTCCAAAGTTTGGTTTTGGAATATGTTGGGAGCTGCAAAGACGATTTGAATCTATTTATAGACGTTAATGAACCATCAGTACTGGACAGTACTGTGGAAGTTGGACGTGAATTAAACTTTAAATTAACCTGGGAAGTTGGTTCATCTAGGTTACTGTTGCAAAGTTTAAGGTGTCTCATTTAATTGGAAGAACCTAGAAAAGGTATGTTCGACAATTTACATAAATAAATTGAATGAGACGATGATACCCAAGCAATTGAGATTGCTGGATTATCATAAAAGTAATGTTTGGTACATTCACCACTACGGTACACTTTCCCCTCAGGCCACAGCCATATGGGATTCCCGCTGGAGGCGGGACTGATTGATTGTGCTTTGCAAAAGCAGATTTTACTGATTGATCAAATTTAATGAATAATCAAACCTGTATAGGCTCTGGGAATTAAACTTTAAATTAATATGGAAAAAGTTAATCTTGTCTCATTGTAGAAGTCCAATCAATTTGGATATTATTTAAAAGGTAAATCTGTCAATTTCACTTGTTAGTTAAATTGAATGAGACATCGATATCCAGTCAATTGCGATTGGCTGGGTATCTTAACGTGATCCACGATTGGATTTCCCCTACTTCTTTTAACTTCATTAGGGTAGGGGGCAGCATTCGGAATTTTGGATGAAATGCATGCCCAAATTAAACTGCCTGCTTCTCAGGCCCAGAAGATATGATATGCATATAACTGGTAGATTTGGATAGAAAACACTCTAAAGTTTCCAAAACTGTTAAGATAGTGTCTGTGAGAACAGAACTGATTTGGCAGGCGAAAACCTGAGAAAAATCCATTCAGGAAGTAGTTTTTTGGGGGGTTTTGTAGTTTTCTATTCAATGCCATTACAGTTTCTATGCCTTCCACTAGATGTCAACAGTCTTTAGAAATAGTTTCAGGCTTGTATTTTGAAAAATGAAGAAGTACGAGCAGTCTGAATGAGTGGACCCTAAAGTGTCACAGAGCTTTTTCATGCGCGCGACCGAGAGAGTGCGTTTCTTGTTTACCTTTTAAATTGACGACGTTATTGTCTGGTTGAAATATTATCGATTATTTAGGCAAAAAACAACCTGAGGTTTGAATATAAACATCGTTTGACATGTTTCTATGAACTTTACGGATCCAATTTGGATTTTTTTGTCATCCTGTTTTGACTGCGTTTGAGCCTGTGGATTACTGAAGAAAACGCGCGAACAAAACGGAGGTTTTTGGATATAAAGAGACTTTATCGAACAAAAGGAACATTTATTGAGTAAATGAATGTCTGCTGAGTGCAACCATATGAAGATCATCAAAGGTAAGGGATTAATTTTATCTCTATTTCTGACATGTGTAACTGTTCTACTTGGCTGGCTACTGTTTGTAATGATTTGTCTAGTGGGCTATGTTCTCAAATAATCGTAAGGTATGCTTTCCCCGTAAAGCATTTTTAAAATCTGACACCGTGGTTGGATTCACAAGAAGTTCATCTTTAAACCTATGTAAAATATGTTTTGTTTTCTGAATTTTTATAATGAGAATTTCTGTATTTGAATTTGGCGCCCAGCAGTTTCACTGTCTGTTGAAGAGGTGGGACGCTACCGTCTCACGTGCCCAAGAGAGGCTAAGAGATGTACTTGTGATTCTTCACCACCAGTGATGCAGAATGCTAAAATCAAACGGAAGTACAAAGGGCGGGACTTCCGTCGCGCAAGGCGGAGGAATTTAAACAGGACACAGGAAATAATGTTTCCATTTTGTTAGCTTAGCATCCCGTGCAAGCTAATCCTACGTTGTTCAGAAATATCACTTCCAAGCACAAAATAGGGTCCTCTCACCATGGAAAGGGTGGGTTTACTAGTGACGTCTCACATTAACCCATTCGGCATAGCGTTATGTTGACCGGAGCGACACGGTGCATAAATACAGATATGCCTGTGGTCTGCCCACACTTGCTTAGTGCGGTAGGCAGACAGAATACTTTGGCTCGGTCACCGAACAGATATCTTCTAATTTCTAACCTTACTGGCTCTATGCCCTTGCTCTAGAAGTTAATATTGACTGACAGAAATTGTACCGTTTGGCCTAATGGACTAAATCTGGAATGTTTCACTCATTGCTCTGACGCTAACGACACAAGACCGGAGGCGCTCCGTAATAGCTTCTTCCAATGGGAATACACACACAACCAATTTGTATAGAAAGCAGTCTGTTTGTACAATTCTGTTTGTACAATTGATATATAGAATTCCACAGCAAAGTCAAAATCTATCTTAGATTCCTCACAGGGGGCACCAAATATGTCGTGTCTTTGGCATCATTAAACTGAAGATTAATCCTTATAAAAAAATCTCTGTAATTATTATTACGCAATTAAACTGATTAATCATGTAACTGTAATTAACTAGGAAGGTGGGGCCCCAAGGAAAATATTCAGATTACAAAGTTATAATTTTCCTAATATAACTTTCAGATATTTTAATATCTGCTCAATTAGTCTTCGAATTAATTAATTATTTACCTCACGTTAGTCTCATTCCAAACGTCGTAAATTGTTGGTTATCTGCACGAACCCAGTCTTCACTATGAGTCATCCATACATCAATTGTCTTACAATCATTTATTTACTAACTAAGTAATTCACAGAAATGCATAACACAAACAAACAAAATAGATATGTTTACAAAGAAATGATAGCGGATGTGCCCTAGTGGGATAAACCGGTATCGCGGCTTGGTGGACAAAAAGGGAAGTGGGGGTCAACTGAGATGAGACACTACAAAGTTGATAATTATAACAATTGAAATGCTAATCCTTTGAAAATGAACGCCCACTCATTCGGGAATAATTGCAATCAATATATATATATATTTACGCTCAGTGTGTCGTCGGGATCTCTGTTGAAAAGTTTGTTTCTATTGGAGAGTCTGTCCTCCCTCTCTCCGTCGTGGTTAGGATGGATAGTTCAGAGTGACATTCATTCATGTCGTTATAGAATGATGTTTCGGCGGTTGTCGGTCTTCGCGTTCAATGATACTGAATTCCTAGCTGCAGACTAGTAATTAATATCAAAGACTTGTTCTTATTCTGTCGGTATCGATAGTCTAAGAGTTTAACCACGTGGTATGGTTAAAAGATTCAGCCATCTACTCAAACCTTAGGTTTATGGTCTCCTCTCAAACCTTGGCCCTCTCGTTATCGAGGTAAGCTGGTCTGGTGATAGAAAACCCGGGTGGGGGTTTTATTCAGAAGAGCAGAAAAGGGCCTGTCCCAGGACGCAAGACCATAACTGTGCTCATGGGCGGTCCTCTGATTTAGTTAAACTCCAAAGGGAATTGGAGTTTCCTTCAATAAACAGTCCAAAATCACATTACACAATTTCACAAACAGTATCATCCTCACTCATTCATCTTATACAACAATTAGATGTAAGC
Organism: Salvelinus namaycush; assembly: GCF_016432855.1. NCBI lineage: Eukaryota > Metazoa > Chordata > Actinopteri > Salmoniformes > Salmonidae > Salvelinus > Salvelinus namaycush. The sequence continues at coordinate 10,644,316 of NC_052340.1, read as the reverse complement.
CTCATATCTGAGGCTATTGTATAAACAGCGTTATGGTAATGTGGCCGTATTGTCTCCCATGAGTTTCACAAGATTGTACCAAATGGACCAGTTCATAGCTGGATTCTTCACCGATCTTTTATACCTTCTCCAGAACATAAATGTTGTTCGGACCTCAAGTTCTGTGAGGTGGAAGAAATTCATTTGTTCTCTCTATGAAAACTAACTCTCTCTCTATACGGTGGCCATGAGGAGATAATCTCCTCCAGGAATTTACGACCTCTCTGACCACAGCAGCCTGGTAGTAGGAGACAGAGAGAGGGGGATTGTGCTCGCTGTACCCAAAGAGGGCAACGTCATTACACAGGCATGTGTCAGCACTGTAGCTATGAAGCCACCCATACCTATTGTCACACCTGCACTATTCATTGAGCCTAGCGTAAGCCTGTCTCTTTGTTAAACATTAAGTAATGCTGTGCACCGTGCCTGGATAGGTAAAACACATCAGGACTCAGCTCTCACTAAGCCATTAGGATGATTTTAAATGTGAAGCTCACTCACATCCTCTATTCTATTCTCCACAGAGGAAGCTTGGAAATAGAGGGAACAACATCTGAAAGCTGTGTGAAACTGCAAATCTATCACTGCCTTAACTTCTTGTCAATATGGGGGCGCTGTTTCCACTTTGGAAAAAATCGTGCCCAAATTAAACTGCCTCGTACTCTATTCTACACCGTACAATATGCATATTATTATTACTATTGGATAGAAAACACTCAAGTTTCTAAAACTGTTTGAATTATATCTGTGAGTAAAACAGAACTAATTTTGCAACAAACTTCCTGACAGGAAGTGAAAAATCTGAAAACGATGCTCTGTTCCAGGGCCTGCCTATTGAATTGTCTTATATTTATGGATATGCATGCACTGCATACGCAGTGGTGGAATGGGGTGTCTAGCTTGATCTGAGGTCGAACAAGAGCTCTTGGAATGACGTGTCCAGAATTTCCTTTCTCTACCTAGGCGCGGGAAGCACCTGTCTTATGATAAGCGTTCGGTATACACGTCATCAACATTGGCTAGCCTTGTGGAGCGAATTCGACAGGAGAGAAGGACATTCTAAAACCAAACAACGATTTATTCTGGACAAAGGACTCCTTGTACAAGATTCTGATGGAAGCTCAGCAAAAGTAAGAACAATTTATGATGTTATTTCGTATTTTGCATTAAGAACTAATGTATCTTTCATTTGCTGTCCAACATGTATTTTTTAGTAAAGTTTATGATGAGTTCTTTGGTCAGATTAGGTGAGTGTCCAAAATAGCTCCGGACAATTTGGTGAATCGATGCTACATATTCACAATGTATAACCACGGTTTGCAGCTCTAAATATGCACATTTTCGAACAAAACATAAGTGTATTGTATAACCTGATGTTATAAGACTGTCATCTGATGAAGTTGGTCAAGGTTAGTGATTAATTTTATATCTTTTGCTGGTTTTTGCGATCGCTACCTTTTGCTGCTAATAAATGGCGTTGTGTGTTTGGCTATTGTGGTAAGCTAATATAATGCTATATTGTGTTTTCGCTGTAAAACACTTAAAAAATCGGAAATATTGGCTGGATTCACAAGATGTTTATCTTTCATTTGCTGTACACCATGTATTTTTCATAAATGTTTTATGATGAGTATTTATGTATTTCACGTTGCTCTCTGTAATTATTCTGGCTGCTTTGGTGATAGCTGCAATGTAGCTGCAATGTAAAACTATGATTTATACCTCAAATATGCACATTTTCGAACAAAACATACATTTATTGTATAACATGTTATAAGACTGTCATCTGATGAAGTTGTTTCTTGGTTAGTGACTAATTATATCTCTATTTGGTCGGTTTTGTGATAGCTACCTATGCGGTAGAAAAATGGTGAAAATATGCGGTTGAGTCTTTTGCTATTGTGGTTAGCTAATAGAAATACATATTGTGTTTTCGCTGTAAAACATTTTAAAAATCGGAAATGATGGCTGGATTCACAAGATGTTTATCTTTCATTTGCTGTATTGGACTTGTGATTTCATGAAAATTATATTATATGATATCCCTGTCGCGTTAGGCTAGGCTATGCTAGTCAGCTTTTTTGATGAGGAGGATCCCGGATCCGGGAGAGAGAAGCGGTAGAGGTTAACCCCTGGCAGTTATTGTCCCCCCAGGGTGCTTACTGCATATCAAACATAAATACAGTGAAAGAGTGTCATGCTGGTGTCAATGATTCGGGAGACAGGTGCAGGAATGCGTAATAGGGTGTTTATTAAACCTAAATTACGGCGTGCCGTATAATGGCATGGGGATGAAGACCAAACAAACACTATACAATAACACAGGGTTGAAACCCAAACAAAAGAGCGAAGAGTACCTCGAATAAATAACATACTCGCACAATGATTAAACTTCTTATGGCTGCATCCCGCTACCGGGATCGATACGACAACAGCCAGTGAAAGTGCAGGGCGCCAAATACAAACAACAGAAATCTCATAATTAAAATTCCTCAAACATACATGTGTCTTATATCATTTAAAGGTAATCTTGTTGTGAATCCCACCAAAGTGTCCGATTTCAAATATGCTTTTCAGCGAAAGCACTACAAACGATTATGTTAGGTCACCACCAAACCACAATAAGCACAGCCATTTTTCCAGCGAAATATAGCAGTCACAAAAAGCAGAAATAGAGATAAAATGAATCACTAACCTTTGATTATCTTCATCAGATGACACTCATAGGACTTCATGTTACACAATACATGCATGTTTTGTTTGATAAAGTTCATATTTATATCAAAAAATCTGAGTTTACATTGGAGCGTTACATTCACTAGTTCCAAAAACATCAAGTGATTTTGCATAGCCACATCGTTTCAACAGAAATACTCATCATAAATGTAGATGATAATACAAGTTATACACATGGAATTATAGATATACCTCTCCTTAATGCAACCGCTGTGTCAGATTTCAAAAAAACTTTACAGAAAAAGCAACCCATGCAATAATCTGAGACGGCGCTCAGAAATATAATAAAATTAGCCGCCATTTTGGAGTCAACAGAAACCAGAAATACATGATAAATGTTTCCTTACCTTTGATCAACTTCATCAGAATGCAGTCCCAGGAATCCCAGGTCCACAATAAATGCTTGATTTGTTCAATAATGTCCGTTATTTATGTCCAATTAGCTACTTTGGTTAGCGCGTTTGATAAACAATTCCAAAGTCACAAAGCGCGTCCACTATAACGTGACGAAATGTCCAAAAGTTCCATAACAGTCAGTAGAAACATGTCAAACGATGTACAGAATCAATCTTTAGAATGTTGTTAACATACATCTTGAATAACGTTCCAACCGGAGAATTAGATTGACTTCAGATGAGCGGTGGAACGGAGGTCCTCCTCATGTGAACGTGCATGTGAAAGCATGGTCAGCTCGTGGCAGTGGTGACAAATTCCTGTCTCCTCCGGCCCCCCTTCACATTAGAGTCATCAAACAAAGTTCTATTGACTTGACATCTAGTGGAAGCCATAGGAAGTGAAAACACATCAATATCTCCCTGTAATTTCAATGAGAGCTTGGTTGAAAATCTGCCACCTCAGAGAAAATTCAAACAGGAAGTGGAACTTCTCAGGTTTTTGCCTGCCATATGAGTTCTGTTATACTCACAGACATAATTCAAACAGTTTTAGAAACTTCAGAGTGTTTTCTATCCAATACTACTAATAATATGCAAATATTAGCAACTGGGACTGAGGTGCAGGCAGTTTACTATGGGCACCTCTGTGCACCAATCATCCAAGCTACTCAATACTGCCCCTGCAGCCATAAGAAGTTAACAAACGGGACGAGACCCGTAATCATCTGCACAATCCACAATGACACGAAAGCCAAAACACACAGCACAGGTACTCACACACACCAATGGACATTGCAACAATAATGGACAGCCCAATGGAAACCAAAGGGCACACTTATACAAGTACTAATCAGTGGGAATGGGGGGACAGGTGTGCGTAATGAAAGTTCCGGAGGGATCCGTGACAAAGAGGAGTAGAGGGACTCATCTACATCAGCCTCTGTCACAAACTAATGAGAACTCACCCATTGATTCCTATCAGGTTTACCACACAAACCCCTTCTCATTTCGCCGACCGAGATGGCCGCCTCGCTTCGCGTTCCTAGGAAAATATGCAGTATTTTGTTTTTTTATGTGTTATTCCTTACATTGGTACCCCAGGTAATCTTAGGTTTCATTACATACAGTCGGAGGAACTACTGAATATAAGAGCAACGTCAACTCACCATCGTTACAACCAGGAATATGACTCTCCCGAAGCGGATCCTGTGTTTTGCCTTCCACCCAATACAATGGATCTGATCCCAGCCGGCGACCCTAAACAACGACGCCGTAAAAGGGGCAAACGAAGCGGTCTCCTGGTCAGGCTTCGGAGACGGGCACATCGCCAGCCCTGAACGAACTTTATCTGACTCTTTGTAAACTGGAAACCACACACCCTGAGGCTGCATTCATCGTAGCTGGGGATTTTAACAAGGCTAATCTGAAAACAAAACTCCCTAAATTCTATCAGCATATCGATTGTGCTACCAGGGCTGGTAAAACCTTGGATCATTGTTATACTAACTTCCGCGACGCATATAAGGCCCTCCCCCGCCCTCCTTTCGGAAAAGCTGACCACGACTCCATTTTGTTGCTTCCAGGCTACAAACAGAAACTAAAACAGCAAGCTCCCGCGCTCAGGTCTGTTCAACGTTTCAAGACTGCTTCGATCACGTGGATTGGGATATGTTCCGCATTGCGTCCAACAACAACATTGACGAATACGCTGATTCGGTGAGCGAGTTCATTAGAAAGTGCATTGACGATGTCGTACCCACAGCAACGATTAAAACATTCCCAAACCAGAAACCGTGGATTGATGGCAGCATTCGCGTGAAACTGAAAGCACGAACCGCTGCTTTTAACCAGGGCAAGGTGACTTGAAACATGACCGAATACAAACAGTGTAGCTATTCCCTCCGCAAGATAATCAAACAAGCTAAGTCCCAGTATAGAGACAAAGTAGAGTCGCAATTCAACAGCTTAGACACAAGAGGTATGTGGCAGGGTCTACAGTCAATCACGGATTACAAAAAGAAAACCAGCCCCATCGCGGACAAGGATGTCTTGCTCCCAGACAGACTAAATAACTTTTTTGCTCGCTTTGAGGACAATACAGTGCCACTGACACGGCCCGCTACCAAAACCTGCGGGCTCTCCTTCACTGCAGCCGAGGTGAGTAAAACATTTAAACGTGTTAACCCTCGCAAGGCTGCAGGCCCAGACGGCATTCCCAGCCGCGTCCTCAGAGCATGCGCAGACCAGCTGGCTGGTGTGTTTAAGGACATATTCAATCAATCCTTATCCCAGTCTGCTGTTCCCACATGCTTCAAGAGGGCCACCATTGTTCCTGTTCCCAAGAAAGCTAAGGTAACTGAGCTAAACGACTACCGCCCCGTAGCACTCACTTCCGTCATCATGAAGTGCTTTGAGAGACTAGTCAAGGACCATATCACCTCTACCCTACCTGACACCCTAGACCCACTCCAATTTGCTTACCGACCCAATAGGTCCACAGACGACGCAATCGCAACCACACTGCACACTGCCCTAACTATCTGGACAAGAGGAATACCTATGCGAGAATGCTGTTCATCGACTACAGCTCAGCATTTAACACCATAGTACCCTCCAAACTCGTCATCAAGCTCGATACCCTGGGTCTCGACCCCGCCCTGTGCAACTGGGTCCTGGACTTCCTGACGGGCCGCCCCCAGGTGGTGAGGGTAGGTAACAACATCTCCACCCCGCTGATCCTCAACACTGGGGCCCCACAAGGGTGCGTTCTGAGCCCTCTCCTGTACTCCCTGTTCACCCACGACTGCGTGGCCATGCACGCCTCCAACTCAATCATCAAGTTTGCGGACGAGACTACAGTGGTAGGCTTGATTACCAACAACGACGAGACGGCCTACAGGGAGGAGGTGAGGGCCCTCGGAGTGTGGTGTCAGGAAAATAACCTCACACTCAACGTCAACAAAACAAAGGAGATGATTGTGGACTTCAGGAAACAGCAGAGGGAGCACCCCCCTATAAACATCGACGGGACAGTAGTGGAGAAGGTGGAAAGTTTTAAGTTCCTCGGTGTACACATCACGGACAAACTGAATTGGTCCACCCACACAGACAGCGTCGTGAAGAAGGCGCAGCAGCGCCTCTTCAACCTCAGGAGGCTGAAGAAATTCGGCTTGTCACCAAAAGCACTCACAAACTTCTACAGATGCACAATCGAGAGCATCCTGTCGGGCTGTATCACCGCCTGGTACGGCAACTGCTCCGCCCACAACCGTAAGGCTCTCCAGAGGGTAGTGAGGTCTGCACAACGCATCACCGGGGGCAAACTACCTGCCCTCCAGGACACCTACACCACCCGATGTCACAGGAAGGCCATAAAGATCATCAAGGACAACGACCACCCGAGCCACTGCCTGTTCACCCCGCTATCATCCGGAAGGCGAGGTCAGTACAGGTGCATCAAAGCAGGGACCGAGAGACTGAAAAACAGTTTCTATCTCAAGGCCATCAGACTGTTAAACAGCCACCACTAACATTTAGCGGCCGCTGCCAACATACTGACTCAACTCCAGCCACTTTAATAATGGGAATTGATGGAAATTATGTAAAAATGTATCACTAGCCACTTTAAACAATGCCACTTAATATAATGTTTACATACCCTACATTACTCATCTCATATGTATATGTATATACTGTACTCTATATCATCTACTGCATCTTGCCATCTTTATGTAATACATGTATCACTAGCCACTTTAAACTATGCCACTTTATGTTTACTCATCTACATTACTCATCTCATATGTATAGACTGTACACTATAATATCTACTGCATCTTGCCTATGCCGTTCTGTACCATCACTCATTCATATATCTTTATGTACATATTCTTTATCCCTTTACACTTGTGTGTATAAGGAATTGTGTGGAATTGTTGTGGAATTGTTAGGTTAGATTACTTGTTGGTTATTACTGCATTGTCTGAACTAGAAGCACAAGCATTTCGCTACACTCGCATTAACATCTGCTAACCATGTGTATGTGACAAATAATATTTGATTTGATTTGATTTGATTTCACTGCATTAGCTGCTTGCTGCACAGACCACGAGAAAAGGACTGGGCTGAACAATGAACCTACCCATATGCTTAGTGAAATATGGCAAGGGGTGACAGTCTTTGCTATGAAAACATTTGTTGTTATATTTAGGTGGAATAAGAGGATTCAAAGGGGTATCTATGGCTTCAGGTAGTCAAAAGATATTGTTAGAAATGAGAATGCTGTAACACATACTGGTCAAAATGCCTTTGACAACAACAAGCGAGAGCTCTTATCATCAGATGTAATTTACAGAGCGTTACCCAAATTACCCGGGACCAACCTTTCCTGCTTTACTATGGGATCCTGACCGATCAAAGCGATCACTGAGGAGGCTGAAGGTGCCGGTGCAGTTGATGTAAATCACGAGTAACATTCTCTGAAATACATTTCACAGACAGAGAGAAAATAACTAACATGTAAATGTGACTACTACTACAAACTGTGTGTGTGTGTGTGTGTGTGTGTGTGTGTGTGTGTGTGTGTGTGTGTGTGTGTGTGTGTGTGTGTGTGTGTGTGTGTGTGTGTCATCAATTAATGGCAGTAGCCATGATTGTCCTCATAATTAAATTACAGTGTCTCCATCTCTTCAGGATCAGTGACTATCAGGAGCCTAGCCTGTGTGGGTTGACCAGGCCCCATACTGCACCACTGCAGCCCCCCTCATCTCTCCTGACAGTCATTATGATCCTTTATGGTGGATCGTAGGCATAGGCAGCCAACCGCAGCACATCTGAATACTGATGCAAAGGAGACTTTTGCCACAACTAATCATAATTTGGTCCAAGTTCCCCACTTTTAGTCCGGCTGGCCTCTACCATGCTAATTATTAACCACATTCTTTAATGGGTTTTTAAACCCCCATGATGCTGTATCTGCCACGTATGCCATTAGTCATGTGTACTACAGATGTCAGTGCTGCCTGGAAAAAAACTACACGTCTATTGATCAGTTTTGCATATACTATGTTTGCATAACTATGCATTAAGTGAGTACTGGCATTTACAGAAAAAGCAGATGTTGTATACACTGGGAAAATAACATACTGTATGCTAGGGCTGGGCGATATGGCAAATAAATGATCACGATATATTTTTTTCAATCGATAACGATAATTGATATTAATGATATTAATCAAATCATGTTTAAAAGGTGCATATCTGCTTCAGACTCAAGCCTGCCTGAACAAACCAAAGACTTTAATGTTTCTTATTTATTGTCAGAAGTAGAACTCACAAATAACATTTGAACTCCACTTTTTTTAAAGCTGTAAACCCTTACAAGTCATGAGCAAGAAATAAAAATATAAAAAATAAAATAGTGCAAGTCAATATGCATTATAACTGTTAGCCTAATGGCACATCACAGTTGAATTTGGGGTAGTTGTTGTCAAGGCTGTCTACGGTCTCTGGCTTTAAAGCTGCCCCATGGCAGGTCACTATGTTGGTACCTGTGCTAAAAACACGCTCTATGCGGGAGCTGGTCGCAGGAATGCACAGGTAGCGCTTTGCCAGGTGGCTGACTTTGGGAAAAAACTTTCACTGGTGACAGTGAAACCAGTCCAGTGGATTGGTTTCACTGTCAGCATCAGGAGACTGAAGGTAGCAGCTGAGTTCCTTGTCTACCAGCTAGATTTCAGTAAGACCTGTGGTGGTGGGGCATGGCTTTTTGCCCAGTGACTTTCTCTTTTTCAGCTGGCAGTTGTGGTGAAGCAGCAGCAACATCTCCCTGTGCTGGGCTTGGGTTTTCATGTCCCTTATTGACCTTTTCTGAGACAGCTCTTGCTTTTATGTGGCCCATCTTCTTGTCTTTGATGTAATGTGTTTTAGACCGGGGGTCGACCAACGAGGCCAGGAGGTCATCTGTGGCTAGGTCATCATATTTCTCATTCAGATAGTCCATGACTATCGTTTTCATGGTTTGGGTGAGCTCTGTTTCGCCATCATCAGGTTTCATGACCTCTGTATTGAACAGGTGCAGTACTGGCTTCAGGTAAGACACACTGACAGAGCATCTGAATTCTAGGAGTGGGGTCAATGCCTGGTTGATGGACTCAAGAACATCTATATCTGTATAGGTGGGAGCTAAGTGCCGGGTCTTCTTGTCACTGGACATGACCTGTGAAATGGCTTTCTCCTGCTCCAGTACTCTTTGCACCATCTTTTGACGCGATCCCCAGCTGGTAGGCGACTCTGTCACCAACTTGTGCTGGGGTAGGTTGTGTTCTTTTTGACCAACTGCCAGGTCTCTCTTCTTTTCCACCAATAGGAAAAGGCACCTACCACTTTCTTACACACTCCAATTGCTCGATCCACCCATTTGTCTCTACCCACTCTCTCTAAGAGAAATCAAGAGATTTTAATAAAATGTTAAAATCACAATAACCGCTTTAGTTATGAACAAATGTAGTATTCAACATAATCAGTTGATGAAAAAAATGCACATTTAGTTTAATCTAACCAATCACTTCAATATACACAATTGACAAGGTTACTTACCAATGGCCAAGTGCAGACGATGTCCAAAACATTGCAGTCGGGTCCATTTGTTGATTTTAGCAGGCCTTCACCATGTTCGCACCACTATCCGTTGTAATGCAGACCTGTCTGTCTTGACTGAGTCCCCAGGAGGCGAGAGCGTCAATGAGCCCCTCTGCTATAGCCTCACCCGTGTGGTCGTCAGGAAAGTATGATGTTTGAAGGCATTCACTTCGAAGATTCCACTCTTTGTCAATATAGTGGATAGTGAGGCTATATAAGGCTCTGACGTGCGACTCGACCACAGATTGGTAGTAGTAGCAAAATACGTAAGATCTGTCTTGAGCTGTTCCTTAACTTTTTCTCTACACTCGGCGTAGAGTTTGGGCAGTGCAGTGTGAGAGAAATGTTTGTGGCCAGGGAGCACGTACCTGGGGTCAATTAAATTGATTAGCCTCTTGAAACCTTCCTTTTCAACTGTGCTAATTGGTAGGATGTCCTTAGCAATGCAATGCAACGCATAATAGCATTTGTGATGTCTTTGTGTCTTTTCGATGTTTGCTCGTAGGGCATAAACGCTGTCAGTGTTCGCTGCTTTGGGCGAACATCCCTAGAATGGCTGGTGCTTGAGGGACGTTTATCAATACCGGGGGCAAACTCAAACTTTCTGCATGTTACAAAGATTGATTTTGCTTCAGATGGTGAAAAAGTTTTGTCGTATTACCAGACTTGGTAGCCACCTGTCTACGGCACAATTTGCACTGAACATTGCTCTGCTCTTTGTCGGACTTCAAAAAGCCAAACCACTTCCAAATTACTGAAACAGTTTAACCCTTTATATCAATAATTTCTTTGTTGAAAGCAGCTGTCACTGCCACTGTTTTTGCCTACATCACTAATTTTTTGTGGTTAATAGTGGTTACTCCATCACTCGAGGTGCTGGTTTTTAGTGGGCGTATACCGCTCCATGTGCATTTGTCACTTCTCCACATGTTCCTGCTACGTCACAGAGGTGAAATGGACTACTGTACCTAATTATTCTATATCGACATTATCGAAAATGTATATCTCGTTATTGAGGGAAGTAATTACCACGATAATTATTGATGTTGATTTATCGCCTAGTATTGATCCGAGTAAAATAGTACCATTTTATGAGTCACTAAAGACATTTTCCTTACATTTGCAGTAATTAGTATAGGTTTCAGCACCATGCTGACCTGGCAGGTCTTAATGGAATTATCAATCTCCATAAGTTGTCCATTTTAAGACTTCCTTCCTAAAGGGACTCCATTAGTTCAAATCTTCAGGTTACATCGTCAGACCAACAAATACAGTAAGAGGTATCTGCCACAAAATTGTCTATTTCTTCCCTGGTGGATTGCAGTGTGCAATCATTTAAAAAAAAAAAAAAACTGAATGGGCATGCTGAAAGGGCTTTATGAATTCATATACAAACACTGATTGTTGCTTCTGGGATTTACCCAACTTAGTGGAGAACATGAGAACACATCCATATATTATCTACCTTATTTTCACACTAACCTTTTCCTTTGGTCATGGAATTGTTTGTTCTAATAAGGTTAGGCCTAAGAGGCATCACAGTTCCTCTATCGGTTTAGGCTTACAATACCGGTGAATATGAAAACAATTAACTCTTATGCGACAGTATCTCCCGACCGCTCCGGTCTCAGCCTCCAGTATTTATGCTGCAATAGTTTGTGTCGGGGGGCTAGGGTCAGTCTGTTATATCTACACAGCACTTTGTGACATTGGCTGATGTAAAAAGGGCTTTATAAATACATTTGATTGATTGACAGTTTTTGGGTATATTCACTACCTACAGCACTGGAAAAAGCTGGTGAGCAATCACTATCAGGTCAAGAAGGTGGTACGTTGCCATGTCCAAGATACAAATCCAGCAGCTTAAATGTGCCTACAGTAAACAACTCATGCGTTTACATTTCCTTTAAAATATATTTCATTAAGTCTGCTTCCATACAAGGGGAGAAAAACATTTATATTTTCTTTAATGTCTGTACTTTAGACCAATTAGCAGCCAAAATTTTAAATACATCAATGTTAATTATTTTCAAGTTTTTTATGAAAATCTTACAGTTTAAGTCGGAAGTTTACATACACTTAGGTTGGAGTCATTAAAAATAGTTTTTCAACCACTCCACAAATTTCTTGTTAACAAACTATAGTTTTGGCAAGTCAGGAAGGGATCACCTTTGTGCATGAAGTCATTTTTCCAACAATTGTTTACAGACAGACTATTTCACTTATAATTCCTTGTACCACAGTTCCAGTGGGCCAAAAGTTTACATACAGTAAGTTGACTGTGCCTTTAAACAACTTGTCAAATTCAAAAAAAGTATCTCATGGCTTTAGAAGCTTCTGATAGGCTAATTGACAACATTTGAGTCAATTGCAGGTGTACCTGTGGATGTATTTCAATGCCTACCTTCAAACTCAGTGCCTCTTTGCTTGACATCATGGGAAAATCAAAAGAAATCAGCAAAGACCTCAGAAAACAAATTGTAGACCTCCACAAGTCTGGTTCATCCTTGGGAGCAATTTCCAAACGCCTGAAGGTACCACGTTCATCTGTACAAACAATAGTACGCAAGTACAAACGCCATGGGACTAAGCAGCCGTCATACCGCTGAGGAAGGAGTGTATTTGTAAATGTATTTGACTAAGGTGTATGTAAACTTCCGACTTCAACTGTATATCCTTTTATTAAAAAGTTAAAATGAATTGTGTGAGTTCTGTTACCTAGAGATGGACTTTCTTTGGTGCGAAAAGTGCAAATCAATCCCCGAACAACAGCAAAGGACCCTGTGAAAATGCTAGAGGAAAGGGGTACAAAGTATCTATCTCCACAGTAAAACGAGTCCTATATCGCCATAATGACCATTAGCAAAAGGGGGAGGCTTGCAAGCCGAAGAACACCATCCCAACCGTGAAGCACAGGGGTGGCAGCATCATGTTTTGGGGGTGCTTTGCTGCAGTGAAGAAAAAGTGGGTGCGAGCTAGGAGGCCTACAAATCTGACTCAGTTACACCAGCTCTGTCAGGAGGAATGGGCCAAAATTCACCCAACTTATTGTGGGAAGCTTGTGGAAGGCTACCCGAAACGTTGGACCCAAGTTAAACAATTTAAAGGCAATGCTACCCAATACTAATTGAGTATGTGAACTTCTGACCCACTCAGAATGTGATGAAAGAAATAAAAGCTGAAATAAATCACACTCTGCTATTATTCTGACATTTCACATTCTTAAAATAAAGTGGTGATCCTAACTGACCTAAGACAGGGAATTTTTACTAGGATTAAATGTCAGTAATTGTGAATAACTGAGTTTAAATGTATTTGACTAAGGTGTATGTAAACTTCCGACTTCAACTGTATATCCTTTTATTAAAAAGTTAAAATGAATTGCTTTTAGATTAAAAAGTAATCAACGTCTCCTTGAGCAAAGAAAAATATAGAATAGAATGAATTAATGACACAGGATCAACCTCCTTTCAAATTGGTGAAAATGTTCTCAAAATACAATTGATGTACAGTGCATTCGTAAAGTATTCAGACCCCTTGATTTTCTCCACATTTTGTTACATTACAGAATTTTTTTCTAAAACAGAAATACCTTATTTACATAAGTATTCAGACCCTTTGCTATAAGACTCGAAATTGAGCTCAGTGCATCCTGTTTCCTATTGATCGTCCATGATTGGAATCCACCTGTGGAAAATTCAATTGATTGGACATGATTTGGAAAGGCACACACATGTCTATATAAGGTCCCACAGTTGACAGTGCATGTCAGAGCAAAAACCAAGCCATGAGGTTGAATGAATTGTCCGTAGAGCTCCGAGACAGGATTGTGTCGAGGCACAGATCTGGGGAAGGGTACCAAAACATTTCTGCAGCATTGAAGGTCCCCAAGAACATAGTGGCCTCCATCATTCTTAAATGGAAAAAGTTTGGAACCACCAAGACTTTTCTTAGAGCTGGCCGCCCGGCCAAACTGAGCAATCGGGGGAGAAGGGCCTTGGTCAGGAAGGTGACCAAGAACCCTATGGTCTCTCTGACAGAGCTTCAGAGTTCCTCTGTGGAGATGGGAGAACCTTCCAGAAGGACAACCATCTCTGCAGCACTCCACCAATCAGGCCTTTATGGTAGAGTGGCCAGACGGAAGCTAGTTCTTAGTAAAAGACACATGACAGCCCACTTGGAGTTTGCCAAGAGGCACCTAAAGGACTGTCAGACCATGAGAAACAAGATTCCCTGGTCTGATGAAACCAAGATTGAACTTTTTGGCCTGAATGCCAAGCGTCACTTCTAGAGGAAACCTGGCACCATCCCTACGGTGAAGCATGGTTGGGGCAGCATCATGCTGTGTGGATGTTTTTCAATGGCAAGGACTGGGAGACTAGTCAGGATCGAGGGAAAGATGAACGGCACAAAGTACCGAGAGCTCCTTGAAGTAAACCTTGCTCCAGAGCGCTCAGGACCTCAGACTGGGGCAAAGGTTCACCTTCCAACAGGACAACGACCAAGAGCACACAGCCAAGACAACGCAGGAGTGGCTTCGGGACAAGTCTCTGAATGTCCTTGAGTGGCCCAGCCAGAGCCCGGACTTTAACGCGATCGAACATCCCTGGAGAGTTCTGAAAATAGCTGTGCAGCGACGCTCCCCATCCAGCCTGACACAGCTTGAGAGGATCTGCAGAGGAGAATTGGAGAAACTCCCCAAATACAGGTGTGCCAAGCTTGTAGTGTCATAGCCAAGAAGACTTGAGCCTGTAATCGCTTCCAAGGGTACTTCAACGAATACTTATGAAAATGTGATATTTCCGTTTTTGATTTGTTATACATTTGCAAAATAAAAAAATAACCTGTTTTTGCTTTGTCATTATGGGGTGGTGTGGGTAGATTGATGAGGGAAAAAAACAATTTAATCAATTTTAGAATAAGGCTGTATGGAACGAAACAAAATGTGGAAAATTCAAGGGGTCTGAATACTGAATGCACTGTATATAAATTATTTAACATTAGCATGAAATACAGAATAAGAGAAAAAAAGTTAGTTCATATCATTAAAACTTCCTGAAAAGCATGAACAGTTCACCATGGAACCATGGGAGAGTACCCATCATGAAAACATAGGATGGGGACTAAAGCACAATGTTCTTTGACTTGTGCTGTTGTTTTGAAGGCCCAAAGGTCAACACCAAATTTTTCCTCTAATTTCGTTATGATGCTTTCCTCAAAATATCACACTTATCAAGAGATGAAAATTGCACGTATTACTCAATTCTGCTTGGAGCCCCTCTCGTAAAGTTAATTGTAGTAAAGCTACAAAAGTGTTGGTTTAAAAATACATTGGTTTTGTGTGTCTCTCAGTTTGTGTGGAGCTGTTTAAATGTCTTCTGTGTTGTTCAGCCATGCATTATGCATTGCAATATGTTAAAGGTCAAATTCCTTACGCCTCAAATATTTCAACATATTACGTGCAGAGGAAGCATGGGCGCGGCATGTGGGGACTAAACTTAAATCTACATGTTGGAGACGTTATGGACATTGAGCATAAAGTAAGAACCGAGCAAATTAATTTTGACTCGAGAAACACCTGGAGCATATGCATGGTGCGCGGTATGGACCAGCTGCCAATATGCAAATGTGTGTTAATCAAGTAAGCACACACGGATACCAATTCAACTGACAAATTATGGACATTACCTTAAGAGGGCTGATTACATGTAGTGACATTAAATTATGCAGACAATGCAAATAACATAAAAAACAGACTGAAGTCTAAAGTAAAGACCTACTTTGCTTTCCCATGCAGTAGAAAACACTCATATATCTCGACTCAGGGTTTTAGTCTGTTTATAAGATGCAGTGGAGTTCCTAGTAGTAGGTAGGTGCCCTTATAAGGGAGATGGTGATGATAAAGAGCTGTGCTTTCTGAACCTGGCACCAGCACACAGACATGTTGCCTCTTGGCTATTCTCAAATAGGCTTTGTGGGAACGTCTCCCCTCAGACTGTGTGTGGTGGAAACTTTACTCTGGGATATGTTGCTCTTATACACAGCCAAAAAGAAATGTCCCAGGAGGGTTAGATTACAGCTTTTCAACACTAAAATAGGTGGAAACAAAGTTGTTGCCATTATGAAAGAGTGAGTGATTTATTTACCCCTAACAGGCAGTTTTATCACAGCAATACATACACATTTGTATTTTCACCTAGGGCCTATAAATGTGGTTTCCCTTTTTAACCTGAGGTTTTCATTCTATAGACGATAACATTGGAGTAACCTAAGCATGTATTCATATGACACAACAACCAACCACACAGCGTTCACAAGGTTGAGCCCACACTTCAATCTCCACAAATGGATGAGTGAGATTTATCTTTATAGATGGAGGAGCGGGTTTAACGGTGGTACAATCGGTTGGTTTAATGTCAACCTTGACTGGAATAACTCAATTTCATATCTGGATTATAAAATGGCTATAATTTGCTCATGGTGTCATAAATCTAAGTTGCTATGATTTTACCTCATTAGTTTCATGTCTAAGTCAGCAGCTCTGGTAGAAAAACAGAAGGGAAATGAACAAAGAAAATCATTCTGTTATTCCATTAACAATGCTGTTGTGAGAGAAAGAATCAAGTACTGCAGACGATTTCAACCAGTTACAGTATGAATAATGCTTTATAAATAGGTGTTTGACAGTGATTGATAGACTAGACTGTATATGCACTTAGTTCCACGCACACAGGTATTACTGTAATCCTGGTCAGCCTGTTGCTCAGGCCTTATGTTTTTCTGTGGTTCAGACTACACAGAAATCCAGGCTAGCCAACTCATCTCAGCATACCCACCCAACACATGGAATATTCACTTCCAGCAGCCCATTTAGAAAATCCTTTATTCAAAATGCATCCACAGTTGAACTGGGGGTTACACTAGAGAGCAGGCCGGGGAGGTTCCGAAAAGCTCCATAACATTTAGCTATTAGCAGCGAGAGGCAGAGGGGCTGGTGGGTATGACTGACTGATTGAAATGGCATTTAATGTGGCAGATGTGTGCTGTAGGGGGATTTCACCTCACACAGCCACTGCATAAAATATCTACAAACCTAATGTTGATCTAAAAACCTAATGTAAAGTAGATCTATGTGAAAGGCCGTACCTATTCACTGACGAAATCCTGGGCAGGGCAGCACGAAATGAGACGCAGAGATGTGACTTCAACAAAAAGAAGGAAATTGTATTGGGAGTTCTTCTTTCAACTCTCCCCGGGGCCGTACAAACAAAGGCCTAGGTAATGGCTATCCAAACAAAACCAACAAAAAAATAGAACAGTTGGTACCACACGCCAATCCAACAGCTTGAGCCGAACCTATAACCGGGAATCCTACTGTCCATAGAATCCGGCTCATAATCACTCTCTCCCCTCTGCCCCTTCAGTCAGGTCCTTAACATGCTGACCAGACCGGACACATCGCGTGCGCGAGTGTCGCAAAATAAATTTAGAAATCCATGTTATTCAATTATTGCACCCACACTGCTCGCACGCGCCAACAAACATCTGCGATGCAAATCGCGCTGAAAGTCCTGCCTCTCCCATCTCCTCATTGGTTTATAGAAGCAGGTACCCATGTGCCATCTCCTCATTGGTTATACCCACGTGAGTGATAGAAAGACTAAATGTTTTGCTGGTTGTCATGGTAAAAGTGTAAAACGCCAATCACCATATAAGTTCAAAGATGAAAAAGCCTGGAAGGAGGAGAGATGACTAGAAACGATTCGGTTGGCCGTTTTATGTGTGGATTAATTCTCGGAGTAGAAGACCTTGTGCATTTCAGATAAAATAAAAACTCTATGTTTATATCCCAGGACAAATTAGCTAGCAACAGCAAGCTAGCTAAATAGGATAAGTTAGCTAGCAAGTGCAAGCTAACTAGCTAAATTGCCATACATGTTTATTGCTTTTCGACCTGTCCCCAAATTAATGTCATTGGTTCAGAGTTTGTTTTGATATTTTAACCTGGGTGTCGTGATCGCGTTTGGTGTAGGGGGACAAAATACATTTATGCACGATAGCGCACGATGGTGCACGTGCGCAGCCGGTTTGGGTTCCGTGTGAGAGCACAAACAATCATCAGTCAATTGGCCTCAGGTGAGCTCATCAGTAGTGGCTGTACTGCGGCCCACATCCAGGAGAGGGCGCAGTCGGACCCCTTGATCCAGCTGATCCCTCACACTACAAACCTAATGTAGTGCATTAGGCCTCTGTTGCTCTGGAATATCATTTTGGCAATGGATCAGCTACATCTCTTCAAGTGTCAGAAGAGATTGGCATGAGGCGTTACGTTACATTAGACACAGTCAGAGACGACCACTCATAGGGGATTGGAAAACCAAAAAGACTTGCTCGCCGCACATGCTCTGTCATTCCTCCTGAACAGGTGAGGGGTGAACATTTTCCTAATAATGATTCAGTACACCTGCTTGTCTACATTAACAGAGCTAAAATCCTGACGATCGATAGACATAACCACAGTCAGGAGTGTGGCCAGTCAGCCAGCCAGGTGACCTTGGTTCATTGGTAGAGTGAGTGAGTTGGTGTGTAAGCAGGCAGTAGCACAACACTGTAGAAAGCATGACCACCCTTATAAACCTGGAAGGACATGACTGTGGAACGTAGGCAATGTTAACACTATGAATGACCGGAAAGGTGACAGAGGCCATGTAAAACATGTCCACACACAGGCCCATGAAATGACTTAACTATGGAACATTGGCGTGTTCACATGGTGTAAAATGAAAGGAAAGGTGAGATGATCAGACATTGTCAAAGAGCCATTGTAAAACATGTCCATACACACAACTTGACTTTGGCACATGTACTTGTTCATTGTCAATATGGTGTAACTGAAAGGAAAGGTGACACAGGCATTCCCAGAGGACCATTGTAAAACATGTCCACACATAGAAACATCTTCTGCCATGAGGCTGGTGTGAATCAGTAGGTGCTAGCTAACTTCAAGACCATGGACAGCAGTCGCTAAGTTGTTGACTCATCTACCTGCCATAGAATAGACAGCCAGGCCCCCTGCGGTACACACACAGGTTAATCCATAGCTGCCTGTCACAAGGGACTTCCTATTCTGAGGGGACATCTTTAGAGCACCACATGTAATCTAAATGAGAGGAGCAACTTTTTCACAAAAGAGACTTGTCACAAGGTTATAGTTTGTTTGTAGTCAAGTAGCCTTGTTGACATCCTGCCCTGCTTTAGAAGCATGTGTTTTTTATATTTTGTGGCAAAATGCATTAGTGATAAATGTAAAAACTTGGGTGACAAATGCCTACCGCATTAATATGCAGGTAACCTCCAAAATAAAGGAAACACTTGAGTAAATGACGGATACAAAGTATATTGAAAGCAGGTGTTCCACAAAGGTGTGGTTCCTGAGTTAATTAAGCAATTAACGTTCCATCGTGCTTGGGGTCATGTATAAAATGCCCAGTTGCCCATTATTTTGGCTACCATGGCTAAATTCCCGTATCGCAAGAATCTAGTTTGTTTTTTCATGAACGTTTATGTCTGCTTGTTCTCATTTTGCCTTTTTGGTCTTACCTCCTTCGCTCCTTCTGTGCTGTGTGCACCGTCCCATTTACACCAGAGATCTGTATATAATGAGGAAATGCACATGTCTCCGCCCTAACAATGGGAGTCGTTGTCCCAAAGGCGGCAAGGCAGGTGACAAGCTTAGGCCCAAAATAAGCCCACAGAAACACATTGGCCTTATTTTGGACAGATTTTAGTGCTTCGCTTCTTCCTTTGGTTTACAAACAGCATTTTAGCCAAATAGTGTTATTCTAGCTGTCTAGTCTGTGTTTTATAAACTGTGCAATAAGCATAAAACACAATTACATAAAGAATTGACAACTCGTTCTCATTCTGAAAAATAAGGTAGGCCACTTGATTTCAACATCTGAACAAAGTGGACAGACTAACATGCTGTTCAAACAGTTGGAGACGGACAGAAGGGTGTGTTATTAATAATTAAACTGTTCTACCTTGTTAGCGAGCAAATAGATCCAAATTGGCTAAACTTGAAATATAAATTAGCTGGCTACTAACTAGCACGTGGGCTTGTGCTTGAGAGATTGTAAATGAGACCTGTGTTTATTTTCTATAATGCCTGCTACAAGAAGCTAATAAGCCTTGAATTCATTAGATTATTGCTGACTGTTTGAAATGCAGTGCATTTGACCTTTAATTGTACAACAAAGCGTATTTAAAAATGAGATGGATATCGTGATTCACCCATAAGTTTGAAAGAAAAATCAAGTTATGATTTTTAGGTTATATCGACTAGCCCTACCATAGCTAGGAAGAAGAGATCTCAGTGACATTGAAAGAAGGGTCTCAAAGGAGCATAGGTGGTTTAAAGGGTGTGTGTGTGTGTGTGTCTGTCACCAGATCTCAACCCAATTGAACACTTATGGGAGATTCTGGAGCGACGACTGATACAGCGTTTTCCAACACCAACAAAACACCAAATGATGGAATTTCTCATGGAAGCCTCCAGTAGAGTTCCAGACACTTGTAGAATCTATGGCAAGGCGCATTGAAGCTGTAAAGCCGCCTCGTGTTGGCCCAACGCTCTATTAAGACACTTAATGTTGGGGTTTCCTTTGGGGGGGTGAATAGTTATGCACTCTCAAGTTCAGTGTTTTTTCTTGTTTGTTTCACAATAAAACATATTTTGCATCTTCAAAGTGGTAGGCATGTTGTGTAAATCAAACAATACAACCCCCCCCAAAAAATCTATTTTAATTCCAGGCTGTAAGGCAACAAAATAGGAAAAATGGCTTTCGCAAGCCAATGTAGCAGTGTTGCCCTCACTGAATCTCTATTTTGAGAAAGATGCTGTTTGTTAAGAACTGAACACAGTAACTCACCCTCAAAGGTGAGTATGAAGTGAATTGAAAATGTGCAAGATTACTGGAGTTGCCAAGTTGTTTTGGAGAAGCCTTCGTGTGTGTGTGTGTGTGTGTGTGTGTGTGTGTGTGTGTGTGTGTGTGTGTGTGTGTGTGTGTGTGTGTGTCTTGCCAGCAGCGGTGTGGAATGGGGTGAGTGATCAGAAGGCTGCTGATCACAGGCCCAGGTGGGACCCTGCTGTTGTGGCCAGGAGCAAGGTACTCACCCTAATTGCTTTGGTAAATATAAATTCCTAATTCATACATAAGCCGTAGAACGAAGGTGCCCTAGAGAAAGGGCTTCTGCTCTGCCAATACGGAATCAAAGGGATGCTACAAACTACAAAAACTCTTAAAATCACATCAAACTAACAAGGACATTAGTAGCTTAACTAAGTAGGGTGTTGCACCCTCAAACACGACTCAGTGAAAGGGTCCTATCGGTTTTAATCGGTGCCATACTCCAGAAATCACCGAGACATAGGAATGACCCTGTTAAATACAGCCAAACAACACACGTCAGAACCGATACCACTGGATCGGGAACATTAGTGAAGTCAAGTGACTCTCTGGCTTCATGCTGAGCTGAACATAAGAGTCATTTAAATGATGCACTGAACAGTGCATGGTGGAAAAAACTGCAAATGTCCTTTCAGAGCTTTCAAGTGAAATACTAAGATTCTAAATGGACATGAATTAATTCATTCCAATTCAAGTCAATACATTTCATTACCAAGCAAGTAAATAAACACAAACTCTTTGACAAATGGAAAAATAGTCACTTCAATTTCAGAACCTTTCAATGTGGTCGATGAGACACTGTCTTTGTTATTAAAAAAGAAACCTTAAAACCTGTTGAGGACAGAGGGCGCTGTTTTCACTTTGGGGGAAAATCGTGCCCAATTTAAACGGCCTCGTACTCAATTCTTGCTCGTACAATATGCATATTATTATTACTATTGGATAGAAAACACTCTCTAGTTTCTAAAACCGTTTGAATTATATCTGTGAGTAAAACAGAACTCCTTTTGCAGCAAACTTCCTGACAGGAAGTGGAAGATCTGAAATCGATGCACTGTTCTAGGGGCTGCCTATTAAAGTCCTTGATATTTATTAGTTTAGATGCACTTCATACGTCTTCCACTAGATGTCGACAAGCAGTGAGAGAAGAAATTGAGTGTGTAACTTGATCTGGGCTCGAATAATAGCTCTTGGCATGACGTGTCACCAGTTTCCTGTTTTCTGGAGAGCGCGAGAAGGGACCTGGATTTGCCTTCTGATAAGCTGTCGTTATGGACGACTAATATCTCCGGCTTTGATTTTATTTGATACATGTGACAATATCATCGTAAAGTATGTTTTTTCAATATAGTTTAATCAGATTATTGAAATTTTTTCGGGAGTTTTGCCGTGTTCCGTTCTCTGAGTTTGTTGACGATGGAGAGATTCGCGCCACTTGGCAAGTGTGCTTGCTAAATCGAGAGGGAAAAAGGCCGTTCTAAATCCAAACAACGATTGTTCCCGACAAAGGACCCCTTGTACAACATTCTGATGAAAGATCAGCAAAAGTAGGACCCATTTTATGATGCTATTTCATATATCTGTCGAACATGTTGTGCTAGTCGTTTGCGCCCAGCTTTTGGGTACTCTCTCGCTATACCTAAGCTGGATGTCGTAATTAAGTTATTTTTAGAATTCTAACACGGCGATTGCATTAAGTTGTCAGCTATCAGGTTAATTGACTCTTCTCCCAAGAGACCATACACTGCCACAGCCAGCAACATAAAAACCTAGCTGAAGCACACTGCCAATGATGACAAACTGTTTATGAGCCTGGTAATACGATCTAAGAATATTTCTTCCATTAGGACGAACTGAGGTTGGGTTCAACCACCACAGCAGAAAAGCTATGACTGATTCACACTATATGGCCGACCCAAACCGTACTGTGCTGGCTTGGATATTTTCTTCTCATATTATCCTTTCCAAGAGGGTTCCAGCAAGTATGTCAGAAGTGTAACCACTCGGCCAGCCCAGTACAGCCTAGCTCGAATTGGCTCAGTTTGGCAAACAGTCTGGAAAACATAATCTTTACAATCTAATCAATTTATTCAAAATCAATTCAATAACTGTATTACTGCCATACCCGGGTCACGAGTCATGAAAGCAGTCAAACTCCACATGACTGTGCAGGTCATTAGTAGCCTACCAAACTTGATAACTGCCTGGTACTCAGCACTCTACCACTCTACTAAAAAGAGGAGGATCCCATCGGCTTTCTATAGGCTAGGCCTACTATATTTATTTATCAACTTTCCTAATATTAAGCACATTGCTTACATTTACAACATGAGTATAGCCTACCCGGCTGGCATGAAAATAAACCAATGTGAAAAGCGTCCTCAATTTGCTATTTAAGTGCATAGATGATGTACTTTTTCCGCTGTCCCTGTTTGAATACAGGTGCATGATAATGGTCCATTCTAAATCAAAACAAATGTCACACATATATTATTTAGTATATGTAATGACAAGATTAAATCAAGAAAAGTCTGATGGGTGACAATATTAGCCTATCACATATATTATCACTTGTGAATGATGCCCAGCATAAAAAACAATGCCTTTTTTGGGCAATTTTTTCTAATCATAGTCGCACACCTCATGTAGCCTAGCCCATAGGCCTATATGTTTTGATAAGGTCTGTATCACAACTAAAGTGGCCAAATAACTTTCTTAAAATTAAGCACATTCATCCGCTTTACAAGGGGTGTAGAGCCTAACTGGCAAATATATGCAGCGCGTAGGTTTCAAGTTTGGGGAAGATAATTTTCACCATAAAAATGCACCTTTATAATAAAAGCATTGCATACATAAGTGCATTTTCGGTCACTTTTGATAATGGTGTTTTCCGCTAATGGAACACTCGCGCTTATAGCCTACTGCCGTGTGCGCATTGCTGCGCTTATAATGTGAAGAAATAGCCTAATAGTTTATCAACACTTTAAGCTAAACGTTATGATCTGTTGCGTCAGCCATATGGAATAAAACAAGTTGTTTTGATGCTAGTGGTTGTATTAATTTGGGATCTATCGCATCCCACAACTGTCCCAGACTATGTTTGTAATATTTATTTCTCACACAGAATAGGTCGACTTTTTTACTATGGGGGATAGAAGATTGACATAGGCTAGTGCTTTTGCTGTTTGTTAGGCCTACTCATCTTGTTCGCTGACGAAAAGTAAATGTGGACAGTTCTTCCAATATCTTCAATATGCACCTTGGAATTGGATAAGGACGCTCGCAGTTGCGTCCCGGATGTGTCTGTATTCATTTGTAACCTTACACGGAGAGCCATGTGAGCGTGAGACGATTCCGATTGCGCAGCACACTCAGGGAGAAGGGCACAATGCAGCACTCCGGGCCGCAAAAGGCATGGATTTTTTAAGGCGCATTACGGCCACAAAGGGGATGCCACCGTGAAATTCGAGGCATTATCAAGCGTTTGTCAAATTGTGAATGAGAGAATATTGGAGTGTGTACAGCCTGCACAAAAAACAAAGCAGGGCTTATGCCTTTCAAGCAACTTTTTTCAAATCATCAGAGTCTCATCATGCAGCCTTACAATATATTAAAAATCAAAACATACGGCCAACGTTTGTAGAACAACTAAAGTTCCATTAATGACTCTAAATTAAGCATATAGGAGTACCCGTTTCTTTGTTAACTGCCCAACAAAACGCATGTGGGCACTCCCTCAAATCGTTTGAAGAAAATATCTATATTTTATTCAGCTTTGTTCAATTGTATTCCTCATACTATAAAATAATGCCACGGAATTATAAGTGAATCTTGTCTGCTAAATGAACTAGTGTTGCCCACAGCCATTTGGCATAGATCCACATCAGGATCTAACATAAGGACAACTCAGAGTATGCTATACTTTTCTTCTGAAATTGACTACATTTTCTTCATATTATGCTTCTTTAGACCTGTCTAAAATAAATAATGAATTTAGTGTAGGCTATATTACAAGGATTTATTAAACTTTTTAAAATGCCTTGTAGGCTATGTGTGGAAGCCAGTAGATGCTAAATGTGTTTATGTTAATTAACGGTCAATTACCGTGAGACCGACAGTTATTTGCTTGACAATCACCAGCTGACAAAATGTTGTGACCGCCACAGCCCTAGTCACATGTCAATACTAGTTTACAGGCCTGGCATTAGGGCATGACAGAAAGGTCATAGTGAGGTCACAGTAGCACTCTCGTCTGAGTGTGCCAGAGCGCAGAATAATTGATGAATTTAGGATCACTCAACACCCGTTGAATATGGCCGGTGTCAGTAAACGGTATAATGTAGGATGCTGAGGGATAAAAGGAGCTTTGTAGGAATCTGTATGTGTGGGAGTGAGATGACCTGATGTGCCCTGTGGATTCAGGCTTGGGTGTAGCTTTCTCTGTCAGTAAGGCATCATGATATCACTGCGGCTCTGTTTCTTCACAGACTCAGGTGCTACACCACGCCACAGTGTGATCAGACAGAGTCAGAAGACAGGCGGTGGGATGAAAGAGTGTTTGTGTTGTGTCTGCTGTTACGTTACATAACAACAGGTTCATCTGGAAGTCATTTGTCACAGTGCTGGACTTACAGCCACACATTGGGGCTCGAACCAAACAATGTCGTAGTAGGGGATGGAGCGAGAGGAGGGAGAGAGGATGGATGTGGATAGTTCCACAGGCAGAAAGGCAATCAGATCTGCCATGTCAGGAGTCCTGCCCTCGACGATTAGAACGGGCATTAGTGGTGCAGAAATACACTATATGCAGTGCATTTGGAAAGTATTGAGACCCCTTCACTTTGTGTGTAGATTGATGAGGGGAAAAACGATTTTATCCATTTTAGAATAAGGCTGTAACTTAACAAAATGTGGAAAAAGTGAAAGGGTCTGAATACTTTCTGAACACACTGTATACAAAAGTATGTTGACACCCCTTCAAATTAGTGGAATAGGCTATATCAGCCACACCTGTTGCTGACAGGTGTATGAAATCAAGCACACAGCCATGCAATCTCCATAGACAACATTGACAGGAGAATGGACTTTCAAAGTGGCCCCGTCATAGGATGCCACCTTGCCCTGCTAGAGCTGCCCCGGTAAACTGTACATGCTGTTATTGTGAAGTGGAAACGTCTAGGAGCAACAACAGCTCAGCCGCGAAGTGGTAGGCCATACATGCTCACAGAACGGGGCCGGCGAGTGTTGAATCATGTAGCGTGTAAAGAATTGTCTGTCCTCAGCTGCAACACTCACTACCCAGTTCCAAACTGCCTCTGGAAGCAACGTCAGCACAAGAACTGTTCGTTGGGTGCTTCATAAAATAGGTTTCCATGGTCGAGCAGTCGCACACAAGCCTAAGATCACCATGCGCAATGCCAAGCGTCGGCTGGAGTGGTGTAAAGCTCGGTGCCGTTGGACTCTGGAGGAGTGGAAACACGTTCTCTGGAGTGATGAATCATGCTTACCATCTGGCAGTCCGACGGACGAATCTGGGTTTGGCAGATGCCAGGAGAACGCTACATGCCCGAATGCATAATGCCAACTGTAAAGTTTGGTGGAGGAGGAATAATGGTCTGGGGCTGTTTTTCATGGTTCGGGCCCCTTACTTCCAGTGAAGGGAAATCTTAACGCTACAGCATACGGAGACATTCTAGATGGTTCTGTGCTTCCAACTTTGTGGCAACAGTTTGGGGAAGACCCTTTCCTGTTTCAGCATCACAATGCCCCTGTGCACAAACCAAAGTCCATACAGAAATGGTTTGAGATTGGTGTGGAAGAAATTGGCTGGCCTGTAAAAAGCCCTGACCTTAAACCCATCGAACACCTTTGGGTTGAATTGGAATGCCAACTGCGAGACACACACACACTGCAAGTCGAGGAGAATACTGTCACCTTGTGTGATCCTCCCCCATCTTTCAATTTGTGTGTTCCACATTCACACTCATTATTTCTAATGGTAGTACAGAGAAAAGTAGGTCCTTGCTACTGTATCATTAAAGGTCCTTTCTGACCCTAATGTGACTGGTTTAATGTGAGAGGGAGAATCTCCAGGCACCCAGTGGTGAGGCATAACAATTTGCACTTTGCAGTGAAATAAAAACAAAGCAATGGAGGTTTAAACCTACAATTTGTAAGTGCACAATAACAATCTGGGGCTAATTCTTGCCTACGGGCTTGAAGACCAAGGCTAAAGATCTGCAAGGGGCATTGAACTGTTGTTACACTGGTGTCAGAAGTGGGATGGTACTTCCTTACATAGGAACAGAGTGAGGCTGGGCGCTCAAAAAAACATTTTGAAAAGTGGTTTAAGCTATACTGTAATGTTCCACTCTCATGATCTTCCATTACCTGCAGCTCATATTTTTTATCTAACCAAGACAAAAGGCAATTATCTGAGTAAAATAATCAGGACCCCATACTGCTGTGCTAGATTACTCTGAATAAACAACAAATTAACTTGAAAGACCTCATCTTTTTATAGTTTAGTGGTAGGAAAGTATGAAGCGAGCACACAGTGCAAACTTATTTCACAGAGGAGCTGATACAGAGCTTAGTCAAGTTTAAAAGGTTGAGGCACGGACAATTAAACAAATATTGTGTGATATCATGATGCCTTACTGACAGAGAAAGCTACACCCAAGCCTGAATCCACAGGGCACATCAGGTCATCTCACTCCCACACATACAGATTCCTACAAAGCTCCTTTTATCCCTCAGCATCCTACATTATACCGTTTACTGACACCGGCCATATTCAACGGGTGTTGAGTGATCCTAAATTCATCAATTATTCTGCGCTCTGGCACACTCAGACGAGAGTGCTCTGAAATCGGAGTAATAGATAGAATTTACAAACGCACCCAATACTAGGATAATCATTATCAATAGTGCTGATCACAGTGTTACTATAGATACTGTACCTGTGCAACAATGGCACCTATTCCAATTTGTAAAACTGCCACAAAGTCAGAAGGGTACAACGCTACGTCTCTCCACTCGTAATTACACATCTTGATCTAATAAATAGTTTGGGTCAGGGTTTTTTCCTGACTAAGTGGCCAGACCAGGAAAAACTCTGGGACCCAAGTATAAGCTACAACTAGTCAGGCCATACAGTCAGTAAGCTCCTGGTCCTATCAAGTCTGGGATAAAACTGAACTCCTGGCCCTATCTATTTGTGGGTAGTACTGTTACATAAAACTAAATGTTTTACATACTCTATAGTCATATAAGAGCTCTATTTTGATTTGTTTAGAAAATAATTTGCGGTTCTCTCTGTGGACGCTGTTGTTACAGGACGTTATATTTGAAATTGAGGAATTAAGCCTCCAGATAGGATTAAAACAATTGCCCTCCATGTCCAAATTTACTGTCATGCATTTTTTATGGTAATGGTGACAGTGGCTGCAATCCCACAGATTGTGTCTGACACACACACACACGCAGCTGAGGAAACAGTTTTTTATAGTCCGTATACCTGTCACAAGTCATACTATTTTCTTTGTTGACAACACTACAGTATGTGTATTTGTATACTGCATCAGTACTATCAAGGCACACGGCGAGACCCAGATGTAGATGGTTAGAGTCTTACAATGTTTAATAATCCAAAGGGGTAGGCAAGAGAATGGTCGTGGACAGGCAAAAGGTCAAAACCAGATCAGAGTCCAGGAGGTACAGAGTGGCAGATCGTGGTCAAGGAAGGCAGAAAAGGAAAAGGAAAATAGCAAAAGGAGTAAGGGAAAAACCACGCTGGTTGACTTGACTAAACATACAAGACGAACTGGCATAGAGAGCCAGGAAACACAGGGATAAATACACTGGGGTATATAAGCGACACCTGGAGGGGGTGGAGGCAATCACAGGAACAGATGAAACAGATCAGGGCGTGACAACTATAGAGTGTTTTCTATGTTTCACATAACTCCAACCAGTCTTGATATAACACACCCACTTGATATGGCCTCCACACAATATCTGTCCATTGACAGTAATAGAAAGCTCTGACACAGTATGCCATCCATTGTGTGGCAGGCCCTTTCAGCCAGTTGATTGGCGCTATCCGATCTCCCCGTATTTCCTTTTAGAAATGCAATCATGTGCACTAAGCTAGCTAACTGGGGATAGCTAATGAGGATCTGTATGCTGAGGCAGAGGCACACGCCCAGTCACACCTGCCACATCTCAGCTGCTCCAGCTGCTCCATCATGTTGATTTACCATACACCATTTCAACAGCAAAACATCGTAATTTCACCATATATTATTCAAATGATCCACTCTCCCGGAGACAAACACATTTAACAGGAGGGGCCCACGGTTCAACTTGACAAGGTGCTTACATAATGCTTACATAATGCTATTGAGAACCGATGATTTCCTGTCAGCCAAGAAGGGGGTTAGGTAAATATGACATGAATATCTCAAAAGTATTGATATTGTAATAATTACCAGTCATTATTCAAGCCATAATCGACAATTGTCCTTCTCCAAAAACCGCAGTTCAGCAGTATTCAGTACTACTCTGTCACTATGTATTATCTACAGAGCAGGATGAAGTTCTTCACCTCTGCTAGGTGCTGCATTTACTACAGAGGCATTTCTTTGTGTGCCTCTGTATGCAGTATATAGATATTATCACCCTGTGTTTTAACATCTAAGGGAGTTTACACAACCTAACTCAAGGTTACAGGGCTGTAATAATGAACAAACAGCAGCAATATCAGGCAGTTTGTCTGATTCTCTGCCTGTTTGTATCTGACACTACATTCTGATAAACCAGGGGGAATATTTTAACAGATCTCCAGTACTGTAGCTTTGTTTGGGTAAAATCACCGGGAAAGTCAAGCCAGGAAAAAAAGCCACGACACAACCTATGTGTTGTGATAATTGCGTTGTTTGCTTTATAAGCTATTAGTTCATATGTCTTGACACTGTGATATATAGGCCTAAGGCAGAGACAATAATAAGACAGTGGCAGAATAAATTCAACCTCACATTTGTTTCATCACAAAACCGGAGAGCAACCGTTGTCCGTTGAAGTCCACAAACATATAGCATGTAACAAACAGTTACATGACCTACAGCATGGTCAAGCAAGTTCATGTTTCTTACATTTTTGGACGACTAAACAACTATTGATTTAGAGCCACAGAGAGTTAAAACAGGCACTGCCTCCACTATTCCAGCACCATTTCATCATCTAATCACCTATGCTTAGTCTAATACAGTGACAACTAAAAGATACTGTATCAAAAATGATTTAGTCCAATCAACAGAAGCTAAATACGATGTGGTTGTCCATGTTAGTGATTTCTGTGTGTTTGTGTGCGTGCGGGTAGGAAAACATGTTGACTCACCCTACTTGTAGAGAAACGCCAATGCCATCCTCCTCTTTCAATTTGCCGAAACGGTCTATAAACGCTATCATGATACAGTACACACTTTACTTGTTGTTGTCCTAGGCAAAATGCTAGGCCAGCTATTTAATATTAGCCTACTACCTCTAGCTACATATTGAACTTCCATCGTCTCAGTCCAGGGGCACCAGATATGAATTTATGGTTGGATCAGAATCGCCGCTATAATCATTGGCCAGTACGGAGAATTAAGTAAAACCACAAGCCCAAATCCCTATCTCCGTCCATGGCTAATTTAGGAAATGGACAACTTTAGCTAGCTACCGGAAGACAACACAACGAGATACAAGGTGTACAGATATCTGCACAGAAAAAGCCATCTAGACATGTTACATCAGTGAAGTAGTGGTAAAAAAAATAGGTGGGAAAACGCTGGTGTGTGTTTGTGGTGAATAAAGGTGCGTAAACACGATTTACATGTGTTTACCCTCCAATACACCACTGGTGGTGATAGTCATTTCACTGAGAATGGTAATATGTGATTATAGCAAGGTAGGTACATTTTAGTAGGTAAAATGTCACCATAAGTGACTTATATAATAATATATGCAATTAAGCAGACACTTTTATCCAAAGCGACAGAGTCATGCGTGCATACATTTTACATATGGGTGGTCCTGGTAATCACACCCACTATCCTGGCGTTGTAAGCAACATCTACCAACTGAGCAACAGAAGACCATTTATATAGAACATTTTACTGTAACTAATATGTCAGCTTAGGTGACTATGTTAGTGGTAAACAGAAAAAAAGTTGCCAAGTAATGATATAACCAACTGTCTGCAAAGCTTGAGACAATCATGTGTTTTCCCTAAAGCCTTTTTAAATCATAATCAATAAAGAGCTATATCCAGTGAACAGCGACCAGAATTGGGAATATAATATAATTGAAATATAATCCTCACTATATTTGGAGCCACATGAAGAATGTGACATTGAAAGTGCCAGAGAACCTCCCAGCCAACAACTTCAGTGAAATGTAATGCCACTTGAAATGTCAGATTTTCTCTCTGCATTTCCCGTAAGCTTTGAACATTGCAAGAAATGATCCGTATCAATATTAAGGCTGGGTCCAATTATTCTACTGATGTAAAGCCAAATCTAAACTGGCTTCCATTGACACTTTTTTGGGGTGTGCCAGGACCATTCACAGTGTAGCTCACTCAGTTTAGCTCAACGCTGATTGGCTATTATTTTTTTTAACAAGGGAGGCCAAATGCTCGCTGGCTTCCCTTGTATTCAATGCTACGGGCGGCAACATTATCATATTATTTTTGACCAGAGAGCATCAGATAGATGGTCTTCACTTACAGAGGCAGAGGGGAGCTGTTTCACTTGCTCTGATTCTTTTTCATTGTCCATTTTTGGGGGAAGCCTGGCTTCCCTTGGCATCCATGAATACATGCCATTGCAGATGTCACAAAAAATGTACTGTCCTGTAGATAGAAGGAAGTTTACATGTTACTACAAAATGAGGCAGTGTCACTTTTTAATCTAGGAATGCTTGTAGGCCTCCCACCTTGACCTCGTCTCCTCTATGAGCATGGTTTAATGTAGGTGTGCCAAACTCATTCCATGGAGAGCCTAGTGTCTGCTGTTTTTTTAGTTATTTCCTTTCAATTAAGTCCTAGACAACCAGGTGAGAGGAGTTTGTTACTAATTAGTGACCTTAAATCATCAATCAAGTACAAGGGAGGAGTGAAAACCAGCAGACACACGGCGCTCCGTGAAATGAGTTTGACACATGGTTTAATGGTTGCAAATGTCTCCTTTCAATATGTTTCGGCAACAAAACAGGATAAAACATAGTCACTTTCTTAGCTAGAGTACTCATATTAGCAGGGGAAATCTAATGAAGGTGTAACAAGTTATTAAATGTTTTTGTTATCACCCTTCACATCAACTCCAAAGTGGGGCGTCAGTCCCACATTAAAATCCTCAATTCAATGACAAATGTGAGTCAGTTAATAGCATCACTTTAATGTCTGTTTAACTTTTGTCATTATTACTCTGTCTGATTGTGTCACATTATTACCTCTGAATTAAAGATCACCGCTAATCCTGGGAAACTATTATGAGAAAACACAAATAGTTTTCATTCAAAGGAACTTTTCATCTGCCTTAAATTAGTGTTGATTTTCTTGATGTTCATTTACAGCCATCCATTGCCGCTCACTTTTGATCTCAGACTGTGTTGATCTCATTTAGAGAATGAAAACAGAACATCAACACAGCAAAACAGAAAACTACACAGACAGTCAATCTCAGAGGACTTGAAAGGCAGATATCTGCACAGAAAAAGCCATCTCTAGACATGTTACATCAGTGAAGTAGTGGTAAAAAAATAGGTGGGAAAACGCTGGTGTGTGTTTGTGGCGAATAAAGGTGCGTAAACACGATTTACATGTGTTTACCCTCCAATACACCACTGGTGGTGATAGTCATTTCACTGAGAATGGTAATATGTGATTATAGCAACATACTGTAGGTAAAATGTCACCATAAGTGACTTATATAATAATATATGCAATTAAGCAGACACTTTTATCCAAAGCGACAGAGTCATGCGTGCATACATTTTACATATGGGTGGTCCTGGTAATCACACCCACTATCCTGGCGTTGTAAGCAACATCTACCAACTGAGCAACAGAAGACCATTTATATAGAACATTTTACTGTAACCGTAACAAATATGTCAGCTTAGGTGATTATGTTAGTGGTAAACAGAAAAAAGTTGCCAAGTAATGATATAACCAACTGTCTGCAAAGCTTGGGACATAAATCCCTTGTTTTCCCTAAAGCCTTTTAAAATCATAATCAATAAAGAGCTATATCCAATGAACAGTGACCAGAATTGTGAATATAATATAATTGAAATATAATCCTCACTATATTTGGAGCTACATGAAGAATGTGACATTGAAAGTGCCAGAGAACCTCCCAGCCAACAACTTCAGTGAACTGTAATGCCACTTGAAATGTCAGTTTTTCTCTCTGCATTTCCGGTAAGCTTTGAACATTGCAAAACATGATTCGTATCAATATTAGGGCTGGCCCCAATTTGCCAACTGGTCAATTGTTTGGTCGACAGGCTGTTGGTCGACCAAGATTTTGCAGTAGCAAGTATATATATATATTTTTTTTATGGCAGACGAGACGCCTGTCTTATTTGTGGCCATCTCAGTGAACTAATCCATTGCGGAAGCCGCAGTAATGGCATAGTCCAAAAAGAAGAGGAGTCTGGCTGCACAATGAACGTCTCTCACCAGAATACACTCTCTCCTGCCAATTTGTGCACATTTGTTGTTTCATAACTTCATTGTATGAATTGTTTGCGTTTGATTGTTAGTGTCTATCAATTCCCCATTACATATAGTACCAGTCAAAAGTTTGGACACACCTACTCATTCAAGGGTTTTTCTCTATTTTTACAATTTTCTACATTGACATCAAACTATGAATTAACACATATGGAATCATGTAGTAACCAAAGTGTTAAACAAATCAAAATGTATTTTTTATTTTAGATTCTTCAAAGTAGCCACCATTTGCCTTTATGACAACTTTGAGTAAAGATCTGAAAACAAGCTTTTGTTAACCTTTAACGAGTCACCAACCCGGATCCGGGATCACCCCCCACTCCCCCCCCACTGAGTAGCATAGCTAGCATAGCGTCACAAGTAAATTGTAGCATCTAAATATCATTAAATCACAAGTCCAAGACACCAGATGAAAGATACAGATCTTGTGAATAAAGCCACCATTTCAGATTTTTAAAATGTTTTACAGGGAAGACACAATATGTAAATCTATTAGCTAACCACGTTAGCATAAGACACAATTTTTTTACTCCAACAGTTTTTTCCTGCGTCAGTAGCTATCACTAATTCGACTAAATAAAAATATATATAGCCACTAACCAAGAAACAACTTCATAAGATGACAGTCTGATAACATATTTATGGTATAGCATAGTTTTTTTTTGAAAAATGTGCATTTTTCAGGTATAAATCACAGTTCTACATTGCAGCTGCAATCTGAAATAGTGCCGACGCAGCCAGAACAATTACAGAGACCAACGTCATATAACTAATTACTTATCTTAAAACATTTCAGAAAAATACACAGCGTACAGATATTGAAAGCCCAACATCTGGTGAATCCAAACAATATTTCAGATTTATTAAATGTTTTATAGCGAAAACAAAATGTAGCGCTAAATTAGCATAGCCACGCCAGCCAGAACCAGCTGGGCGCCCCCGACCAGTTCACATGCACGACAGATATATGAAATAACATCGTAAATTGGGTCTTACTATTGCTGATCTTTCATCAGAATGTTGATCAAGGTGTCCTTAGTCCTGATGAGTCGTTCAATCCATTCATAATGGCAACTTTCCCTCTTCATTTAGCATATGTACTGGTCGACTGGCCAAAGTAAAAAAAGTCACAGAACGGAACACGGCAAAACTCCCGAAAAAATTTAAATAATCTGATTAAACTATATTGAAAAAACATACATTAAGATGATATGGTCACATGTATCAAACAAACTTCGAGACGGAGATAGTTTTCATCCGTAACGGCAGCAAAACAGTAGACAATCGCACCTCCAAATAGCGCGATTCAGAGAACCGGAAGTTGTCGGTCACGCCAAAGAAATAGGTCTTATTTCACGTCAGTACAAGATAAACAAAAAATTTCTCCTCTGACGTCCTCTTGACACCCAGAGGAAGACGAATGAAGTGTGTTTCGGGTCATAGGTGGCGTGACCATATATAGGCAGAGCGTTGAAGCGAGCATACACATCTTGCATTCTTCTTCTTGGTCAGGGAAAGTGCTGTCAAATGACTTCTGTTTCACTCAGAGACAAAATTGAAACGGTTTTAGAAACTATAGATTGTTTTCTATCCAATGGTATTAATTATATGCATATAGTAAGAGCAATAATTGAATAAGAGGCAGTTTAATCTGTAGAGGAAATTATGCTAATGCGAAAACAGCACCCCCTATAGTGGCAAGAATTAATGTTATGGTGTATTGATCAAGCTTTGGGAAAGTGATACAAAATAAATAACTATATGGTAGCCTAGATTCTAATCCTTTTCAATATTAGATTAAATACTACACTTTTGCGTCATATTATTGGTACAAGGGTAACTCCATAATTATATAAATGTACAGTTTTTTTGTGAAGTTGGTCATGCTGTCAGGGGAGAGTTTGTGACAACAAGACCCAGATACAAATCAACAGAGCTTGACAGTTTGTTGTCAGGAGCATTTACATAACATTAAGACTGCAGCATGAGGCAACAACAGTGAAAAGCAGGCATCATTAAGCACTTTGACAGTATGCATCTGTGATGATGTGACACGCAGTCTTGCAAGAGGCTGGCTAACACACCCGTCTATTATCTGTTAGCACGTCCTTGCCTCGCTCCCATCCATCAGACCCTCCACTCTATTGTGTGTATGTGGCCTCAATGGATGCGAGGGAAAGGAACCAGATCTCCAACGAGCCACTCCTTCCTTTCTTGAGTCCCCATCCCAGCGGAGGCCCATATCCCAGATGTCTGTCACATTGAAAAGTCTCCACCTCGGCATCAACAGATCATCCTATCTACCTCAAACGTGCTGTGACGTGGTGAGGTTGGACCCAGTTGCAGAGAAGAGACCAGATTAGGAATCAGTGGTTAAGAATAAACATAATACTTTACTGAGAAACGGTAGCCGCATGATCACAGTACACTTGGGAGGAGAAAAAAACCCCACTAAGTCTTGCAACCTCACTCACTCACTCACTCACTCACTCACTCACTCACTCACTCACTCACTCACTCACTCAGGAAACAACCACACACAGTAAGCAATTCAAGCTTCTGCAAAGGACAACAGAAAACACACCTCTTTTAACAGGGAAATCATAATGAGTAAATTGAACACATCTGAGTGTCGTTAATGTCTCTAGGACAGCCTTTGCCGCCCTGAAGCACATATTATACAGGCATGGCCAAAAGTTTTGAGAATGACACAAATATTAATTTTCACAAAGTCTGCTGCCTCAGTTTGTATTATGGCAATTTGCATATACTCCAGAATGTTATGAAGAGTGATCAGATGAATTGCAATTAATTGCAAAGTCCATCTTTGCCATGCAAATGAACTGAATCCCCCAAAAACATTTCCACTGCATTTCAGCCCTGCCACAAAAGGACCAGCTGACATCATGTCAGTGATTCTCTCGTTAACAAAGGTGTGAGTGTTGACGAGGACAAGGCTGGAGATCACTCTGGCATGCTGATTGAGTTCGAATAACAGACTGGAAGCTTCAAAAGGAGGGTGGAATCATTGTTCTTCCTCTGTCAATCATGGTTACCTGCAAGGAAACACGTGCCATCATCATTGCTTTGCACAAAAAGGGCTTCACAGGCAAGGATATTGCTGCCAGTAAGATTGCACCTAAATCAACCATTTATCGGATCATCAAGAACTTCAAGGAGAGCGGTTCAATTGTTGTGAAGAAGGCTTCAGGGCGCCCAAGAAAGTCCAGCAAGCACCAGGACCGTCTCCTAAAGTTGATTCAGCTGCGGGATCGGGGCACCACCGGTACAGAGCTTGCTCAGGAATGGTAGCAGGCAGGTGTGAGTGCATCTGCACGCACAGTGAGGCAAAGACTTTTGGAGGATGGCCTGGTGTCAAGAAGGGCAGCAAAGAAGCCACTTCTCTCCAGGAAAAACATCAGGGACAGACTGATATTCTGCAAAAGGTACAGGGATTGGACTGCTGAAGACTGGGGTAAAGTCATTTTCTCTGATGAATCCCCTTTCCGATTGTTTGGGGCATCCGGAAAAAAGCTTGTCCAGGGAAGACAAGGTGAGCGCTACCATCAGTCCTGTGTCATGCCAACAGTAAAGCATCCTGAGACCATTCATGTGTGGGGCTCCTATTCAGCCAAGCGAATGGGCTCACTCACAATTTTGCCTAAGAACACAGCCATGAATAAAGAATGGTACCAACACATCCTCCGAGAGCAACTTCTCCCAACCATCCAAGAACAATTTGATGACGAACAATACCTTTTCCAGCATGATGGAGCACCTTGCCATAAGGAAAAAGTGATAACTAAGTGGCTCGAGGAACAAAACATAGATATTTTGGGTCCAAGGCCAGGAAACTCCACAGACCTTAATCCAATTGAGAACTTGTGGTCAATCCTCAAGAGGAGGGTGGAAAAACAAAACCCCACAAATTCTGACAAACTCCAAGCATTGATTATGCAAGAATGGATTGTCATCAGTCAGGATGTGGCCCAGAAGTTAATTGACAGCATGCCAGGGCGGATTGCAGATGTCTTGAAAAAGAAGGGTCAACACTGCAAATATTGACTCTTTGCATCAACTTCATGTAATTGTCAATAAAAGCCTTTGATATTTATGAAATGCTTGTAATTATACTTCAGTATTCCATGGTAACATCTGACAAAAATATCTAAAGACACTGAAGCAGCAAACTTTGTGGAAATTAATATTTGTGTCATTTTCAAAACTTTTGGCCACGACTGTAGACACTATATTTTGCATAGGTAATTGGAAAATTCCAAATACAGATTTCTATTTAATACAATGACTCTCAAAGACAGAGTGTGACATATAGGCACTAGATATAGGAAAATTCACAATAGACGAACTCCTCTCTAACAGCAAACCAATACTGTCCCTGCAGGGGCTCCTCCTCTTCCATTCTGGCTATAAACAGACCCAATCTTAAACAAAGCTCCATCCATAGGCCCTCTCCCTAGTCAGACCGACCAGAGCAAATGTGTCAGAGTTACCGCAGGAGTTCCAAGGACAGAGCGGTGCAGCTTTGCCACAGTGTTGTGTGTCTCCTGGTGAAAGGGATTCTGCTCTCCACTGCTTTGCTTTCACACAATAGAATGCCAGCACTACAGGGGACTCCAAGAGCTGGGCCGAGCCAAGGACATTTGCGCAGTAAAAGTAAACAACTGCACCATCCCACAGATTGAGATGCCTTCCATTTCTGGTATCATGTGGCTGTGTAATCAATGCCTGGCAAAGTCCCCCACTCCCAGTGCGCATAGTCGGCCACTTTACCTGCCAAGAATGTAATCTTTCCACTGTTTTGCATAAAGCCACTGTGGCTCTCGTCAATGCGATGGACACATGCCAGGGATCACCTCTTGTCGTTGATCACAGATGTCCACTCGCAGATTTCGATTGGATTCTGAATGCACTGCGATGCCAAACTGGGACGAGGAGCTCCAAAACCACTCACTCCAAATCAACAATCAGCCACAAATGGGACAGAGAGACTACGTCTAAATCAAATAGCACTGGAATCAAGATGAAAGTCATCCAACCCAATTTAACACTTTATATTAGTAAGACCTGTGGGACCACACAAAACACAAACCTGTAGATGAACATATTTTGGGCTATGATACCACAAAAAGGGGGTACTGTAGGTTAGATTGGGTAACTAAATCCTCTGACAACAGGATCCAATACTGCAGTATGTTTGAATCATAGATCATCATGATTGAATGTAATATGATACAGGATTCTCATGTTAAAGCAGATCGCCTGGTGACTGTCATCGCTGCTTGCATCCATATTCATCATCTGATAATGTACCATTTCAAATCTCTACAGTCAAATGAATGCTTCCCAGAAAACATTATGCTAATTTGACTGTTAATTGACAAAATCCTGTTTAATGACCATGATGGAGTCATATTATTTCCCGATTCTCATGTTGATTAACATTTCAAAGCCCAGGGTTTGTTAGTGTCACATAGGGAGGCTGCTATTAAGAGTTTCCCATAAACAAGTCAGTCAATTATTCAAGACTACAATCATGCTGGCTAATGGTAAACAAATACAATTATTTCTGGAAATGTAACGGGTGTCTGCCAAAACTCAAACTTTAATATGATGAAAAGAATAATGAGCAAGACTTAAATTTGATCACCAAAACAAGCTAGACCAGCCAGAGTGCAGTGTTAAATATGGGAAAGATAGCATGATTAAATTAGATCTTTTCTATTTCTCTGGACATATTCAGTACAAGGACAAGTCAAATGACCCCCAAGAGAGTCTTTAGAAATGCTTTGCGTTATGTGATATGAATTTACCCCTTTAATAATGTTAGATAAATGGTTTGACTGACAAACAGAAAAAAATGTAATGGTGTCACGCTCGCTATCCTCAAACTCCCTGTCATAAATCGACCAAGGCGCAGCGTGCATGTAGTTCCACATCTTTTAATGAAAGTGAAACAGAAACAACCAAAAAACAAACAGGTAAACAGCAAAGAACGTGACGCAACCGAGGTGCACACAAACACACACGGAAAATACCCACAAAACACAGGTGGGAAAAGGCCACCTAAGTATGGTTCTCAATCAGAGACAACGATAGACAGCTGCCTCTGATTGAGAACCACACCCAGCCAAACACATAGAAAATCATTGAACATAGAACATAGACTGCCCACCCAAATCACACCCTGACCAAACCAAAATAGAGACATAAAACGCTCTCTATGGTCAGGACGTGACAAATGGTTGGCGCTCAAATGAATGACCGCCAATGTGCAATGCTTGTCTTTGACCGAAACATATGGGCTCATGGTAAAAGCCAAGCACATCATAGTAGAAACTAGAGGTCGACCGATTAATCGATTAATTGGAATAGCCGGTAATTTTGGGCGCCGATTTGCCGATTTAAAAAAAAAAAAAAAAAAAAAAAAAAAAATATATATATATATATATATATATATATATATATATATATATATATATAATAATAATAATATTATATATATATATATATATATATATATATATATATATATATATATATATATATATTTTTTTTTAACAACTTTATTTAATCTTTATTTAACTAGGCAAGTCAGTTAAGAACACATTCTTATTTTCAATGATGGCCTAGGAACGTTCTGCCTCGGCAGAACGACAGATTTTTAACCTTGTCGGCTCGGGGGATCCAATCTTGCAACCTTACAGTTAAGTAGTCCAATGCTCTAACACTGATTACATTGCACTCCACGAGGAGCCTGCCTGTGCCGCGAATGCAGTAAGCTAAGGTAAATTGCTAGCTAGCATTAAACTTATCTTATAAAAAACAATCAATCAATGACTGTCATTGCTCCAATATGTACTTAACCATAAACATCAATGCCTTTCTTAAAATCAACACACAAGTATATATTTTTAAACCTGCATATTTAGCTAAAAGAAATCCATGTTAGCAGGCTTCAGAGATGTGTGTGTGTGTGTATTTATGTATTATATTAAGTTAAAATAAAAGTGTTCATTGTTCATTCAGTATTGTTGCAGTTGTCATTATTACAAAAATGTGTGTGTGTGTGTATGATATATATATATATATATATATAAAATTTATTTTTATTTTTTATAAATCGGCCGATTAATCGGTATCGGCTTTTTTTGTCCTCCAATAATCGGTATCGGTATCGCCGTTGAAAAATCATAATCGGTCGACCTCTAGTAGAAACTATGGCTGTCTGAAAACGATACTACAGTAGCTGTCAAATCCTTGCTTCCTCTATCCTTGTTCCTCAATTCCTCTCAAAGTTCATTTGAAATTGAGAAAACAAAAGGTGGAGGCAAGGTCTTGACGGCTAATAACGCTTCAGACAAAGACTATGTATTGTAATGTCTGTAATGTCTGCTTTGCTGCACTCTCTACCTGTCTGGAAACAAGGCAAAAAAACGTATTCAACCAGTCTGTTTAAATGTTCAAATACAACTTTCATATTGCGAAGCAAGCATATTTGAAATCTTGTTGCTCATTTCATACCATCAACAAAAATGCCAGGCTTCAATTGTTTTTCAAAGTCAGTGCCTCTAGTAATAAAACCCCAACCACTCTGGGGTAATATGCTTATATATTTTGAGAACGAGGGCTTGGAGTATTCAAACCGCTCATCGAGGCACTGTATCAAATTTACAGGAAGAAAAGGACCAGCGAATGTGTCTCATAACAACTGTACCTACATGGGGTGGAAGCCTCATTTAGATTGTTGTGATAACTGGGGGAGGAAGAAGAAAACTGGGCTGCGTCTTTATTTTGCATGTGGTTCCAAATGCCTTTTCAAGTCTCTCTTTTTATTTCCATTTTGGCTCCTGAAGGAGGACTGCTTGGCACAATGTCATCCAAGCTCACCCAGACTTCCATCACAAACCAATTAAGAATTCCTCCCCTGTTCCCGCTGCCAGCTCTTTGCTCCCACTACCCGCTCCCTGTAGGAATGAGCAGGAGCAGGAGCAGACCCGAAGCAGTCATGCCTGGGAAATATAATAAACCTCAAATGTGTTATTAGTGGCTGTCATAATGAAGAAATTAAGAACATCAGACCGCCAAACGCAATGACACAACAGACTGGCTGAGCAGTTCTTATAGGATCACCGTGTCAGCATACTGATTAAGAAAGAAAGAGAGAATGATGAACCACCCATAATTCTTGTCAGAAGAAGGGCTTTCCTTCAGCGCCCTAACAATAGTACTCTACAAAATGTGTTTATGCAGTTGTTATACAGCAATACAGCTCATAGATTCTTAGTCCTTCTCAGACGTACTGCTCTGTTGTCAGGTTACCTCATATTGTGCTACTTTGATAAACTATCCTGTATGGAAGACTGAGGCGATCTACAGTCATGCCTTCTGGATATTGCTGTTGCTGAAGAAGCAGCTAATGATATCCCATCTGTGTATTGATGTAGCACTGGCACACACACACACACACACACACACACACACACACACACACACACACACACACACACACACACACACACACACACACACAGTCAATTAGCTGACCTCACAAAGGGATCAAGGGAAGATTAATTACTATTACAAATAACGTCATTACAGTCATTGATACCATATCAATCATCACCTGAGCC
Source organism: Salvelinus namaycush (assembly GCF_016432855.1). Taxonomy (NCBI): domain Eukaryota; kingdom Metazoa; phylum Chordata; class Actinopteri; order Salmoniformes; family Salmonidae; genus Salvelinus; species Salvelinus namaycush. Next base: position 10,602,102 of record NC_052340.1, on the reverse strand, counting down.
AGAAAGGGTTATGATCAGAATGAATTGCCATTACAGGTGCTGTGTAGTACCTAGAGATATCTGGGCAATCATAATTATGTTCCCCTGTGTGCAACTCTATATTGTTAATAGTCCAGGTAGGCCTCTGTGCTTCAACAAACAAGGGACATAGGAGGGGTGCTCAACAATGACAATAATCCAGTGATAGAGCTTACCCAAGGAAAACATCCCATAATGACTAATTCCTGGTAAACAACTTAGAGCACTCAGGAAACAGGCAGAGATAAATATCTTCTTACAGTTTTTTCCAACTGCTTACACACAAAATCTTTTCATGTCACACGATTTTTGAAACCTCTCACTCAGTGCAAAACTACACACCAAATATCCAAAACCATAAGCTATTTCTCAGCCTTTGACTCAGTTGTCAATTGCATAAAACACTTTTTTTCAAAACACTACACACAATTCTCTACCTAAAACACAAAAATCTAACAGGAAGTGACTTGCTTTCCTTTTCCAAACACAACCAATCAAAATGCTACACTTATTCACCAGGTCACACACACACTCCTCACATGTGCAAACACTAGTAGCTTAACTGATCACTAACCAATCACTGCTTAACTGTAGTATAGGCCTATAAATAGGTCAAAGGTCAGATTACCTGTTTTGAACAATGGATGCCAACAATGGACAGAGAGCAAGAGGAGTAGGAGGGAGAGAAGGAGGAAGAAGAGGACGAGGGCAAAGAAGAGAAGGAAGGAGAGCCATCTCTGATGAGATTAGGGCAACACTTGTTGATCATGTGATCAACCACGGTTTGACCATGAGAGAGGCTGGACTGAGAGTCCAGCCCAACTTGAGTCGATTTACAGTGACGTCCATAATTCGAACCTTCAGAAATGAGAACAGGTATGCAACTATCTAATGACTATTTTAGCATTACAGTAACGTACTGTAAAATACGTATGACTGCATAGTATTGCATAAACATTTGTAACTCTAAGCCATCCATTTACTGCACTGCATTGAATGAATGAGGTTGGTTATCATGCTGTACTACATTTTTTTGTACATTGTTTACAGTTCCTATGCTGAACACATACTGTGTTTGAATTCTGTACAGAGTGGAAAGGCAAAGACATCATGGAGGACGAGGACACTTGTTTACAGATGTACAAGAGACTGCAATTATAAATATGGTTTTGGCCAACAATGCAATTAGGATTCGAGAGATAAGAGAGCATATCTTGAATAATGACACCATATTTAACAACATCAATGCTGTAAGCCTGTCGACCATACAACACATCCTCCAACGGCACCGAGTGACGATGAAACAACTTTACAAGGTGCCATTTGAGAGAAACTCTGACAGAGTCAAGAATATGCGACATGACTTTGTAGAGGTATGTATGCAACACTACTTCCAGTACTTCAGACATACCATATTTACTCATCTGTATATCCTTTTGTCTGTTACAGAGAGTATTGGAGCTGGATGCCCATGTAATTCGCCATGAATTTATTTATGTGGATGAGGTTGGCTTCAACCTCACCAAAACCAGGCGCCGCGGAATAAATGTAATAGGACAGAGGGCAATTACCAATATCCCTGGACAGCGTGGGGGTAATATAACTATGTGTGCTGCCATCACTCAAAACGGGGTCCTCCATCACAATGCCACACTGGGTCTGTACAACACCGGCCATATGCTCACTTTTCTGGATGCAATTTACACAATGCTTGTCCCTGATCCAGATCAGGAGCCTGCTAGATTTGTGGTTTTATGGGACAATGTTAGTTTTCACCGGGCTGTTCTGGTCCAAAACTGGTTTGCCACCCATCCACAATTTGTAGTTTTGTACCTACCCCCATATTCACCTTTTCTAAATCCCATAGAGGAACTCTTCTCAGCCTGGCGCTGGAAAGTGTATGATCGCCAACCCTATGCCCGCATGCCGCTTCTCCAGGCAATGGAGGACGCATGTGGGGACATAGAGGTTGTCTCTGTCCAAGGTTGGATACGCCATGCTAGGAGATACTTCCCTCGATGTTTGGCAAGAGAAAACGTATCTTGTGATGTATTGTGGCCAGACCCAGGCCGGAGAAGAGATGAAGCGTAGCTTAGCACTGGTGACTGCCCCCCCCCCCCCCCCCCCCTACCAATTCCTGGACTGCCCCCCCGGGACCCCCCCCCACACAATTGTGTTCTTTACTGTATTCTAAAGAATATACTTTTGGTTTACATATGTTTATGGTTTTGTTGTATGATACTGTATACAACAGTAATGTTTGGCCTAATAAATATTTTCTGTTTCTACATTGCATTGGTGTTTACAGTGTACTTGTTACCCCTCTCAGCAGATTACTTTCACTGTAGAACATTGTATTGAAATGTAGATATAAGCTTATGAAAGACCAAAGAGCTTTAGAACAACAGTGTTTACATGGTATATCCAAAAATTTACTATTATGAAAGCAGTGTTTGCCATTTCATGCAAATGCTTCATTCTGACATGTATTTGTGGCATGTTGAATGCAGTGTTACATTTTGAAGGAGATGTGAGGCATTTTGCATTTTGTGTGTGCAGTTTTGGGAATTGTGTGTAGAGTTTTGAAAAAAGGAGACAGTTTTGAAAACGTGTGTAAGCAGTTGGAAAAAACTGTAACTCAGACGTTATTCAATGATCAGACGTGTACAGGTACTGATGTTTAGACATCACATGCCTTCTTTCTGAGAGATCCATTTTTAATGTCTCACTAGTATTCCAATGTGGGGACCAGATTACCACAGCTCAGGTCCCTTTACAATGGCAGGCACTGTTCTTTACGCAATAGTCATGTAATTCCATTAGTGCATTGGGATTTGGTGATTCAATATCAGACTGGTAACAAGATCAAGTTTGAGGAAAACAGAGTGTACAACCATTTTCCTACGACTGAACTCAAAACGGAGAAGTTACTAATGATAATTAAAAAGTGTAATTTCCTTTAATTAAATCTGAACTCTCCGGAGAATAGGTTAGGCACCTTGATAAACAAGAAAATAGAAAACACTCCCTGCTACACGCATGTCAAATCAACATGCTGTCTGGCTGGTGGAAAGACTGGAAACTAAAACTAAAAGCCTCAGGTTCATAACAACTCTCTAAAGCTCAGAGTCTAAATATTGCAAACACTCACCAAGACAGCACTGTCAGTGGTTGTTTCTTACAGTCTATAACGAGCGAAACCGTGGACTGAAACGGATAAATTCTTACATTTATGAAGCCAATCTTAATTAGGGAGCTTTGGGAAAACAGTTAAGGGTCTGGATTCTAGAGGAGAAGGATGGCAGTGGATATTAAAGAAAATATAAGACACATTGCTTCCCTGCAAGGTTCACCACACCCTAAAATGTCTTGAGACATTTTGTATCATTAATAATCTAGAGAGATTAATAACAATTATTAGCTGACATTACCCAGCCACATGTGGATAAAATCACTTTAGTGTACCAGAATCAATTCAAGTTTGAATGTTTAACCCTTGTCGCATGAAAAATTGATCACTGTCTTCCGGGAATGTTGGAGATGTGCATCTGCCAGTAAAGCCAAGATGAAACCAGAAGACTTGAAACACAAGAAATGGAGCCAAGGAAGTGTTTGTCAAACATTATAAAGAGACAAAATGGAGTATGTGGTCCGGGAAACAAGCAGTGTTTTAAGTCCTCCATTGAAAGAGTGTCATATCTTAACGTTGTAAAAACTACACTCTGGTAGTGAGCTAGAACCTGACAGATGAAACATGTTTCCGACCCTATTCTGGAGTCACTGAAGCACACTATTAAAGTATGCCAGGTGTTGTAGAGAGGACTGGTAAAACAAAGGCTGAGAGAAAGATTCGTATTAGTATTAGTACCAAACAGAAACATATGTCCCTTAATATGTCCTTTCTCCTGATGAAACCTAAGTGCCAGTGACACACCAACAACATCCTCACCCAGCCAGACAGCAAACAGCTGGGCAAAAATGTACTTAGCATTGGGTTGATGAAAAATGCAGTGGAGTGGCTGAGTAGGCCAGTTATAGTGGTCAGGAATCAGGAACAGATGGGCTTGTTCAAGACATGCACAGAAGGAGTATTGCTGTCTTCATTACATCAGTGGTACACTACTTCTATACAAGCAAGAGGAAGATGAAAGGAAGAAGATATTCTTCTGCCTCCTTAGTTGGATTTCAAGATGGGATTCAGAAGCAGAGAGAAGGTTTTGTCAGGGACTGGAAGGCAGAAGAATACTAATACGTCTCCTCATTTCATCTACATTGAGTTATTGGAAGACTTTCTCTAAACATAAGTAGTACAGTATCTATCTGCCGAATTCCAACATTGTGTATGAAGATAAATTGATTAGATTTTTGCATGGGGTATATTTTGCGTTCCCTCTATGCATTCGTACAGCTTCTCCATTCTCCAATTTTAGCCGTGATGAATACAGCATGTCAGTTTGCCCTGATAGAACAAACAGATAAAAAACGAAATATGTGGATTTCAACTGCATGATAGTTATAGTCATTATGATGCTCACCGGAAGAGGGGTGTTCTACACTGGGTTTCTGTATAAGCACTTTGTGATAACTGCTGATGTTAAAAGGGGTTTATGAATAAATGTGATTGATTGATTGTTCCATAGAGATACAGCTAGAGATCTTACTATTGAGAGATAGAATAGAAGAATACACAAGGTGCAATTTCTAATCTTGGTTGTGCATAAGCAGTTTTCCTCTTGTGATATCAATCACTGACATTCACTCAATTAGTCCATGTCAGTTTAATCTACCAACCTAAACTTGTAGTAATCATGGCCCGAATTACTGACAGGACACGCGGGGCACTGACCTCCAGGGGGCCCCCATTGATTTTGTTAGTCCCCCTCACTCAGATATCACATTAAAATGGCATAACTTGTGGCAAAATGTGTAGAATTGCAGGATATTAGCTCTTAAAACTGCAAAAATATCCTGGCTACGAACCTGCTTGTGAATTCAGTGAGTGTTACGTGCTATATGCTTTCACTTTGTGAAGAAAACGTCAGCTAAATTCAATCTGCTAACGTTAAAATGTGATAGTAATAGACCTAAATGCAGTCAACAACACTGCCCTATATGCCAAAGGTCAGGGGGTATATAGCCCCAGTATAAAGTGGTTTTCATTTCCAAACCTCTTCAAAGTGCACAGATTCTTCTCCTGTGCCCACCTAGCCTGCACTCTGGAAAACCAACAACCCCACTGAGCACATCAAGGTCCTGTAGTGCTAACCTGGAGGGATGAGGAGAGAAGACCCTCCAACACACACCATGCTTACGGTTAGCGATCCATGTTTCACACTAAAGTACCGGAGGATCACAGGCACCAGAAGCCTTGTACAGGGAACACAGAGCTAATTGCAATGTTCCTGGTACGAGGCTCTGAGTAGTGGAGCTTTGCAGACATTAAAGAGGACGAAAGCGAGGTGGCACGGAGGGAGTATAAAGATGTATTGCGGTGGTTCCGCTCTATTGGGTTTTATTCCAGACCCAACTCAGAACCTGTCTCTGCCTCCCTCTCTACCTTCCTGTGGCCACAGCACAGTATTTACATAATTCACAAGCCCAGCACATCCTGCCTACAACCAACCACAGAGACATGGTTGGAATACAGGAAGACCCAACAAAACACACGAGTCAATTCAGTCGAATCAGTCTAAATAGAGGGAGTCTGTGGACATCACAGTGGGGAGGAAAATCACTAGTTCCCAAAGAGAGATCATCGTGGACTCCAGTGAAAGGCCTGGCGAGAGAGAGCATCAATACAAATCCTCCAATTTAATTAATTAATCGGACTGTTCAGATCAGTCTTTCCAATTCATTTCTGAATGAGGGTGTATTCCCTATGCGCCTGACATTCTGAAGGAGGTTTATTTCATGGGTATTGGGTACTTAGTTCTCCGTCCAAGGCTGTTTTGGGGACAGCCCTAGAGGCCAATCCAAACAGATTTTATTTAAGGCTCATTCTCTTGTTTCTGATGGCACTATTTTCCTTTAAATAAGCATATTTCAAAATCGTGTTCCTCCCAGGGGCCTAGTGTGCATTGATCACCACATGAAAGGCAATTATTTGTATTACTGGAAAAAGATGAAGAAATCAATTCTATCCACAGCTATCCTACTCCATTTCTGATATACCATCACTTTTCCTCAGAAAATATTAACAGCATCTACACCATTAAACAACTCTGTACCTCAAGGTTCCTAATACTTTCCATCAGAAAAGATTAACAGCATCTACTTAAACAACTCTGTACCTCAAGGTTCCCAATACTTTCCATCAGAAAAAGATTAACAAAAAAGAAAGAAAGACAATGCATGGCACAAGGCCAAACTGTTATTTTCGTCCTATTTTTTCAACTGCAAAGTCATGTTTCTTTTTAAACATGAGGGAACAATACACTATTGTATAGTATTGTATGTGCTATGACAGCCCCAAACAGTACATGCGCTATATGAAGCAGCCATACTAAAAACGTGACTTTCTCCTGACTACGATAGTAATCTATGGTGCAGTTTCATTACTAGTTAACCGTGTTGGCTGCACTGCACTCAGAAGGGGCTCCATCTCCACAGAGAAATGAACAGTTGGCATTTAGAGCAGCATCTTGCCCTGCCTACCCCAATTCATTAAACAAATGAGCATTATGTTAATACACTAATAAGAGTAATTTAAAGTTAGATGAAGAGGAAAAGTGGGCCAGCGAGGTGGGCCCTATGTGGTCGACGCCACCGACCTGTGACACCGCCCCAAGGCGTGAGACATGGCCAGACTGGTTAAGCATACAGGGTTCTGTTGAAGACCAATGTCAAAATGCTGCTGTGTCTCTCCTGCTGTGGTTAAATGTAGACAGACCTAGTGAGGGCTCAACGCTGACCTTTATTACAAGGAGCACGTGTACGCCTAAGTTGAAAAGCGGGGCCGCACACAAAGAAAATGTAAAGGAGTACAATGAAAAATATTTGAGATATTAAAGCTAGAATCTTTCATTTTTCCAGGCGCACTGTTGCTTCTAAATAAAATGACACGTCGCACAGCTAAATATTTAGGCAGATATGCGAGTAAAACGGTTGCACTGTAGAGTCCTGCTAGAGTTAGGAAGACCTCACATCACAGCCCCTGGCAGTTGCTTATAACATTCTGCTGTCATGATAAGGCTGAATCATGCATTGCATTTCATAGAGAATATATTACACATTTCATAAGTTAGTGCTGGAAGCCCCTAATGTTGTTAACCCAGAGGTTGTGGTTTCATTTAAAGTCTTTTCCTAATTAAGCCCCATTGACTTAACCGCACACACAACTCCTTTTAGAATCAGACAATTAAATAAATTACTTCATTAGTCATGTCACACGGCAATCATCTACCGAATTAGTCTGCACAGGGGTCATTGGGTACATGGTCACCATCAGGAACACCCAAAAGAACACTGAACCTCTTGGCAACAGCATACAAAAGGAGTTGGACTGAGAGCCACAAGGTACTGGGTTCAAATCCTGTGGAGGCCAACCATCGAATTTGCTACATTAGTGTTAGTAGTGGGATGCTGCCATCAGGCCATCAGAGATGTGCAGAGGCATAAGGAACTGTGGAAAGAGAGGGAGGGGTATTGGTGTTATGTGTAGATGTTGTATTGCACATACCGTCAAAAGAAGCTGTCTGAAACCAGGCAGGGATGGGCCTGGTTGATCCCTGTATGGGAGATGGAAAGCTACTGAAAGTGGGTTGGAGGGCCAGTAGGGGAATCTCTTCCCTCTGGTCTAAAGGAGACCCAAATGCCCCAGGGCAGTGATTGGGGTGAGGTCATTGCCCTGCAAATGGTTCCATAGCACCCAAGATCTGACTGTGTGAGAATAGGGGAGTCCTGGCTTAATTCCCAATACCATCATACAATTTGGGGATGAATTAACTAGCTCCCACTTGGTTCATTCAGCAACTCTTCCCCAGGGTCGTTGTTATTGCCTAAATGCATTCTCAGTCAACTCACCTTGTAAAATAAAGCTTGAATCAATGAATATTAGACACTTTTATGTATCATTATTTATGTTATTGTATCAATTAAAGTCACTTGACAATGCACCACCTTGCAACTTCAACCAAGCTTGTTACCTGTCTGATACTTGAGTTACAGTGAGATCTCCCCACAAAGTAGAATGTTCAGTAGGCTACAGTGACAGATGAAGCCATCAGTTCAATAACCACAAAGGGGGAACAAAAAAATATAGCAACAAGATTCAAATTCAGCAGAGACATCGCAGACAAGTCACTTAAGAAATAATTTAATAACTTGTGGCTTGAGCAATTTCCCATATACACTCGCCACTGAATTAGTCCCCCCCACTCACTTTGAATCGTATTGGTGTCATCTTCAAGTACTTTTCAATATCTCCCCCTCTGCGTGTGTGTAAGTGTAGCCTACTTCTCTATGTGTGCATAACTACACTATTTGTGTCAAAAGAGCAATAAATAGGCAAGGATGAAAGTCATAAGTACGCGGGATAAATAATAAGTAGTAGAAGACACCAGATGTAGCCGATCAACGCTTCAAAAGCAGAAGCTCAGCAGGCGTAAGAACACAAAAGGGATTCCTCTGTAACTCCAAACTGAAAAGAGTAATGTGACTGGTAATCTAAAGCAACATAATTATATTAAAAAAGAACTAGAATGCAACCCGTACCTTGAAAGCCAAAGAATAAAAAGAAGCCCGGGATCCAAATTGTGTGTATCCAGAAGGAATTCATGTTGTCCTCGTCAGCTTCAAAACCTCTCCTGATAGTCAGATAGATCTCTAGCAATAATGTTGTGAGCAGGCAGTATCGTGTTTTGGTAGAAATTATGCTCAGAGGGCGTACAGTGCTATGTTCTAATGCTGCAGAGCACTATACATCTCAAGTGATTGAGCGCTAAACGCAGCCTTTTTGCAATCACAAATAGTTGTGCGCTTCAGATCTTGCCTCTCCTGGTCGTCACTGCCGCCTAGTGGTTAAGCAAGTTCCTACAAAAATGGACATCGTTTTCTGATTATTGATGACGATATGCAGTGGCGACCCGTCATTCAGAGCAGGTGGGGCAGTTTTGAGCGCCACACTTTTAGGTATTTTTAAATCATTCATAGTTTTTTTTTTTAAATCATCATTTTTTGGGGGGGTGGGCTTTGCTTGTTATTTTGACATTAATTCGTGTCACATATCAGTTTGAAAATAATGTAAAAAGAAAATGTTAAATTGAGTTAATAAAGCTGCATACAAACATGGTCTCTCTTTTGCTTTCTTGAGGAAGGCAGCTCCAAAATGCAGGTGTTTCAGCCTATCTCAGTGCTTTCTGTGGTGGTGGGACTAGTCAGCAGAAAATACAGAGCGTCGCGCCTGATTGGCTAAGTTTTCTGTCACTCATGGGACAGTACGTCATCACCAATTCTAAGGTTAGAGTTTGAAAATTTTAGCCATAGAGCCGTAGAGTTATGTTAGAAGTGCCAATCCAAGAAGGCTCAAGTTCATTGGCCACAGATAGAATGACATCAAATCACGCTATATCTATAGTAGCTTTGATTGGACTGATGTCAATATCTTACTTTCTAAGTCTTAGCTAGCAGTCATCATCAGTTGTCATCAAGTCGACAATCTACTGGCAAAACCTTTCTAATCCTTGTCATATGAAGAGAAATAATGAAGAGAAATTATAAATTAAACGTATCGGTGCTCATCGGCCATTGTACATAAAGATTACACAACAACAGTCACAAGCATGCCTGTCATCTAGAAGTTGAACACATTTTTAATTTAAATGCATTTTTAACCCTTTTTCTCCCTAATTTCGTGATATCCAATTGGTAGTTTCACGCCGCAATGCTTCTTGACACACTGCTCGCTTAACCTGGAAGCCAGCCGCACCAATGTGTCGGAGGAAACACTGTACAACTGGCAACCGTGTCAGGGTGCATGCGTCCGACCCGCCACAGGTGTCGCTAGAGCGCGATGGGACAAGAACATCCCGGCTGACCAAACCCTCCCCTAACCCAGACGATGCTGTGCGCCGTCTCATGGGTCTTCCGGTCGCGCCGGCTGCAACACAGCCCGGGATCAAACCCGGGTCTGTAGTGACACCTCAAGCACTGCGATGCAGACCAAATTTGATTAATTATGTTACATCTGACATATTCTAATGAATGTGTGTCTCAGTGTCTAGATCCATGTACATGTTTCCATGATCTATTTTCCCTCTTAACACCACTGTAGCTACTCCAGCCATAACCTTCAGATCTCTCTGATGCATAGGCTACTACAAAACCAAGAAAATAAATCAGGACAAATGCACACAATTACAGTTATTTCAATAACTTAATCCAGATTGATTCTCTCATTGCATGTGATATGCAATCTGTGATAATACCATTATTTCTAAAATAAAGTCCTACAACATACTACAACCCATGCAATGAGACAACCCACACCTACTATGAACCCTTCAACAGCCACACAGCAGTCCTCAAGAGAGGGATGACCTTTGTATATCCTCTGTAAACCAACGACAGTCCTCTGTACCGCATGAAGTGTGTCCCTACCAGAGGTGAGGCTTGGCAGAAGACAGGAGAGGAGGATAGCAGCACGGAAATCTGTAGAATACTAATAGTGACATTAGGTAAGAGACTGCTTCATTCAGTCTGCAGGCAAGGGGGGGGCGAGCTGTATGTAAAGACATAAGACTAATCAAAGTCCAGGGGACCTTACTCACTAGAAAATGGCCTGTGAGAGAGAGAGGACAGACAGTGAGAGTGGCAGAGGGAGAGAGGCGTGTTTTCCCCATTAATGTACTCTATTCCTCTCTCTCTACTGCCAGCCAAACACTGTCCACTCAACTACCGTTATACATGTCCACGACTGACAGCAAGGTTAATCCAGACAAATCCTGCATATTCATTCAGCGTGGCAACCCTGTCTTTTTTTGTAATCAAGCATTGTTTTTTCTTCCTGAATCTTACTGGATTTTATTGTGATGGCAATGAAAGCAGATGCTGCCTGAACGTGTCGTTGTATTCCCGCTTCCACAGCTCAGTCTCCTCTTGTAAACCCTGGTGAGCTGAATGACTGGTGTTGCTGAATTCAATTATGCTCAGATCCTAGTCATTTGTTAAGTATGAATGCCAAAGACATTACAGCTTCAATAATTGAAAAGAAAAACAAAAGTGACTCAGGAGGATGTCTGGATGAGATGCGTAACACCTTATTGAATATTGTTCTCTACCTGTAATACACCACCATGTGAACCACAAGCTTTTGATTATGCATGTTCTGCTAGAGAATCATTAAGATCTCTGCAGTCTAGCATCCAAATCCAAACAGTATCCCATTAGAATCTATTTAAGAGCAGCATGTAAGGGCCAAGGGCCAAGGACTGCTGTCAATTGTCATAATGTTTTTTCTCAGTTGTCAGTAGAAATAATTTATTTTAACAACACCTCTCATGTGTAGACTATCTCTATGACTCACATGGTTTGTCATTTCATTTGGATATTTAATTGAAGACCTGCAGGTCGACAGTGAATAACCATGAGGCCACCACAGCTTGCTTGCTCAACCCAAACATGCCATGTGACACAATGTGAAACGTGTGAAATAGTGTGTTAGTTACTCATGGGAATGCCTGTTATCTGTGTGTAACTCCATACTTCCATTCATTTGTATGGGTTACATTCAGACGAGTCCCGTGACACTTGTGGGGCTCGTAGAGCAAAACGGAGAAAACCATTGTGTTCGTGAGAGTCTCCCCTATCTAAGGTGGGGTATTAGTTTGTAGCTTAAACGGTTCTGATGCTACAGACATCAGCAAAACCGTTTGGATGCTACAGATGTTTTTGTGAGAATATCGTTTTTCGGGATGTTTCATGGTCTGGCAAACATCGCTATAGCTCGGCACCTTCCACCTCAGGTGCGGAAGGCCGACATAGGCGGATGTGGTAAATTGAGACGCAGCCCATGCAAAAAATTTGCCATTAAGGAAAAACACATTAACGTGGAGTCAGTCGAGCACTACATGTTAGTCCAGAGTAGATCGATAGCCATGATTAACTCTGTTTGGGTTGAGTATTCAGTACTGTTTGAAAGATATATGGAAAAACAAGCCATTGGATTTCTGCACATTGAAAGCACATTCCTTCTGTCAGAACTAGCGGCACTAAACATAAAAGGCTACTGTGATCAGGCTAAATCTTTCCCACAGACACCCCTTCAGAGAGCAATGAGGAAGAGACACATGTAAGTCGTCTGAGGCTCTTTCAAAGACACTTTGTTCTTCCTAGGACTGGGATAGTGTCTCTGACAGGCCTGTAATCCTCCTATTATTCATCTTTGGAAAGTTGCAAGTAAATTAAAATGAGAAGTTGGGGCATGGTTATGGCGTTGAACTGAGCAGATGTGTTTTTAGTGCTTTTCTGCCAACTTCGGCTAAACTTCTTTAAAATGATTTGAATCTCTTATTTTAAATCCTCATAACAAGAACAGCAATTTACATGGACAATTTCAGGTGTATCTAAATCCATTATGAATCAACTTAAACATAGTCCTCCTAAAACAAGAAGAACATCTCGAATCAACAACGTGGTCCAAGCTAGGCCAGTTAGCCCCACTAATTCAGCCAGCTCTACTAACCCAGTTAGCCATGCAAGCTCAGCTAGCTCCTCGCACCACAAGTCCGACATGGCAACCAACGATGTCGACGACCTAAACCAGAACCAGAACCAAGGGGTTTTGGAAGCAATCTCTGCCATGAGTGCGGACCTTTCCGCCAAACTCGAAGGTGTCCTAACAGGGATTAGTGAGTTTAAAAGTGACGTTCAAGCCTACTCCACGCGTTTGGACGAAGCAGAGGAACGCATTAGCATGGTGGAAGATACTGTCGTCACTGTCAAAACAACGACCGAAAAGTTGGAAAAACAGGTGGCGACCTTACTTCATTCAAAACTAAGCTCGCTCGAGAACCCCCACAGGTCAAATTTGAGACTGGTTAATCTACCCGAAAAGGTGAAAAATGGTGATGCAGTTGCATTTCCAGACCCCCTGTGCATTGAATGAACCCATCGGCTTCCGGGTCCTATAGGCCCGAGAAACCACCCCTCTCCTCGAGTCCTTATCATGAAGTTTCTCAACTTTCAAGACAAAATCCGAGTGATACGGAAAGCCAGGGCCAAGGGCAAGGTGATGTACGGGGACCAAGAGATCATGTTCTTCCCTGATCTATCTGTGGACCTGCACCGAAAAAGAAAAGGCTATGACGGGGTCAAATGCCAGCTCATATCCCTCAACATTGCCTTTGGAGTAACCTTCCCAGCTAAACTACGTCTGACTTACAGTCTTCCCTGTAACGCACAGCGTTGAGATTGCCTGCAATGACAACAAGCTCAGTCCGATGATGCTGTGACACACCGCCCCAGACCATGACAGACCCTCCACCTCCAAATCGATCCCACTCCAGAGTACAGGCCTCAGTGTAATGCTCATTCCTTCGACGATAAACGCGAATCCGACCATCAACCCTGGTGAGATAAAATCATTGTTGCCGGTGATGTCTAGTGAGGACCTGCCTTACAACAGGCCTACAAGCCCTCAGTCCAGTCCTCTCAGCCTATTGCAGACATTGAGCACTGATGGAGGGATTGTGCGTTCCTGGTGTAACTCGGGCAATTGTTGTTGCCATCCTGTACCTGTCCCGCAGGTGTGATGTTCGGATGTACCGATCCTGTGCAGGTGTTGTTACACGTGGTCTGCCACTGCGAGGACGATCAGCTGTCCGTCCTGTCTCCCTGTAGCGCTGTCTTAGGTGTCTCACAGTACGGACATTGCAATTTATTGCCATTGCCACATTTGTAGTCCACGTCTGTAGTCCTTTGTAGTGTGTGTGTGTGTGTGTGTGTGTGTGTGTGTGTGTGTGTGTGTGTGTGTGTGTGTGTGTGTGTGTGTGTGTGTGTGTGTGTGTGTGTGTGTGTGTGTGTGTGTGTGTGTGTGTGTGTGTGTGTGTGTGTGTGTGTGCGTGCGTGCGTGCGTGCGTGCGTGCGTGCGTGCGTGCGTGCGTGCGTGCGTGCGTGCGTGCGTGCGTGTGCGTGCGTGCGCGTGTGTGTGCGCGTGTCTGAGTGCGCGTGTGTGTGCGTGTAAGTTATTTTTGGCCAACACTTGTTTTGAGCCTAAACCAAAAATGTTATGAACTCTAACTGTGACCAGGCTAATGGCACCCAGGGGCCAGGGCATCCATATTGTTCTTCATACCCAATAGTAGTTTGATACATTAGTGTATTCTTGCATACAGTACCCATAGAAAATCAAAATCCATCCAATTATCCAATTGAAACAAATACACAACACATTTGAATGATCAAATGCTCAAATGTTGCACAGTTTTCCTCTCATGAAGTCTTAGGTAGGAAGTAGGCCTAGCAGACCTCAGCTTCATATTTCACAAAAGCTGACTTTTAAAATCTCTATGACATCTGATCAATAATCCATATCTGAAACCATTAAAACCATCCAACTGTCTTAAAACCATTAAATATTCGGCCAGGATCCTATCTGAAACTTGGCACAATGACAAAACGTGACTTTGTACGTGAGCAAAAATGTACATTTAAAAAAAAATACCCATCTGGAATTAAATTTTAAGGAGAATGTTTGTGGGGCCGATCTTACTCTAACTCATGAATCCCTCAGGGATTGCTTTGGGCTTTGAGATGAAGAGCGAAGTCAAAAAACAGTTATGACATACAGAAAATAATTCAAAGTTTAGAAATACAATCAAGGACGTTCACTCTAAATACAGACCATATTTCCAGCTTCCCTGCTGTAACTGTGAGCGTACACAAATGTAACCAATTTGCTGTGGTTCCAAGACACAGAGGGAGTTTGCTGTGCAAATAAGGCAGTATGGAAAAGCACAATGTGCCATATCTAAATCAATCATCTGCTCTTTTCCACTGAGTTACTGCGGCAGACTGGGCTGATGCGGAAAGCTGGTCATTAGAGAGAAAATAATTTTACCAAATGACTGCTAAACTCACTTCTTACAGTGGGAGATGGGGAGGAGGACCGAGGAGTTGGAATCACATGTTTATAGAAAAAGTATCTCTGTCAGTGCTGAAATGTACAGGAAAATTTGGTACAAACATACAAAAACGTTTTGTGGTTCAAAAGAATCGCAGTTTACCATGACGAGAGAGTACAGTTTACACAACACATCAAAACAAGGATCTAAAAATACCTCATGTATTATGAATTTTGTATATTGCCAAGAAGATGCAAGATTTACATGACCAAAGAAATGCCACGTTTCTCTTTGAGTCAGAATATAGACCCAAAGAACACTTCTTCTGAATTCAATGTAAATGATGCCTGGCCTAGCAAATATGCTTTCATGAACAATTCATGAGTCGACTTGGTATCTGATTGAGAGATAATATGCAGACTGCACGACGGGGTGTGCATGCAATGTAAGATAATGTTCAGGTTATCTTGACGTACACAGTGACGAGATACTCCACAGAGGGCTGTGGAATGGGAGCGGTATCACATTCTCTGAGCCACCTGTGTACAGTCCAATAATACTACCTTTAATCACATTATAAGACCTACTGTTAGACCTCCATAACATCTCATTGCTCCCTATAAAAGCATTGATGGATGCACCAAAGGTCTAAATACACCTACAGTGGGTATAGAAAGTCACCACCCCCCTTTCAAAATGTTCCCCTTTTGTTGCCTTACAGCCTGAAATGAAAACACATAAAATCAGACTTTTTCCGGCTTTATTTACACACAGTAACCCACAATATACAAGTGAAAAATAAACTGGAAAAAACTCTGAAAATGTATTAAAATTAAAACAGTACAATACCCTATTTGGATAAATGAACACCCATCTGAGGTAATACTTTGTGGAACCACCTTTTGCTTGAATTACAGCCATGGGTCTCTTTGAAAACATCTCTACTAACTTTGCACACCTACTGTAGACTGTGCAATATTTGCCCATTCTCCTTGCAGAATTGTTCAAGCTCAGTCAAATTGCATGGTTACCGCTCATGGACTGCACTCTTCAAGTCATTCCACAGATTCTTGATGGGATTTAGGTCGGGGCTCTGACTAGGCCACTCAAGGACATTCACCTTCTTGTCCTTCAGCCATTGTATGGTTGCTTTGGCGGTGTGCTTTGGGTCATTGTCATGTTGAAACGTGAACCGTTTTGGCAGAGGCCTCCTGGCAGAGGCCTGCAGGTTTTCCTCAAGAGTTCTATCCTCACAGGATGCTGCCACCGCCGTGTTTTACTGTAGGCATCATGTTCTTTGGGTGGAAAGATGTATTGGGTTTTCGCCAGACATATCGTTTTGCATTCAGGCCAAAAAGTTCAATTTTGGTCTCATCTGACCACAGAACACTTTGCCACTTGGCCTCGGAATCTACAATGTGTGTTTTGGCAAAGCTCAAAAGAGACTTGATGTGGCTTTTTTTCAGGAGTGGTTTTTTCTTGCCACCCTCCCATAGAGGCCAGATTTGTGGAGCCCTTGTGATATTGTGGTCACATGCACACATTGACCAGTCTTTGCCATAAAGGCCTGAAGCTCCTTCAAAGTCGCCATTGGCTTCTTGGAAGCCTCTCTGATCAGTCAATTCAATTCAATTTTCAATTCAAGGGGCTTTATTGGCATGGGAAACATGTGTTAACATTGCCAAAGCAAGTGAGGTAGATATTATACAAAAGTGAAATAAACAATACAAATTAACAGTAAACATTACACATACAGAAGTTTCAAAACAATAAAGACATTACAAATGTTATATTATATATATACAGTGTTGTAACAATGTACAAATGGTTAAAGCACACAAGTTAAAATAAATAAGCATAAATATGGGTTGTATTTACAATGGTGTTTGTTCTTCACTGGTTGCCCTTTTCTTGTGGCAACAGGTCACAAATCTTGCTGCTGTGATGGCACACTGTGGAATTTCTCCCAGTAGATATGGGAGTTTATCAAAATTGGATTTGTTTTCAAATTCTTTGTGGATCTGTGTAATCTGAGGGAAATATGTCTCTCTAATATGGTCATACATTGGGCAGGAGGTTAGGAAGTGCAGCTCAGTTTCCACCTCATTTTGTGGGCAGTGTGCACATAGCCTGTCTTCTCTTGAGAGCCATGTCTGCCTACGGCGGCCTTTCTCAATAGCAAGGCTATGCTCACTGAGTCTGTACATAGTCAAAGCTTTCCTTAAGTTTGGGTCAGTCACAGTGGTCAGGTATTCTGCCACTGTGTACTCTCTGTTTAGGGCCAAATAGCATTCTAGTTTGCTCTGTTTTTTTGTTAATTCTTTCCAATGTGTCAAGTAATTATCTTTTTGTTTTCTCATGATTTGGTTGGGTCTAATTGTGCTGTTGTCCTGGGGCTCTGTGGGGTGTGTTTGTGTTTGTGAACAGAGCCCTAGGACCAGCTTGCTTAGGGGACTCTTCTCCAGGTTCATCTCTCTGTAGGTGATGGCTTTGTTATGGAAGGTTTGGGAATCGCTTCCTTTTAGGTGGTTGTAGAATTTAACGGCTCTTTTCTGGATTTTGATAATTAGTGGGTATCGGCCTAATTCTGCTCTGCATGCATTATTAGGATATTTTTGCAGAATTCTGCATGCAGAGTCTCAATTTGGTGTTTGTCCCATTTTGTGAAATCTTGGTTGGTGAGCGGACCCCAGACCTCACAACCATAAAGGGCAATGGGCTCTATGACTGATTCAAGTATTTTTAGCCAGATCCTAATTGGTATGTTGAAATTTATGTTCCTTTTGATGGCATAGAAGGCCCTTCTTGCCTTGTCTCTCAGATCGTTCACAGCTTTGTGGAAGTTACCTGTGGTGCTGATGTTTAGGCCGAGGTATGTATAGTTTTTTGTGTGCTCTAGGGCAACGGTGTCTAGATGGAATTTGTGGTCCTGGTGACTGGACCTTTTTTGGAACACCATTATTTTGGTCTTACTGAGATTTACTGTCAGGGCCCAGGTCTGACAGAATCTGTGCAGAAGATCTAGGTGCTGCTGTAGGCCCTCCTTGGTTGGTGACAGAAGCACCAGATCATCAGCAAACAGTAGACATTTGACTTCGGATTCTAGTAGGGTGAGACCGGGTGCTGCAGACTGTTCTAGTGCCCGCGCCAATTCGTTGATATATATGTTGAAGAGGGTGGGGCTTAAGCTGCATCCCTGTCTCACCCCACGATCCTGTGTGAAGAAATGTGTGTGTTTTTTGCCAATTTTAACCGCACACTTGTTGTTTGTGTACATGGATTTTATAATGTCGTATGTTTTACCCCCAACACCACTTTCCATCAATTTGTATAGCAGACCCTCATGCCAAATTGAGTCGAAGGCTTTTTTTTTTTTTTTTTTTCCTACTTGCCCGGATCATCGAGTTTGGAGGGACGGCCTGATCTATGCAGGGTTTGGGTGGTGCCATACACCTTCCACTTCTTAATAATGGTCTTAACTTTATTCTGAACTAATCAAAGTCACTACAATTGATGACAGTTGTAAGCCAATTAACTTGATATGTGATCTGGAAGGTGATTGGTTATACCTCAGCAAGTTTGCAATTGCAATTCTAAGAGGGAGTGTTCACTTATCCAAATAGGGTATTTCTTTTCTCTCACTTGGATATTGTGGGTTACTGTATGCAAATAAAGCCAGAAAAAAATCTAATTGAATGTGTTTTCATTTCAGGCTGTAAGGCATCAAAAGTGAACATTTTGAAAGGGGGAGGTGATATACCCACTATACAGTACATGTATAATACATTACAAGACCTGTTAAATATTATTTTGTAATGGCTCATGGCTCCTTATAACTGCCTTTATAAAAAACAAATGCCTTAAACACACATTTGCCATAAAGATATTGGCATCTACTGTAGATCTACAAGAGGAACATAAACATAAGATTCAGCAGTGTTACTTAACACTAACCTCTTGTCAAAAGCAACAGTATGTGCTCAGTGTAAAACCCATCAATCATAACAGACATGTGGATGGGTTTGATACTAGTAAAAAGGCAGCTGTAGCAATGACATGTGACATGTGAAAGGTTCTTCGAGTCTGAATTCCTACATTCTGACAGCCATACCATTTACCATGGCAATACTATGTGTGACGTGTAGCATGTTTTTCTCTAATAATTTCACACTAGCTAACATTGTGTCTGTAGCCTATAGCGAAGTTTTGTCAAAACCCTCATTCCCATTCTATTGAAACCCTTTTGAGCTAATTATGTTTAAATCCGCCATTAGACAAAGCTTTTGTAACAGAAAACATTTGTATTTCAGTGAAATCATAATCCCAGGGTTGGTTGTACAGTGTGGGATGCATTTGGACAGGTAATTCGTCATGACCAGGATGCATTGAGACTACCACTGTCCTTAGGGGTTGGACACTGGACTGGAACACTTTAGTTTCTTCCATATTGTGCCTCAGCTCCTCATCAGAGAGAGTAAGAGAGTGCGAGTGAGAGAGTGCGAGTAAGAGAGACAGTGTGAGAGAGAGAGACACAGAGAGAGAAGAGAGAGCGAGAGAAGTAAGAGAGAGAGATGCATGCTAGCCCACATTCTGAACTGCTGTGTCTCCAGATCAGTCATGCTCGTGCTGGAGACACACAGCTCTGATTCTGTCATGTCTTATGGAAGATGTTTCCTTTGTGACCTCATATGGAGTGTTCTGAGACAAGGGTGTTTTTCCTTAGTGCTCCTAGTCAATTTGTGCCTATTGGGATACAGTAGTCAATAGAGACACTATGGATATTAAAGTATATCAGTTGCCAGTGGCTATCAGGATTAACCTATCTTAATCTGCAGAGGATGGTAGACAATAATTGTATCAGAATTATCCCTCTGCAAACACAAGTAACATACTGCTTGAATCAGGTTACAAAGGGAGCAGAAGAAGAAGTCCAGTCCGGTTGTGAACTTAGCCATATATCCATTTTAAAGCCCATAGGCGTTTTCCTGTTGGCTAATACATGAAAAGTATAGCATCAGCAGTTCTGAATTTGTAATCTTATCGCCGTCAATTGTAACAATTAAATAAGACTAGTTGAGTTGTTTATAAAAAAATGTAATATTTATTTTTAAATTTGACAATGGACGATATAATGACTCATCTATTTGACAGATAACTGTCAATGTAACTGCAAAATCGCAAAATCAAGAATCTCCTTTCCATGTATTCCTTATATAAGCCAACTGCAGTGATCTGGCTAAGATAACAACCAGGGAAGGACTTCTTCTTCTGCTCCCTGTGCTATTGAACATTTATGATAGTTTAGTCTGGTGTATTTTACCACTATAAACGGTCTCTCCTTGACCCCACTGCTAGTCACCACCTTAGTCCGGATTCTGTATATCTAGAGGGTGTCAATCAACATGCAGAGAAGTCAAGCTGTCTCTTCAGCACCACCAGAAGAAAGAGGCTAGAGAAGTCAGGACCCTGGACAGCTCTCTAGCAGCCCTGCCCTTACAGCAGAGTCTTTGCTCGTCATATTCCCCCGCCATTCCCCCGCAATCATTTACGTGTCGCAAGGCAAAGTGGAAGATCATTTTTGAGTTCTAACAAGCAAACCTTAGAGAATACCCCACATATACAGCGCATTCGGAATGTATTCAGACCCCTTCCCTATTTCCAAATGTTGTTACGTTACAGCCTTATTCTAAAATGGATGACATACATTTCTTTCCTCATCAATCCACACACAATATCCCATAATGACAAAGCAAAACAGGTTTAGACATTTTTGTAAATGTATAAAATAAAATAAAATGACATTACATTTACATTTACATAAGTATTCAGACCCGTTACTCAGTACTTTGATGAAGCATCTTTTGCAGCTCTTACAGCCATGAGTCTTCTTGGGTATGACACTATAAGCTTGGCACACCTGTATTTTGGGAGTTTCTCCCATTCGTCGAGCTCTGTCAGGTTGGATGGGGAGCGTCGCTACACAGCTATGTTCAAGTCTCTCCGGAGATGTTCAATCAGGTTTAAGTCCGGGCTCTTGCTCGGTCACTCAAGGACATTCAGAGACTTGTCCCAAAGCCACACCTGCATTGTCTTAGCTGTGAGCTTAGGTTCATTGTCCTGTTTAAAGGTTTTCATCAAGGATCTCTCTGTACTTTGCTCCGTTAATCTTTCCCTCATACCTGACTAGTCTCCCAGTCCCTACCGCTGAGGAGTGACTTCCGTCAGGCCACTCTAACATAAAGGTCTGATTGGTGGAGTGCTGCAGAGATTGTTGTCCTTCTGGAAGGCTCTCCCATCTCCACAGAGGAACTCTGGAGCTCTTTCAGAGTGACCATAGGCCCTTCTCCCCCGATTGCTCAGTTTGGCCGAAATGTATTCCATATTAGAATGATGAAGGCCCCTGTGTTCTTGGGGACCTTCAATGCTGCAGAAATGTTTTGGTACCCTTCCCCAGATCTGTGCCTCGACACAATCCTGTCTCGGAGCTCTACGGGCAATTCCCTCGACCTCATGGCTTGGTTTTTGCTCTGACATGCACTGTCAACTGTGGGACCTTTCCAAATCATGTCCAATCAATTGAATTTACCACAGGTGGACTCCAGTCAAGTTGTAGAAACATCTCAGGGATGATCAATGGAAACATGATGAACCTGAGCTCAATTTTGAGCCTCATAGCAAAAGGTCTGAATATTTCTGTAATTGAGCTATTTCTGTTTTCTGAAAACCTGTTTTCGCTTTGTAATTATGGGGTATTGTGTGTAGATTGATGAGGAAAAACATTAATTTAATCCAGTTTAGAATAAGGCTATAAAGTAAAAAATAATTGAAAAAGGGAAAAGGTCTGAATACTTTCTGAATGCAATGTATGCACAAAGTTAAAAGTCTCACTGTTAGAAACCTGGTTCCGCCCATTAAAACGGTTGTCCTGGCTGTATCTAACCCTTGCCCCATCCAGTTGAATGTTTTGCAGTGTCTTGTTGCTTTAGTCTAAAGTATGAGCCACTGTAAGGTGCATAGCCAGTTGTGAAACATACTCAACTTCTAGCAACACAAATATCCATCACGACAATTGATCAACAACCTTACTGTATCGCAGCCAATCAACTTGAGCTGCTATAACAAGTGCAATTTACATGGAAATAGAGGGCATCACATCCCTCAATCCGTTGTGTTATTCATTGAGGTGAAAGATAGAGGGAACATTATTAGAAGTCTCCCCCTGTAATAGCACCCCTTACACCTTTTTCCTCACTGACAGATAAAGTGCTGTTTTCTGTAAATTGATAAGGTGTCAGAAAGGATCAGCTCGTAGCCATTTTATTCAATCATCCCATTGTCCTTGTTCTCTGCCAGGAAGGAAGTCAATGAACCTCTAAAAGGAAGAGTGCATCCTGTGATTTGTAAGATTGAGACTTCTCACTTATAACAGCTATACAGAATATCAACTCAAAGGAAAAGAAGATGGTGGGTGTAATATGAAAAGTAATTCAATAATGTGCGACACCATATTTCATAAGGAACGTAGCTACTTTATAGCATTTTCCCAGACTATTTCCCTGGCTCAATTTCCACACTCACTATAATATAAATTAGGGTTATTTCAAAAATGTAATAGACATTCCTGAAAAGGTATACTGTGGATAGGAATGGTTACCATTTCAAAACTATGTCATATAACTTTACTTTATTAACATTGTATAGCTAACGTGACATTATTATTTTTTGGGGCTCATTGCAATCGCTCTCTATCAGTGGAAAATCACAAGATTCTGGAACAGTCTGTGCACATGACTGAAACTGCATCTCAGGAATTGCCAGCTAAGAACTAAAATGAATCTTATTTCATTTTTGCAGATGTTGCGATTGAGACCAAAGCTGGGAAAATGCATAACTGCTCAGCAGGAGAAGCATACAAATAAAAAAACAAGCTATAGCTCCAATTATATTGGAACTAGGGAGCCCAGCCTGAAGAGGAACACTCAGACCTGAGGGAAAAGACAAAGACTGAGAAGGCGACTTGCATTTTTAGAACTATCTTATTTTTTAAAAGACAAAAAAAATCTAAAAAATAATGTCTCTAAGCTAAAAAATAATAATGTCTGTTGGCGAAAACAGTGAGCAACATAACAAAAAAAGCATTGGCATTTGAAGAGCAAAAAGCACAGAGGGAGAGTCATTTCAATCATAATTGTTTTTTTATGTTCACATTTCATTCTCCATACTTGGTTTATCAAAAGAAATTACTTCAGCTATTTTGTCTGTACAAAGTGCATTGCAGCATCAATATATGAAACACAATTACACTGACTGTGCCACAATATATTGTTCAATGGTGCGTTTCAATCATCAACCATCATCTGGATCCACAAAAACGTTATAAAAAATCATTGAGTTTCATTGTATCTTTTTTGTGAGCAGTGATTCATTGTATGTTTGTGACCAGTGCCTGTGTCAGTCAATGACAATGCTTATAATTGCAGCTTTTTACAGCCTTAACATAACGACCACGTTTCAGAGACCTTCCATTATCTACTGTCAGCCAGATGAAGACTCCTAGGGGCTTTAGTCTGTATCTCTAATCAGTATTTAACCATCATAGACATCAGTGTGTAAAGAAATACAAATTTAAATCTAATCTCCGAGAGGAAAAGGATAGAGGAAAGTAACAGTCAGATTTGACATAATCAGTAGAGACGTCATTTTTTCAAATATGCTTTGTTTTCTCATCGTTTAGTCTTTCAAGGTCGGCTCACCTGAAATCTCAGACAACCCAGAAAGTGGTTGTGGCGGATCATGGGAGGATGTAAATGATCCGCCCACGCATTCTCAAACAAAACCAAGATTTAATCTAAATCTCCATGGAGCAAACAAACACCCAGGTGTTCCTTCTACCAATCTTTTAAAATAGACTAGTATGCAAAGGCAAAAACCTCTCTCTATTCTTTGCTCTGGTAACCTCTCATCATGACCTCCAGCTGGCTGGAAAAGCAAGCCAATGTTTTTCAATTACTGTTTCCTGATATAGAGATATATTGTATGTTGGATGTGGATAGGAATATAATGTTACCTACATGAGGACCCAAGTAATATAAAGATATTATACAGATATCCTCTATACAATCCTGTCTTCAAGTGGTACAAGGGTGTAGTGTATAGGGCTTACCATTGAAGCAAAGAAACAAGGTGAACACAAACAGGAAATGAACTCCACTGGAGTGGCTCCCATACAACCAGGATAAGGTATTATTCCACACCGCTGTTTGACTGATTGGAAGAGTCGGTCACAATGGGCCTGTAAAGAAGTCAGTCCAATGAATGAAGACATGGGTCATTGGCCTGGCCCAAACCACCTCTCTAAAGCTAAGATTAAGCTCTCTGTAATGTGGTGGACTTGATAGGTAGATAGAGATAGACAGATGTACCTGTACTGGTTGCGGCTGTGACTGAGAACTTCCCCTCAGAGTTAGATTCTAGCTCTATCAAAGACAGGTCAGTCAGGGGTTGAAGGTAATCAAGTAGACGTCTTTAAGAAGTTAATGTAAGGTATCATTATGTTCCTCAGGGGGGGAAAGCTTCTCAACATCAATTGTGTACCCTCTCTATATCTGTCTGTCACAGCTGAATGTGAATGTGCCGTCTTATACTGGCACAATGCGGACAATTAAAATGAATGATTCAATAAGTATTACAAGTATAGTAGTTGACTATTTCTGATGAAAAGGTGGTGGTAAAAAAATACTCCATGTGGTCTGTTTTTACTTTGAAAAGTAAAGACCTTGGTGTGTCTGGACTCTAAACAAACCATTCAGGAATAATGCTGTTTTCTGTCTGATGCATTTGAATGTGAAAGCTGTTAAATTCAGCAATTTACAGCAGCTACATGTCTGCCCCTCAGTGATAAACAACAATGAACACTGAACCTCAGACAGGATCTGTAAGATTGTACTTGATAAAACTTTGTACAGGGTGTCACACCCTGATCTGTTTCACCTGTATTTGTGATTGTCTCCACCCCCTCCAGGTGTCACCCATCTTCCCCATTATCCCCTGTGTATTTATATCTGTGTTCTCTGTTTGTCTGTTGCCAGTTCGTCTTGTTTGTTCAAGTCAACCAGCGGTTTGTCTCAACTCCTGCTTTTTCCAGTCTCTCTTTTCTTGCCCTCCTGGTTTTTGACCCTTGCCTGTCCTGACTCCGAGCCCGCCTGCCTGACCACTCGGCCTGCCCCTGACCCTTAGCCTGCCTGCCAACCTGTACTGCCGCCCCCCCCCCCCCCCCCCCCCCCCCCTCTGGATTACTCTTACCCTGAACCTGAGCCTGCCTGCCGCCCGGTACCGTTGCCCCACCTCTGGTTTAATGACCCCTGCCTGCCTTCACCTGTCTATTGCCTGCCCTGTAGGAATATTAAACTATTGTTTATTCGATGTGGTCTGCATCTGGGTCTTACCTTTATACCTGACACAGGGATTCTTATCCGGAACACTATAATCTTCTTATGTACACTTAATTTAACGAGCATACTTCAAACAATATGACATAAAGCTTCACTAATATAGCCTCGCATTTGGAGAGTTTATTTCTCTATAAATGATGAAACATTCCATATGAAAAATGTATAGATGACGATATTATGTAGGGTTTTTCTTGGAAAAACAGAAATGCAGTCTCATCTCGTAAGTTTGTAGCAAAAGTTTAATTCAAAGCAAGACACAAGGTAGTGAATCATAGCAAATACTGGGCTAAACATCTCAACAACACCGACAAATGTTAGATGGCCCATTTCTCTTTTAATAAATTTGTCTAATTGCAATTTTGTCTACTTCCTTTCCACTCGCTAGGAAGGAAAAGGACACTGAGGATGCTTTCATCCACTTACAGTACTTGGAGGACTTGACATTGACAAATATCAAAGGCAAAATGAATTAAACATTCAAATATAGAAAAAGCAAAGAGAGACAAACATGAAACAAGCTGATTATTAAGCTGATTTGAATATGATTTGCATAGCATAAGTCTTCATTAGAATATGAGTGTGGACATCTATGACATTGAGCTTGAACAGCCCTATCCAGTCACCACCCTGTTTATCTGAAGCGAGCTCAATGGGGCAGCTTAGTTAATGTTCCACACACACACACACACACACACACTGCACAAACACACTCGCATCTGCACACAAAAGCATAAACACACGCACACACGCATACACACACACACGTACGCAACTGCACACACACACACACTACATCACAGGCTACTATAATTAGCTCCCCTCTCTAAGTTGGCTGGCCTCAGGATGTGTTTTTCTGTTATCCACCAACACACACTATGAATAATGGAAATGAAAAGAAATGTAATAAATGGACATATATTGATACTTTACTGGAGTTATGATGAATAGATGTGAGAAAGAACCTCCTAGTAAAAAACATACTGCTAACGTAGGCAAAGGAAATTAGCTAACAGTTACCACAACGTTAAAGAGTACACCCACATACTGTATGATATATTTGTAAAAAGATTCATGAGAGAAACACGTTAGGGAGAAAAGCAATGGGTATGTGGTGGATTGTATTTAATGATACAGTGAAAGCAAATGGAAACTGAGGATTGCTATGTGGGAGATGAAGTGACCAAACTGTTTGACCCAGCAGCTGTGATTTTGTTTTTGACTGGAGTTTCAATTCAGATTCCTCTGAGGGAAGTGTGGAATGGATTACAGGGGCATGGATAGGGTGGGACCCAGGGCAGATTGGACGTGACCTATAGCTATATTCAAAGGCGAAGAGGTGAGCAGACTAAAAGTCTATGGGCAGACATAGTGCAATGTGTTTTCCTCCATAGCTTTAATGATTTAACCCTTTCACAATGTTAACTGTCAAGATAGAACCCTACGAACTGTCTCCCTTTGAATGGTCTATCGCAATTTTATTGTGACATAAGTAATATCTCACCATAAGTAATACAGTAACTACATACAGTAACTACAATGGTTAAATATCACTAATGATACCATGTTGGCTAAGAGCTACCTGTAGTTATTTTAGTGATATCTTAATATGCAATATGATTACATGTCACTTTTAACTATTTCAGTTCTCTTAGACAGATAAAAGTCAACTTAACTTCCTCATTACCGATTGCTGTAAAATGTAATAAACCATATCAACCATTTGATCTGTTCCAGGAATTTGATCTGATTCAGATATAGGGAAACGTGCCATTCCAGATGCAGCCAGTGTTTCTTAGGTCACTCTGCAGCGGTAGATATATGATGAATTATTGAGTAACTAGTCTTTACGTAACGGTCATCTGCAATTGAAATCTCTGTGAAGAGCAACAATAGAATTATTCCAAAGATCCTTGTTGTACAGTGTTGAATAGTTCTAGTGACATCTCAGAGGCAATCTCTCCAAAACTACAGTCTTGTTCATTCCTGCTCTGAATTTGTTCTTCCCATCTAATTTTACTCCATTCCATTTCATCTCAGACAGACTTCAGATGGACTTTTTTGACCTCTGCTCTCAGGTTAACAATCTGTTCAACCCTCTCTACCTGAGCCCCTTTGTACACAATGGGAACCTGGGGACAACAACAGTGACATCATTTTGTGGCCAAAAAACTGTCGTAAATATTCAAAACTTTATAGTCTCACTGCATCCACAGTAGTGTTATGACTGATACTTATTTCAAGGACTTCAGCTCATTCTGAATGCACAAAGGTAGTTTGACACAGAGTTGAAATCGTCAGACTGAATTTCTGAAGTGGATAAACGAATGCAGCAGCTACTGTAAGCACGGTTATTGTAAGGCCGTGGGATACCAGAGTGTCTTGGAATGATGATTAATCAGCAACTTTAGTTAAGTGTTGTCATTGTTAGGCCGACCCACTCATTTTAAGGCTACAATATTGTAATCAATATCATTATTCCCTTCTAGTTTCTACGTTTATGCTAAATTATAACAATCACTGTGTAACAACGGGCACCCTTGTCGAGTCATATTGTAATAAAAGTGTGGCTGCCTGCTCCAATGGTGAGAGCTTGTAAATGATGGAATGAAGCTGTTGTTCAACTGCCTCAAGAGTTATTTAAGTACAGTCCTCCGTGTACCTTTCAGTGGAATCCAACCCTGCCTGACAAAGCAATCACTAAAAGTCTGCAATCCAAAATCAAACACCTCCATTGTGTCTCAGGGTGTCGCAATGCCCAACAGTCAAGATTTCCAATGAGATATTTTATGACAGAGCAACAAGACATATGTGTTATCAATGCAGTCAGCTGGTCTGCAAGCTCCTTACTAATTTCATCCTGCATTATGCAGCGCTTAATTTAAACACCCTGTTCCCCGAGCGCCGATGACTTGGATTTCGATTAAGGCAGTTCCCCGCACCTCTCTGTTTCAGAGGGGTTGGGTTTAATGCAGAAGAAACATTTCAGTTGAATGCATTCAGTTGTACACCTGACTAAGTATGCCCCTTTCCCTTCCTTTCCCTTTCCCAAAGAAATCTGATCCCTCAAGTCAAAGGGGACTACTTACACTAGAGGTGGATTCTCTGATCTACCTCTACGCAGACGACGCCATTCTGTATACTTCTGGCCCTTCTTTGGACACTGTGTTAACTAACCTCCAGACGAGCTTCAATGCCATACAACTCTCCTTCTGTGGCCTCCAATTGCTCTTAAATGCAAGTAAAACTAAATGCAGGCTCTTCAACCGATCACTGCCTACACCTGCCCGCCCGCCCAGCATCACTACTCTGGACAGTTCTGACTTAGAATATGTGGACAACTACAAATACCTAGGTGTCTGGTTAGACTGTAAACTCTCCTTGCAGACTCACATTAAGCATCTCCAATCCAAAATTAAATCTAGAATCGGCTTCCTATTTCGCAACAAAGCATCCTTCACTCATGCTGCCAAACATACCCTCGTAAAACTGACCATCCTACCGATCCTTGACTTCGGCCATGTCATTTACAAAATAGCCCCCAACACTCTACTCAACAAATTGGATGCAGTCTATCACAGTGCCATCCGTTTTGTCACCAAAACCCCATATACTTGTCACGTTCCTGACCTGTTTTCTGTTGTTTTGTATGTGTTTAGTTGGTCAGGGCGTGAGTTGGGGTGGGTATTCTATGTTGTGTGTCTAGTTCGTCTGTTTCTATGTTCAGCCTGATATGGTTCTCAATCAGAGACAGCTGTCAATCGTTGTCCCTGATTGAGAATCATATATAGGTGGCTTGTTTTGTGTTGGGGATTGTGGGTGGTTGCTTCCTGTCTCTGTGTTTATGTTCTGCACCAGATAGGACTGTCTCGGCTTTCACGTTTGTTGTTTTGTAATGTTTGTTAATGTTCATCGTTTATTGTTTAATTAAACATGTTGAACACTAACTGCGCTGCATTTTGGTCCTCTCCTTCATCCCAGGAAGAAAGCTGTAACAATACTACCCACCACTGCGACCTGTACGCTCTCGTTGGCTGTCCCTCGCTTCATACTCGTTGCCAAACCCACTGGCTTCAGGTCATCTACAAGTCTCTGATAGGTAAGGCCCAGCCTTATCTCAGCTCACTGGTCACCATAGCAGCACCCACCCGTAGCACGCGCTCCAGCAGGTATATCTCTCTAGTCACCCCCAAAGCCAATTCCTCCTTTGGCCGCCTTTCATTCCAGTTCTCTGCTGCCAATGACTGGAATGAATTGCAAAAATCACTGAAGCTGGAGACTCTTACCTCCCTCACTAGCTTTAAGCACCAGCTGTCTGAGCAGCTCACAGATCACTGCACCTGTACATAGCTCATCTGTAAATAGCCCATCCAAGTACCTCATCCCCATACTGTATTTATTTATTTATCTTGCTCCTTTGCACCCCTGTATCTCTACTTGACCATTCATCTTCTGCACATCAATCACTCTAGTGTCTAATTAGTATATTGTAATTACTTCGCCACCATGGCCTATTTATTGCCTTACCTCCCTTTTCTTACCTCATTTGCACATATTGTATATAGATTTTCTTCAACTGTATTATTGACTGTATGCTTTGTTTATTCCATGTGTAACTCTGTGTTGTTGTATGTGTCGAACTGCTTGCTTTATTCTTGGCCAGGTCGCAGATGTAAATGAGAACTTGTTCTCAACTTGCCTACCTGGCTAAATAAAAAATACTGAATTAATAATAATATGAACTGTAGCTCAAATCAATTAAATTGTTGCATGTTGTGTTTATATTTTTTCAGATTTAAGTTTCTAATTTTGTCAGAAAGTCGCTTTTATTACAAGTTAAAGCGTACTGTTAGTTAGCTAGCAAACGTTAGCTTGCTGGCTTGCTGGCTAATGTTACGTGTATGATCTGTCTAGTAATATTATTCAAATCAGAAATTCATTTGCATTGCTAGTTCTAGCCTAATGTTAGCTAGTTAACATTTAACCTAGTTTGTTAGCTTTAGCTACCTGCAGATTCATACTACAGTTATGACAATGTTTGTATTGGTAGTAGTATGAGTTGGGATTATCCCGGTTCATTGATTAGCTAGCTAGCTACCTAGCTAGCTGCATGCCTAAACAAAAGACACACAATACCCATCAAATTAGCCAGGTGTGTCTGGGGGTGATTACGGCAATCTATTGTATTTCATGAGCATGTGTACATGTCGATAGTGACCCATCCACTCAGCTAGATGTGGCTGGGGGGTGGTTATAGTATTTCCTTCACATGACCCATCAATCGGGTAAGCATCATCTAATAATGACAACATATTTCAAAAATATTTTTATCTGGACACTTTCTGTTTTTAATATTGCTACTATGCAAGTAACCACTTCACTGTACCGTTTACACCTTCTGTATCCTGTGCATGTGACAAATAAACTTTATTTGATGTAGTGTGTGTTTACCACATGGCCTCACATGTGAATCCTTAAAGAGATGGGTGGGGCTAAGGCTTAAGAGGATGTGAACGTTTTCCTTGCAGCGTGGTCTGAGGGACATCACTTGGAATGTGGCGCCCAGAGAGGCGTAGAGGTTTGTAAGAGGCAGGCCGGCCCCCAGCAGACGGACAATGAGGAGTGTGGTGGTCATCAAGGAGCCTGCTGCATCAGGTTTATCCTGTATTGCTGGTACAAGATCACCTGTCCTGTGACCTGCCGGTGGACAATGTGGCCATTAAGGAGAGCTATATATCTTGTACCTTTTAAGGGACTTTCTGGCACACTCAACAAAACGGTTCTGCATGTCCACTTTGTCAACTGCTCCCATCTTCTTGTTGTGCTCCAAGACACAGTCTCTCTTCATTTTCCTCTCTCCGGTGACATAGTCCAGTTTTCCTGTGTCCGATATTTTGGAGGTGTGCACAGTGGACAGATAATGGGTTTGTCGTGCCCTTTTACTGCCATTACCCCCCTGTTTGTTTGGAACTCCACCTCCTCTTTGCTCATTTTCTTTTTGAATATTGGTCCCCCCTTCCTATTGGATGTCACTATGCCACGGGCCCCTGTGTTCTCCCTCAAAAGGTTCTGGAAAAGGGTAGGGCTACTGTACCAGCTGTCCACAAACACAGTGTGCCCCTTTCTGAGGTAAGGCTGAAGAATGGGGAACACCACTGATCCAGATATGCCAAGACCCTCAAAAAGCCTTATATCTGTGGTGGAGCCGGTGTAGATGATCAGGTCCTGTACATATCCTGTCAGACAGTCACATAAAACAAAGAACTTGACTCAATCTGTGGCGCATTGATGGGATGTATTGGCGGAATGCAAGCCTTCCTTTCCAAGCCATGAGAGACTCATCAGTCCTTGTGAGAAAATTAAACACTCTTCCAAATGCCCTGGTGAAGCTGCCCAGGACATTACCTAATTGTGTTGGCAGTGGAAGGAAGCCATCCTGGGAGAAAAAGGTTGGGGGAAAAAGGGTCTGCAGCATTGGGTCAGTGGACCAGTAGTCCATCACAGATCCCTTCTTCACTAGCCCCATCAGCATCACCGTGACCAGGAAGGTATACATTTCACCGATGGTACGTGTTCACCCATTTTGAGAGCTTCCCTTTTACACCAGGGGCAGTCTTCTCTTTCATTTCATGAGAATACCTGCAAACAAATATGCATATTTAGTAGGCTGAAGGCATTCTGAATTTTGATACATTTGAAGAGAGCCTTGGGTTTTTCTGAAATATGATAATGGGCATACCTGTTAGTGTCCTACACCACACTCTCCACCAATTCTTTATCAAGGAACAGTTTAAAACATTCTGACTCTGAGGGGGACGCCAGACAGGGTGTCATTGAAGTCTATCTCTGATGGTGTGTGAAGTGACAGGATCTCCAGCAGCGGGGACCATCCTCTTCAACTTCAACCTCTTCTACCTCACAGCCTACAAGATTGACAGCAGCACCAGCATCTTGGGGAGGTCAGGGATGTTCATTGCCTGCAAGGTTGGGGTGGGCACCATTTTCCTCACGCTCATAGTCCAGAAGGTTGGGGGGCAGATATTCCTCGGGACTATCTGATTGATCTGACTCACTCTCATACACAGATTCTTCATCAGAATTACTTATTATTTATCAGTGAGGCGTTTCCTTTTGAAATTGGACATTATCTCTGTACTCAATGGCTATCAGTGTCTGTCAAGAGTTACATTTTTCTGTCAGGACTGACTTAGATTGTAACTATGGTTACTCTGGGTTGCTAGCTAAGACCCCCTTTTCAGGGGTTTTATTTTGAATCCCCTGTGTTTGCCCCCCATTTACTGACAAATACCTCATTATAGTAATATCCATCCATTCCCCCCATGATACCTTCCCCCATCCCCCACACACACACAAACCCCACTATAATGGTTTCAACCATATCTGGCAACCCAGTTCGCGTTACAGCTAAGCTAGGCAGTAGGCTTGTATTTGGGTGATGATCTGTGAGGTGATGACATTTTATTTGCTTTGTGATTGGTCAAAAACTGTAATTGGTCAAAAACTTGTCAGGTGATGTCATGGGTTCTTGGTCACCTCCCTGACCAAGGCCCTTCTCCCCCGATTGCTCAGTTTGGCCAGGCGGCCAGCTCTAGGAAGAGTCTTGGTGGTTCCAAACTTCTTCCATTTAAGAATTATGGAGGCCACTGTGTTCTTGGGGACCTTTTAATGCTGCAGACATTTTTTAGTACCCTTCCCCAGATCTGTGCCTCGACACAATCCTGTCTCAGAGCTCTACAGACAGTTTCTTTGACCTCACGACTTGGTTTTTGCTCTGACATGCACGGTACACTGTGGGACCTTACATAGACAGGTGTGTGCCTTTCCAAATTATGTCCAATCAATTGAATTTACCACAGGTGGACTCCAATCAAGTTGTAGAAACAAGGATAATCAATGTAAACAGGATGCACCTGAGCACAACTTCGAGTCTCATAGCAAAGGGTCTGAATACTTATTTAATTAAGATTTCTGGTTTTTATTGTTAATACATTTGCAAAAAAAATCTAAAAACCTGTTTTCGCTTTGTCATTAAGGGGTATTGTGTGTAGATTGCTGAGAATTGTTTTTTATTTGATCCATTTCAGAATAAGGCTGCAACGTAACAAAATGTGAAAAATGTTAAAGTGTCTGAATACTTTCCGAAGGCGCTGTATGAGGAAATCAGTCAATTTAAATAAATAAATTAGGCCCTCATCTATGGATTTCACATGACTGGGAATACAGATGTGCATCTGTTGGTCACAGATACCTTAACAAAAATTACCTCACAATGGGCCTCAGGATTTCGTCACAGTATTTTTGGGCATTCAAATCGCCATCAATAAAATGTGACTGACCGGCTCAAATAGGTGTTATGTAGAAAACATTGAAATTGTGTTTTTTTTTTTACATTGGATGAAAGTAGAGACTCAGAGCTACAAAATGGCATATCATACACTACAGTAGAGGAACAATGAGAAAGTAATTCTGCTTTGAAAGTTGATAAACTTAAACTCACTTCTGAGAAAATGGCCTTTGCATGTGTAGGTACTACTACTGGAGAGCCCTTATTTGTCTACACCCATTCAGCATCGTTCACACACTCTTAAAACCCCACCCATCTCTTTAAGGGTTAATCCGAATGTACTAACAGCAGTCAAGCACACAAGCTAACTTCCTAGCTACTTCCAGCATCTAAGCGAGAGAGAACAGCTCACTGAACATTACTCGCCCTAGCAGAGCTGGTTAGGCTTTTATGTTATCCTGAACATTGGTGAGTGCGACTGTGCTGTCAGATTGTCAATTTCGCTCTCAGAGCGTTCAGAGCGCACAATGGACGCTCTGGCCGATGAGTAGGGTTGATGCAAACGTTCTGACCTCACAACGGCGGTCAAGCACCCAAGCTAACTGTCTAACATTGGCTAGCTACTTCCAGACACAAACGAGAAAACACCCATACTCAGACCATTTTACTTGCCCTAATAGAGCTGGTTAGGCTGTTTTCATGTCATCCAGAGCATTGGTGACTGTAACTGTGCTGCTGGCAACAATTGAATTATAATTTTTGGTCAACATTTACTGACACCGGCCATATTCAACAGGTGTCGGGTATTTGGAAATTGCATCACTTATTGTGCGCTCTGGCACACTTAGACTCGAGTGCTCTGAAATCGTAGTAGATGGCCAGACAGAATTTACGAACGCACCCGAAATCGAAATGGTTACTTGCATAGTGGAGACTTTTGTTAAGACATGTAGCTAGTTAACCAACCAGGTTCAATGTTATCTAGGTAACATTAGTGTCACGCTCTGACCTTAGAGATCCTTTTTATGTCTCTATTTTGGTTGGTCAGGGCGTGAGTTGGGGTGGGCATTCTATGTTTTTGTTCTATAATGTCTATTTCTATGTGTTTGGCCAGGTGTGGTTCTCAATCAGAGGCAGCTGTCTATCGTTGTCTCTGATTGAGAACCATACTTAGTTAGCCTTTTCCCACCTGTGTTTTGTGGGTAGTTGTTTTCTGTTTTGTATGAGTACCTGACAGAATTGTTGCGTTTTGTTCCACTTTTGTTTCAGTGTTCAGGTGATAATAAACATCATGAACACGTACTACGCTGCGCTTTGGTCTACTCCTTCTTCCTCAGACGGACATCGTTACAATTAGGCAATAGCTAGTCAAGCACATGGCTCTGAGATACGAATAATAAGATCAACCACGTAATGTTAGCTAGCGAGCCAGCCAGCTAATGTTAGCTAGCTAGCTAACAGTCCACTTTAACTTCAAATGAAACCACCTCGTGTCAAAATTAGAAACGTGTAATATCTAAAAATGTAGCTAGCTAGACTATCTTACCTGTATACATCGTTCATGGATGGACGTGTGCATCTCCTGTTGGATGCCATGGTTGCCCTTATTTTGAAGATTTAAACCGGAGACAGGTGTTTTCTCCATCTCCTTAGCTATCATACACAAAATCACTCCAGAAAGTGGAGAGCAACACTTATGAAGTTTTACTAAACAATACATTTATTTAAAAAAGCAGCGTTAGACAGGATTACATAGACATACTGACCAGCTCAAATAGGCAGAAGTGTGCTATATGGTATACAAATCCAAACTCAACTCTCGGCATGTCCAGCCCACTCATTATCCCATCCAATCATGGGTAGCGGGAAGGTTGCCCCACTTTTTCTGTGGCTAAACCAACTAGGCTCGTAATTTAACAATTGTATTCATATTTACAGATGGCATACAAGTTTGTTATTAAAGCACATGAAAGTAAACATGTTTGAGAAGGCATTTCTGCCAAAATACGCATTTTGTTAAAAATAATAAATTACGTTCAAACGGCTCTCCTGTGAGGTAGTGACCCGCGACATATGCATAGTCTCCTGAAACAGGTCACAAATGCAATTGTGTTCATTGTCCGTAACTTATGCCTGCCCATACCATAACCCGACCACCACCATGGGGTACTCTGTTCAGCAAACCGCTCGTTCCCACGATGTCATACACGTGGTCTGCGGTTACGAGGTCGGTTGGATGTACTGCCAAATTCTATAAAACAACATTGGAGGTGGCTTATGGTAGAGAAATGCACATTAAATTCTCAGGCAACAGCTCTGGTGGACATTCCTGGAGCCAGCATGCCAATTGTATGCTCCCTCAAAACGTGAGACATCTGTGACATTGTGTTGTGTGACAAAACTGCATATTTCAGAGTGGCCATTTAATGTCCCCAGCACAAGGTGCACCAGTATGTGATTGTATACGTCAAAGGATTAATAATAAAAAATATTTAAATATATATAGGGGCCTCCCGAGCTGATACGATACTGCTTTTAATTTCACCTCGTTGAGGATACAAACTGAATCATCACAAGCAGGGTAATGTTAAGATGGCGCCGGAGAAGAAGGTTGACATTTACATGTTCCTATTCGATTGTTTTTTAGTTCATTTCTTTGCGTTGTTTGTACATATTTTGTACATAATGTTGCTTCTACAATCTCTTATGACTGAAAATAACTTCTGGACATCAGAACTGCGATTACTCATCACGATCTGGCAGAATAATTAGTTTTCTTTAACGAGTCTGACGAGCCTGACGTGAATGACATACTGCTTCCGGAGAACAGGCCCAGATCCCCATCATTTGCGTGAAGATAAGGTGGAGAAAAAGGGTCCGGAGGGCAGGCAGCCTTCTGAGAATTTGTAGGTGATTGAATAAACCCACACTGCCTTCCATTCTGCTAGCAAACGTGCAACCTTTGGAAAATAAAATTGATGACCTTCGCAGAAGACTAAACTACCAACAGGACATTCAAAACTATAATATCTTATGCTTCAGAGTCGTAGCTGAACGACAACATTATCAACATACAGCTTGCTTGTTATACGCTGTATCGGCAGTATGGAACAGCGGCGTCTTGTAAGACAAGGGACGGCGGAATATGTATTTTTGTCTAAGGAAGTCTTGAGGTTTTGCTCGCCTGAGGTAGAGTATCTCATGATAAGCTGTATACCACACTATCTACCTAGAGAGGTGTAATCTGTATTTTTCGTAGCTGTCTACATACCACCACAGACTGAGGCTGGCACTAAGACCACACTCAATGAGCTGTATTCCGCCATAAGCAAACAGGAAAACGCTCACCCAGAGGTGGCACTCTCTCTAGTGGCCGGGGACTTTAATGCAGGGAAACTTAAATCGGTCTTACCAAATTTCTATCAGTATGTCAAAAAACTCTGGACCACCTTTACTCCACACACAGAGACCCTTGCCCTACATTTGGCAAATCTGACCATAATTCTATCCTCCTGATTCCTGCTTACAAGCAAAAATGAAAGCAGGAAGCACCAGTGACTCGATCAATAAAAAGTGGTCAGATGAAGCAGATGCTAAGCTACAGGACTGTTTTGCCAGCACAGACTGGAATATGTTCCGGGATTCCTCCGATGGCATTGAGAGGTACACCACATCAGTCATTGGCTTCATCAATAAGTGCATCGATGACGTCGTCCCCACAGTGACTACGCACATACCCCAACCAGAAGCCATGGATTACAGGCAACATCCGCACATG
This sequence comes from Salvelinus namaycush, assembly GCF_016432855.1. Taxonomy (NCBI): domain Eukaryota; kingdom Metazoa; phylum Chordata; class Actinopteri; order Salmoniformes; family Salmonidae; genus Salvelinus; species Salvelinus namaycush. The sequence continues at coordinate 10,564,494 of NC_052340.1, read as the reverse complement.
GTAGAGCTGCCGCTTTCAAGGAGCGGGACTCTAACGCGGAAGCTTCTAAGAAATGCCGCTATGCCCTCCGACGAACCATCAAACAGGCAAAGCGTCATTACAGGACTAAGATTGAATCGTACTACACTGGCTCTGACGCTCGTTGCAGGGCTTGTAGACTACAAAACCATTACAGACTACAAAGGGAAGCACAGCCGAGAGCTGCCCAGTGACACGAGCCTACCAGACGAGCTAAATAATTCTATGCTCGCTTTGAGGCAAATAATACTGAAGCATGCATGAGAGCACAAGCTGTTCCGGGAAGACTGTATTATCACTCTCTCCACAGCCGATGTGAGTAAGACCTTTAAACAGGTCAACATTCAGAAGGCCGCATGGCCAGACGGATTACCAGGACGTGTTCTCTGAGCATGCACTGACCAACTGGCAAGTGTCTTCACTGACATTTTCAACCTCCCCCTGTCCAAGTCTATAATACCAACATGTTTTAAGCAGACCACCATAGTCCCTTTGCCCAAGAACACTAAGGTAGCCTGCCTAAATGACTACCGACCCGTAGGACTCACGTCTGTAGCCATGAAGTGCTTTGAAAGGCTGGTCATGGCTCACATCAACACCATTATCCCAGAAACCCTAGACCCACTCCAATTTCCATACCGCCCAAACAGATCCACAGATGATGCAATCTCTATTGCACTCCACACTGCCCTTTCCCACCTGGACAAAAGGAACACCTATGTGAGAATGCTATTCATTGACTACAGTTCAGAGTTCAACACCATAGTGCTACCTGTCCCAGACCTGCTGTTTTCAACTCTCTAGAGACAGCAGGAGTGGTAGAGATACTCTGAATGATCGGCTATGAAAAGCCAACTGCCATTTACTCCTCAGTTACTGACCTGTTGCACCCTCGACAACCACTGTGATTATTATTATTTTACCCTGCTGGTCATCTATGAACATTTGAACATCTTGGCCATGTTCTGTTATAATCTCCACCTGGCACAGCCAGAAGAGGACTGGCCACCCCTCATAGCCTGGTTCCTCTCTAGGTTTCTTCCTAGGTTCTGGCCTTTCTAGGGAGTTTTTCCTAGCCACCGTGCTTCTACACCTGCATTGGTTGCTGTTTGGGGTTTTAGGCTCGGTTTCTGTACAGACCTTTGTGACATCAGCTGATGTAAGAAGGGCTTTATAAATAAATTATATTGATTGATTGATAGTGCCCTCAAAGCTATATCAGTAAGTTAAGGACCCTAGGACTAAACACCTTCCTCTGCAACTGGATCCTGGACTCCCTGACGGGCCTCCCCCAGGTGGTAAGGGTAGGTGACAACACATCTGCCACGCTGATCCTCAACACAGGGGTCACTCAGGGGTGCATGCTCAGTCCCCTCCTGTACTACTTGTTCACTCATGACTGCACGACTCCAACACCATCATTAAGTTAGCCGATGACACAACAGTGGTAGGCCTGATCACCGACAACGACGAGACAGCCTATAGGAAGGAGGTCAGAGACCTGTCCATGTGGTGCTAGGACAACAACCTCTCCCTCAATGTGATCAAGACAAAGGAGATGATTGTAGACTACAGAAGACCGAGCACTCATCGACGGGGCTGTACGGGGCTGTAGTGGAGCAGGTTGAGAGCTTCAAGTTCCTTGGTGTCCACATCACCAACAAACTAACATGGTCCAAGCACACCAAGACAGTCGTGAAGAGGGCACGACAAAACCTATTCCCCTGAAAAGGAGACTGAAAAGATTTGGCATGGGTCCTCAAATCCTCAAAACGTTTTACAGCTGCACTATCAAGAGCATCCTGACTGGTTGCATCACTGCCTGGTATGGCAACTGCTCGGCCTCCGACCGCAAGGCACTACAGAGGGTAGTGCGTACGGCCCAGTACATCACTGGGGCCAAGCTTCCTGCCATCCGGGACCTCTATACCAGGCGGTGTCAGAAGAAGGACCTACAAATTGTAAAAGACTCCAGCCACCCACGGTATAGACTGTTCTCTCTGCTACCGCACGGCAAGCGGTACCGGAGCGCCAAGTTTAGGTCCAAGAGGCTTCTAAACAGCTTCTACCCCCAAGCCATAATACTCCTGAACATCTAATCAAATGGCTACCCAGACTAATTGCATTGTGTGTGTGTGTGTGTGTGTGTGTGTGTGTGTGTGTGTGTGTGTGTGTGTGTGTATGTGTGTGTGTTTGTGTGTGTGTGTGTGTGTGTGTGTGTGTGTGTGTGTGTGTAGGTGCATTTGTGTGTGTGTGTAGGGGTGTGTGTGTGCATCCACATACAGCATGTGTTTGAGTTTGTAAGGATGTAAACACATGCTCCTGTCAATGACAAGGTTGATTCTTTGTTTTGATGCTAGCTGTGTGTTTATCACAGTCACCCTTATTGATGCAGGCCGGCCATGTCATTGGCAACATCAAGCGTTCAGTGTGACTTTCTGAAACGTGCTCGCTTTGACCACACACAGAGCGAATGGCACCCGCCACCGCTGAGCATGTCTCTTCTGACAGTGTCAACAGTCATGCCTGGGCACCATCTGAAGTGCTAATTGCCTGTGTCTCTCTTCTGGAAGACTCCTGGTTAAGACGGATAGCCGTTAATATCCTCCCTGGGATCCTGACACGTTTGTTTGAGGTCTCCTCTCAGTAAACAAAAGTGTCAAGGCTAACCGATGGGGATAGATCCCAGAGTGACAGATGTTTGGGGCTTTGTGTGTTTGCCAGTGAGTACAGGGGAGATTGTGTGAGCATCCATGTGTTTGGGTTATGGCAGTGTACATGAGAGAAGGCAGAGATCTGAAAGGATGTTTGTGTATGTATAGGTTGTTCAATTATGGGAGATACTGAGAGTACAAAAGTGTTAATGTGTGTGTGTGTCCGCACAGCCGCATACATATGTGTATGTATTACAAATGGAACGCATACTACTGTCACCGTCCCTTGAGGTGGCTGGCCCACATATCAGCCTCTCTGAGATCCACACACATATGCGCGCTAGCGTTAAATAGCAGGCTGTTGATGGGGACTGTAATTGGGGATGGCACTTGTCACTAGATTCATTCTGGAGCCTGTTGTGTCCCTCAGCTGCTCTGCCATGATTACCAGCCCTTGCACCAACACATTTCTTCGGTCAAATCAAATCAAATGTTATTTGTCACATACACATGGTTAGCAGATGTTAATGCGAGTGTAGCGAAATGCTTGTGCTTCTAGTTCCGACAATGAAGTAATAACTAACGAGTAATCTAACCTAACAATTCCACAACTACTACCTTATACACACAAGTGTAAAGGGATAAAGAATATGTACATAAGATATATGAATGAGTGATGGTACAGAACGGCATAGGCAAGATGCAGTAGATAGTATAGAGTACAGTATATACATATGAGATGAGTAATGTAGGGTACATAAACATAAATTGGCATAGTTTAAAGTGGCTAGTGATACATGTATTACATAAAGATGGCAAGATGCAGTAGATGATATAGAGTACAGTATATACATATACATATGAGATGAGTAATGTAGGGTATGTAAACATTATATTAAGTGGCATTGTTTAAAGTGGCTAGTGATACATTTTTACATACATTTCCATCAATTCCCATTATTAAAGTGGCTGGAGTTGAGTCAGTATGTTGGCAGCGGCCGCTAAATGTTAGTGGTGGCTGTTTAACAGTCTGATGGCCTTGTGATAGAAGCTGTTTTTCAGTCTCTCGGTCCCTGCTTTGATGCACCTGTACTGACCTCGCCTTCTGGATGATAGCGGGGTGAACAGGCAGTGGCTCGGGTGGTTGTTGTCCTTGATGATCTTTATGGCCTTCCTGTGACATTGGGTGGTGTAGGTGTCCTGGAGGGCAGGTAGTTTGCCCCCGGTGATGCGTTGTGCAGACCTCACTACCCTCTCTCTGGAGAGCTTTACGGTTGTGGGCGGAGCAGTTGCCGTACCAGGCGGTGATACAGCCCGACAGGATGCTCTCGATTGAGCATCTGTAGAAGTTTGTGAGTGCTTTTGGTGACAAGCCGAATTTCTTCAGCTTCCTGAGAACGCACCCTTGTGGGGCCCCAGTGTTGAGGATCAGCGGGGTGGAGATGTTGTTACCTACCCTCACCACCTGGGGGCGGCCCGTCAGGAAGTCCAGTACCCAGTTGCACAGGGCGGGGTCGAGACCCAGGGTCTCGAGCTTGATGACGAGTTTGGATGGTACTATGGTGTTAAATGCTGAGCTGTAGTCGATGAACAGCATTCTCACATAGCTATTCCTCTTGTCCAGATGGGTTAGGGCCGTGTGCAGTGTGGTTGCTATTGCGTCGGCTGTGGACCTATTGGGTCGGTAAGCAAATTGGAGTGGGTCTAGGGTGTCAGATAGGGTGGAGGTGATATGGTCCTTGACTAGTCTCTCAAAGCACTTCATGATGACGGAAGTGAGTGCTACGGGGCGGTAGTCATTTAGCTCAGTTACCTTAGCTTTCTTAGGAACAGGAACAATGGTGGCCCTCTTGAAGCATGTGGGAACAGCAGACTGGGATAAGGATTGATTGAATATGTCCGTAGACACACCAGCCAGCTGGTCTGCTCATGCTCTGAGGACGCGGCTGGGAATGCCGTCTGGGCCACCTTCAACATCTCCTGGATGAACTTATTCTCCGCTCTACCGCTGTTAATTCTCAGGCTGTCTGTAAAGTTGGACAGGAGTCGACCTTCCTTCACTTGGTATGCTGACTAACAGCCTATTAAATTAATATGGAAGTTTATGTAAATGACAGACCGGGACCGACCCTGTTGTCAAATATTAGTTGTCATACGTCTTCATTAAATTTGTCACTGTGTATTCTGTCGCCGTATATGGTGTCTGTTTTTCTCTTGATGACGGTAATACTTTTGGTTGTTGTCAGTAATCAATTGCCAGAGCACTCCATAAGTTCTCATTCCAGAAGGAGTATCGCAATTATTCTGAAGTTAATTAACTTTGGTTCACCACACAATGGGAAGCCAATATTTTTCTATTATGTGTGTGGACTCTGAGGCATTTTGAGGTTTACCCGATTCTGCAACGTGTGGGTACTCCTAAGTCAATACTAATCATGTGTCTATAGTATTTCATTTTGAGATGCTGGGAGGTTGGGATAACGATCATTGCCTGCTTCTAACAGAATAAGAGAATATTTAATTAGTTAAGGACTAGTTCATTTACCAATACATTTCAAGTTGCGGACGGCCTGTCCAGACACACTTGACTGTATGGCTCGTTTTTACTGAGATCCCTTTTCATGTCCATCCTAACCCTGGTTTGACTTCCTCTAAACAGCCACTACAAACTTAAGCTAACAAAAGCATTGTTAAAAATATGTGTCCAGCCTTGCTGTAGTTGCTTCTCACCAACTGCACCATGCAGCCATCACCGGCACTGTGGGAGGCACTATTTGTCAACCAATCAACAATTCTAAAGCTAAAGCGGTACAAATGAAAGTGATTTTTGAGCCTGTATCTAACCAATTAATTGTTCACACATTATGTTTCAGTTGTGAGTGTGTGAAAGGGGTTTAGAACATTTCATTTTGACATTTAAAAGAAAATATTTTTTATAAACAATAGCAGCTATGAGGACACTGCCATGTTGATCTGAGAATTGCTGTTGGAAAACAACTAGTGTCCAACTTTCGGCTGTCACAGATGCACTTCGCACGACTTCACTCGCCTACATTCTTCTACAGTCGGCCTTGTTAGCCTTACTGCTCGAACACACCCATTTACTGGATTATAAATCCTACATTCACAAACACAAAGCAGCCATCTTGCTAGGAGCCATGCCCATGATTGCCCTCAATCTATAACACCTGTGTGCTCCACTTCCTGTTTCACTTCCTGACTTTCCCAGGAAGTTCCAGGCAGGCACACTTTTGCCAGTATGCTGCATCCTGTAGGATGTGATGTGTAATTGTATGCTAATTAATTACATCAATGCAAGCTAAACTACTAGCTAACTTACAGGTGTACTATCTTAATGTAATTGCTTCTCTTCTAGTTTTTATGAGAAGCATTATTAAGGTAATAAAAACTGTCTGCATAATCAACTTAACATTCAGCTCAGACACCCATACGTACCACACAAGACTTGCCACAAGGGGTCTCTTCACAGTCCTCAAGTCTTAAACGAATTCACGGCAACGTGGCAAATATACAACATATCAACAATTCCCTCTGGGCAAGTGTGTTTAAGGTGTGGCACCACAGGCTGAAATGAAAATTTTGCATCTACTTATCAATTTTGAGATTCTTGGGTATTTTGGTCCACTTAATATCAGTTCTTTCAAAAAGTAAACATAAAAATGACAACTTGATGTAAATGTCTATTTTATTTTGTTTATCATAGCCTACTAAAGATATCAAAGTTTCATGAATTTTTACCACACTCAAATTGTCATAAATCCCTAATTTCAAAGCTCACATTTAATCATACATAATTGAAAAGCCCATTTCATAGAGAGTGTTACAAACTGAACTATATTTTGGCAACTTACTTTGAAGAGAGGGTGATTTGGTTTAAATAGGAGTTTGGTATTCTGTATTCAGTGTACTTGTCGTTAACTGCCATTCCCCAAAAGTCAGACTCTTCCCACACGCCAACTTATTTTTCTCAGCTTTAGAATAATCTCCATTCACAAAATGTTGTGTGGTTATCCTTAGATATATTCTATTCTCCAGACTTTCCCAGATGGAATTGTTAATATGTGTCACGCCCTGACCGTAGAGATCCTTTCATTCTCTATGTTTGTTTGGTCAGGGTGTGACTCGGGTGGGAAAATCTATGCTTTCTGGTTCTTTGTTTTTGGCCGGGTATGATTCTCAATCAGGGACAGCTGTCTATCGTTGTCTCTGATTGGGAATCATACTTAGGCTGCCTGTTTTGCCACCTTAGTTGTGGGATGTTGTCTTTGATATATTCAATTTAAACCTACTAGAACGTGTGTGCCCTCAGGCCTGGAGGGAAGCAAAAGTCATTCCGCTACCCAAGAATAGTAAAGCCCCCTTTACTTGCTCCAATATTTTGCAAAAAAAAATTGTTTGATCAGATACAATGCTATTTTACAGTAAACAAATTGACACCAGACTTTCAGCACGTTTATAGGGAAGGATATTCAACAAGCACAGCACTTGACTAATGATTGGCTGAGAAAAATTGATGATGAAAAGAATGTGGTGTCTGTTTTGTTAGACTTCATTGCGGCTTTTGACATTATCGATCATAGTCTGCTGCTGGAAAAACGTATATGTGTTATGGCTTTACACCCCCTGACATATTGTGGATAAAGAGTTACCTGTCTAACAAAACACAGAGTGTGTTCTTTAATGGAAGCCTCTCCAACATAATCCAGGTAAAATCAGGAATTTCCCAGGGCAGCAGTTTAGGCCCCTTACTTTTTTCTATCTTTACTAACGACATGCCACTGGCTTTGAGTAAAGCTGGTGTGTCAATGTATGCGGTTAGTTTCAGAATGCAGTTAGTTTCAGTTTCAGCTCGGACACCCATGCATACCTCACAAGTCCAGAACAGACCATGGCAGGTGCACAGTACTACATAGAGCCATGATTACATAGAACTCTATTCCACATCAGGTAACTGATGCAAGCAGTAAAATCTGATTTTAAAAAACAGGTACAAATACATCTTATGGAACAGCGGGGACTGTGAAAGACACGCACAAAAGGTACAAACACATGCATACGCACACAAGAGCTAGCCCTCTACACACACGTACATTGTAATATTGTTGTATGGTGGTATTATACATTTTGTATTGTAGATATGTAGTGGTGTAATAATGTTATATGATGTACTGTTTTATATGTAATGTAAGTGCATTAATGTGTTTGGACCCCAGGAAGAGTAGCAGCTAATGGGGATCCCTAAAAAATACAAATACAAAAAAAATACAAATGGAGATCTTCATTGTGGCCCCGTACACACTCACAGGTTGCTCAACTGATGTACAATGCATTTGACACAATGGTGCCAAAATGCATTGTACATCAGTTGTAAAACTTGAGTGTGTACGGGCCTTATGCTGGGATGCTTGTGCGGTTGGATGATGTAACATTCTGCATTATAGGAACGTTGTTTGGCTGCCTTACTCTGAGTAGAAACCTAGAAACCCCACAGGGCATTAAAATCGATCACAAGTTTCCAAATCAAAAACATGAAACACCATCGCTTTTCCCCCGCCTTGAAAAATATGTATATCTGACTCCCAACCGTCTCCTGCTCGTTAACGTACAATCAAATCACTGAAAGATCAAGGTTTTGTTTGTTGTCAATGTCATGTCATTGTTCATGTTTTGTACCCAGTGTGTTTTGAGAGACAAGGCTTTCATGGGACCTGCCATTTTAAAAACAGCCAGAAGACAGCTTCTCTTTTATCTCACTGACTTGCACCTGCTGTGATGGTGATGATTTTTCTCACTCAACATATCATCCACCTCAAGCGAGAGCTCGCTGGAAAACTTCATGGTTGTTGCTTTCTTTTGAACCCCACTTTTTTATTTTATTTCCTCATCTTTCCCCCACTGTCAAAGTGGCGTGAAATCCTTGTGTAAAATCCAACAAATATATTTATTTGTTTAAAGATGGCTGTCTTCAAATTACTGTTTCAAATGAAAGGTTTTAGATTGGAGGTGCATGATCTCATGGTAACAATACTTGTGAATTGATATTAAATCACTTTATTGACTGTGTCAGTCTAAGACTTAAAAGGCAACATAAAATGCTTTACCTCGATGCCCTAAAAGTAGGTTTCAACTGCCTTTGATTTGACATTGGCTTTTAGTCTCCTGTCTAGCTGATGGATCTCTAGATCCTCCTCTTCGTCATTGTAATTCTGGAATTTGATTTAAATACTGGGTATGTGAAATGCATTGCTAATATAGCAACCTCATCAATAAACACAAAAGTCATGGTTAAATTGTATCACAAAGGTTAAACAAATGTGCTATAGAATAACTAGGAACTAGGAATAGGAATTTTTAGAGCCTGAGAAACACATGACCTAGAATCATACTTATACATTCAGCATATGTGTTGGATGACTGTTGGAGCTCCAGTTTGGGTTGCAACACTTATTCTATGTCGTCCATAAAGCATTCCTTTGTCTATTTTCAGTGACGCTACCCTGTGGGCTCGGTCACATGGTCCCCAGTCCCCAGTCCAGTTGATTATTTCTGACTCTGTTGAGAGCATTTGATTAATGAATGTTTTGCTCTTGTTATACTTGGACACTTTGCTTCTGGTCTCAGCAACGGTCCCATGCAGCAGCCCCAACAGTTAGACAGTTTCACACAGCTCTCCAGGCTCAGTCAATGCCCCAGTACACAGAGAGCGCTATTAGGCGGCCATTTCTGCTCCCTGTTTCAAGTGAAGTCACAGAGCTGTGTTTCCTGTCACCGTGCTTTAGACTATAGGGGTTTGTCTATTCTTCTCCCGCCTGGACTGAGAAGCAATCACGCTAAGGGGAAGAAATAAGCCAGAGAGGGAGAGTTAGTTCAAGAAGCATAATTTCAAAGCTCTTTCTGCTCCACTGGTTTTTCAATACAGCATAGTGTTACATTTCACTGAATAATTTGTAAAAAAATAAAATAAAAGTGTACTTTTTAAAATGTAACCTATATTTAACTAGGCAAGTCAGTTAAGAACAAATTCATATTTACAATGACGGGCTACCCCAGCCAAACCCGGACGACGCTGGGTCAATTGTGCGCCGCCCTATGGGACTCCCAATCACGGCCGGATGTGATGCAGCCTGGATTCCATATTTATAGAGCAGGCACAAGGTAATGAAGAGTTGAACAATTGTGAGTTAAAGAAGAGTAGGCTGTGATGTCTCTCACAGTGTTGTACCTTGTATCCAGGATACTGGAATGCATATATTGAATACTGTATATAAAACAGTTGTTCTCTCAAAGCTGCCTTCAAAGAAAACCATTGTGTCTGGATTCAGGAAGGTGGAAGTTGGACACTAGTTCCTACTTCACAAAAGGCACATCTCAATAGGTGGTCCAGGTATGTCATGACATTGCACAAGTCAGCCTTTCCTAATTTGTTCTCCATTGCTCCTCTATTGTCCATCAAGCAATGGGGGAGGCCGATGACATCACGAATCCCCATCAGACCAACTCATTGAATGCCATACTTCTTTAAGTTTGCAGTTCTGTCTAAAAACACTATTTTATTCAAGACATATTTGTATACCCTTTAGTGTGTGAACTTTACTGTATTTATGGGATATCGCTTTTCAACAGTAAGATTTCCAAAATTACTGGAGAACGTCTCCTGTTGAGGACAGAGGGCGCTGTTTTCACTTTGGGGGAAAATCGTGCCCAATTTAAACGGCCTCGTACTCAATTCTTGCTCGTACAATATGCATATTATTATTACTATTGGATAGAAAACACTCTCTAGTTTCTAAAACCGTTTGAATTACATCTGTGAGTAAAACAGAACTCATTTTGCAGCAAACTTCATGACAGGAAGTGGAAAATCTGAAATCGATGCTCTGTTCTAGGGCCTGCCTATAAATGTATGTATAACCTGATGTTATAGGACTGTCATCTGATGAAGGTTTATGAAGGTTAGTGAAAATTAATATATTTTGCTGGTTTATTCGCTATCGCTAACGTGCCTATTGCTATCGCTAACGTGCCTTGATGAATGAATGCGGTAGTGTGGTAGGCTATTGTAGTAAGCTAATATAATGCTATATTGTGTTTTCGCTGTAAAACACTTAAAAAATTGGAAATATTGGCTGGATTCACAAGATGTTTGTCTTTAATTTGCTGTACATCATCGATTTTTCAGAAATGTTTTATGATGAGTATTTAGGTATTTGACGTTGGTGTCTGTAATTACTCTGGCTGTTTCGGTGCTATTTCTGAAGGTAGCTGTGATGGTAGCTGCAATGTAAAACTGATTTATACCTCAAATAATATTTTTCGAACAAAACATAGATTTATTGTATAACATGTTATAAGACTGTCATCTGATGAAGTTGTTTCTTGGTTAGTTTGGTTGGTTCTTGGTTAGTTAGGTTGGCTTTGTGCATGCTACCTGTGCTGTGAAAAATGTCTGTCCTTTTTTGTATTTGGTGGTGAGCTAACATAAATATATGTGGTGTTTTCGCTGTAAAACATTTTAAAAATCGGACATGTTGACTGGATTCACAAGATGTGTATCTTTCATTTGCTGTATTGGCCTTGTTAATGTGTGAAATTTAAATATTTCTCAAAAATATTTTCAGAAGAATGTGGGAGGAGTTCCGCTAGCGGAACCCCGGTGCCAGACAGGTTAACCCTCCTGTGGTCCTCGCGGTCAGAGTGACCAAGGCCCTGTGTTTAGAGGGTTCCCCTGTGTGAGTTGGGGGCTCCCCCTCTGCGCTCTGCGCTGGGGGTCAGAGTGACCCAGGCAGCCACTAGCGAGGTGTATGCTATTGTGTGTACTGTGTGATTTGGGGGCTCCCCCTCTGCGCTCTGCGCTGGGGGTCAGAGTGACCCAGGCAGCCAGCCAGCCAGCAGGCAGCCACTAGCGAGGTGTATGCTATTGTGTGTACTGTGTGAATTGGGGGCTCCCCCTCTGCGCTCTGCGCTGGGGGTCAGAGTGACCCAGGCAGCCACTAGCGAGGTGTATGTTATTGTGTGTACTGTGTGAGTTGGGGGCTCCCCCTCTGCGCTGGGGGTCAGAGTGACCCAGCCAGGGCTACACAGGTCCAGACATGCCCCGCTGTGTGTGCAAGAGGACAGCCCAGTGGTGCACGGGTGAACTGCACACACGGCTACACATGCCCAGGGGCGCAACGGGGGCGTAAGCTGGCCGTAGAGAGGATACTAATATTGTCAGCGGCACACAAAGTCATCGTTACCCCCTTGCCGCGTGCTCTCCCCCGCCTCTGCTGCTCATTGGACCTGATCAGTGGACCCGATCAGTGGACCCGATCAGTGGACCCGATCAGTGGACCCGATGAGTGGACCCGATTAGTGGACCAGATCAGTGGACCCGAGCAGCCATGACCGTGCGTTTCACCGCACCGCAGCGCAGGTCACGTCGACCAAGAAGACTATTCCGATTCCGAGGAGGAGGAAGAGGTTTCGGAAGACGAAGACGGGAAGGAATGCAACCCCGAGCGCAAGGCCGACCAGGCGTCTTCGCGCTCTTCGGAGGAAGACCCCGAGGCCGAAGGCGAGGACGAACGCGAGGACGAAGGCGAGGCCGAGCGCGAGGACAAACGCGAGGAAGAGAATGCCTCGGCCAGAGGCCAAAGGGTGACGCAGTTGCTGTCGAAAAACGGCAAAATTAAATGGTCCCCCGCCGCAGGGCCCGTGCGATCTGCCACGCCGGGCCGGACGAGACTCCGGGCCCCACGGCCTATGGTCTCCCCAGCCGCGTCCTCAGAGCATGCGCAGACCAGCTGGCTGGTGTGTTTACGGACATATTCAATCAATCCTTATCCCAGTCTGCTGTTCCCACATGCTTCAAGAGGGCCACCATTGTTCCTGTTCCCAAGAAAGCTAAGGTAACTGAGCTAAACGACTACCGCCCCGTAGCACTCACTTCCGTCATCATGAAGTGCTTTGAGAGACTAGTCAAGGACCATATCACCTCTACCCTACCGGACACCCTAGACCCACTCCAATTTGCTTACCGACCCAATAGGTCCACAGACGACGCAATCGCAACATTTACATTTACATTTAAGTCATTTAGCAGACGCTCTTATCCAGAGCGACTTACAAATTGGAAAGTTCATACATATTCATCCTGGTCCCCCCGTGGGAATTGAACCCTGGTCCCCCCGTGGGAATTGAACCCACAACCCTGGCGTTGCAAGCGCCATGCTCTACCAACTTAGCCACACGGGACCATGCGCACGGGACCACACGCAACCACACTGCACACTGCCCTAACCCATCTGGACAAGAGGAATATCTATGTGAGAATGCTGTTCATCGACTACAGCTCAGCATTTAACACCATAGTACCCTCCAAACTCGTCATCAAGCTCGAGACCCTGGGTCTCGACCCCGCCCTGTGCAACTGGGTCCTGGACTTCCTGACGGGCCGCCCCCCAGGTGGTGAGGGTAGGTAACAACATCTCCACCCCGCTGATTCTCAACACTGGGGCCCCACAAGGGTGCGTTCTGAGCCCTCTCCTGTACTCCCTGTTCACCCACGACTGCGTGGCCATGCACGCCTCCAACTCAATCATCAAGTTTGCGGATGACACTACAGTGGTAGGCTTGATTACCAACAACAACGAGATGGCCTACAGGGAGGAGGTGAGGGCCCTCGGAGTGTGGTGTCAGGAAAATAACCTCACACTCAACGTCAACAAAACAAAGGAGATGATTGTGGACTTCAGGAAACAGCAGAGGGAGCACCCCCCTATCCACATCGACGGGTCAGTAGTGGAGAAGGTGGAAAGTTTTAAGTTCCTCGGTGTACACATCACGGACAAACTGAATTGGTCCACCCACACAGACAGCGTTGTGAAGAAGGCGCAGCAGCGCCTCTTCAACCTCAGGAGGCTGAAGAAATTTGGCTTGTCACCAAAAGCACTCACAAACTTCTACAGATGCACAATCGAGAGCATCCTGTCGGGCTGTATCACCGCCTGGTACGGCAACTGCTCCGCCCACAACCGTAAGGCTCTCCAGAGGGTAGTGAGGTCTGCACAACGCATCACCGGGGGCAAACTACCTGCCCTCCAGGACACCTACACCACCCAATGTCACAGGAAGGCCATAAAGATCATCAAGGACAACAACCACCCAAGCCACTGCCTGTTCACCCCGCTATCATCCAGAAGGCGAGGTCAGTACAGGTGCATCAAAGCAGGGACCGAGAGACTGAAAAACAGCTTCAGTTTAACAGTCTGAAGCCGAAGGCCATCAGACTGTTAAACAGCCACCACTAACATTTAGCGGCCGCTGCCAACATACTGACTCAACTCCAGCCACTTTAATAATGGGAATTGATGGAAATTATGTAAAAATGTACCACTAGCCACTTTAAACAATGCCACTTAATATAATGTTTACATACGCTACATTACTCATCTCATATGTATATGTATATACTGTACTCTATATCATCTACTGCATCTTGCCATCTTTATGTAATACATGTATCACTAGCCACTTTAAACTATGCCACTTTATGTTTACATACCCTACATTACTCATCTCATATGTATATACTGTACTCTATACCATCTACTGCATCTTGCCTATGCCGTTCTGTACCATCACTCATTCATATATCTTTATGTACATATTCTTTATCCCTTTACACTTGTGTGTATAAGGTAGTAGTTGTGGAATTGTTAGGTTAGATTACTTGTTGGTTATTACTGCATTGTCGGAACTAGAAGCACAAGCATTTCGCTACACTCGCATTAACATCTGCTAACCATGTGTATATGACAAATAAAATTTGATTTGATTTGATTTGTCCTTTCTGGCAGTACATTCCCAGCAAGCCGGCGAAATATGGCATCAAGTCGTGGGTGGCCTGCGACGCCAAGTCCAGCTACGCTTGGAAGATGCAAGTGTACACCGGTAAGGCGGCCAGCGGTGGCCCCGAGAAGAACCAGGGGATGCGCGTCGTCCTCGATCTGACAATGGGACTGAGCGGTCGAAACATCACGTGTGACAATTTATTCACCTCCAACGAACAGGGACAGCGGCTCCTCGAGAGGAACCTCACCATGGTGGGTACGGTGAGAAAGAACAAGGCCGAGCTCCCGCCCACGCTGCTCGAGTCCAAGGGCAGACAGGTCCTGTCCTCCAGGTTTGTCTTCATGCCCACCGCCACTCTAGTGTCCTACCTGGCAAAGAAAAATAAGACCGTGCTACTTCTGAGCACCCTGCACACGCAGGCCCAAGTCAGCGATCGCCGCGACAGGAAGCCGGTCGTCATCCTAGACTACAACTGCAACAAGGTCGGCGTGGACAACCTAGACAAGGTGGTCGGCACCTACAGCTGCAGACGGATGACTGCCCGCTGGCCCCTGGTCGTCTTCCACAACTTTCTCGACGTGTCCTCCTACAACGCCTTTGTCATATGGCGAGAGATCAAGCCTGACTGGATGCCTCGGAAGCGGAACAAGCGCAGGGTGTTCCTGGAGCAGCTGAGAAAGGCACTTGTGAAGCCGCTGATCCAAAGAAGGCAGCATCTCTCCCGCACCGAAGCGGCGTCAGCACTTGTCAAAGTCCTACAGAGTGCTACCGCGGCTTGTGATCAACAGCGTGAGGAGGGGCAAGTAAGAGGAAGAGGTGTCAGCTCTGCCCACCGAAGAAGGACTCCAAGACACACGCAGTGTGCTGCAGGTGTAAGAAATACATCTGCAAAGGCTGTTCACACGCATACTGTCACACTTGCGCCCATTGGGCCTTTAGCCAACACGGGACAGGGTGACCCGGAGGACTCAGGGTCTACACACAATACGAGGACGACGGGAGGGTTAAAGAGATGGTTGGGGTTATGGCTTAAGAGGGTGTCAATGATGCTGAATTGGCATACACAAAGAAGGGCACTTCAGCAAGTCGAAAAACCTTTACAAAAACTTCAAGACATTTTCTCAAAACTGTGTAAATAAGTATATGAACTTTCAAAACAGCATAACGGCTCTGAGTCTGTACTTTCATAAACTGAAGAACAGTTTTTTACAAAAATTACAATAAGCCTACGATCTTGTAACCAGTCACATTTGTATAAAGCATTGTATTATTACATATCATGATATGCCAGCTGGCAGTTATTGTAACGATCGTCGTCATATTCTTCCTCCTCCTCGGACGAGGAGAGGCGAGACGGGTCGGACCAATAAGCAGAGTGATTCGTGTCCATGATATTTTAATGAATCGAACTGAACACTTAACATACAAAAAACAACAAAACGTGACAAAACCGAAAACAGTCCCGTGTGGCACGAACACTGACACGAGATACAACCACCCACAAAACACACGTGAAACCCCGGCTGCCTTAGTATGATTCTCAATCAGGGACAAACGATCTACAGCTGCCTCTGATTGAGAATCATACCAGGCCGAACACAAAAACCCCAACATAGAAAAACACACATAGACAACCCACCCCAACTCACGCCCTGACCAACTAAATAAATAAAAGAAAAAGGAACAATAGGTCAGGAACGTGACAGTTATACTGAAGAAATATATATATATTTTTAACACTTTGTATCTACCTTACTTTTTAATGTATGTGGGTTGCATCGTGGGTTGATGAGGTATTCAGAGAGTGCATTCTTATATGGCAATTTCATTTAGAGGCCAATTATTTTGCCCCTGCATCACCAAGCACTGGGCAGCAGTCTTCCTCTGCATCCACAAGTTATGAATAACAAAGGCCTAAATAGGGCCATAGTAGACAGCCAGCCAGCCAGGAGAATAAAAATGGAACCCTAGCTCTGGGAGGATATTATGTGTTCTGTAGATACACAGCTGCTGCTAGCAGAAATTCGGATTTGGGCATGTAATGGATATTCAAGTGCTTTCCTGAGAGAACCAGTGTGCATTTAAATTAAAACGTGAGGCCCTTTGATGGTCTTAATTTGCTCATCCCTGGTTACCCATTTGTCTTTGAGATCATGTGATGGATGAAGATGGGGTGTGTTGCTTTGGGGGTAGTGTTTTGGGAATGTTGCAATGTTCCACTGCCAACTTAGCACTAATTACTTTACTGTAGCAATTTGAAGTTTGGCATATTTTGACTTCCCACATGGCAATGCACAGTATTACAGTATAATGCATATGCATATGCCCATATACTGTATGCCCATTGAAGAGAAAGTTATTCTAATGTTATTCAAGAATTGTTGAAAGTTATACTGGAATTAACATTTGGGAGAACAGATAAAAGAGAGTTTTCCATTTGTTTAAATTCAGCCAACGCTATACAATGCCCTCAGAATGGATGACATTTACATTTAACCCAAATCAAATGTAAACACTTAACTTTCCTCCAGGAGAAAGAAATACATGGGAAATCTAATCAGTAGGGCCTTTAGAGTTTTGAGAATGTCATCTAAACGTTCATTCAACATTAGGAAAGGTGTTATAGATCAACATTGATAAGCAAAACTTATTTTGTGCCTTTTAAAAATATCTAGAAAGTCTGTCTGTCGTTCACTAGTAAATCCTGAGCTATATATTAAATATGATATGATGCACTGTGAGAAAAGGTTGGATTACGAGTCCAGTCTGAAAAGGCCACCGAAATGTGGTCATATCCAGCCAATGTATTAAAGCCCAATATCTAATATCCCATCAGTCTCTGTTATAGCAGCGGCACATTTATGGCATTAATGTAAAACGCTGTACGTCTATATGCTACATGCCTGGCCATGGAGGTTTCTGCGGTGATCAACAGTGGCAGGTGCTTAAAATATATACTCCAGATTGTCATTCCTGGCAGTAAAGACATCTATCAGGGGTAAGAAGAAAGAGCAGGGAGACCAAGGATAAAAACAAAGCCAGAGCCAACCCTTTTAGAGCCATGGTCCAGTGTGGAGGTTGACAATATGTAGTGTTAACTATTTCAAATTCCTGCTACCCAAGTCCTAGAGAGAAGGTTGTTAAACACAATACATTGTTTTACCCCATATCCCCCACTAAAGCCCACACCGCTTGTCTCAAGTACAAATTCACTACTTGAGCGTTATCTCTAAGAATACCAATCTCAATTTCTCTTATCACAACAGAAGAGCAAGTACCTCTGTTACAATCCATTCCTTGTAGGATTCCTTTGGAGGGAGCTAGAAAAACCCTAAGGATATAGTACATGTGGAGCAACACCTTGAGAATTATTGTGATTAAAATATGATAATTAACATTGCAACAATATATGAACAGAGTTGATTACTCAAACTAACTGCAGAGTGTTTAGCTAATCTAAAACCATCAGCAACAACCATTCAAACCCAGAAAGTCCATTAACATCGAATAAGCACATTGGTCCATTTGAATGACCAATTTCACTGTTTAAGAGAATTCACTTGCTTATTCAGAATTATTGCAGGTCGAGATTCATTTGTAATTATTCGTTGTTTATGATTTACTTGTTTTTTTGTCCAACCGGCTCATATTGGATGGTGACAAAATTGTCTTCCTTTTGGAAGAGCAGCTTTGCAGAGGAGGAAATAGCTTAACTCGCCAAGGAGTTTGGATGGGGCATGGATCAGTGAGTTGCCTCTGTCTCCCAATGGGTTGTTGAAGTATTTCATTTCAAATCAAATCGTATTCGTCACATTCTTCGTAAACAACAGGTGTAGACGAAAAGGGAAATGCTTACTTACGAGTCCTTTTCCAAAAATGCAGAGTTAAAGATGAAAAATGAATAAAAAACAATAACCAGTGAAAATAACATGGGTATATAAAGGGAGTACCAATACAGAGTCGATGTGCAGGGGTACGAGGTAATTGAGGTAGCTATGTACATATATGTAGGGTTAAAGTGACTAGGCAACAAGATAGATAAATAGACAGTAGTGTATGTGATGAGTGTGAAATTGTGTCGAATGAATGAATGACATTTTATTTTCGTGTTAAATCGCCCATTGGCAACCCATCCCTTATGGGATTAATTGACACAAACAAACATTAAAATTATTCACTATGGTAATTAAATTATGATTCTTCTTTTGCCGTTCTCTGCATTGCGCATCACAAAGAGTGAAAAAATTAAAATAAAATATGAATAATAAAATACATCAATACATAATAGTAATAAGGTTATCCAAACAACAATTACATCCCTAGAGCAGTAAAATAATATATACACATACACATTACATATATACATACCATAAACAGACAAATAAATACAGAAAAAAGAATCAGAAGTCACTTGAACCCAGTCTGACACAAAAAGAAGATTCATATGGGAGACAAGCCTATACACAATCTATATACCGTACACACACACACCATTAACCACATAGAAGCTAAATATTTTTTATATTTAATTATAGGTAGCCCTTTTTCTTTTATTCCAGGCTTTATCTAAATATTCCACAAAAGGAAATACACAATGGACAAAACAACATTTCAATTTCTCCTCATCACTCAGCCACATAATGCCAGGGTATATCTGGTGTGCTTTCTGGAAAATAAGAGCAAGTGTATATTGTGGCAGAAAGGGCAATAGAGGATAAAATGTGTTTCATTCTCTATTTCTTCGAGGTCATAATAGTTACATAGTCTTTCCTCTTCCATTTCACCACAATACCGAACTGTTTCAATACTCAGAGGCAATATCCCTGATCTTACCTGTTTCAATACGCAGAGACAATATCCCTGATCTTACCTGTTTCAATACGCAGAGACAATATCCCTGATCTTACCTGTTTCAATACGCAGAGGCAATATCCCTGATCTTACCTGTGCACATAGCGATCTCCTGTTTTTAGGTAGGTTATACAGGGGCAAGAATAAGTGTGTGAACCCTTTGGAACTACCTGGATTTCTGCATAAATTGGTCATCAAATTTGATCTGATCTTCATCTAAGTCATTTACATTTAGGCCTATGCAGGGTATCTTTTGCACAGCAGTACCTGGTTGAGAATGTTCTTGGCCAACAGAAAAGATCCTAAATCAAAGAGAATGATCAGGAAGTCTACTTTTTTCTCCAGTTAAGTCAAAACATCCGCATTCTTCAAACATCTGTGTAGGACATAACACCTTAAATTCCAAACAAATTTTTAGATAGTCGTGGGTAACGATATAGTCCACCACAGCTTTTCCTTTGCCAGATATGGATGTAAAGTTATCGCTTATCCTTCCATTAATGAGATACATTTTAGAGTCCCGATCGAATTCTAATAGGGTTTCCCCATGATGATTAACAAAGTCATCCAAAGCAACACGCGATGGAATATCATCAATATCATTTATATAGTCATCTAACCTCCCAATTCGACTGTTAACCTCTCTTGGGCATGTGAGACGGTAGCGTCCCACCTCTTCAGCAGCCAGTGAAACTGCTGGGCGCCAAATTCAAATACATAAATACTCATTATAAAAATTCAGAAAACAAAACATATTTTACATAGGTTTAAAGATTAACGTCTTGTGAATCCAACCACGGTGTCAGATTTAAAAAATGCTTTACGGCGAAAGCATACATTACGATTATGAGAACATAGCCCACAAGACAAATCATTACAAACAGCAGCCAGCCAGATAGAACAGTTACACAATTTAGAAATAGAGATAAAATTAATCCCTTACCTTTGATGATATTCATATGGTTGCACTCAACAGACATTAAATTTACTCAATAAATGTTCCTCTTGTTCGGTAAAGTCTCTTTATACCCAAAAACCTCCGATTTGTTCGCGCGTTTTCTTCAGTATTCCACAGGCTCAAACGCAGTCAAAACAGGAAGACAAAAAAATCCAAATTGTATCCGTAAAGTTCATAGAAACATGTCAAACGATGTTTATATTCAAACCTCAGGTTGTTTTTAGCCTAAATAATCGATACTATTTCAACCGGACAATAACGTCGTCAATATAAAATGTAAACAAGAAACGCACTCTCTTGGTTGTGCGCAATAAATAGCTCCATGAAACTTTAGGGTCCACTCATTCAGACTGCTCTTACTTCCTCATTTTTCAGAATACAAGACTCAAACACTTTCTAAAGACTGTTGACATCTAGTGGAAGGCATGGAAACTGCAAGTTGAGTCCTAAGTCAAGGGATACTGTAATGGCATTGAATAGAAAACTACAAACAAAAACAAAAACTACTTCCTGAATGGATTTTTCTCAGGTTTTCGCCTGCCAAATCAGTTCTGTTAAACTCACAGACACTATTTTAACAGTTTTGGAAACTTTAGAGTGTTTCCTATCCAAATCTACCAGTTATATGCATATCATATCTTCTGGGCCCGAGAAACAGGCCGTTTAATTTGGGCATGCATTTCATCCAAAATTCCGAATGCTGCCCCCTACCCTAGAGAAGTTAAGATCCCCACATATGTAAATTGCATCTGCTTCTGTATATAGGTATACTTGACTTAACAAATGACTATAGAAGGAGGATACATCTCTACCCCATGTGGACAATTCAGGTGGCAAATAGCATGAAAACACAAGAAAACAATATTCTGACTCCCTATGTTCAAAGCACAAACCAATAATTCCTTCTATGGCTTAATTGATCATTTAAATTTGATATGCTTTCATCATATCAGACTCATATCAGACACATATTCCCACTCCCCCAGAGCCCTTGGTGGCTTTCACATGATTGTTTCTGTTGTGTCCATACCATACATACCCTTCAATATCAATCATTTCTTGCCGACGCAAATGCTTTTCATTTATTGAGATAACGTCTGGGTTTAAGGATTTTAGTATTATTATTCATCATTTATTGTTCATTGCAGTCCATCCGTTAACATCTCGAAGGGGATGGGAAGCCCCTCAGAATATAGTAAGTCTGTCCACCCCATGTCTTTGTCTGCGTAGTCCTTTTGGTTGATCTCGTTTCATGACCCGTCCGCTTCCCATGACAAAATTGTCCTTTCCTCCTGGTATTTCTCTCAGCAGCATCTTGAAGTTCAGTTCTGTAAGTCGATCAGTGTGCAACTTGGCTGATCGAAGGAAGACTTTGTTATAATCAGGATGGTCTCGCAGCTTTAGTTGTTTCCGTAACAGAGCCACTTTCTC
This sequence comes from Salvelinus namaycush, assembly GCF_016432855.1. Lineage (NCBI taxonomy): Eukaryota > Metazoa > Chordata > Actinopteri > Salmoniformes > Salmonidae > Salvelinus > Salvelinus namaycush. Next base: position 10,542,729 of record NC_052340.1, on the reverse strand, counting down.
CTCCACGGACCGACACTCCACCTTCACAACCCCGGGACCTTTACCTCTCTCCCTCATCTTCTCAACTGCAATCACCTCTATTTCGCAGCCTAGGCCTACCGATTTCAGCTGGTTCACTTTGG